>NC_056001.1:35775385-36466015 GCF_018446385.1 Zingiber officinale
AACCAAAAAAAAAAAAAAAAAATTATAAACACGGTCTTTCTTGTTTGAGCCTTTCATTCAGTCTATAGAAGCTTAAAAGTTAGGGATGAGCCCAGGACATAGTGCAAGTAGCGGGTGTATGATATTTTTAATGTAATGGACAAGGATCGATTTTCAGAAACTGACGACTTGAGTTTTATCTCACCATGTACCTAATGTCTGTGTACCTATATTTATCTCCCTCTATATCCGTAGAGTTGCCGTTAATAGACTTAGGGTATAGCGCAGGCTAGGGGTGTAATCGAGTCGAGCCGAGCGGAACTCTTGGATGTTTGAGTTTGGTTCGTTTATAATCGAGCCGAGCTCGAGCTTTATTTAACGAATATATTCATGGCTCACAAGCTTATTCGAGCTTTTATCGAACCTAAACGAACTTAATAAATATAAATTATAAATTTAAATATTTATTAAAAATTAAATTATATATTTTAAAAAAATTATAATATTCTTGTTAAAATTTATAATTTTATTCTAATAAATAAATTTAATATATTTATCTATATTTTTTATAAGTAGAGTATAAAATCTATAAATTCAATATCAAAACTATTATTTTTTTATTTAAAAGTTGATTTATGAGCTTAACGAACATGTTCACGAGCTAACGAGTCGAATATTGTGAAGCTTGAGCTTGGTTTGTTTATCTTAACGAGCCTCATTAAACGAGCTCAAACAAACTTTTATCGAATCGAGTTTCGAATAACTCATGAGTGGCTTGGCTCATTTACATCCTTAGCGCAGGCGATGGGTGTATAATATCTATGGCGTAATGGACAGGAATCGATTCTCAGAAATTGATGACATGGAGTTTACCTCACTATGTATCTAATACTTGTGTACTTATATTTATCTCTCTCCATATCCATAGAGTTGACATTTGAAAATCGTTATAACAGATTTATCTTTAAAAGTTAAGGGACACTTCTATATTCCTGGGGATACTGGGGCTGTTAAGATAGATCTTTCAAAGTAGCATAAATCTCTGTCGAGTGGCATCAGAGAAGTACTTGTTTCCTTCCTCTTCCAAGTCCCAGTATTGGTTGGGGTTTGGCGCCACGTAGCCGAACTCGGTGGTAGAATTGTCACACAGTTCGAATCCTCCAGGATTTGTTTCCTAGGAATTAAATTCCTCCCAACTAAGAGACTGTTTGATATCATGGTTTATCATCCTCCCGTGGCCCTTGACAGAAACCGTGGAAAGATAAAGGGTTATCACTTTTTACCCCGACAATATTAATATTGATTGGGGTTCATGATAATAGACATTTCTGAAGCCCAGGAGGAAATGGTCAGACTCTATCGTCTAGTACAATCAGTCTAATGAAAATTATGTAAGACTTTATGTTTTACAATGACATTTAACATTAAAATGAGAAATAATTTATAAAATTATATATACACACACAATTTTATATATAAAAAAAAACTATCTAAGTTTTCAGCTTCCCTCCTCACTCTTTCCCTACAACAGCATTCACATCTTGAACATCAAGTTAGAAGTCACTGTATCATCATATTTATCAGGATTGACAAAAAAGAAAAAAAAACTTGGTGTGAATGAATGAATAAGTTGTCTATGAACATATGCAAGTTTCTGTTGCTGCATTACAATGTGATTCCTCTCCATCAACTAGTCTTAGAAGATGCTAATTTGATACCAATTTATATTATTCCCTCTAATTTTTCACATTATACAAGCTGCTGGAGTCCTATGAACTCCTACTACCACCCTGACAACTATATGAAAAATGAGAACTCCCATCAGATTTTTTTTTCCCGAGACAATCGATCTGCAAACACTAGATTCTTACCCGGTCATGGTAACATGATCAGTGGAATCCTTTGCTATCTTTTCCGAGCAAACAATGAATACACAGCCACTAAGTCTACATAGCATATTCATACAAAATACGAAGCAGCTCAACTTGAAACTTCTGTCCAACACTAAAATTCATGGTGCGGTGAATAAGATACCATCTTTGTTGCCTTCGGAATGCACAGTCAAACCTCAACCGAGGTGGCAATTGGGTCTCAACTGATCCTGCACAATTCTAGAACCTGAAACCTATTGTACACCTTGGGATTTAGGTTGCTAACTTCCACTGTGATTCGAGGAAATGGCACCGTCTTTGAGTTGCTGTAGCAAACCTTGCAACGTCCTCTGCAGTGCATCAGCAACTAGCCTCAACCTACCTTGGCTGGTGTCGGCTGCTGAATTGCCATTAGCATATTCCGCTGCTTTGGCCATCCTATGCTGGCAATTTTCCCAGTCCTCGAGTCGCAACCAGCATGCTCTACCCCCGTGGCTTCCTTCCATTCCACGGAAGGAAAAATGGGCATTCTCACCAAATGAGTATCGTAGTCTAACAGAGACACAATACGGTAGCCAAGCAGCTCCACCAGCAGCATTCATGTGAGGTATATTAGTGGGGTCAAGTACGAAAGTAAGAGCAAAATCTACCAGATTACGCATGCGGTCGTGATGTATGTTACTTTTTGCACAAGAGGACTCCACATTGTTGTCTGAAATAGACCCCGAATGATTCTCCAAGCATAACTCTATGCGCGACCTTTGGGCAGTAGCTATGTCTCCACCATGGGCTTGTGATAGTCCTTTCTTCCAAGAAATTAGCTTTAGGAATTCTTTAAGAACTGAAATAGGCAGCGTAAGGAGTGTGATGAAGGAAGCAACTCTAGAAGCATCATACGGCTCAGATGCAACCCTCCTGCTGAAGTAGTCACATATCTCGTTGATTTCTCCTTGAGCCAGTTCTTCTTGAGCATTACTTTGATTCTGCTGCTGCTGATGATGGTGAAATCGTTTCACACTCAGAACTTGCAGAAGTAGTTGAACTCTGTGCACACTGACAGCAAAGACGTAGCCTCTACATGGAAAGAAATAAATCCATTAAGTTAATGAAGTCAACTTGGAATGCCAGCTTAAATTGCAAAACGATTCAAACAAATAAGTTCGATCAATGTTTGCTACTTGATTGAATTTCTCAAAATATTTTCCTACTTAGATGTATGATGCAGTTAACCTACCAATCTTTTGGTCTCAAACCCATGAGGAGGACCGAGGGCTACATTAGCCCTCACAAACAATGTAACCTATAAAAAAAACTTGTCACTGAACCCAAATCGTTGGGAAACACAGACTTGTTTTTATTATCATGGAAACAAATAGCAAACAGAAATAACATTCACAACAGCCTAAAAGTTGTAGCATATGTCAAAGGAACTAGATTTCTTACCCGACAAAAAAACGCAAGGCAGGCTGCTCTTGATCTAAATTCAGAAGAGCCCCTTCATTGTCCTTTAAAATTGAGCCTAGAATTTCTTTCAAGAGATCAGGCAACTGTGCAAACAACCACAAAACACCAAGATATTTGAGGATGCCACGTAACACCTTCTTTAAAGCCGCAAGAGGAACCCAACCACCACCATAGCCTCCATCATCACCAAGCCCAATAAAAGCTGTGTTAAGCTCTCCTTTCACATGAACTGGGAAACCAGTACCTGGAGGTATTCTCAAAGGTACCCCAGATATACCAGGAGCCAAACCTGAAGAGGCTAGCATGGCGCTGCTGACTCTAGTAATGCTACCCCCTACTTGATTTCCAACAGCAGAACTTGGTCTTGAAATACCAGCACCAGTTGCAATAGTAGCACGGTTAGCATTAGGTGTTAGCTGTTGCAAAACTAAATTTGCATTTGAATTGCTTGAACCCAGCTGCATACCACCCTGTGATGCACCGGAAAAATTGGGCTCCAAAGCATTCAAGCCTTGAGCAACATGTTCCATAATGAATGGTCGAAACTGTGGGCATGGTAATGATCCACCGACTGCAGGTCCTCCTTTAGGAGGTGTTGCTGGCTGTAGCCAAACCTGATCACCAGCAAAGCAGCGCATATCCACAGCAAACTTCTTCCGATATATTATCCGAATCCAATATGGACCTCTCAATACAACTGAAACATCAAAAGGCAATAAAGAACTAGGAACAAGTCCTGGCCCTCCTCTCCCTGCAGCAGATAAAACTGCAGCAGTTTGGAGACTGTGATTGCTAAGCTGGGCCATCAGTGTAGTAGTTGCAGGAGCACCAGAAGAATGTTGGATTGGAGTTGAAGGATTGGCTATTGAACCATGAGGTGAGAGAAAATGGCCCTGCCTCTGACCAAAAGAGTGGGAAGCAGTAACCACCGGAATACGAGCAGGACGTATTGCACCATAAAGAGCAAGTAAAGGACCAGCAGTAAGTCGAATGCAGTCCAAAAAAGATGCAACTTCACCTCCATTTATAAAATCTTCTAGAAACTGCATGTATAGAGTTAATTGCATCATATATCTCATTAAACTTTATCATGCTATAACAAATAAAAGGTAATCACCTTACCGGTGTGAAATGAAATACTTCAAAGGGGAAAAAAATCATCATACGTATGAAAGAGGTATACACTTGATGGTGAGAACGCTTCTAGTGCATCATCATTTATTTGTTATAGGAAAAAACAATGGAAGAACCAAATGGTGCATATAAGTCCTCATGAAAAAAGGCTATGTAAATTTGATTCAAATGCAGAAAATTTAACCGAGTATTTTCATGGCAAATAGCAGTTTAAACCTTGAAATGAAATAGAAAAAAATGAGGCTTTATTGCTCTATATTTAAATGCCATTATCACATGCAGATATCTATATATTGTCATTTTTAATTAGAAAATATGTAATTGCAGCGATGTTATTTTGAAAACTATGTACATACCTTTGTATGTGTCCAAAGTTGATCAGGGGAAACATGCATAGTACAACCTTCCTTGCCAGCTTCCCACTCAACAACAAAGTGAACTATAACAGGCATTGAACCATAGCTAAACCATAGACTCATCAAACCAACTGCTTCAATTTTGAAGGTTTTCCTCATCTGTTCGGATAACTTATCTACTGCTTCACTGACAACTTTAGTTTGTGTCTTTGAGTCAGTAACTGTGTTATCATCTGGTTGATCATCAGTTCCCAAACCAATGAGATTTCGCATTCCACAAGCAAATAATCGGGCATTTGAAAGCCGACGTAGATCTGATACAAGCTTCTGAATGCTATCATCTTCAACACTCTTATAACTTAACACAACACCATCTGGGTCATAGTGGATGTGTGAGTCAATGTCAGATATATTGGCGATACGTACACCTGAGCCCCATGAAGTTGTGGTATTTCCTCTGTGAAGTTCCCATAATTCCCCAAAGTAAGAATCATTGATTTTCACATCCCAGCACATGGTTCCAGGTTTACCAAGGCGCAAGCATATGTGCTGCCAAGAATCATCCCTGGCAAATGGCAATTTCAACCACAAGGTTGATGATGGAATTCTTAGGCCTACTTCTTCTACATAAGGAATATCTAGTGAACCCATTTGGCTAGTTAGCTGAGCATGCTTAATGCATAGTGAGCAGTGCCTGACAACATGTAGGAGGACAGAAACATACAACTTTGAAGGAGCAATGCCATTAATTGCTTCAGAAAGAAGATCCCCATATATATGTCCACTCGTTCTACGAGATATTTGTGAAGAAATTAGTGCAGTAGATGGATTATGAGCATCAGAGAGTTCTGATATTTTCCTCCTTTTATTCTGCAAACAACTTGCTTGTGTTCCAGAAAAGGATGGAATAAAATCAACCAGGGTGCGCTTTCTCCCCTTCTGTTTGTGGGTGGCATTGTAATCTGAGGTGTATGCTCCAGATTCTGGTGTAGGATCTATAAAATGTGGATTAGCAATGAAAAAGGTTATAGAACCAAACAGTTTAAATAAAAGGCTACTGTTACATAAGAAAAGAATCAGTCTGAAATATAAAACTTACAAGGATTAATCCAACCCGCTGAGTTATGCCCAGTAACTTTTGAAGATGCAAGCAAGTTGCCAGTTGATGAGTTTTTTAAAATATTTGGAGACTGGCTATGGTTAGGGAGTGGAGAGCCAGCTATCCGAATGGAAGGCATTGGTTGACCTGGCACATTCCCTTCAAGCATACTGGACTCTTTTGGTGGTTCATCCACAGAAGGGTACTGACCAACCTCAGCAGAATATGGAGTCTTAGAATTCATGTCTTGATCAGACCTGAAGGTTGGCAATTTGTGAATGGATGGGAACTTAATTGAGCTGGAAGAGGAAAAGGAACCAGTAACATCATTCTGAATTGAGCCTTTTATGCTGTGTATCACATGCAGTGAATTAGATGAGCCAGGAACTTTTGCAAGTTTATGAACATGAGGCTGTTGTAACTCTCCTTCCAAATTAAGTGATGTAACATTAGCACTAATACCATGATAACTATTTACATTTACTGTATTAGATAAAGGACTTTTATGAGACAAGGCCAACTGATTTGTTGAGGGCAAAGGTTTGTCAAACTCAAACACTTCATCAACAACAGATGAAAAGCTTGTTTGTGAAAATCCAGGAAGTTGGAGAGTTGCTTCTGCTCTAAAAAGATGTTCTCCAGCCTGATTAAATGCGCTATTACTGGGTAAAGAATGAAGCTTCTCCCAGTCAAAAAGGCTCATATTCAGTTCATCATCAACTACTTGCATTTGACCAATATCAATTTTGTTAACGCGTATTACATTATCCGAATCATGGAATGAGTTCAAATTTCCATCTGAATCAGATCTAGATTCTAGTAAAAGAAAAATTGGCTTAAAATCCTTGTCAACTTGCATCAACAAATAATAAGAATTTGCACACTGAGGAAAACCCATTAAAAGCGAATCTGATCCATGCAATATGGACTTGGGAATCTTTAAAGTAGTCGATGAATGATCACAAGCCTGCAATGCAGACAGCATTATTTAGCAGAACATACAAGTTATAGAAGTCCACTATATCTCTAGAAAAGATCAACAATCTTAATGCAACATAAACTAGGCAGGCATATTTATGAAATAACTAGTGAGGAACATAATTTCAGTTCAGTTCTTCACTTCCATTTTTTCACAGCACACAGTTTTGACTTGATATTAGTTAGTATATAACTTCTTTCTTGCAATTGCTTCAGTTCCAACCATGGTTTAAAATTTCGACCCGTGCCGATATAGTTTCGGTATTTTTTATTTATCTATAATAATGATAAGATAAATATGTTTATTGTGTATATAAAAATAAGTTGTATATTGATTTATTATAAGTTCTCAATTATTGAATAATTTAATATTGTTAGAAAAAATAATTAAAATAATTTTATTTAAATAGAATTGATATATCAATAATTCAAATTAAAATGGAAGTATCTATAATAATAATAATAATAATACAAGATATTATTTTATATTAATAATAATTATATAAATTAACTATTTATTCATTTAATTAATTATTAATTAAATAATATATATTTTAAATAGTAAAAAATATCAAGTAAAAAATAAATAAAAAAAAAAGAATACAAATATAATTTATTAGAATTTTTAAATTTTTTTTACATTTTTTTTACATTTTTTTTAAAATTTAAATGAAATTTAAAATAATAAAAATATATTAGAATATAAATAAGAATTATTATAT
The DNA here is from genome assembly GCF_018446385.1 of Zingiber officinale. Lineage (NCBI taxonomy): Eukaryota > Viridiplantae > Streptophyta > Magnoliopsida > Zingiberales > Zingiberaceae > Zingiber > Zingiber officinale. The sequence continues at coordinate 35,782,989 of NC_056001.1, forward strand.
ATTTTTTAAAATTTTTAAATGAAATTTAAAATATTATTTTTTCAGTATATTAATTAATAAAATTTATTTAATTTATTTTACTTTTAAATATATTTTTTATATATTTTATTAGGATAATTTAACTAGGTTTATAAAAGCCTCTTTTAAATATCACACATCCTCCTTAGGAATTGTTTAAATTAATAAAATAAAATAAATAATTATTAAAAACAGAAAAAAAGAAAAAAAAAAAAAAAAATGCATTGAAAGAGTAAACATGGTGAACAACTCTACTTAAAAATTGAAATGAGTTACACTCACTTCAAAAGAACCCAAACCTAAAATGAAGACTAATGTTATGGTTTGGCTTGAGGCCTTACTCCACCTAATCCAGAAAGAAACAAATGATATCTTCATTCTTTTCTTAGCACTTGTGTATTATTTATGTTACTCAGTCCTCTTTTAGCAAGGTTTAAATAGCATGCAAGTGTTTCAAATAGTTTAGAAACTAGCCATTTGGTTGGGAATCTAGGCAGGCACGCCCGCTTATTCAACCCAAATTTCATACACACACACCATCACGATAATATAAGCAAATCTGAACTTCATGAGCCACTCTTCCTAAAAATTACGAGCATGAGAAAGTAATTCTAAGTCTCTCATCACCAATTAATCATTTAGAAGCAAGCTAAAGGCAAAGCTCAGCTATAAAGGGGTAGCCCGGTGCACGAAGCTCCCGCCAATGCGGGATCCTGGGAAAGGGTATATTGTACGCAGTCTTATCCTACTTTGCAAGATGTTGTTTCCGTAACTCAAACCCGTAACCTCTCAAATTGTTTACTGAAAAATGATACATAGTTTCCTATCATTAAAATAACATAGGATGAGACTTAGTCCAGCTTCCAACAAACTTAGCCAGATTCCTAGGAAAATTTATCTCAAATCTCTCTCAAACATGTTGTGAAAAATGAAGGATCACATTAATAACTATAAAAAAATGTTCAAGCAAACAGCATTACACAGATGCATATTAGGTTCGTTAGATGCAAGAAGGATCCTAGGCACCATGGCCTTCATCTCTTGAGGATCAAGGTGCTCACACAAGGGATGCAGGGACATTAGTTCCTAATAAGTCATGGAGAAATATACAGACATACATATTACATATACACTCACCAAATCTTACCATTACACAGGAAATGATTACTTCACATTAGGGAAAGTGATTTAGCATGTGTGAATGTTTCATAAACGGGCAGTCCGGTGCACAAAACTCCGGCCAATGCGGAGTCCTAGGGAAGGGTATATTGTATGCAATGTGTGAAAGTTTCATATCTAGTGTAATTTAAGCTACTAACTTGTGAAGGGATCACAATTATAGCTAAATTGTAATTCAGAACACAAGTCCCATCCTGCGTGCAACAACAGGAGGGGTGAAGTTAAAAGATGAAAATAAGTCCTGGTGGTCTGATCAATGTGCTATTATAAAATAGAGGACGTCCAAGGTTATGTGCAAAGTGTAGCAGTTATATTAAAAGAGCAAGTAGAACTTGAAAAATTGAGTTTAAAAGCAAGGTAAGGGCTTGCACCCTCAAGCACATCAACCTTAGCAAGCGTCCAAGCAAGGATGGCATAAATTGCCCTTCAAGTGATAACTAAGACATTTGGGATTTTAGTAATACTGATGCAAGTAAACAGGTAGAATTAATAAAGAAAAGATAATCCTTGAAAGTTTGCCAAACACCACAAAAATATATTGATCTTACCACTAGATATGCTTAATGCAGTCCAACCATTAGGTATAGATCAAAACCAACAATACGCTTAAGCGAGGGACAGAAAAACAAATTTACCGGAGGAGAGAACCCTAAATTAATAATTTGGAAGCTTGTGTATTCATGTAGGCCATACATGAGGACTGACTCCTCACATTCAAGCCATACATCCAAAAGCCTAACTGCTTGGGATGACAAATGCTAGTGAATACCTACTGCTTTGAAGTCTCAAATAATAACATAATACATACAATCTTTTATATTCAATGCAGTAATATAGTTGTTTTATCTGAAGAGCCATGTAAGTTTTAATGTGCATTTTCTTTCTGATGTCACATTTATAAAAAGAATTGAAAGAATACCTGTAGGCCCAGAAATCTCCCAGCTGATGCAAACAAATTGAGAATACTTTTGCTTTTTAAACTTGTGAATACCTCCACCGCACTAAGGCTTCCTTGGTTTAAAGCCCCTTCAAAATCAACAAGGGTAGATGGCGAAAGGGCATTCTTGGAAGAACGTAGAAGGAACCTGCCACTCCTGTATCACAATACAAGATTAATACAACCAAACAACAGTATGCTTTCAAAGATAATCTAAGTTAAATCAGACTCAAAAGCAAGGTTTAAAATCTTTATTCATGCCATGCCAAAGTTTCGGTCTCTAACCAAAAGGATACAATTTCAGGTTGTGTCAATACAATTTTGGTGTGTGTATATATTTATATATATATGGGTTTGATACCCTGAGCAATGCGCGTGCATGACGCCCAGGATATCAAGATGATCTGATATTTGTTGGCATATTACTGCAAATGCAAATCACAACAGGCTAAAAGCATGCACCTAAGTTTTGACTGAAAAAGATAGATATTAGGAGCTGAGTTATCATTGGCAAAGAGAATTCCCATGATCAAAGCTCACATAGGAATTGGTGTCTCTGCTAAACCTATGAATTGACGTATATGATCATTTAATTATCACATTCAATATGATAAAGGAAAGACAAATAAAAAGATGCATGTTGCTAGATGTACCTTAATTTTTATTATTCTCCAGATATGACAAGCAGTGAATTCCAATTATGTAGATTGCAGCTACATAGATCTTCTCCTGCCATTAAGCCCCAAGTAGCAATAATTTTTGCTAATAAATAATAATTATCCATATCATTAATTATGCTAAGTAGGGTTTTATGCCCTCTTCTATCTCTCATTCAACTCTTATTAATTCAATTAATCTATGGAATGCATATCATCCTAACTGAGTTTTTCCTTTTCTATATCATCCACTTACTTTGAATATAAACCAGATTCTGAGGGCCACTCGATTCTGTGCCAAATCCATGTTTTATAAATACCACAACAACAAAGTCAACACAGAATCAAAAGTTATATGATTTGCATTTAAATCCATTTAAATCACCTCCCCACTTGCACCAAATTCCCATGCTTCATCAAGTAGGACAATCCAGTGATAGCCTAAATTCAAGCTGCCCATCCAAGCACTCACCCAATCATCTTCAGGCATGTATCGTGCATTAGGCATCACCTAAGCACCTAATCATCTACAGTCGTGTATCCTGAATTTGGCATCACCTAAGCACTCAGCTTGGCTTAGGCAAGGCGAAAGGCATTTACTTGGTTTGAAATAGACAAGAGAAAGAAAAAAGAAAGTACACACGCACATCAGGCACGGCATTGCCTCTCTGACCTCAGGTCCCAGCAAGAACGTACAGCTCTTGGCAACACCAGTAAGGTCACCAAGGCACTTAATTTCCTACATGCATCAGCCCATATTTATGCATTCTCCTACAAAGCTATGTACATTATAAAATAGCCAAACTAACTGATCTACGAATGGCAAGATTACTATATCCTTTGACATGCACTCATGAAGTACTACTGAATCACGGGTGTTATGCCTGATACAGTCAGTGGCATCATAATCATTTGTCATACATGAGGATATATTTTTCAGAAAATATTCCTTGCTGCTCCACTTTATACCTAGTAGACCTGCAGGATCGAGTCACAGGTCGAGATCCGAATCCGTACTTGGTCATGCAACACGTAAAGGGGAAGAGAGGAGGAAAGACTCGTCCTAGACAGAGTTCAAATTACTCAAGTTTTTCTTCCCTTCTTCATTGATAATAACACTCTTATATAAGGAGTCAATTACATGGACTATTCAAGGAAAAAAGGAAAAGACCAATCGCTAAAGGAAACAAGGAATCAAAAATAGAAAGACCCTTTATTTATTTCTACTTATAGCAGTAGCAAATTTGGGCAGTAGCAAATTTATTCTAGTAGCTAATTAGGTAGTAGCAGATTTATTCCAAACTGACAATTTAGGCAGTAGCTAATTAGGTAATAGCAGATTTATTCCAAGCTGGTAATTTGCTTTCGATTATAGTGGCATCCAACAAGCGTCCACCTTGGAGTCCACATCATCACTCCCCTCCTCGATGTTGAGCTTGTCCTTAAGCTCGAAAGCGGGGTATAATGTCACGAATAGCATAGAGGGAAATTTTCGAATCCACTTCCCCCTCTTTCTCACCTTCCCTGTCATCATCAGACACTTCAATCCAAAACAAACGTTTACACTTGTGACCCGAGGAGTAGGATTCATCATAGTTAAAACAGAGGCCCTTGGAAATTCGTTCTGCCATCTCGGCGGGGGTCTAATGATGCAGGTGGAGTCTCCTTGTTGATGTCCCCCATTGTCTTGGTCTTCGCCAAAGGTGGGCCTCCACTACTTGTGTTGAGCTTCGTTGTGGTCCCACCCCAATTCGTGTGCAATAGCCCCCCACCTTGATGGAAGCATTGCTTTCGTTCTAATGCCCTGGCCATATTCATTGCAATGCTTAGATTTTCAGGCTTCTACAATTCGATGTCGATATGGAGATCTTCGACTAGCCCTGAACAAGTCAACCTGTTGTTGTGGTCGGAGGTCCGAGGTTCGGGCGAGGTGGGACTGGAATTGCTGCTAGTAGTCTTCTATCGAGCCCGTCTGCTTCAAATTTGCTAGCTCTCCCAAAGGGTCGTTGCTCATAGGCGGCCCAAAGCGAATATGACAATGGTTTTTAAATTGCTTCCAAATCATATCTGGCTCTTCTGTTCCATTTGATCAAACTAAAGTTGGACTTCCCCAACCAATTGGAAGGTAGCAAGGCCAACCTTGTCGGTTTCTATGGTCCTTTGGTTGGTAAAGAATTTTTCGCACCTTTTAATCCAACCTAGTGGATCCCCTTCTCAAGAATAGGTGGGGAACTCCATCTTCGAGTACCGGAGAACCAAGGTCCCACAAATTAGTGATTCAGGTCTGACCTCCGAGGCTTTGGTCACACTCCACACTAGTAGGGTATTTGCGGTGGGCACCGGCTGTCGTCTTGTCTCTTGAACAGTACGAGATAACTCGGTCATCTGCTCCTCTAGTCCTCGCTGGCAGAAGGTGATCTACTCCATGAAAACTTATTGTTGCGAGATCAATCTTTTTATGAAGGTATCGAGTTTAGATGTGATAGGATCCGTGTCACCCATGATCGGCTCTGATTCCAAGTTGTTATGGTCCCGAGTGCAGGATCGAGCCATAGGTCGAGATCCAGATCTGTACTTGATCATGCAACACGCAAAGAGGAAGAGAGAGAGGGAAAGACTCATCCTAGACAGAGTCTAAATTACTCAATTTTTCTTCCCTTCTTCATTGATAATAACACTCCTTGTATAAGGAGTCAATTACATGGACTATTCAAGAAAAAAAGGAAAAGACCAATTGCTAAAGGAAACAAGGAATTAAAAGTAAAAAGACCCTTTATTCATTTCTACTTATAGCAGTAGTAAATTTGGGCCGTAGCAGAATTTGGGCAGTAGCAAATTCAGTAGCTAATTAGGTAGTAGTAGATTTATTCCAAACGGACAATTTAGACCGTAGCAGACTTATTCCGGTAGCTAATTAGGTAGTAGCAGATTTATTCCACGCTGGTAATTTGCTTTCAATTATAGTGGCGTCCAACAAAGGCGTTCACCTCGACGTTCACCTCGGCGTCCACATCAACCTCATGTCGAATCCTAACCTATAATGGTTGTTCATGAATGTTCTACTAGCGGCGAGATTACTAAACCTATGACAAGCACTCCATGCGGTATTATGAACCAGTGGAGTTATGTTTGATACAGTGATATCATAATCATTTGTCATACACGATGATATATTTCTATGAGAATTAACTCTCGACCTCGTATTCCCTATGTAGAAACCAAACCTGTCAATGGTTGCTCTGGCAAATGATTCTTAATAAAGTTGATAGTCTGGACGTGAAATTGAAACAGGAAAAAAAACATAAAGTATCATTCCGTGAAATCTTGGGGGGGAAAAGTTAAATAACCTGATATTTATTCCAAGGCTAATATATGACATCCCACAGGTTCGCACTTTTAGTACTTCATCCCCACAATAGTCCCCGATACTAGAGTTTTCCCTCTGCAAAACAAATTGGGAAAATAAGAATGTAATTATAATTATATTTTTCACGACAGGAAGCATAGAACTCTCATGTGAAAGTAAGAGACCGTAATTCAGGGCATGTTCACAGCATCAATTAATTCATTGTTAACTAAATGATACTAATCGTAGTCACACAGGTCACATGAATGATTTTTATCTCTAGCAAAATAAAATAACATTAAAAGAGTATCCAAAATTTTTGACATGGTAATCATATTGGTTGGATAGTTAGTCAAAAGTTTCACTTTTTAGCTTAATCAATGTACGAATAAGTTGAAAACGTGTACGATCAAGCATTGATATAATAATCAAACTAGCAAACTAAACTATTGAGTAAAACAATCTCATTAGGAGTACCATCATGAATGAATGTGGGATAGATATTTGAATGTTCGCTCAAGTTAGCTAGAGATCCGTTAAAAAGACATTATAGAATAGCATCTTTTGATGAGAGATATTAGCAAGAGGCTTCGAGAAAGCTAGTGTTTTCTAAATTATATGTAGCCAATAGGCAAACATAAATCCATGGGTATTTGAACCGGAATATCTGGGAAAAAATAGTATATTTATGGAAGAACAGGAAATCCTTTTGAACCTGTCTTAATTTCAAATATATTGGAACAATTGATTATGAAGTTTTTATATGTTTATTAGTTAATGGTCAAACTCCTAGTTTTCAAATATAGATTATAAAAAAAAAGGCGGCCCGGTGCATGAAGCTCCCGCCAATACAAAGTGCCGGGAAAAGATCTATTATACGCAACCTTACCCTGCTTTGCAAGAATTGTTTCCGAGACTTGAATCTGTGACCTCTAGGTCACACGGCAACAATTTTACCATTGCGGCAAGGCTCCCCTTCGTTTTCAAATATAGATTATAAAAGATAAAAACTTGAAAAGGTTCAATATACACAATCTAATAAAGAAACCATCTAGACAACAATACTTAAATTATCGTGCTACATACCTCTGTCAAATTTGCATCTATATTTTCATCTTGCTTCAACACAACATCACTTGAACTTCGACAAATGTTAACACTTGTGTTCAACTCTCTCAGGATTTCTAGTAGACGAGTGTGCCTATTGCATGAAATAGCTCTAAGGAGGAGTTTCTCTACATCAATACAACTTTGATCAAGAGAAAATGCAGCTTCCTTGCCACTACAAGGGTCCAATACAAAAGAACTATGTAAACACTTAATTTGTGTATCTTGCCCTGGTTCAATTTTGAGAAAGGGAGATGAACCAAAATCAGATCCCCCGGAACCTTTGTCAGCTTCTAACCAATAAATGATTTTTAAGCCAGGAGTTTTGAGGCTAGTTGAATCGAGTTCACCATCTTGAGTTAGTTGTGAAGTACCAACATTCCCTCCTTGTCCTGTACTACCATCTGAAATAAGCTCAAAGCGTATTGCATCCTTCCACCTACCTTGACGTAGTATCTGAACTTGTCTCACTAAAGTGTCCATAACAAGAGCAACACATAGTTCATGTAGGACTGTGTATAAGGTTGAGAAAGGGTTTTCAGAAACAGCCATTCTGCGCTCAAGATAATCTCCAAGAGCACATCTCCGTGATTCTTCAAGTTTAACATATCCATTTTTCTCCCCAACAAGCAGCTCTATGTTTAGTATCTTCCATAATGATAGATGACCATAGTAGCCCAAGGTAAGGTAAACTTTAAACTCGCCATCCACACGGAGAACAGTAGTACCATTAGAAACAGTTACTTCATTTATTTCTTTTGGAATAACAACCTCCAAAAGTTTGGATCGGAGGATTGTGTCCAATTTCTTTAAAGTTGGTTTTTGCTCATCTTCAGAAAGCGTACTCTGAATATTCAAATCTTCTATGCATTTTGGTAGCTTTCGGTAGCTCCCAGTGAGAAGGACCTCAATAGCAGATGGAACATCAAATACAGGAGCACGGGCATGTTGCAGCCCCTCATGCATATAAAACAAAGAATCTGCTGTTTGGGTGAAACAGGTATCATGGCTGGAAAGAGTTGCTGCAAGTTGTTGGCAATGTTGGATTAAGGTCGCCTGCACAAATAGAATGAATTTATGTTATATGAGAATGTGGTTTAAATGCCAATACTCTGGAACCATATGAGAATTCAATTCTCCAGCTTGATCCTGAAAGCTGACTGTTAACTGTAACTGAATTCAATTCATCATGTTTTACCTTAAAGCTAGCACAAAAAAAAAAAAAAAAGCATTTGCATAACTGGTAGTTTATGGTTCAGTAATTCTGTAACTGCACAGGGTACATCTTGTGAAAAGGAATTTCTAAGTACAACAAAAACAAACCGCGACCTTTAACTATTTGGGAAGAAATATCAACTGATGAAGTGCGAAAAAAAACGAAGGAACCCAAAATCAATTTTGTAAGTGGAACACAAAAGACTTATTAGAGGCAAAAAAAAAAAAAAATCATTAGATTGGTAATCAAAGAGAATTTTGTTTAGCTAAGTTTAAATTCATCACTATAAGTCGGTATAGGATGAATCAGAACCTTCTAAAAATCACATGCCAACCTGTACCACTGATCACTGCAATAGTTAGTTCACTAGGAGAAAATTGGAAGATGAAATAAACAATTATAAGATTAACCACAAAAGATGTAACCTTGAATAATTAAAACTTTCGTCACTAAACTAAAAAATTAAAGATTCCTCTGAAATTACTAAAAATTGCAACTATATCATCAAATGAAAGCAATAAGATTGACTTAAGCATTATCGTTCATGACAAAGTTTGAGATTGCAAACATAAAAGCATCATATGATTTACATCCTAACCTATCATGTAACAGTACCTCAGTCTTCAACATCATCAAGAGTTGAAATATAGAATTTCACCCCATCTAAGGTATTTAAAAATCACAATTATAAATGATCAGTTGTATAAATTTTAAAAAAAAAACACCTACTGATAAGATTGGTAATCATACTTCATCATCACACCATAATTGGCAGATGCATATGACAAACATACAGCATTCACAAAAAAACATAAAAACCAGTTCACGATACATTAAAAATCCATTTTTATACACACAAGATTTCCAGTTATCCATATAGGTAATTATTTTTCCATCTTATATCGAGCTTGTATTTACAATGTGATTGCCAATGCTAAATTCAGGCTACAGTTATCTCTATCACTTGAAACTTCACATGCTATCAATTGATCAACTCTAAGAGCTAATACAAATTCTAATTGCACAAAATAATGAAGGATTACTTTTATTATGTAAGCAAAATAAAGCTACTCATCTCTTACCTCCTACATTGACCAGAATCACATGTCTCTTACATTCTTGTGGAATAATTAAGATCCAAAATGATTTCACCTAAGACAGTTCATATGTGGCATGCATGCTCAAAGAAAATAACTAGCTTTAACTTTAACTTACAAATCAGATAACCAAAACATGCAAAATCTAACATCACCATGTTAAGGCTAGGAGTGAAATGAAATCACAAGCTCTCCTTCATACAACCTGGTGGTGATCCACCCAAGAAGTTAGCATGTAGGACTGTAAGAAAGGTGTATGGAGTATGCATAACAGCTAAGATGGTCTGATTCAGAACTCCATTTGGTCAAGCTTAACTCAGACTATCCAGGTGCAGAATACCAACCATTGCAAACTTTGACATGAGAACTATTTGATACAAGTAGCAAAAAAATAAAGCATGCACATATCTTGGGAAACATGTTTTGGAGTTGCACCATAAAAGTTGAAGTTTTCACTTGTTCCCTATACAAGCTCAAGGTCCAATAAATCTCAAGCTAACAAACACAAACACGAACACAAAATGTGCATGTGCGTGTGTGAGAGAGAGAGAGAGAGAAGGGTAAAGAAGATTAGCACATTGTAGGGGGATAGTAAACAGTTGCAACAACTATGCAGTGCCCAATTAAGCTATTATGATTCTCAGAGGCATTTTTTGATGGCATCAAAAGTCATTTGCTTCAGACTTTTTTCTTTTAGTGTTGCTGGGAAATGTGTTGGGAGTGTTGTGGATTAAATTATATCATAAAGCTTTAAGTACCGATTAAAATATGTTCACAAAGGGAAAACACTCCATAAAATGGTGTATCGTTCTTCTAGTGAATCGTAGTGGGAGTTGCACCATAAAAGTTGAAGTTTTCACTTGTTCCCTATACAAGCTCAAGGTCCAATAAATCTCAAGCTAACAAACACAAACACAAACACAAACACAAACACGAACACGAACACGAACACGAACACAAAATGTGCATGTGCGTGTGAGAGAGAGAAAGAAGGGTAAAGAAGATTAGCACATTGTAGGGGGATAGTAAACAGTTGAAACAACTATGCAGTGCCCAATTAAGCTATTATGATTCTCAGAGGCACTTTTTGATGGCATCAAAAGTCAATTGCTTCAGACTTGGCTTCTAGCGCAAAAAAAATTTAACCTTTTTTCTTTTAGTGTTGCTGGGAAATGTGTTGGGAGTGTTGTGGATTAAATTATATCATAAAGCTTTAAGTACTGATTAAAATATGTTAACAAAGGGAAAGCACTCCATAAAATGGTGTATCGTTCTTCTACTGAATCGTAGTGCATTCTGAGACCACCAAATTCCCATGACAGGCGGCAAATTAGTTAGGGTTTCATTTATCATGTGCTAATAATTTTATCAGATAACCCTTGGACATCAAATCTTGAGCCTAAGAGCTGTAAAATTACAACTAGATGCAACGTACAAGTAATTAAGAAATAGAACTGCTTTAAATCTCGAAAATTTTCATCCTAAACCCTAAGCCAAAATCCAGATTTTAGCAATCGGTAAAAGGAGTGGCACCTGCTGGCACCACTTGGCGAGCACGTGGATCCGCAGAATCCGCTGTTGCGTCTTCGCAATGAACTTAAGAATGTCGATCTTCTTCTCAGAATCAGATCGCTGGTCCTCCCCCTGCCGGTACCTGTCCACCAGCTCCTTGAGCGCGAGGTAGGAGGCATCCGTGGCCCTCTGCACGAGGGTGGAGAACTCCACAGTCTGCTGCCCAAGCTCTGCCGCCATCGCCCTCCCCGCGCCGCCGCCGTCTCCCTCGCAACCTGCGCCGGGGGCGGGGGCACCACTAGGGTTTCGATTGCGCGCCCCGAATCCCGTCGATTGGATTCAAACGCCGGTCCTGAAAGGCCCAACCTCGGTGGCCCTCCGCTAATTCTGCAAATCCCAAATCGAAGCCCGTTGTAGGGCCGCGGAAGCCGACCGGAGCGGAGAAATCGCAGGCGAAAAAGCGAGGGAGAAAGGAGGCAGGAAAGCAAGCAATCGCGAAGAGAAGAAATAAAAGAGGTAGTTTTAATTTATAAATTGGCGAAAAGAATCGGTCCACGTTGGATTTCCTGCCTTGCGGGGGTCTTCTAATCCTCAAGTTCACCGTGCGTTTGATTGGCTGACACGTAGGGCCCACCGATAAATTTGAGATAGAAAATGGATGTCGGAGTATCATACATTGTGCTTTTCGTGCTTATCACCAGCAATTTTTGCTGTCGAAATCTTCGATTTTAGTTGAGTTATTGAGTGGATTCAAAATTTTAGTTTAAAATTTTTAAATAGAGTATCTGATGCGGATGCTCCAATGATATTGCATTATTATTAAATGAATTTTGTTATGTAAATATTGAGCACTTAATAGTTAATAGTGATAATTTTTTTAAAATACTCATTCGATGATGTAGAGTAACATTTTTCATTGTTAAATATGATAAAAAAAAAAATAAAGAGAATATAGATTTTAAATTATCACTTAAATGAAAAGTATGAAATTGCATTATTATTTACTATTTTTAAAAACATTTCCTTGTGTGTTATTTTTTTTTTATTGTGAAAGGCTTAAACAACATGTTATTTTCTATCAATTTATTTGACGTCTAATACTATCTAAATTTCTACATAGCATGAGGTTGAAAAAAATCTCTACCTATTGGAAATGGACCTCAGATTTATTGGAAACAACAACACCCTAGTATAAAGGAATTGTATCAATCTATGGAAGCATGTTTAGCACAGTCATGACCATATTGAGTATAACTCAAATCACATTAGATTCTCTCTTAATTGGTCTAATTTTGTGGGTTGTGCTTTCTCAAACAAAAAGGAAACTCTTGATGTTAGAATTTTATCATTGCAAACTATGATAAATTTTTGTTGTCAATAGTTTATCCAGCAACGACTGTTTGGGACGATGAGAAAAAAAATTGATGTCGCTCTTGATAAACTTGTAAATCTCACCTTTAATATAGTGATAGTTTGGTTCGTGTAGTTGAATTTAAAAGATAATATCCTAGACTATTACTCCATATCTAACTAATATTTGTTATGTTTGATAAGTAAAAATTTTTAAAATTTTATTTTCTTTATTTATTTCTCTTATCTTACTTATTTAATTAAGAATCTAGACATTTTAACAACTAATTTTAATAAATCCTAAAAATTAAATTACATTAATAAGGCCTCTTACTGATAGGGGTAATTATACATACAATTTATAGCAAATGATCTCAATTAATATTAGTAGTAAAAAAAATAATAAAAAAAATCAATTAAAATTGTACAATTCACAATAAAGAATCAATGAAATTTTCTTCGCATAAACAATCAATTCATTAAAAAATATATGCATCTTATAATTTTCTTTAGTTTCACATCTTAGCATTGACAACATCACGAATAAAGAAATTTCTATAAATACTTTGATCGGTGACATTAGAAAGTATATATTTCTCGTCCTTTTAGTTAAGATAAAATATAATATCATTTTTTATCATCTTAATATATAATATAAATAATTAAATTAATTTTTTATAAAAAAAAAATCCATTACAAATAACTATGAAATTCTCAAGTGTCGCCCTTTGTTGCACCTTTATCCCGTCGATATGATATTATATTATACATGTAATAAGTGTGCAGGATGACTAGTTTGTAGAAAGATTAGTTAAGTCTGCATGATGACTAGTTTGTAGAAAGATTAGTGTACGTGATGACTAGTTTGTAGAAAGATTAGTGTACGTGATGACTAGTTTGTAGAAAGATTAAGCGTAGTGGTTTAATGTAAATGCCCCCTCTTGAAAGTTTGGAAACCATTAAAAATCACTAGGGCTGAGGAAAATATTTGTCAAATCGAATTAACCAAACAGGGAGTTCGAAAATATAATTTTTTTAATATTCATTTATTCAATTTAGACCTTTAATAATTAATTTTAGTAAAATTTAAAATTAAATTATGTTAATATTTTTTTCTAAATTTAAGACTTATTAATAATTTTCTTTAATTGTTTTTATATAAAATATGTACATCATAATTCTCTTGATTTAGTCCGATCCAATTTAAGGAATTTTGTAGGTTTATTAATGAGAGCTTGACGGAAAATTTTCATAAGTTTCCAAAAATTGAAGATACATATCAAAAAAAATTGAATTTAAATTATTTGTAGAAAGATATATCAATACTTGGATCTATTAAAAATTATATCTTTCATAGCTAAAACTACTATCGATACCTTGGATCTATTAGAAATTATATCTTTCATAGTTTTTAACTAAGACCAAGTATCATATATATTCTTATTAATTTAATATTTTATATAAAAAATTAAATTAAAATTTTATAAGTAATGTTGGGGTCGATGGCCCAGACCAAAACAGCCACTACGCTAAAGTAAAATTTACCGTGGGACCGACATTCACCGTGGGACCGATACCACTGTACACTTGGAACGAATAATATCACTTTTTTGCTCCGATTACGAATCGAATAACTTCATAACTGCAGCCATATTACGCAGCCAACAGAGACCGCTTATTTCGGCCCAGTACTCAAAAGCGAGCACAGATTAAGGTAGTATTTGACCGTCCGCCCTGATGCCGGCCGAATAAGTACATTGGGTTAAAAAAATTGACCTGTTTACAAGCAATCTTTTGTCCAATCATGACCCAGTAAGCAAACACGTGTCCGATAGTTAGACGTCACTTCTTGTTCCATCATAATGTTGCCAATTAACTATAGGCGAAATTTCGAGTCTGTAAAACCTCCCAATGTTAATTTTCAAAGCATGGGTCAAATAGAGCAACAACTCAGTACGTACAGTCAACATTGTCGCTTAATCAGCGCATGTCCCCACATGCCCCGTTTGTCAACAAGGTTCCAGGCATCCGTATCAATAGTCAGCTTGGACCCGGCTGTCTGACCATTAAGTGGCAGACACTATCCATATTAATACATTTACACAGAGGCATACATGTATAACAATGATCGTGGCGAAATGGCTCCTGAACAAATCCGACGGTGCGGACGAAATAGCAGGCCTTGCCAAACAAAATAATCATAAAGCATGATATTTGCTATGACTACAACTTACGCCAAAAATAAGTTACATTGCATACCTTTTACCATAATCCTATTCTTTGCTCGGGGATGATGATGATGTTGGTTGATCTACCTTAACTGTAGGCTCTCCGGTAATCTCACTGGGTAAAGTAGAATCCACACTGAGCTCTTCCGTTTCTTTGGTACTTTGATTTTCAATTTCAACCAAGGAATGCGGGACCCCGAGTTCCACAGTGACACTTTCAACCATAACTTTACTAGCTTCAGTTGCTTCATGTTCAACATTAGCTGCTCCATCTGTTAGAACAAAAGGAAAAAAGTTAGTCCCAGTACAGGTTTGTCAATTTATGGTAGACATTTAGAGGCCAATCTCACCGACACCGGTTTCAGTTGAAGCTGTTTTTGCTTCAGTTAATTCATTAGTGCAAAGTGAATCCAAGTTGTGAGCACTGTCATATGTAAGTTGAACATTTTCTATGTAACTGGTATCGCCTTGTAGTTTGACACCAGAAATCAACTCCATAGCTGGTATATCTGTAGCTTTGGCAATTTGCCTTCCATTTTTGCCCACTAGATTACCAGTGAAAAACTCTGATGCAACCACCGTACAACCAGGATGAGCATCGCCTGCTTCATTACATTCGCTATAACATGTTACAGATTGTTGCTCTGAGTTGATCGGTATATCATCTACAGGATGAACATCTTCACCAACTATTGCTGGTTGATGAGCATCTTCAGCAACTATCACTGGTTCTACTTGTTCAGTATCCTCCACACTAATACACAAGTCTGTTTTCATTTCAGCACGAACATGCTCATCAGTGCTAGACTCATTGTGGCACATACCAATACTATCGTGAAAGAAATCAGAATCTTTCATATTGCCATTTATCACTTTAGAATCAATTTCTGTTTCTTCAGTATTACCATATGGTTCAATCACTTTAGGATCAGTTTCTGTCTCTTCAGTGCTACCATATAGTTCAGGAGCTTTTTGATCCATACCAACAGAAGAGTCAGCGAGAGACGCATCATTGCCCATGTCAGTAGCATTTTTATTGGAATCAAGTGTTTCTGTAACATCATCCATCATTTTAGAATCTGTTTCTGTATTTTCAATATCATGTAGTCGAGAAGATTGCATAATAGCAGGTACTTTTCGTTCAATGCCAACACAAGCATCATTCATGTTACGGTTTGGGTTTGTCACTTCAGAGTTGCCATATGATTTGGAAGTTTGCACATTATCAAGTGAATCTGCATTTAGTTCACCATCATGTGTCCGAAGAAGAGGCTCATCATTCCTTGTGCTGGTAACATTTTCACTGGATTCAGGAAGTTTTGCTTCATTATCCATCCTATCTGATCGGGTTTCTGATTCGACAGCAGTATCCTCATCTTGCTGAACAACATATTCAGATTGTGAAGGACTATTAGAAGTAACTAATTGTGTTTGCTGCTCATCATACTTAATATCCAAGTCAGAAGCTAAAGAATTTTCAATGGTGCCATGAGGTTTCCAATCGCCATTCTTTTGATTAGAAATACCATCCAATTCGATACTATCACCCATGGTGCCATCAGGATTTTCATTCACTTGGCTATGAGTGTGCCTGCTGCTACTGTCAACACCAGAAATTTGATCCTCTTGGCATATTGCTTCAGTAAGATCTTCACCGCCAGGATTGTCAAATGGCACATCATGAATATTTTTCTTCAAAGTAAAATTGTGAGGCACCATATCCATGCTACAACAGCCAACAATAGGGTCATCATTTTTTTCTAGCAAAGCAACAGATGAATTTTGAGGATTTTCGAAAGTTACTAACTTATCATTGACATCAGCTGAACATGAAGGCATTTCATCTATGACCATAGCAGCAGTCTCTGAGTGGGATGGACCTTTTGCTGCTTTTCCAGTTATGTTACAATGCAATTTATCAGGGAGAACAATTTTAGAACAAATATTTGTCTCCATGCAGCAATCAGAATAGTTTTCCTCGTGGTTCTTTATACTAGCTTGTGTGGAGATATCGACAACCTGAGCAGAAATGAATGTACCTTCACAGATTTTCACGACTTCTTTCTCTTTGATTTTGCCTTCGGCGCCATCTTGGTTCACATGGTGGTCCATAGCCTGCTCCAAAAGTTCAACATTATAAGGAAGATGATCAACATTTGCACCAACTTCAATGACCATCTTTTTCTCTTTTAACAGAGCATTGCAATTATCATGAGACGAAGCATCCAGAATACTTACTTCTTTCTCCTTGGTTTTGCCTTCACAATGATCGTGGTGCTCATGATGGTCCATAGCCTGCTCCTCAAAAAGCTCAACATTAGAGGATAGGTGATCAACATTTGTATCAACTTCAATGTCCGTTCCTTTCTCTTTTAACTGAACATTGCAATTGTCAATGGATGATGCACCCAAAAAATTTACTTCGGCCTCTCTAGCCTCGACAGTGGACATTTCAATAGCACCAACAGGTTGATCAAGTTCAACCAAGTTAGCTCCCCTAGTTTTTGACTCAGGTAGCTCCTCCAATCTAACTTCTTTGCATGGTTCAGAGATATTATCCTCAAGTTCTTTCTTCAACGGAGACTCTTCTGGTACAGCATCAAGCTTTTCATGATGACAGATAATCACAGAAGAATCTATTTTTGAAAAAAAGGCAGTAGAGCCCTGATGTCCTAGTGACTCTGGTAAACTAGTCTTTGCAGATCTTTCATTGTTGCAATGTTCGATATGTATAGTTGTCTCCACAATTTCTGGAATTTGCATCACACTCATAGCTTCACTAGAGGGCCCCACGATAGGAGATAGAGAAGCATCATTCAAAACAAGCATTGCATCCTTATTGCTTGATGAAGAAACAGCAACATCTGATAAGTTCAAGCTTGAAGATGAGCCTTTCATTGAACAGATAACCGCTTGAGTGCTACCAATGGATTTATCTGATTCTACCCATGAATTCTTGGAACTGTGATCAGAAGAACTTACATTTGTGGAAGGAGGAATAAATTCCATGTTGCATTTGCCAAAATCTGACATTTCACAACCTATCCCCGGCCCTGAAGATTGTGCTGAAGCAGATTGAGTCTCATCTTCTTTCTCTGCCTTTTCAGAACACACCCGTATTTCTGAAGATTGTGGCAAAGCAGTCCAATTCTCATTTACTTTGTCACCTGATGCAGAAAGTGCCCCAAGTGATACAGGACCTCCAGCACTTTCACTATCCTGTTTCTCTTTATTAATAACTGCATGTGGAGCTTTTCCTTTGTTATCTGCTCGTTTAGCTCCTTCTGCCTGCTTTAATCCGGCAAGACGAGCACGTCGCTCACAAGCTGCTGTTGCAGAACCACTTCGAGCAGCTGCTTTTTTCCTAGTCACTGAAGATTTATCCAGCCCTTTTTGAACTGCAGGAGGCACAACACCATAGTCTTTTGTTGGAAGATATTGCACTTGAACCAAGGGAACTGCAACTACAGAGGGTGAAACTTTCGAATTATCCATTACTGCTTCTGTTGCTTTAGATGGATTAATCATTTCCTGATATTTGATGGCTTCAATAGACCCAGCAGGGCCATCCACTTGGGTAACTGCTTCAACACTTTTCTGAATCATAGATCTAGTATTTTGGGAACCATGGATAGATACAGCAACTTTAGAGTTCATCAATGAATCACCTGTTTGTTCTGGCATTACCTTCCCACTGCTTAAAGTGGAGATATTGCTATCTGTAAAGTTCTGCTGCTCTGTTAATCCAACACCACCAGATACTGTTTTCTGAGTGCTAACACTAGATAAATCACCTAAATTCTCATGTACTTTCTGTTTTTCACTTGATTTAGCCTCGGTAGAGCTCATGTTATCAATAGTGGCAGGTAATTTTGCCTTGCGAGGCACTGCTTTAATCATTGCTGCATCAGGAACCGCCCCAGATTCACTCATTTCAGCAGATGAAATTCCCTTATCAGATTCTTGAGACAAATTTGAAGTCTTAACTGATTCTAAGTCAACCCTACATAATTGTGTAGAAGGACTAAGATCATTATCAACAGCAGAAAGATTTGGAATCACTGTGCATTTGTCAACACTTATCTTCTCTTGCGGTATTGCAGGAACCTTAGGTGCATCTGATACTACTACAGTCTGAGTTGGAAGTTCAGTAGAAGCTGGTGGACATTTAGGTTTTCTGCCCCGTCCACGAAGTGCTCCAGTTTGACTTTTGTGAGCCTTGGTTTGAGCCAATGTGACCGGACTGGATGAAGGTAGTAAAGCAGGAGTTCCCACACCCACACTATCAGTAGTAGGAACCAGTCCCGAAACTGTAGGGGTTGCAGAAACCATTTCACTTTGGGACTTCACATCCTGCACCAACACTTCCCCTGCTGCTGTTCTCTTTGGCCTACCCCTACCCCGCTTAACTGGCGTAGACTCTTTGACTGACTGAGAAGGCTCTTTGACTGGCTGCTCTTTGACTGGCTGTACCAGCTCTTTAGATATAGTTGGTAATTCAGTTTGTAATGGTAATGGTAGATGTGTCTCCTTGTTTAGAAGTTCATCTGAATCCTTGGAGGGACATGGTTCTCTCAGTACCTTGATTGGTAATGTTTCAGGAGAATCAGCTTGACAAAGTTTCTCAAACTCTTCTTCGGTCCACTGATCTCCATAGGATCGTACCTGCAAAAGAAAATTTAAAGTGATGTACTAATATGTACATACACTACAGACATGATGTTCACTTGTTAGAGTTAGGTAGATGACTCAACCTCGCGAGCTCGTTTGCCCCTTCCATAGTGCTGTGTATCAAGGCCGCCAACATGTTCACCTTTTCTTTTAATGCCAGCGGTAGAAGGTTGTGATTCATATATCGACATTGCTTTATAGAAGGATTTCAAATCCTCATCTGTCACAAGACGAGAAGGCATAACAACAGAATCTGACCCATCTGGATAACCTTGAGCCAATCTTTGCCATGCTATCTGAAAGATACTCGGGTAAAATTAAGTGTTATAATGATATGAACTTCATGAATCAATCATTAACAAAATAACTGAAATAAATGTGAGGAGAAACACCATTTCTTCATCACGCCTTTGCTTGTCGATAGATTCAAATATATCAATCTCAGCTTCACTGCAAAGAGTAAGAGCACTATTTTTAGCATCAAAAAGGAAGAGTGCATTATTCACCATAAGATGCACTGTGATAAGACAGCTAATACTATCCACCATAAAAACAAAAATAATATATAAAAAACAGAAAATACCTTCGGGCAAGGATATCATTGAGAGAATCATCGTCCAAAACAGGCGCAGCTGCTTCCTTCTTAGATTCCCGAAGAAGATTTTCCAAATATTCCCTTCTGTCCTCAGCACTGTATGAAGTAGAACAAAAACAAATTCATTAAAAGATCATAGTTGGCTGGAGTTTACAATTTGGTGCATAGGAGAATACCAAAGTACCTTGTGTTATTGTCAAAGAATCCTGCAGTGATGCTCTGATTAGCAACACCGAGTTTGTGTTCTGCAGCAGCCCTTACTTGTTCTTCGACAGTATGTACCTGCACACATCGAGCCCAGAACAAGAACAAAAATTATACATAAAATGGAAAAGACAATTGTTACAAAAATAAGATCAAAGAATGCATTTTGGGATATCCATCGACAGAAAAATCAAGGGAAAAAAAGACAATTGCTAAAAAAAATTTTATAAAGTGACAAGTATGATATCAACATCCTTTATGTAAGCTTTACTAATGAATATACAACATACTGTCTCCAACCGTAGAACAAGTACATCCCTCTTTTGTCCAATCCGGTGGGCCCTTGCTTGAGCTTGCAAATCAACCTTCATCCTCAGGGAAAATGTTAGATGACAATCTTAAACTAACAATAGTTATAAATATAGGATCCCAAGAAGTGAATATTGCCTGTGGATTCCAGTCAGTGTCAAATAGGATGACAGTATCTGCAGCTTGAAGATTTACACCAACCCCTCCAGCTCGAATGCTAAAAAAAGCATCAGTGATACAGCAATATCAGACAACGAATCACCAAGAGTATACTGAAGATGGAAAATACTTAGTTTTCCATTTGATGTGAAAAAATATAAAACCTTAGGAGAAATATGAATGCTTGTGAGTCAGAACGGTTGAATTCGTCAACTAAAGCTCCACGGTCAAGCCCAGAGGTGTGTCCATCCAAACGAAGGTACCTATATCGTTTCCAACAGAGATAATCCTCCATGACATCCAGCAACCTCGTCATTGTTGAGAAAAAAAGAACCTGACACCATTCAGTGAGGAAACGTCTAATATAACAGGCATTGATTTTGGATGAAACAAAAAACAAATTCTCCAACTAAAAAAATGAAGTGTAGCAAAATTAGGCCAAACATCACAAAGCTTTCTTCCCATGCAAGTATAGTCTAAGATCATGAGTTACACGTACAAAAAAGATGCAACAGTTATTGTTCATGATATATATATATATATATATATATAGACATGCATACACAGGCACACAAAAATACATACAACCCATAGAAGATGATGAAAGTGATTGAACATAAGAGAAACCAGGTTACAAACACCAACATTGAAATATGGATCTCTAGGATTATAAAATATAAGTTTTGAACAATAAAATGACCATAAAGATATAGCTAAACACACTGACCAGAAGAAGAAAAAAAAGATGTTGATAAAAAAACTGTAAAGTTTACATACTCGATGACCAGTTGCTTTGAGCTTGGGAAGCAATCTGTCCAACATCTCAAGTTTTCCACAAAGTCTAATAATAGGAGGCAGAAAATGTTTAGGCAGAAAACTGTCAACCTGCATCAACAATTCAATCATGAAATAGGGGCAAAGTTTTCAAGTGAAATGACATATATAACTAAACATGCCTCTTCAACATGAAGTTGACTAAGATATGGGTGATTGCATATATTACGCATTTCCATCACAGTATTGTGTATTGAGCGTGCCTGGTCAAAAAAGGAAATGTAACTCAAGAGCTATTTAAAGAGCAATATTGTAAATGAAAGAGGTGAAATGATAAAGTTGGCACCTTAACACTTCCTAATGAACCAAGATTCTCCTCGACTCTTTTCATTAAGAGTTTCTGATAAGCAGAAGCCTCACATCTTACAAGTCTTTCAATTTTCTCAGGCAATTGATTCTCAACCTACCAATCAGAAAATCAAAGACAAATTATTTGGTATTTGAAAATAAAAGATGCATAGCTTATAAGTAAAGCGTGCATACAACAAGACAAAAACTCCAATTTCAACATACATTTGAATATACATTATACAGACAAACACATACACGATTTTCAAGATCCAAGTATAAAATTATAGATAAGTAAAAAAGAGATGACACAAGAATGTCTACCATACTCTTTTTGTTACATAAAAGAAAACAAACCAAAAAAATTTCCAGCCTGACTTAAGCAGCACATAAACAAAAATATAAACATGTTTGAACTATAAGCATAACAAACTTTTAGTCTTGACAGACTGCATTTTCGACAGTGAAGAGCAAAAAACTATAAACAACAATATAATTCAAAGAAATTTACAAGAAACTTAACTTCCAATTTTATCACATATTTTTTAGATAATAGACTATTTCAAGTTCATTTTTTGTTCCGCAAAACTAATGCATCTCCAGTTCTTTTGCATGGACTAGGACTAAAAGGAAATAACAAATAGGGAAATAAATCAAGTAGCGTGATAAAATGAGAGGGGGAATTTTAACAGCCTTCCATCCATAACTTACCACCATCAAGAAAATATTATTTAAAAATCATATATAACTCCGTCCGTGACAAACTAGTTATGGCCGGTCCCAAGCCTGGATAAAGGAGAGTTACGTTAGGTTGCCAACCAGCATTAAAACTAGGACAAATATTCAATGAATGGATTTATTAAACTATTAGGCTAATGCTAAGTTGTTTCCTAGAAGAAACGCGTTGCAAGATCCGATTGTAACATCTTGACAAGGACTGCTACATCTCCAAAACTCGGATGTTGTGCTAAATATGCAAGAGTTCGCGTTACAGGATCCAACTGTAACGTATCGGTAAAGACCGATACATCTCCATAAGAACTTGAGTGTAGTATTAAATAGGTAAGAATTCTCACATCATACCTTGGATAAGAATAAATATGATAGGAAAACTAATAATATAAGATTTGGAACATGGAACATAAGAACCCTCACTGCTAAATCAATAAAGGTAGTAGATACGATGATTTAGAGAAAAATTAGTATTTTGGGTACAAGAGACAAAATGGATAGGCAAGAAGGCAAAACCAATAGAGAACTTGGGTTTTAAGTTAAAGTACACAGGAAAGAGTAAAGCAAGAAATGGAGTGAGTATTGTTGTAAATAGTTCGTTAAAGGATGAAGTTGTAGTAGTTAGAAAAGGGATAGAATTATAACCCTTAAGATAATAATAACAAAAGAAACTATGAACATAATTAGCGTATATGCACCGCAAGTAGGATTAGATGAAGCTACTAAATCAAGGTTTTAGGACGACTTAGATGAAATATTACAAAACATTCCGTCAAATGAAATGATTTTAATAGGAGGTGATCTAAATGGGTATGTCGAAGTGAAAAATGAGGAATATGAGAGGATCCATGGGGCTATGGATTTGGAACAAGAAATGAGGAAAAGAAAACTATATTAGATTTTGCGATAGCATATGACTTTATATTAGCTAATACCTTTTTTAAGAAAAGAGAAGAACGCTTAGTAACGTTCAAAAGTAGAAATAATAAATCACAAATTGATTTTCTTATGGTTACAAAAAAAATAGATAGAAAGATTTGTAAAAATTGCAAGATCATCCCTAAAGAAAGCTTAACTATCCAACATAGTATCAATAGAAAGAAAATATATGAAGTCAAAGGACAGGATGCAAAATATACTTAAACAGAAGATAGGAGTACAAGCATTAGGTGAAATCTACGATGATTTTGATACGACATGGGATAAGATGGTATCAAAATTGAAAATAATAGCTAAGAATATACACGGTGAGTCAAAGAAACATGCACCACTAAAGAATCTTAGTGGTGGAATGAGAAAATACAAAAGAAAGTGAAGGAAAAACGAATAACTTATAAGGAATTCTATATTGAAAACTTAAAAAAAATATACAATAGCAAAGAAAGAAACTAAGAGAGTAGTGAATGAAGTAAAGAATTAAACTTTTGAACGATTATATTAAAAATTGAATATAAAAGAAAGGAAAAGAGACATTTATAAAATAGCTAAAATGATAGAAAAGAAGACGAGATCTTATCCAAATAAAATACATTAAAGATGAATGAAATAGGGTACCAGTAAACGATGAATAAATAAAAGAGCGGTGGAAAAAGTATTTTCATCAATTTTTTAATGAAGATTTAGGTAGCCAACTTAACTTAAGTAATTAAGTAGGTCAAATGAACATAAAAATTTAAATTTTTATCGTAGAATTCAAACTTCAGAAGTGGAACAAGCTTTAAATGGGATACACAATGGAAAAGTCATTGGACCAGATGATATTTCAATAGAGGTATGGAAGTTCCTAGGGAAATAAGGTATTGAATGACTTATAAATTATATAACATGATATTGAAAATGAAAAAAAATACATAATCAAAAGGAGAATAAGTACTCTAGTTCCCTTATATAAAAACAAGGGCGTTAAACTAATGAATCATACTATGAAACTCTGAAAAAAAAATAATAGAAAAAAAGATTAAGGAAGGAGACTGCGATAACTGAAAATCAATTTGAGTTCATGCCTGGAAGGTAAACAATAGAAGTTATACATCTTCTTAGACAATTAATTGAAATATATCAGGAGAAAAATAAGATCTACACGTGATATTCATTGACTTAGAAAAACCTTATGATAAAGTCTCAAATAAATTATATGGAAAATTTCAGAAAAGAGAGGTATTAGCATAACTTATATTGAACTAATTAAAGATATGTACAAGAATGTAACGACTAGAGTAAAGACTTCAGGTGGAGTAACTGAAGCATTTCCAATAAAGATAAAGTTACATCAAGGATCAGTTCTAAGTCTCTATCTTTTTACACTAATTATAAACCATGCCATTCAAAGTACAATAGCGTGTTTATAAATAATATTGTTTTGGTAGATGAAACATGTGAAGGAGTAAATGCTAAACTAGAATCTTAGCGGGAAACACTAGAAGGGAAAGGTTTTAGGCTTAGTAGAATAAAAGCAGAATCTAGGAAATTTAAGTTTAGCAATATAAGACATAATGAGATAATTGTTAAGATAGGAGATGACGAGTTACCTCGAACCGAAAGCTTTAGATATTTAGGATCATTTTATAAAATAATGGAGGGATTGAGAGAGATGTCTTACATAGAATATAAGCAGAATAATTGAAATGGAGAAGAGCGTCAGGTTGTTTATGTGATCATAAAGTACCTCTAAAAGTTAAAGGAAAATTCTATAAAACCACAGTTAGACCTGCTATGTTATATGTAGCTGAATGTTTGGACTATGACTCGAGCACATGTGCAAAAAATGAGAGTTGCCAAGATGAGGATGTTAAGATAGATGTGTGAATATATAAGAATGGACATAAAAAGAAATGAGAGTATTAGAGAGAAAGTCGGAGTGACATCTATTGAGAAAAAGTTAGACGACCAATAAATGCTCCTATTAGGCAATGTGAAACTATGATAAACTTGTATATCAAATGAGGAAGACCAAAAAAAGACTTAGTTAGCAACAATAAAATAAAATAAAATTTATTTAAATATAGATGATAATATCGTAGGAGATAGAGCTCAATGACGTAAAAGGATCAATATAGCCGACCTCACCTAGTGGGATAAGGCTTGGTTGTCGTTGTAGTAGTATAGATAAATCAGCAATTTTGACCGCTGAAATTTCAGTTCATGTTCTGATGCCTTTATCTTTAAGAACCTAGGTCTAAGTTGTCCACTAGTTAATAGCTCAATTCTAAGGTTTCTTGCAGTCAGGAGTCTCAAATGTCTTGCTTAAATATCAGTAGAGCATAGAAACAGAGGCGAACAACACTACCACTCAAATTTAATTATTATCAATAGAAGTTTTTCTTTAAAAAAAACACTCATCATAACATGTTTTATCATTTATCAAGTCATAGTTAAGGCATATTGCACAATAATCCATCTAAACTGTAACCAGTTTACCTTCGGACAAGCTCTTCAAATAAGTAATCATTGAATTACACCACAATAGAAACACAGGACAATCAAAATTTAACAATTTCAGAGTTTCAGTAGGATTGAGAAGCTAATCACCAACCTTATGTTTAAGTCTTCGAAGAACAAAAGGTCGAAGAACTTGGTGAAGACGGTTTATAATTAAAAGATTTTCCTCTTCAGAGAGTAATGCCTAAAAACATATTGAAGTCTCAATGTGGCATTGGTGATGCCATTTACATTAATTAAAGAGTCCCAGAACAACCAAAAAATAATACTTACTTCATCAGGATTATTATCTCCATTGGTTTCAAATGGTTTGTTGAACCATTGAGAAAAATCCTCTGATGAGTTAAAAATATTAGGCAACAAGAAATTAAGAAGGGCCCACAGCTCTTCAAGATTGTTCTGTAAAAATGACAAGTAAAATATCATGTAGCTAATACCACTAGAAAACAAATGCTACTACACTACAAGAGAATGAACCAGCTAATCTTATAATTTATAAAACTATTATTGTGAAAGTCATATTCAGAAGATATCCTAAATTTGGCACATGAATCCGAATTTTCATATAGCAATGTGTTAATGGCCTAGAGGCAAAAAATAAATCATAATAATGACAGAAAGGGTAACCTGTAGTGGGGTTCCAGTCAATAACAACCGATGAGAACTCTGATAATTCCTCAAGTCTCCATTGAGTTTACAGGAGGCATTCTTTATGCGATGACCTTCATCAATAATTATGTAGTGCCAATGAATTTTACTTAACTTTGGTCTATCATGTTTGTTCATCAAGTACTCATATGTTGTCAGCAAAACGTTAAACTTCTGATGAATAATCAATTCCCTGCAAAATGGAAAATATTGTCGCTGGTTGAAAAATAATGGAAAGTAGATTCTTTGGAATTATGTTCTATTACTTAAATAGTCTACGCCTTTCTTCAGGAGGACCACAATATGATATTTTGTTTATGCCAGGTGCCCAGAAACTCATTTCAGTCACCCAACCTGGTAGAACAGATGATGGCACAACCACAAGAAAAGGACCTTTGTCGTTCTTTGTTTCCATCAAGTAACAAATTAGAGAAATTACCTAGAAAGTAGAAGATTGTCAACACAATGACAATGAGACAATAATTTACATAAGTAAAAATCGAAGTTCATAAAAATTCAGCGAAAATCATAAGCAAAAAAAAGTAGACCTACTTGAACAGTTTTACCAAGACCCATTTCATCTGCAAGAATCCCGTTTAAGTGATTGTTATACAAAGAAACCAACCAACGTAAACCATTCATCTGATACCTGAAACATTTACCAGTACAAATTTGCAAGTATGGTTGAAAGTTAATAACATAGGTAAGTTTACTTGAAGGATCAAGAATAAAGGGCAATGATTTGTGATTGAAAGGAAGACAGAACATTGAGCATACTTACTCCCGCAATTTTCCTCCATGAAGAGATATTGGTTGCTCACTTATACTCTCTTTTACACTGGATCAGATAAAATTTCAAAGCAAAAGATCAGTATAATCTAACAACTCTATTTTTGCCCAGTTTACAAAAAAAAAAAAAAAAAAGATCTCAAAGCATCTTTCATCAAAAGACATACTGCCTGAATTTTAAAGCATCAGAAAACAAAATTAGGAATTTGAATCAAATAGCATTCACACCTATGAGCCAATTTGTAATATTTTTCATTGCTCTCCAAATAATGCTGCACCACAGAAAGAGTAAGCCAGAGAGGATAAGTAAAGAATGCTTAAAAAAACACATTCTAGCATACTTGAGCCTGGTCACTCTCATCATCGTTCTCATTAGCAGTCTCATTGTTTTCAACCATAGTTTGGTCTCGACTTTCATCCATTTCAAATTGCTTTGCCACAGACTTGGCATCATTTATCTTTGAACCCAGCTTCTGAAGATACTTTTCAGTCTCCTTAAGAAGCTGCTTAACACGATCTGATTTTGTATCCTAGATTGAAAACATAGTTCATCAATAAAAGAAAAGAAGCTAGCAAATAAAATAAAATAGATGAATACAGAATATTGATGAACACCTGAACCATTCTCAGATATCCCTCTACATCATTATTCTTCAATAGATTAATCTTCTCACGTTGGATCCTGTCAATCTTCTCCCGGTATGCCCTCTCTTTTCTTTTATGAAATTCCTTCACGTATTTATTAAAACCCTTCCAACGCTCTCTCTTAATCTTGAATGACTCCTCAAGTTTCTCTCTGAAAAATTCGGATTTAGAAAAACAAAGTAATTCAGCATACTGCCACTACATAACTGATATACATTCCACATGACAACAACAACAAACAGTGCATCCCAATTGCTTGAGTCAAAACAAAAACAGCATGAAACACCTATTACAATAAAATGAACAATGCTACTGTAGCAAAAAGATGAACCCAAACACACAAATTTCAGAAAGATATATAAATGGGATGGATAAATGAAACATACTTGTGATTTTCTATTTCACCAAAGAATTCTTTTTGTCTTTCACGAATTCGCTTTTGCCTTTCTTCCTTCATTTTCTGTTCAAACTTTTCAAGCTGCTTAATTCGTCGTCCATGTCTGTGTTTCTTGAATGACTTTAGTCGATCCATCTCAGGTGTTACAGGCTTGAAAAAATCATTAAGAAAGTCACTGAGACCCAGTGAAAAAAAGTACCACCAATTAGAACAAATGATGAAAAGAAATGTGTTCACAAATATAATTAAACAAGGAATTCAATGCTGGTAAGACTAGCCTATGTTAGCATGAGTATCCCAGAAGGAAAAGGAAAACGAAAAACCATCAAACCTTCTTAACCGGCGCTGTAGCGGAAGAAGTTGGAGTTTTTTCAGTTCTATAACACTCTTTGTCTTAGAAGAAATATCTTCAGATGAACTCACCTTTTCCTGAGTCAACAAAGAAAATAAAAATAGATACCTTGTTGAAAATTAACACCCCGAACTGTAACTCAGCATGTAATAGTTATGAAAGGTCATTCAGTTTTTTTTTAAAAAAAAAAGAAAGGTCATTCAGTTTTGCTAGTATTGACAATTAGAATAGAATTGTCCTTCCAAACACCTCAGGTTTAGTGAAGGATTAAAAACTAAAAAAAAACAGTGGAGAATCATATCCGAACACATACAGAAGCATATGACACTAGAAGTTAAAAATTATGCAACAAATCATCATTATTTTAGTTATTTAAAGCATACCATAGTTGCAGTTAGAGGAATGAGATAATGGAAGAGTTCGAAATTCTCTTTTGGTGGAAAGTTTAAAGTGGATGCAAATCACTCAATAGGAAAGTTTACACCGCACTTGACTAAAGCTATATAGGAGTGGCTTTATTTCTTGAAAGATTGTTGAATTGATGATTCCTCTTGGTAAAGTAAATAGTGAATTCAGTGAATCTTTTTTTTCTCTGTTATTCCTTTGAGGTTCTGTCTTCTATCAACTCAAGACACACCAATGCACATATCCTATCAACAGTACACAGGAAACTGGGCATTCATATATTTACTATATACATCACTCTAAATAAAGTAATGGTCATATATATCAATTTTCATCATCCAACAACAGACTCAATTTAATTATTCATACTTGAGCATGCTACTTTTCTTAAATTATATCATAAGGATAATCTATATTTTAGCAAAGGCATTACTTTTTAAGTTTAACAACTAAAAGGAACAAGGAAAAATATTAACAAAGATTAATGGATAGTGAGATTAGTATAGGCTTAAAACACGAGTATAGCAATGAATTAAGCAGAATGGTGTATCACCTGTTTAACAATAGAATAAACAGTGTTGGCCCTTTCAGATGTAGCTGCGATCAATGGAAACTCTATATGATTCTACTAGCCATTAAATAATTACCACAATAAATGATGTATCCTTTCTTTAGAGAGAGAGAGGAACAAAGTTAGCCCAAGAGATAATTTTTCCCGCATTGTTGATAAACATTTTCTCTTAATTAACAAGGAGTTTCCATGTCAAATACTTAAAACCCATATATCAGAATGAAAATTGTAAAGGATGACATAAAAAGGTCTTCTGTTTTTAGTAATTATTTTTTTATATGAGAAAAACAAAACAAAAGAAAACATAAAGCACCAAATCATTAATATCCCATATGATGCAAACCTACTTAGACACATAGTTCTCACACATTAACCAGAAGAGAGGAGATCTAAAATATTCAAGTGTACTTTCTTTTCTTGCCAACATAGTATATGATCATTCAGAGAGGTTATAAGTCTGACAAAAGGAAAAAAAATAATCAAGGGACAGATATCTGGTACCTTCAATTTCTCATAGCATGCAGCTATTTTTTCCTCAGACTTTTTAAGCTTTGAAGCCCATTTTTGTTCTTCAACTAGTTTCCTCTTTTGATAATCCATAATACACTTCTCAGAAGTTGTGTACTTTGGATGAGATGCAAGCATCTCATTCAAATTTGATTGATTTCCAATGTCTTGATCAAAAGATTTCTCCAAGACCACCTCATTCATGATCCCTGTCATGTATGCATCAGGATGTTGTTTGTGAATGGCAGACATAGCTACACCATTTGAAGTCAAGGCATCTGGATAGGAAGACATTTTCTCAGGAATGAATCGATTTAAGGAGTTGACATCCTTTAATGGATGAAATGCATTTTCAACACTTTCACATCTGTTTCCTACAGCATGCGGATTCTGCTCTTTTACAGGTAAAAGGGACTGATGCTTATCAGGATGGACATTGACTCCAGACAAGTTAGGATCTGGCAAATGTAAAGAGCCTGCATTGTTATTTTGACTGAAGTTATGAGACTGATTCAGATAAGCTTCCCGATGCAGCATAGCAGCAGCTGGAGTTTCGTTACTAGCAGTGTCCTTAATTTTGGCTCTTGGAGCAAATGGCATATCAAAACTCTTAGATTTACCAAATCCTACAGAAGGTGAGACTTGATTTGGCCAAACAGATTGGTGGTTAGAATTAGATGGAACCTCACTCTCGAACTGATTGCTGAAAATACCTGCAAAGGATGTGAAAAAAATCAGACTGCTGCAGCAAGAAGAGAAAGAAATGATTCTGCAGTCATGGATAAAAGTCTATAAATTAATATTTGTCTGAGGAAGAAAACATATAGTTTCTTCTTCTTAGTGCTATTTTTTTAAACAAACGTGGCATTTCCTACCTTTTTTCTTTGCATTAGCTATGTCCTTTGAGGACAATTCTGGCTCGACTATACTGCCACTAGATGAGGAAGCTGGAGGTCCTCTAGCCATATTGCTTGGACCAACAAACGAATTCTCCTGACTATTACTCGGTTCCCTTTCAGTTCCTCTGCTATCATTCAAGCGAGGTTGTGTTTCGTCTGTGTTAACCAACAATGGTACAGCATTCTCAGATTAAGAAGCAACACAAGTAGAAACTATTTCTGAATAAAATTGCAAAAAATGCACAAAAAGTGAGGCTACCTTCTTTTGCCAAACTAGCTCCAAGTGCTATTTCAAGGTGCAATTTCCTAGGCACTAAATTATTTCTGGATTCAATAGACAGGAAAAGTCAACATAAATAATAATCTAGGTTCTGCTATCATTAAGGCATTTACTTGGATGCATAAAAATAAAATAAAGAATTGTTTGTTATTCATACCTGAACGCAAGAAATACAAGGCATTGAGCCCTAAGTTGTTTCAGTTGTTGTTCCCTAAAAGGATGAGAAGGACTTGTGCCAAGTTTTATAACTGAGGAACTTGTTGGAGCACCTGTTTCCATGCTAATTGGTATACCACTTGATCTACTGTCTGATTTTGATCTAGAAAAGAGATCTTGGCTCACTTGACGCATCATGTCCATTTTTGCTCCACCTCCCTGCAGTTATTCTCTTGGTATTGAGAGACAAAATAAAAGGACACATTTAATCATAAAAAACAAGCTCGTTCTAGGTATTGCTTGACTGCCAGTGGAATCATTTGTAATTTTGTGATATGAGCTTACTTTATGATATTAGCAAATTATATGCCAATGTCGCAAATCTGAAGTTAGTATCCTTGCTCCTAGCAAAACACTTTATCCAAGAAAAAACATAATGCTAAGCATACAGGATAACCAATAATTTACATACTATGTTGAAGTTGAGACTTCAAATTAAAATTCAAGTTATGATTGGAGAATTAAACCGGTCCTGATAAGCATAGTTGTACTGGGATTGGCTGCAGATTTTTCAGCTAGGTCTTGAAGGGTCATCCAGATTGGGGCGAAAATAACAGAGATAGTTAAGCTCTGGCGAAAGATTGATAGTATCATATTGAAGAAGGAAGGGATCAGAAATTTTGTTCAAAATCAGTTGATTTCATGCAGACCCTAAGGATTCAACTAAGGAATCCTGCCAGAAGACGAGGAAAACCTGATTTACGGAGAATCTAGCCTCTGCTTCTACCGCTGACGAGATCAATTACATGAGCAGATCATTGTGATCCTACAACCTGCAGAGGGGGGAAGAAATCAGAGAAACCAGATTGCTGAAGCCTTCAAGGACATCGAAGGTTGATTTGGGAGGAGGAAGAGGACAGACACATTGGATGAGGATCATCCATCCTCTGGCCAATATTCTTAGTTATCAAGGAGAAGGGAGTCTCAGGATGGAGCAGTGTGAGTGTGAAGGAGAGTCTAGGGATGGAGGAGCATCCTCTGGCCAATATTTTTAGTTATCAAGGAGAAGAGAGTCTCAGGATGGAGTTGTGTGAGTGTGTCTAGGGATGGAGGAGCGTGAGTAAAAGGAAGGTAACTAATATGGAATATTTATTAATTTTATTATATCAATGGGCAATACATATAATTATGATAACTAGGTAGCTCCCGAGGCAACGGTGCAATGGCAGGAAGCCTCCTTAGTTTCCCAAACATCTAAGGATCGAATCTCAGTTTTGGCGAATTAACGGATGAATTTCCCTTAATGGACGATTAACCTAAGAATGTTGGGCTGATGGGCCACAACCCACTGCGAGCGCTTCCCGATTTAACTTAGTGGCCGATGAAAAGTCTCCGTGGAAACAGGTCGATCAAGCCAAGATTAGTCGGCATAAGCTATCCCTGGTGCCAACTAAAATAAATAAATAAACTATGATAACTAGGTAAGGTTGTGTGGTAGCAATTTAATTAAGGATATGCTAGTTTAAATTAATATATTTTGATTCATAATGTTAATTACGTCAATGTTTAATGAAGTCATTGATATATATATATCAAATGGTCTTCTCCCTGCTTCGCCTACCAAGTAAATCCAAAGCACAGCTTATGCAAACTCAGAATTTGACCTCCAAGATATTCATCCCATTTGGGATTCCTCCTTTTCCTCTTATCGTTCCTCTAAGTGTTTTACCACTACACTACACTTGCGAGAGTGAATAGTTAA
Organism: Zingiber officinale; assembly: GCF_018446385.1. NCBI lineage: Eukaryota > Viridiplantae > Streptophyta > Magnoliopsida > Zingiberales > Zingiberaceae > Zingiber > Zingiber officinale. The sequence continues at coordinate 35,816,276 of NC_056001.1, forward strand.
TTTATTATAATATAGACTATAAAATGATATGGTAAAGATTAAAAATATTATACATTAGGTGATTGATTTAGCTATACGGATATTAATAATATTGAACCATTATAAACCACAATAAATTAAATCAATTGTTTCATGATTGATATCAAAACTCTAATTTAATTGGTTAGCAACATCTTTTAATAACAGATTACTCTTCTTAATATGACATGCTTACTCTAGCTATTTATTTGTTACAAAAACTATTATTATTAATACTAGGAATGTTAATAAAATTAAACAACTATAAATAACAACAAAAACTAAATTATTTGCAAAATTAATATTAAAAATTAGAAAATGCTGGAAATTAGAAGAAAAAAAATAACAATAATTAGGGAACACTTGTTTAATAATTAATGACAAACTAATAGAGAAAAGCAATATTTAAACTAAATATTTGCTGATGAATCTCTAGTCAATACTTAAAAATAGATTGATTCACATACCTGACTTGCTTCTACATGGAACGAATCTCCTTCTGTTACTTTTGTCCCATGTGAAGATAAACCAACCTGCCCTTCAAAAGCTTTTACAGAAAATCTTGATGCATCCTCTCTCGCGGCAGAGGAATTCCAGGTATGTGAGTCTAGAACAGGTTTACTGGAGAGAGGAATTTCTTTGGTAGTGCTGACGGGAAGGAACTCTTTGCCCCTGTTCAACAGATGAGAACTAGAGGAAGCTTCAAAGTTTCTTTGAAAATGTAACTTGGAAGCTGAATCATGGCTCTCCAATTGAGAGTTATTATATTGTGCAGGGGCTGAAAGGGCAACATTTGCCGCTATAAAGGAATTAAAACCACCAGAAGAACATGTAGGAATACCATGCAAGCGACTGGTGGGCACATCAGCACTTGTTTCAGTATTTGTGTTAGCATTTGTTTGATTATTAGCATACAAAGATTCACCATGAATTCCAGGAGAAGGTTCTTTAAGAGAAGAAGTAGAACCCTGAGAATTATCTGATGGCATGGCAAATTTGTTCTGGTTCCAGAGATAATTTGAGCTAAAAGAGTTCATTCTCGATGCCATCAACCCTCCCTTTTGCAGAGCAAAAAATCGCTCAGCAGACAATACCTCCCGTTCTTCAGGAAGCTTAGAAATTGAATTTAGAGAAAATGTATTTGGTATTTTTGTGTTATCCATTGTCCTCTCAGTCATAACCTCACAACCTTCTTGTTTGCTTCGAAATGGAGCTCCAGAAACATTAAATAAGTGGGTGTTTTGATGAAGATTATTTGATTGTTCGAGAGCACCTGATTTTGATTCATCTTGCCTTCCACCTTTATCATTCTGTTTGCCTTTCCTAGAACTGTGGCCCATGACAGAGGTTTCAGATAACTGAGGGCTGTCAGGCAAAGAATCTTCTGCCGTTTTTGAGTTTCCTCTTTTACGCTTAGGGGCAGTCTTCTTTACTACTTTCTTGTTTGATTGATTCTCAAATCTAGTGCTATCATGCCTTTCCGAAGAGTTTGCTGACCTTGTGTCCTCCGTTGGCATGCTGGCTGGACTTCCTTGGTCAGATGACTTACTAATTTTCTGAGATAAACTTTGCTGAGCTTCAAGTCCAACCATGTCCATCTTACTCATTCCCAATTTATTTGATACATCTATTGCGCCTGATGTATTTTTCATCATATCATAGCGATTGGACGGACCAGCAAAGGCTTCATTAGCTAAATTAGTGGATGCAACTTGCCAAGTTGCAGCACCCAAACCTTTTTGAGGAACATCACTTCCACCTGCATGCAACAAATTGTTAACTGCTTCCTTTTCCCTTAACTTTGCCTGGCCAGAACTTCCTGTTTGAGGGACAGCAGTAAATGGAAGGCGGGATGATTTCAAGACCTCAATGTCAAGCCCATGCTGATTTATAACAGTTTCAAGGGCCCTGAAGAAAAAACCACCTTTAAGTGTACTTCCTGGTATGACATGGAAACGTACTTCTGATATATTAAGTACAATATGGAAACTTTGCATTCCCAAAAAAATAATAATAAATAATAATAATAATAATAATAATAAAGCAAAGCTAACTATTTAATTCAGATAAGGTTTTCCCCACTATTTAGTGGAAATTCATATTGTGCAGATAGATACACCAATTAAAGCATAATTAGTTTGCAAATTGCAATGAATTAAAAAGAACTAAGCATGACTAGAGAACCCTAACAAGCAATTGTGGCCTGTCCATCCTAATTATTTGTCATTGGCTACATGGACCCTATCTTGTCATTAAACTCAATATATGGTCATATTGTTGGCAATTGCACAATCATTGTGTTCTAGATAAAATTTTCTTTAGTTTCCCTTGGATGCTACATGTTCAACTATTGTGAAGTCAATTTTTCCACCTATAGATTCCACATGTTACCAACGTACAAGTCCGCATCATCTAACTTACTTCAATCAATTTATCATCTATCGAAGCTACAACTAATAATATTTTTATTCTCTCTCCTAATCACTAGTGTTCAAGCTAACATTCTCAATTTTATTATATTAATGTTTGTATGTTTTGCATCTTTGATACTCTCGTTTGATTGGTTATCACATGGTGTTATAAATTTTTCATTATTACATGACATACACCCAAGATTCTAGAAGCTCCTGTACACATTTTAAACATTCAAATATATCTTATGGATTCAATAATTGATCTGAGATATCTAAATGTTATGGGATTTTTATGTTCATCCCACTGAACTCTCTTTACTTTTTCCCCACTACCCAATATATTTTACCTCCGACCCACTATCCAACACAAAGTTAATAATTAAAATATTAAATGTGTGATACTTATCATTACGTCTTATTTTTTTGATATTTATATTACTGCACTTGCAAATTTTTCATTCTTGTACTAGGGCATATTCAATTTAAATATGAAGTCTGAAATGTTAATACAATACATATGCATTAGACAGCTTAAATAATGGGCTGTCCTTTGTAATCGATCAATGTTCAATCTAGTGTGAGTTGTCAATTATCTTGTCTAGCTTATCCATTAATCAAATTATAAGGTTGTCATCTGTAGTAACACTCTGGTAGCACTATAGAATTTAGTAGTGAAAAGATAACAAATGCAAAGATATTGAGCTTGTTTCTTATATTTTTATTAGAGATCCTTATTACCTTTAATGTTAACCATCGATTTAGCCCTCAGAGTCTGGGAACATTATCAATCTACATCTTTGGATGGATAACATTGAAGTTCATGTTTTGTGCAAAACAATATTTACAATAAATACCAAAACAAGAAAGCTTGTTTGCCAAATAATGAATTAACAAAAAGGAAGAAAATTGAACTCACCTAGAAATGACTTGATATGGCAATGAATGCTCCTTTCCACTTACTTTCATATGTTGACATATCTGACAAAATTAAAGAAAACAAAACGTGAAATTAGGTTTTGAGAAAAGTTTTCTACCACACTACGAAGATTGATCAATACCACATAAAGCTTTGAAGCTAATTTAGCAGGCTCATCCTTCGATTCTTGGATAAGTTTATGCAAAAGTTTGGCAGCCTCTACTTCAACATGTTGAGAAGCTGCCATATCTGTGTAAAAAGGAATTTAAGTCAATCTCTTTTATCATCACCGAAAGTAACAGTATTTTGTTCAGATAAAGTGGCACTGATCCTATAGATTGGTATCAGTAACTCATTCCTTCTTAAACTGTTCATCATGTATCTCAAACTTGATTTTTCATACTCGTAGAAGTTTGGAACATTTCTATAAATAACAGAAGAATAACAACTATCAGTGCAATCAACGCGCATCACCAATTTAGACGCAAAGGAGCAAGGTACCAAACGCCAACTTAAATATGCAACCACAATAAAATAGTAGGGTTCAATATATTTGATAAAATCTAAATTTACTAACTATCAATATCTAATAAGGTAATATTCACTTGAAAAGCTTTCGAACTGGTGATCCGCCCATTCTGATCAGAGAAATCATATTTTTGAACTATACACAACGCCCGAAAACGACCAGATCAGCTTGTTCCTAAGACTAAAAAGAGTAAGGAAAATTTAACACAGATGACTACCTCCGGTTGGCACAAATTTTGATCAGGGGCTCAGTCGACGAGAAGGAAGGAGGGAGGCAGAACGATAGACGGAAAACTTGCCTTGTGACCGACAGCGAGCCGAAGCAGCCGGATCGTTGCGTAGGATCAGAGATCGGCACCTCGGGCTAGTCGGCGGAGCCTCCCCACCGCGTTCCACCGCCTCACCATGCCCCTTGCGCTAGGTTTTTAGGTGCGAGGACTATGAGAGAGAAGGGGGGAAGTACTCTTGGAGTTATCGGGCGAAATGCGTCCCATACAAAACTCTATGCGCTCGATGACCTGGGCATAAAATCCCTGCGATCCCTCGCGCACGGTCGCAGGTACTAAGCACATAAAGTATATTTTTTTATATTTATCTAAAACCATAAGTGAATTTTTTTAAAAAAAATAAAAATAAAAGAATAATCATTATTTTTTTAATCTGATTATCTAATTGAACCGATTAATCCGGTTCGATCTAATTTATAACCAATTTTAAGGCGAAAGTGTTTTTACTAATTATGATGATTTTTTTTTTTTGCTGCTAATATCATTTCTGATTTATGATATTAAAAAGGCAAACACATTTCTTATAGATAAAGACATGAATTGGAAAAGTGATAAAAAGGTATGATTTATTTTAGCGTTGACCACTTAACTAAGTATGCTATACTTTATGGTTGACCACTTAACTCAGTGTTATAAATTTTTTCTTTATTCTGTAAATTAAAATATAAAAAAATCAATATTTATTTCAGTATAAATAAATTTAAATGTATTAAAAATCAATTTAGATAAACAATAATTCAAAGGTGAGAAACATATCCGAAATTGAAAATAAGATTTTAATCTTTTTATTTTAAAGATGATGAATCATAAATATAATAAAAGGAACACTTCAATGTGAAAAACTAAGTGACTTGCCGTGTTGTCATTAAGAAAGGTAGCGCTTCACCGTAAGAATTAAGAAAGGTTAATGATTCAGACCTGTTAATATAAGTTTGATGGTTAAATTTAAAGAATAATAAATTTGATTCATTAAAAATTCATATCAACTTGATCATTCGGCAAGAAACCTTAAAAAAAATTTGGCCCGTCCCTTGAACATATGTGCTTTTAGGATTTATCCGAGTTCTTTTGCCTCAGGACGTAGTGCAGTAGATCTATCTTTTTATTAGGATTTATCCGATAATTGATTGAAAATTTTTATAGGATTAAATCAATCATTTTCAAAACACTATAAAAAAATAATTAAATGATAAAATTTTGCGACGAAATACTTTCATCTCCAATCTATGACAAAATTGTTGGTTAGAAGTAGAAATCGTCATAAATCAGCAACTACACTAGTAAAAAAATTTGTCGCAAATTAATAACAAAAAAACTTCCGTCACAAAATTCATTGTCAATTAACGATGAAAATAAATATTCATCACATATACATGACTTATATAAGTCCATCGTAAATTTTACAACCAATTTAGAATTTGTTATAAATTTTGTGATGAATTATAATTCGTTGCAAAATTCAGTTTCACCCCTTTGCAACAAAATATAAATTTATTGCAAAATTTGTGACATATTTGATATTCGTTGCAAAATTTACAACAAATTTATAATTTGTTATAAACTTTTGCAATGGAACTAAAATTCGTTGTAAAATTTGATGACGAACTTTAAGTTGGAAAATTTGTAACGAATTTAGAATTCATCACAATACTTTAATATTTTGCTAAAATAATCTCGAAAATGTTTGCTAATTTTATTTTTTTTATTTTTTAATATTTGCAACGAATCTATTGATTCGTCGTCAATTGGCTTTACTTGGATTTCCTACAAAATTTTAATTAAAAAAGTTTTTAGATTAAATGAGTTTAATGGTCAAGTAGAGCATACTAAATAGATTTAGGGGAACGATTCTTGCCGCGACAACCCTCCGCGATCTTCCTCAGCGACCCAGTTGGCAGCCCATGTGGCCAACTCCACCTCAGCCCTCTCTCTCCGCTTCATTCGCGATTCAAGTCCCCTCACGTCAAAAGTCGCGTGCCCTAACTCTCTTCTCCTCTCCCTCGTGAAGCAGCAGCGACTGCTTCATTCCCCTCGCGTCAAAATCCTCGGCGTGCCCTAACTCTCTTCTCCTCCCCCTCGCAAAGCAACAGCGACCCCTTCTTCCCCCTTGGAATTTCTCCTCCTCCCCTCTCGCGAAGCAACAGCCTCCATCCTCATTTCTCCGCAACAACCCCCTCCTACCTCATCTCTCCACGACGACGACCTCCTTCTTCCTCTGCGATCGACCTCCCTCCGTGAAAGACGAGTGAGTTTTTGCCTAACCTAATCTTAGGTGCTGCTAATTTATGAATCTTGGCTTGTAGTTGTGCATTGCAACCCTCATCTTTGTTCTATGTTTTATTTCTGGTTTATGTTATTAACTTTTTATGGCATTAGGGCATGTTCTCTGTTTTTTTATGGTTTATGTTATTAACTTTTCTCTTAATAAATGTAGATGAAGAAACTATCATGGAAGAAGGAAAATTTGATTCAAATGAGATGAAGGATAACACCGATCATGCGGATCAAGACCTATCTCCATCTACCGTCGAAGAAGTCAAGCTACTTAAGATTGGAATGATATTTTCTTCTGAAGAAGAAATTTGTACGTTTTATAATTCCTATGCTACCAGTGTTGGTTTTGGTATTTCGAAGTTAGGTGGTAGGAATGGAGATGATGGAAAACAAAAATATTTTTCTATTGGATGTGCCAAAAATCATAAAAAAAGTATCTCAAGCAAAAAATGTTTTACACCCTCGACCTTCTAGTAAGACAAATTGCAAAGCTAAGATTAATGTAGTTGTTCGAAATGATGGAAACTTTGTGATAACTAGTGTAGACCTTGAACATAATCATCTCTTGAGCCCTGGAAAGTCACGACATTTTAGATGTAATAAAGTATTAGATTCGGCTACGAAGAGAAAATTAGAATTAAATGATCAAACTGGAATAACTTTAAGCAAAAGTTTTCACTCTTGTGTAGTTGAGGCTGGAAGTTATGAGAATTTATCATTTGATGAGAGAAAATGTAGAAATTATATTTCAGAAGCTAGAAGTTGAGGTTAGGGGAAGGAGATGTTGAAGCTTTGAGTAATTATTTTTGCCGCATGTAAAGTAGGAACCCAAATTTTTTTTATGTGCTGGATTTAGATGGTGAATCTTGAATAAAGAATATTTTTGGGCAGATGCAAGATGTAGGGTTGCGTATGATTACTTTTGTGATGTCGTGACTTTTGATACAACTTATTTAACTAATAGTTATGACATGCCTTTTGCTCTATTTGTTGGGATGAATCATCATGGGCAATCTATTTTGTTGGGATGTGGATTAATATCAAGTGAAGACTCAGCAACATTCACATGGTTGTTCAATTCGTGATTGACATGTATGCACAGATGTGCTCCAAAGGCTATAGTCATGGACCAATGTTGTGCAATGACATTCGCAATTGAAGAGGTATTTCCGAATTCTCATCATCGTCTATATCTTTGGCATATTATGAAAAAACTACCAATGAAGTTAGGTGGTCATGCTCAATACAAAATGATAAAGAAACAATTAAAGATCATTGTTTATAACTCTCTTACAGTTGATGAATGTGATGAGAATTGGTTAAAAATGATTGAGGAGTTTAAGCTGGAGAACAATGATTGGCTGAAATCTTTATATGAGGAACGAAATAGATGGATACCTGTGTATGTTAAAGATCACTTTTGGGCTGGTATATCCACAACTCAAAGAAGTGAAAGTATGAATGCATTTTTTTTATGACTATGTTTATTCTAAAACATCTTTAAAGCAATTGTTGAGTAGTATGATAGTGCATTGAAGAAGAATATTGAGAATGAAAAAAAATTGGATTTTGTTTCTTTTAATTCTATCATGCCAGTTATTCTTGGTCATTCTATTGAAAGATAATTCAAAAATGTTTACACTAACAATATATTTAAGTTGTTCCAAGATGAAATAAGAGGGTTGATGTTTTGTAATGTCTCTTTGTTGAGGGAAGAAGGGACAACTCTAATATTTGAAATAGTAGAAAATATGTTGGAAAATAATGGACTACCTGAAAGAGAAGTTTCCTTTAAGGTACATTATACCGAGTTAGATTGCCAATTGAAGTGTGTGTGCCGTCTGTTTGAGTTCCAGGGAATTTTATGTAGACATGTGATCACAGTGTTGATGAGAATGAAGGTTATTGAGGTTCCTATGAGTTATATTGTGGACTGATGGTGCAAAGATATTAAGCGTGGGTATCAAAGCATCAGTAACATATATGATGAATATGGTTGTAGTGAAAAAAGACTTCGGTATAATACTCTCACCCCATTGATGCAAGAGGTTCAACAACTTGGAGCCGAAAGTGATGAGATTTGTTCTGTTTTGGTTAAAATCATAAAAGGCACTAAGGAAAAACTTATTATTGCTATGGAGAACGGGCAATCAAGGGTTGGACTGTTGGTTGCTACTCGGAAAGCCTATAGGTTCCACTGTACAAAAATTTTGTACAAAGGTCTGAACCTTTTCCTAGCTACCATGTGTTCTTTTAAATTAAATTTTGGATCTCCTGCGGAACTTAACACGTTTGATCCAAAACTTAATCTATTTGTTCTTTTAGGTTTTGACTTGGATCTCCTGCGGAACTTAACACGTTCGACCCAAGTCTCCTTAAGTTATTAATTCCATTAAATATTAATTTCCATAAAAGGTTCCCAGTACTGACGTGGCGAGGCACATAGCCTTCTTGGATATGGGAGCAACCACCACCGACTAGACAAAACCTTTAATAGAAAGCTAATATTTAATTTCCTAAAATAACTTTAGGTTAACCAAAGAGAACAATCAAATCACAAGGAAAATAAAGAAACAAAAGAACACAACTTCGAAAAAAAACATATTCGAAATACTAGAACGTAAGCCTCTTGTATTTGGTATTATTTCCATAAATAACTAGCATGATGCGGAAATAGAAATTACTAGTTATACCTTGTAGAAAAACCTCTTGATCTTCTACCGTATTCCTCTTCTAACCTCGGACGTTGTGTGGGCAACGATCTACCAAGATGAGAAACCACCAACCACCTTCTTCTTCTCCAAGCAAGGTTCGGCCACAAAGGAAGAACTTTACCAAAGAAGAAAATCAAAATACTAACCAAGCTCCAAGAGATGCTAGCTTTCTCTCCTTCTTCTTCTTCTTCTCCAAGTAGTATCCGGCCACCACAAGAACTCCAAGAGAGATGAAGTATTCGGCCACCACAAGAGGAAGAGAGGGAGAAGGTAATGGCCGGCCACAACACCAAGGAGAAAGGGAGAGAAAACAATAGAGGTTGTGTCTCATGAAGGCACCCCTACCCCTTCTTTTATATTCCTTGGCCTAGGCAAATTAGGAAATTTATTTACAATAAAATTTCCTTAATTTCCTTGACATGATTTATTTGAGAAAAATAAAATAAAATTTCCCAAATAAACTCTAATGGCCGGCCACATCAAGAGGAAGCAATTTGGACAAGTTTCAATCAACAATTAAAACTTTCCTTATTTGTTTCCGGAAATTTTAAAAAAATAAAATTTCTCTTTAAAAATCTCTTCATGGTTAATAAAAGGAAATATCTATAATTTTAATTTTATTAACATGTGAATAATTTTAAAGAGAAAAATAAAAAACTCTCCAATCTACAAATAAGGAAAGAGATCTAATCTCTTTCTTTAATCTTTTGTAAATCTTTTACAAGAGAGATATTTTAATTTTAATTCTCTTTAAAATATATCTTCCACATAATAATAAAAATTAAAATTAAATTTCTTTTTAATTTATTTTTGGCCGGCCCTACTAGCTTGTTCCCAAGCTAGCTTGGCCGGCCCCCATTGGGTGGGTATAGAAGGTGGGTATAGGTGGGTATAGAACTCTATAAATAAGAGGCTACGATAGGGACCGAGAGGAGGAATTGGTTTTGGTCTCCCGATAAAATTAAGCATCCCGTGTTCGCCCCGAACACACAACTTAATTTTATCAATGATAATTCATTCCACTAGAGAACTATCATTGAACTACCGCACCAATCCCAAATTACATTTTTGGGCTCCTTCTTATTATGAGTGTGTTAGTCTCCCTGTGTTTAAGATATCGAATGTCCACTAATTAAGTGAGTTACTGACAACTCATTTAATTAATGTCTAAGTCCAAGAGTAATACCACTCAACCTTATCGTCATGTCGGACTAAGTCCACCTGCAGGGTTTAACATGACAATCCTTATGAGCTCCTCTTGGGACATTATCAACCTAGTATCTCTAGGACACGCTTCCTTCTATAATCAACAACACACACTATAAGTGATATCATTTCCCAATTTATCGGGCTTATTGATTCATCGAACTAAATCTCACCCATTGATAAATTAAAGAAATAAATATCAAATATATGTGCTTGTTATTATATTAGGATTAAGAGCACACACTTCCATAATAACCGAGGTCTTTGTTCCTTTATAAAGTCAGTATAAAAGAAACAACCTCAAATGATCCTACTCAATACACTCTGAGTGTACTAGTGTAATTATATAGTCAAGATAAACTAATACCTAATTACACTACGACCTTCTAATGGTTTGTTCCTTTCCATTCTGGTCGTGAGCTACTGTTTATAATTTATAAGGTACTGATAACATCATCTTCTGTATGTGACACCACATACTATGTTATCTACAATATAAATTAAATGAACAACTACAAACAAATGTAGATAATTAGACCAAATGTGATTCTTTATTCATAATGAATATTTACAAAGCTTAGGCTTTCAGTATACACTCCAACAAACTTGAAGAAGCATCTACGTCTGGGGTAAAAGTGATACACTCTTCATTGAAAGTAAGAACCAAAGGTCGTCCACCCACAAAGAGGAAACAAGCTAAGGTTGAACAAATTATGAATAAATCAATTGCAAATGACCGAAAGAAGGTATGTGATGCATATAATAGATACCTAAAGTAATTGTGTGTTATTGTTTTGTACAAGTATATTTTTATTGTTTTAGTTAGTTTAAAGTTTGTTTATAATCTATCTTGCAGCTATGAGTACAGCTTTTCTTTTTGTACTATTTTTTTGTTCAAGATGGAATGAAAATTCAGGTTAGTTAATGAAAATGCTTGATATCATTGGCTTTGTTTTCCATTTCCACGCAAGTAGAATTTTATAAGGCTTTGGTGCAGGGAGAATTTTATAAGGCAGTTTTAGCTATCATTGGCTTTGATATCATTGCTCTCTGCATGTAGTTTTCAGTGCAAGGAAGAACATGAAATTTTGTTAAGTGTTGGTTTGGAAGAACATGGATTCTGCTTCTAGAGTTGTGGCTTCTTTTTGATATTTGAATTTTTCCTATGTTAGCTGGGAGTTTTGTAGGTTTGTGAAGCAAGAAATCAATTATTGATGTACTGTTGATTTTGTATCCAAGTTATCAAAATGGACTTGATTAATATGTGTTGTCTGTAAACTGTGACACCAAAGGTTTTGATTTTGTATCCAGGCTTCTAAAGTTTTGCCCGTCCTTTTTGATTTGGGTTGTCTGTAAACTGTGACACTAAAGGTTGATTAGTTTAAGAGCTCCTTAGTCTAATATGTGTTTTCTCTGTATTTGTGTTTTTTCTGTATTCATAAACTGAACAAATAAGATCATTTTATGTCATTGTTGAATGTATATTGGATCATTAAGAAAAACTCTGTATTTTTCTGATTAAGAAAAAGATGCTTCAATCCAGGTAATTATATCTATATGACATGTGGAGTAAGTTTTGTGAATATTTAATTTAAATTTTCTTGTGAATTACTGTGTATACAAATGGTGCAATTTTACATGATGCATTTATGGTCATGAATTTATATACCCTGAGCTGAAGTGGACTTAAAGCCAATTTTTTATCATGACATATTCACAACTACATAATTGTGTGAGTTAGTGTGCAAGAGCAATAGGTTCAAAGATCCATCATGGATATATGGTTGGTTAAATCCAAATCATTTCAAAATTCAAATTAGTCAAAATGGAGGATTATTAGGATCCATCAGGTATGTGCAGCTTAACTTTGCAGTTTTACTTGATCTAAATATCCGTGACCTTCAAAGTTCGATCTCTATTGCATAACATAACACGTCTTCAGGAGTTTTTTTTGGCCTTTACTATGGTTTGTTAGATTTTTCTCTATCTCTAAAATTTGCCCCCATTGTTGTGGGTGATATCAATTTTGATCTTATCTTTTCAATGTTAATTGCATTTGCTTATTAGTGCATATGAAAAATAATAATTTTGTTCTATAAGTAAACTTTTCTGGAGGATAAACTTTAGCCAATTCTAAACTACCATAAATTACATTTTCATGTAACTGAAAATTTTTAAGAGGAACGTTCATCTGGCAAGCAGCACTCGCAGGGCTCAAAGCAGCCGAAGCAGCAGAATTCTGCATCATGGACAATGTAGTTGTGCATTCATTTCTCTTTATCTTGGCAATCCAATAATACTCGGCACTAATTAACAAGATGAATTAACAAAATGAATTCAATAATAATATTTAATCAATAATAAAATGCTCCCATAATTTCAACACTAACATTATGACTCCAAATCCAAACATACAACAGTTACATTACAACATCAACACAATTTAAAACAACCTATCTAGATAAACTAACACCAAAATCAGAATTATGGCTAAGAGAATCAAGTTCAAGCCCACTAATAGCTAGATGAATTTCGATACATTGATTATCCTCAGATTATGTCCATGAGCAGCAATGCATTCAATTTTACTTTTGTCAGCTAAACTATTATCGATCAGTACCCATTGTTGCTATCCATGTTGCACACATCTGTAATACTGTCTCCCAGGATTCTTAGTTGATTTAGAAATACACACCAATATATTTCGTCCACAGTCTCTACATGTTACAGGTTGAAATCTCGTATTGTGGATGCTACTAAAATTTGATGATGCCATGAAAAAAAACAGAAATCAGACCCTGAAAAAGACAAATAATAGAGTCTTTGAAATAAACAGAAAAAGGGACAAGAACTGAAACAATCTGAGCAAAAATAAAAACAAAAAATAGAAGAGAAAAAAAATACAAAACAAAGATAGAACAAAACAGATAACAGGGCCGAAAATTAGACAAAAAACATAGACATATTAAAAAAAATGAAAGATCCTACATTTACTAGGCAATTTGAATCAATACTTTTGTAAAGAGCTGGGAGCTAAATTATATGAATCAACACTCTTGTATGGAGCTGGGAGCTAAATTATATGAATCAACACTCTTATAACTAGGCAATTTGAAATATAAAGGAAAAAGTAGGTATCAAGAAAAGGAAAAACAAACTCCTCAATTTAATCACTTAAAGAGATCCTTCCACTAAGAAGCAACAGATTCAAAAGCAGAGACAAGATAGTAATTGTAAACAAGCATTGACCAAATGCTAATATATTGTTTTAGAACACAAACAAACAAATAGGTCAAAGAAAAAAATTCCTCCACGACATAATGTAGGCAGCAAGAGCAGTTCATAGCATGAGTGAATCTAGAATTGAGTTCCCAAAATGATAGATTTGTAAAAAGTTTCCAATGCTAGCAAAAAGTTATATCTACTATCCAATGTCATCATCTTGCAAAAAGTTTCCAATGCCATTAAAATTCAATATCTAGTATGTAATGAATTTTTCATGTCCATTCTTATATGACTTCACTCAACCCAAAGATCCTATATTCCTACTTGCCAAGAATAGAGATGAGGGTTGCAATACACAACTACAAGCCAAGATTCAGAAATTAGCAGCACCCAAGATTAGGTTAGGCAAAAACTCACTCGTCTTTCACGGAGGGAGGTCGGCCGCGGAGGAAGAAGGAGGTCGTCGTCGCAGAGAGATGAGGTAGGAGGGGGTTGTCGCGAAGAAATGAGGATGGAGGCTGCTGCTTCGCGAGAGGGGAGGAGGAGAAATTCCAAGGGGGAAGAAGGGGTCATTGCTGCTTCGCGAGGGGGAGGAGAAGAGAGTTAGGGTACGCCGAGGATTTTGACACGAGGGGAATGAAGCGGTCGCTGCTGCTTCGCGAGGGGGAGGAGAAGAGAGTTAGGGCACACAACTTTTAACGCGAGGGGACTTGAATCGCGAATGAAGCGGAGAGAGAGGGTTGAGGTGGAGTTGGCCACGTGGGCTGCCAATTGGGTCGCGGAGGAAGATTGCAGAGGGTTGTCGCGGCAAGAATCGTTTCCCATAGATTTATCGTGCTAAATAAGTCAAGTGGACAAGTGAAGCTAAATGAGTTGAATAACTAAATAAGTCAATCAATTACAATAAATAAATTGAGAATATGTTGGTCATGTTGATCCAATTAAATTAATTAGGACAATCAAACAATATATAGATCATATTGATCATACTAGTGAGAGGAGTTTTGATGAAGCAAACAAATTAGTTAATAAACTAAATGAGCTAATTTGGTTAAAGTAATCAAGTACGTTAGACAAGCTAATAAAGTCAAATATGTTCAATGATTTAGATGAGGTGGATGATTTGGATGAGTCAATCAATTTAAAATTATTGAAAATGAGTAGATTATTCCATTTAATTGTATTAGCTTATTGGGGTTTTAGTGATATCACAAATGGGGATACATTTTATATTTGTTGCAAAATTTACAACGATTTAGAATTCATTGCAAACTTTTACGGCGAAACTAAAATTCGTTGTAAAATTTGGTAATTAATTCTAAATTTGTCACAACATTCTAAAAGTTTACTAAAATAATCACGCAAATGTTCTCTAATTCTTTTTTCTAATTATTTTTAATGATTTGAGATAAATCCATAGATTCGTCGTCAAATTTGCGATGAATCCATGCGGGAGCGTAGCCAAGAATGAAAATTTTCTCGAGGTTGGCCATCGACTTTACGTGCTTCTTCCATGCTCACATCCTTCACAGCGACAACTGATAGTCAAAAGAGTACAAGAGGTGGTGACGTCATGTTCACAAACCTCTCTAGATCAACACCCTCGGTCTCTCCCATGAATCTGAATCCTTGCTAATGGTAGGGATGGCCTTGGTGTTTCGGAGACTATGGTCATGGCCAAGTCAGTACGATACGACAGAGTTGATGCCGCTTGTAGCAGGGAGAGCGGCGACAATGAAACTCTCAAAGAGTAATGAATGTGGCATGGTGGCGTTGAGGGAGGAAGGCATCGACGTCGGGTTGGGGCAGCCATTGCTGCGATGGTCATGCAAATATCGTGCGTTATTGGGGAGAAGGGAGGCCGCAATTATGCTCATTGAGTCGCAGTCGGACACCTACGAGGATGGCCTAGGAAGTTAACTCCGACGTTGGTAACTCGCACTGCAAACAAATGCGGAGCTAGCCCGGGTGATCTACCCAGGCTGATTGCAAGTTGTGAGCAACAACCGCTGACCCGACACTATCACCCTAGCCTAATTCCTCTTTCTCTCGTGTTTTCCATTTTTTTCAACTGTAAATTTGAGTTTGAAGTCGTCGACCCCTAGGCTACATCCCAAGTAAGCCATAACCTGGCTCCGCCCTTGACTGCAGATCACGAGCATTACGTTATAGCATCACACATAGGGAGGTGAAGTAACGATAATGGGAAATTTTTAAGTTAATTGAAAACGTGGGGCTGAAAAAATTTAATGTTTTTTTATATTAATGGGGTTGGAGTCCACCCTAGCCTAGGTGTGGCTCCACCCCTGATTTCATAGCAATATTCTAACTTAAACACCCTTATCTAATTATGAAAATTAAAACATGTGCCACCCTTATTTTTATTTTTTAGGTTTCTCTCTCTCATCTTCGTCGTCGGCGTCAGCTGGTTGATCCTGTCTTTGGTTGATACAACAGTCAAATCTCAAATTTGTGCATGAAAGATCTGCAGTCACCTAGCTGGGTTGCTGTGTAGATTCGGGTGTGTCGCTGCGGATCTATCCGGATCCATGCAGGCAACGTCAAATTTGTGCAGGAAACGGATTTATGCTACCAGCGCCGAATCTATGCCGGCAATTCCGGATCTGTGTTGCATGGTCTTGCTTTGTTGGCAAATCTTCGTGACAATAAATAATTTTTCATTGATCACCCTAGTGCTCAACCAATAAGTAATGCTCAATTACCTAATGGCAGCCGAGTTAGAGCATGAACTATTTACTCTATCATTTCATTCAAAAGCACTATCCAGTTTATTGATGGTAACCCTCACTTGCTTGAAGAGAGAAGAGTTGAAAAGAACTATTGAAACAGTTGCCTATATCAAGTGCAGTTCGAAGACCCAACAAGTATGTTGTATCCTCAATACCACAAACTTTTTACAGATCATAGCATCCTTTCTTATAAATTTTCACTTTATTGAAAATACAATATGCAAAATATTAAGGGTGTTTTCGATATGGCTATCAAGGTGTTCTATTCTATGAATACAAAAACAAACACTACCGCCATTCTCGTAGTCACTAGCTTAATTTAGGGAAATAGGTGTATATTAACTAACAGTTACAACAACTCATGGAAACATCGGGTGTGGTTTTCTTTTAGCAATCATGAAACATATCACTTCTTGAGTTAGGATCTTTTCGTTGACGCCCTCAACGTATAAGCATAAGGTAGTCCTCTCTAGGTAATTTTTTGGCAATCAAACTCAATTATTCAAAATAGCATCTATCACTACACTAACCAATAATATGCAAGGAAAGCATTCAATCATGTCCAATAACCTAAAATATGACTGTCAAACTTTTAAAAAAAAATTACAATTCTCAAGGTATTACTAAGAATGCATGGAGAATTTTATTCAAAGTTAAATGTTATATAAACCAAACAAAGTACAAAGTATGAAGTAAAGAAAAGTATAAAAAAACAAGAAAAGAAAAGAGCGGACCTCTCTTTATTCCTAACGGTTGCACCCAATTTAGAATCCATGCCGATAATGTAGTGGTCTGAGTGAATGAGAGAGCTATCCTAGTGTGATCGTAATGTGTCACTCTCTCCATCATCATCACCGCATTGGTCCTTCTAGGTAGTTAGAGATAGTTAAGATATAGGATCCAATCCGGAAGTGGGGTATTCTGAGCTGGAGTGTGTGTCACTTCCTCTATCATTTTCTCTTTAATTCTTAGCAGTTGGAGGCCTACAAGGCCAAGGAAAGAACGTACCTCCCACACTCATGTAGGGGTAAAGAAGAGATGAAACAATATTCATTTTACCTAAATATGTATCCAAATATGAGTTACATCCAATAAAATCAAGTACAGGCACCTCCATTTAATTTTCTAGATTATCACAAAAGATACTGACCTTGTCATGCTAAAAGATACCTGGAGGATCTAAACGAATGAATGTGACTTCCTCTTGGGGTTTTAGTTCTAGCTCAAGTGGTGCATTTAAGGGAAGTGATTCTTAGGGTTCTACCCCTACATTTTCATCATCAGGTAATTCTTGGAGCATTGCTTCCGCTGTGCAAATTCATATACTTTCATCATTAACAACATCAATTCATGTAACATCAATAATGTTAGCCAAAATTTTACATCAAAAATTTACAGCAACAATATCATCAGAATCAGAATTATCTGTAACTATAACATCACAATATAAAAAATCAGAGGAGGCCTGCAATGTAGTGGAATCAGGGTCAGATCTATCAGAAGCTCTACAATCCATCTCCTCACTGGAGCATTGTGCTTGTAGCCGGTTGATGGATGCTGCAATTTGATCCAACTATATTTGCAATTTTCAATTTATCTTAGCAGCTTCTTATTTTGCTTGAGCAACATAAGATGCTTATTTCTCTATATGTTGATCTATCATTTGTTGTATAAACTCCTTCAGATCTTAAAATTTCGATTAATTGAGGGCATGAACTTCTTCATTGAACTCTTGAGATGTTCCCTAGGGGGATGACTCAATTTGCTGGGTTGGATGTGAACATGTAGGCATATGATCATCTTGAAATCTCTGTGGATTCTAATATGCCAAATAGTGTTCAGTGAACTAACTTTACGCACTCTCATACCTATTCTGTTACTCTATAGGTGGCTAGTATTGAGGTTCAGGCTAATAATACTGAGGTTCAGGATGGTAGTATTGATGTTCATGCTAATAGAATTGAGGTGCGAGCTGATAACACTGAGGTTCAAGCTGGTAACATTGAGGTTGCATGGTCTGTTGCTATTGAAATTGATTTAATGCGTACTGTCTGGGATGGAAAGTTATTTCGTCCAATTTACTCACAATTCTATCTCAAATTGCTGAGAATATGGATCTATGGTAGAAGAAATTTCTGTTGGGGCAATTTTCCTAGGTCAAGTTTAACCAGTTTGACTAAACTTGAGTTGGGTCAAGCTTGAGTCGGGATTTGAGTTTTGATGTTTGACAATATATAGAGATTGCTGGAGCAATCGTCCGATTGTGGAGATGGTCAAGGGGTTGACCAGGTTGATGATAATACAAGTCAAGTAGGTCAGGGATGACAAGAGACTTGACTGGATAAGTCCTAACTGGAGCTTAGGCAGTGGTGAAATCTTAACTAGAGTTTAGGCAGCGGTGGAAGTCCTAACTGGAGGTTAGGCAATGATGAAGTCCTAACTAGAGGTTAGGCGTATGTAAGTCCTAATTGGAGTTTAGGCAATGGGAAAGTCCTAACTGGAGTTTAAGCATTTGGGAAAGTCCTAACTGGAGGTTGGCAAGAGTGAAAATCCAAGTAGGTCAGTGTTGACCAGACTTGGTGGTGAAAGACTTGGTGAGGAGCCAGGCATTTGGAAAGTCCAAGTGTGATCTTGGCAAGGGAGAAAGTCCTGGTGAGGAGCCAGGCAATTGATAAGTCAAAGTGTGATCTTGGCACAGGTTGTAAGTCCAAGCATATTGTCTTAGCAAGGTAAGTCCTAGTGTGACTTGGCGAGGAGAACCCGACAACTAGGATGAGGCCGATGGAAGCTCCAGAAGGTAAGGCATGAAGGATGAGGAAATATCCGAGGGACGTAAGGCTGATGGAGAAGGCTAGAAGGCTAGTTCGAGGTTAGTCAGGTGTTGGCCAAATGCTAGGCATGGATACCCAACATGTCACGGTTGACCGGGAGTTGGGTTTAGGACCTTGAACTTGAGGTTGAGGCAAGTTCAGGGTGTTCAATTGATCGGTCGATCAATTGAACCAGTGTCCAATTGATCGGTCGATCAATTGAACCAGTGTCCAATTGTCCAATCGATCGGTCGATCGATTGGACTGTGCTGCAAGTGTGGGATGACCCCAATCGATCGGCTGATCAATTGGGAGTATTACTCGCGAGCACAGAAGTCATTCCAATCGATCGGGCGATCGATTGGAGCTACCAATCGATCGGTGGATCGATTAGAGCTACCAATCGATCGATGGATCGATTGAGACCTGGAGTTCTTGTGAGAGGAGTCGTGAGAATAGCTGGATCGATCGATCGATCGATCCAGACATTTCCATAGAGCACAAAAAGGTGTTGAATCGATCGGTCGATCGATTCGGGCAGTCCCAATCGATCGGTCTATCGATTTGGAAGTGACCGTTGGGCAGGAAACGAGCAATGGACGGCTGAGATTGTACAGATGTGACATGGCAATCGATTGTGACTAATTTGGATCGATTGGGAGAACTGTATAAAGCTTGGGCGGAGCGTTTTCTTCGGCAGAACCTTGCGTTCTTCCTGCGATCTTTCGTGCGATCTTCACCGAGCTTCCTCTAATCTTCACTGCCAGTTCTTGAAGGCTCTTGTGGTGCATCTCCAAGGTTCAAGAGGCAACCTACATCAGCAAGATCAAACAAGGAGAGGTTTTATTTTATATATTTGTGTATTTTCTTCTTGTTTGAGTGATTCTTGTTGTGAGGTGTTTGTGTAAGGCTTCTCCACCTTCGGCTGCGACCGAGAAGGAGTGTTTCATAGTGGAGGTGTATGCTCGGCGTGTGGATCCTTGGATTAGTCACCTCTTCTTGAGGTGGATACCAAGTAAATCCTTGAGTTAGCATTGTGTGAGTCTTGTATTTCATTTCCACTGCATATCAACGACAAGACGAAGCAAACGACGCAAGGAGCGCGATGAAATATTATTCACCCCCCCTCTAGCGGGCATATTGGTACCAACAATTGGTATCAGAGTGAGGTCGCTCTTCTAAGGACTAACCACCAAGAGAGCAACAGCTAGAGGAAGAAGATGGACTTGGGAGGTCCACTTGGATGGGACATCCGGATTCCTCCGCCATATGACAAGGAAGACTTCACCTTTTGGAGGAATCGACTGGAGACATGGTTCCAAATGGACTACAACCAATGGGTTGTCTTGAGTGACCCATTTGAAGCTCCTACAGACAAGAAGGGTAAACACCTCCGACTTCGACATTGGACCGAAGAGCAACGAGAGCAATCGGAGGCGGACAAGGAGGTAACGAGAATTTTGCATAATTTGCTACCTTCTAATATTTTATTGAGTGTAGGTGAAATCACAAATGCAAGTGATCTTTGGAAAAAGATTATTGCCTATCATGAAGACCCTACACAAGTCCAAGGAGTGGAAGAGCCCAAGGAGAAGGGCTCATTGGTCCAAGAAGAGAAGGACTAATCTGATGTTGACACGAGATCAACATCCGAAGAAGAGGAGGAAGAAAAGATGCAATCCGATGTTGACGAGAGGTCAACATTCGAGGAGGAAAAGGAAGAGGTGGAAGAGGAGAAATCTTCCACATTCTCAAGAGATGAAGAAGTGGAAGAGTCCACATCCTCAAGTGAAGAGGAAGAAATAGAAGATGATGTCATCTCTACATTGCAAGAAAAATCAAATGGAGGATCAAGCATCAACCCTACAAGTAAAGGTATAAAGATTTCAATTATTAAAGATAAAAATCATATCATTTGCTTTGAGTGTAGGGAGCATAGACACTACAAGAGTAAATGCCTCAAATTGGTCAAGAAGAAGGGTCAAGTAGCAACAAAGGGTAAAGAAAAGCTCAAGGAGACAATCCCCACAACAAAGAGAAGCAAGGAACACATTGTGTGTTTCTTGTGCAATCAAAATGGACATTATCGAAGTCAATGTCCAAAGGGGAAGAAGTCAATTAAAGTCAAAGGAGGAAGCACAAATCAAGAAGGAGCTTCTAAGAGCAAATCCAAGGTAACTTTTAATAGTGCAACTCTTTTGAGTCATGATAAAATGTATGTTAGAAATAATTCTTATCACTTTAATGCAAATTATCATGAAAATAGAAAGCATGATAGCTTTAAGGGAAAATATATTTCTCCTCATGCTAGAACTACCACACCTAAGGTTAGGAAGGTAGATAACTACTTAGGCAATAACTCTAAGGACTTTAGATATATGCCTAAATATAGAAATGCCCATAGGAGTCAAGAAAAATCCAAATCTATGGATTTAATGACGGAAAACCAAGTTTTGAGATCAAGACTTGATAACTTAGAAAGAACCTTAGCAAGAATGGAAAATGTTCTTAAGGGTCAAAATGAGCAAACTATAGGGAGAGCTAGACAAGAGTCATCCAATGGCTATAGAGGTTTGGGATACAAACCTAAAGCCAAGAAGGATGTGACTTCCTTTCATAGGGTTCTATATAGTTATGGAACCAACCCTAAGATTAAAGGTCAAGTTAAAGATACTAGGGAAGGAATTCCTAGAAGTACTTTTGGCAAGACCAATGTGACTAAGACTTCTAAGAAGTCTAACAAAGTCACAAAGAATGTCACAAGGGAGACCATCCCTAGAGTTGACCTAGTAAAGGTGACTAAGGCTCCAAAAAGGTCAAATAAAGTCACAAATAAGGTTACAAGGGAAATTATCCCTAGGAGTGACCTAGTAGAAGTGACCAAGGCTTCTAAGAAGCTTAGAAATGTCCTTAGGAAGGTAACTAGGGAAGTCATCCCTAGGGAATACATAGAGCATCCAAGGAGCACCAATAGGTTTTGGGTTCCTAAGAGCATATTCTCTACACCCTAGATCGGTTTAGAGAGTGTCAACTCCAATTGGAAGGGTGGTTAACCCAACCTTGATAAAAGTTGGCACGTGAGAGCATTTTCAAGGTTATTGTTAACCTTTGAAAATGAAAAGGATTATGGTGTTACTCTTTGAAAGAGTAACATGTGCCAAATCTTAAGAAATTATATTTGAATTAAATTGACACAATTTGGAGAAACATAAGAAACACCAAATTAGGGTTTTGGTATTTTCTTAGGGCAATTAAAGGAAAATCTAGGTCCTAATGTAAGATAATTACTCCTTGGAAGAGTAAGTTGTGCCAAACTTTGAGGAATCACACTTAATGTAAGTTGGTACACTTGGAAAAATGATATGAAATGGCTAGTTGAGATCTTAGTATGTTCTTAAGGAACTAAGAGCAAATCTAAATTTTAAGTCTCAACGGTTAATCCTTAAGAGGAGTATTTTGTGTCAAACTTTGAGGATTTGAACTTGATTTAAGTTGACACATTTAGGAAAGGATAAGAAATGCTAAGTTGGGGTTTTGGCATTTTCTTAAAAGGTTAAAGGTGAATCTAGGCCTTAATTTGATTTCATTTACTCTTTAAAAGAGTAAAATGTGTCATACTTTGAGGAATTTGTTTAATTTAAAATGACACAAATTTAGAAAGGGAAAAAGAAATGTCAAAATTAGGTTTGGCACCTTCTTGATGAAATTGGGCAACCTAGGATTTAATTTTAAGGTTTAGCTAAGAATTAAGGATGATTAGATAGATTATCTAGGTATATTTTGTTTATGCTAAAATGCCATGATTGTTTGCCCATCATATGTCATGATATCATACTTATTTTTGCATTCATAATTATTATGAAAAATACAAAAATACCATGTCATGTCGTACATACATCATATAGTTATAGAAAATTTTCTTTTTGATGTATGTCATAACATATCATACATTATGATTAATTTCCTTGTAATTAAGGATAAAAAGACATTCACTAAGGATGGTAAATATCCCAACAAGTGGGATTATACAAAATGACATCCTAGATGGATGATCATGATTTTTACAATGCCTAGATAGAGATGCATGATCCCTTAGTTTAGGGCAAAACTAAATATACATCTCATGAAGAATCATAAGGTGACTTGTATGTGTTTTAGTACACATTAAATACAAGTGCGATGTTAGGATGGTGAACAAAACTCAAGACGTTGATTTAGTGCATCTTGTTGAGTTTTAGGTTCATCAAAACACATAGTTATGTGTCTTCCAATCATTGGGAAAGCTAATATACAAGTCATGTGCATTGAGCCCAAAGAACATGGTTGAATATTAGTTTTGAAAATGATTTCAAAATGTTTTTGAAAAACCTTGGTGAAGACTATCTTTTGATAGTAATCATCATTGAATAGTTAGATACAAACTTAAAGAAAATACTAAAGTTTCTACAAGTTCTCAAATTTGTGTCAATATTTGAAAATAAGAGGTATTTTCATAGAAAAATATTTTTCCTTGATAAAGTATACCCTAAATAATGTCTACATGAATTTTCATGATTTTTAGAATTTTATAGAATTTTTGGGGAGTTTCTGAATTTCGTTGAAATTGAATTTTAGGAAATCAGAAACTCAATCGATCAGCCGATCGATTGGATTGGATTCAATCGATCAGCCGATCGATTGGGAAGTCAATTCCTGCGAACAGAAGGGTATTGAATCGATCAGCCGATCGATTGATCCAGTCTGGATCGATCAGTCAATCGATTCAGAGGGAATTTCTGCGAGCAGTAGCTTGCTGAATCGATCAATGGATCGATTGAAGTGAATTCAATCGATTGAGTCCCAACTTCAATCGATTGAGAAGTCAGATTTTGGCTGGAAAAGCCTGATTTCAGCACTTCAAGTCACTTCAAGTCCCAATAACCATTCCAACCCCCTTGGAATACATTTGTATACATTTAGGGGGAGTTTTCATGATGAAAATAAGTATAGATTGGTTAAGATAAACTAAAGTGAAGTTTAAGATAAGGTTTAGTTTCAATTCTGAATTTTGGAACCTTAAAACTTCAAGTTTTAGTTTTCAAGGGTCATTAACCATTCCTAGTCTTTTGGCATACACTTGTATACATTTAGGGGGAGTTTTCATGTTGAAAGCAAGCATGGTTTGGTTATGTAAACTTAGGTGAAGTTTAGGTTGAGGTTTAGTTTCATTATTGAATTTTGAACCTCAAAACTTTGAGTTTTGGTTTCCTATTTACTTAGGAACTCCAAGTCATTATTGGTACAATGATAGAAGTTTGACCATGTTTTTAGGGGGAGTTACTCTTTGAAAACATAAAAATCTTTTCAAACCACCAGTCCTCTGTTCGCTTCTAGTCGACTGCACCAGTCGACTGATGAAACCATCAGTCGACTGCTACAGTACTGCTATAGTAATGTTATAGTACTGCTACAGTTAACCCTAATCCTAAGATTTAACCCCCGAGTACATTCACTCAGTACTCGTCCTCGCCCGACCAACCTAGACCTAGCCTTCTAGCCTCCTCCATCAGCCTTGCATCCCTCGGATGTCTCCCCATCCTTCATGTCTTGCCTTCTGGAGCTTCCATCGGCCTTGTCATTGTTGTCGGGTCTTCATTTGCCAAGAGGTCGCGCCTCCGGGACTTCATCCATTGTCAAGTCACACTTGGACTTACGTTGCCAAGACTACATGCTTGGACTTACACCGTAATCCTAGGATTTAACCCCCGAGTACATTCACTCAGCACTCGTCCTCGCCCGACCAACCTAGACCTAGCCTTCTAGCCCCCTCCATCAGCTTTGCATCCCTCGGATGTCTCCCCATCCTTCACGTCTTGCCTTCTGGAGCTTCCATCGAGCTTGTCATTGTTGTCGGGTCTTCCTTTGCCAAGAGATCACGCCTCCGGGACTTCATCTATTGTCAAGTCAAGACTACATACTTGGACTTACACTGCCAAGACTCTTCCTTGGACTTTCCTCCTTTGCTAAGATCACACTTGGACTTTTCTTGTTGTACCTGTATCCTGCACCCTCATAATGCATATCAAATACAACAATAAACCTAACTTAAACTTTTGCCCAAACATCAAAACTTAGGGTACCCAGATTGCTCCAACAATCTCCCCTTTTTGATATTTGACAACCCGTTTAAGTTAGAGAAACAATATAACAATAATAATGCAAATAAATATGCAATCTATACATGCATAAATCATGGAACCTAATCCTAGGCTCCCCCTTCACCTAAGCTCCCTCTTGAGTTATGATTTCTTGCAAAGGTAAACTTCTCCCTCTTTGCTAATAAATGAGCAATCGCTCCCCCTTCACCTAAGCTCCCCCTTGAGCTAGGATTTCTTGCAAAGGTACGTAGGTTTCCCACTTAAATCTAAATTTCTCCCCCTTTGCCATACATAAAAAAGAGCTCCAATAATATCTTAATTATTGGACTCTTTGACCTTTAATGACTATAAACATCATGTATTAATCTCTCATAAGATTACATACATGTTCACCACTCTTTTGGTCATTTTCTAATGTAAAAAAAATATTTTCAGACCGTATCAGTCGACTGTTATAAGTCCTAGTCGACTGCCATCGTCAAAATGAGCTTACAAAGACATTCTATACTCATGAACAGTGTTACCAGTCGACTGGTATAAACCCCGGTCGACTGTCATTGTCAAAATGAGCTTACAGAGGTCTTCTGTGCTCAAAATTACTGTTACCAGTCGATTGGTAACTGTACCAGTCGACTGGTACTCTATGTTGATAAAAATCAGTCTTTTTGACCCACTTTTAGAAATACGCCAAAAATTCCACAGACCTCTAAAAACCCTAAATTTTGTGGAAGGTCTATTTTATCCATGTCTACTTGGAAAAAATATATCTATCACAAATCCTAGGATTGATACAAAATTAAAAACTAGCTAAATGGTTCAATTAAACATTGACCTAAAGTCCTAATTTTGGCTTCCTCTTGATGTATCTGCCTATACTAAACCATAATGCATCCCTAGCATTGGTTTATATGACATCTATACATCAAAAACTAATTTTCATGTAATATGACCCCAATGCCATATTTTCATGCATGATACCATCCTAATTGTGTCAACCCACTAGGTTAGAGACTCAAGTCCGTCTCTTAACGTCTTGACACATTTGATAACTCATCTACCATGTGTCACAGAGGCTCTTCCTAACCTTAGGACTCTTAGCCTTAATCACTTCCTTAGGTGACTCATCTACCATGGCTATACCCACATGGTGTACCTTAGTAGACTTCCTCTTCTTAACCTTGGGCACCTCATCCTTTCCATAATCATATACAACCCTTGCATATTTCTTATCACAGACCTTGGATGATTTTCCCTTGTCCTTTGTCACTCCTCCCTTGCCATTTTCATGTGTCACCCTAGCACTTGACCTCCTTTTGACATGAGAGAGACCTAATTTTACATTTTTGAGGTTTTGACCACCCAAATACATGTCAAGTCCTCTAGGTCCAATAATGAACCTATCTAGGACTTTCTTCATTTCTTTAAGCCTTACCTTCAAGGCTTGATTTTCTAATTCTAGGGTTCTAACCCTAGAGTCAACATGTCCACTTTGGACATCCCTAAACCTACCCACCTTCTTAGGCATATGTCTTCCTTTCTTGGGATTAATGCTTAGGTTTTCACCCACTTTCCTTCCCTTAGGCAAAGTGGTTTGGGTCTTATTAGGTCTACCCTTAATGTATGATTTCTTAGGGTTATCTACCATGTTAACCATATTCCTATCATTATACCTAAATCCATAATTATGCATGAGTACATAATTTTCAATATTCCTAACAAGTATAAAGGAATTTGAACTTGAATTAAACTTCAAAATAGGGATTACCTTCCCTTTTACCTTTGAAACTCCCTCTTGACTTGTGCTCCTCTTCTTTTCTCATTTCTTCAAGTGCATCAATTTCTTAAGTTCTCCTCTCCTTAGACAGTTTGTGTGGTAGTGACCCCACTCACCACATGTAAAGCACCTAATGTGCTTCTTCTCCTTCTTCTTACTACAACTCACATTAGTTTCTAAATTAACTTTAGTGAGTTTAGGATTTACCTCCTTTACCTTCTTGAGTGAAGGACACCTACTCTTGTAGTGCCCCATCTTACCACACTCAAAACATTTGATGTGGTCCTTTGTGCTCTTCTTGGTAGTTGAGGTAGAGGGTTGAGCTTCCAAGATTTCCTCTTCCTTAGATTGATCTTCTTCCTCTTCACTTGAAGATGTGGACGGTTGGACTTCTTCCTCCCTTGATGATGTGGATGATACCTCCTCATCTTCCTTCTTCTCCTTGGATGTTGAACCCGTGTCAACATCCGATTGGTCCTTCTCTTCTTGGACCAATGAGTCTTTCTCCTTGGACTCCTCCTCTCCTTGGATTGGTGTAGGACTCTCACGAAGCGCAATTACCTTTTTCTAAAGGTCGAGTGTTTTCTCGTATTCACCTACATTCAATATCGCATTAGGAGGTAATAAATTAATTAAAATTCTAGCTACTTCCTTGTCCATCTCCGATTGCTCCCTTTGCTCCTCGGTCCAATATTGAGGTCGGAGACGCTTTTCCTTCTTGTCCGTTGGAGCTTTAAACAGTTCCTCCAACGCAATCCATTGGTTCCAATTCATTTGGAACCACATCTCCATGTGCTTCCTCCAATAGTTGAAGTCCTCGCACTCGTATGGAGGTGGGATTCGGATGTCCCATCCGAGAGGTCCCTCGGACTCCATCTTCTTCCTCTAGCCGATCTCTTGGCAATTAGCCCAACAAGAGCTCACCTAGTTCTGATACCACTTGTTGGGAGCTTGACATCCGCTAAAGAGGGTGAATAGCGTCTCACCCAAATCGATCACTTCTTCCTACACTTGTTAGTTACACAGCGGAAATACAAACAAACAAGTAGAAAGCTAATCTAAATACAAGACAAGAAATGCAAACCAAGCTACACGATCATTTAACGTGGTTCAGAGATTAGGGCTCCTACTCCATGGTTGCTCGTAAGATGGACGATCCTGATCCGTCGGTGGATGACTCCCTGACAAACTTCGACTAACTCATGTAGCACCTTGTGGGTGGAGAAATCTCACCACAACTCTCACAAGAACACTTGAGACGCTAGGGCACAGGTAGACTACTAATAGGGCTTAACCACCTCTATTTCGTCAACCTCAACCAAGCTCCCAAGTCTTAGTTATATAGGCCACGAGTTGGAAAATTTTGCCTACCAGTCGACTGCCAAAACCATCAGTCGACTGTCCTCTGTGGAAATTCGACTGTTACAGCCCAACGGCTCAATATCAGCCCTCTGTTCGCTCCCAGTCGACTGATGAAACCATCAGTCGACTGCTACAGTAACGCTACAGTACTGCTACGGTAACGCTTCAGTACTACTACAGTTAACTTTAATCCTAAGATTTAACCCCCGAGTACATTCACTCAGTACTCGTCCTCGCCCGACCAAACTAGACCTAGCCTTCTAACCTCCTCCATCAGCCTTGCATCCCTCAGATGTCTCCCCATCCTTCACGTCTTACCTTCTGGAGCTTCCATCGGCCTTGTCATTATTGTCGGGTCTTCCTTTGCCAAGAGGTCGCGCCTTTGGGATTTCATCCATTGCCAAGTCACACTTGGACTTACGTTGCCAAGACTACATGCTTGGACTTACACCGCCAAGACTCATCCTTGGACTTTCCTCCTTTGCCAAGATCACACTTGGACTTTCCTTGTTATACCTATTGGTTGCTACTCGGAAAACCTAGAGGTTCCACTGTACAAAAATTTTGTACAAAGATCTGAACCCTTTCCTAGCTACCATGTGTTCTTTTAAATTAAATTTTGGATCGCCTGCGGAACTTAACACGTTTGATCCAAAACTTAATCTATTTGTTCTTTTAGGTTTAGACTTGGATCTCCTGCGGAACTTAACACGTTCGACCAAAATCACCTTAAGTTATTAATTCCATTAAATATTAATTTCCATAATTGGTTCCCAGTACTGACGTGGCGAGGCACATGGCCTTCTTGGATATGGGAGCAACCACCGCCGACTAGACAAAGCCTTTTATAGAAAGCTAATATTTAATTTCCTAAAATAACTTTAGGTTAACCGAAAAGAACAATCAAATCACAAGGAAAAATAAAACAAAAGAACACAACATCGAAAAACATATTCGAAATTCTAGAATCGTAAGCCTCTTGTATTTAGTATTATTTCCAAAAATAACTAGTATGATGCGGAAACAAAAATGACTAGTTATACCTTTTACAAATAAGGAAAGATATTAAATCTTTTCTTAATCTTTTGTAGAAACTAATAAAAGAGAATTTTTAATTTTTAAACTTTCTTTTAAATCATGAATATAATTAAAAGGAAAGTTTTTACCAAAATTAAAATCAACCTTTTAATCTACAAATAAGGAAAGAGATTTTAACTCTTCTCTTAATCTTTTGTAGAATCTTATAAAAGGAAGGATTTAAATTTTAAAACTCTCTTTTAAATTATATTATCCACATAAGAAAAAAATTTAAAATTAAAATTCCTTTTATTTTAATAGGGACGACCACATGAATTCACCCATGAACATACCCATGGCCGGCCCTAGCTTGGTCTCCAAGCTAGCTTGGCCGACCCCTATAGGATGGGTAAGAAGGTGTGTATATGTGGGTATAGTACTCTATAATTAAGATGCTACGATAGGGATCGAGAGGAGGAATTGGTTTTGGTCTCCCGATAAAATTAAGCATCCCGTGTTCGCCCCGAACACACAACTTAATTTTATCAATAATAATTCATTCCACTAGAGAACTATTATTGAACTACCGCATCAATCCCAAATTACATTTTTGGGCTCCTTCTTATTATGAGTGTGTTAGTCTCCCTGTGTTTAAGATATCGAATATCCACTAATTAAGTGAGTTACTGACAACTCATTTAATTAATATCTTAGTCCAAGAGTAGTACCACTCAACCTTATCGTCATGTCGGACTAAGTCCACCTGCAGGGTTTAACATGACAATCCTTATGAGCTCCTCTTGGGGACATTATCAACCTAGTATCTCTAGGACACAGTTTCCTTCTATAATCAACAACACACACACTATAAGTGATACCATTTCCCAACTTATCGGGCTTATTGATTCATCGAACTAAATATCACCCATTGATAAATTAAAGAAATAAATATCAAATATATGTGCTTGTTATTATATCAGGATTAAGAGCACACACTTCTATAATAACCGAGGTCTTTGTTTCTTTATAAAATCAGTATAAAAGAAACGACCTCAAATGGTCCTACTCAATACACTCTAAGTGTACTAGTGTAATTATACAGTCAAGATAAACTGATACCTAATTACACTACGACCTTCTAATGGTTTGTTCCTTTCCATTTTAGTCGTGAGCTACTGTTTATAATTTATAAGGTACTGATAACATCATCATCTGCATGTGACACCACATACTATGTTATCTACAGTATAAATTAATTGAACAACTACAACTAAATGTAGACAATTTGACCAAATGTGATTCTTTATTCATAATGAATGTTTACAAAGCTTAGGCTTTCAGTATACACTCCAACAATCTCCCACTTATACTAAAAGACTAAGCTGCCATATTTGCTGTCATACATCTGATTCTCAACCCTTCAACATGCCCATCAAAAGCTCTTGCCTTAAGGACCTTAGTGAAAGGATCTATAGGTCATTACCTGATGCAATCTAGGCGGCAACAACTTCTCCTCGTTTACTTGCCTTAAGGACCTTATGGTTTCTTTGAGTTTGCTACTGCACCAACATTATTACAATAAATTGTAATAATCTTTGGACAAACCAGAAATCATATCTAAGTCTATCTTGAGGTTATTGAGTCATTCAGCTTTTATGGCTACCTCAGAGGCTTGCCATATACTAAGCTTCTATGGTGGAGTCCAGAAAAACACCTATACTTATCACTTTTCCATAGTTATGACTTTACCTCCTAAAGTAAACACAAAACCCCGAGGTTGACTTATTATTGTCCTTATCCGATTGGAAGTCAAAATCTGTGTAACCCACAGGGACCAAATTAACTGCCTTGTAAGCTAGCATATAATCTCTAGCGCCTCTATATGCTTTACTGCAGTCTAATGTCCTTGTCTAGGGTTACTTTGATATCTGCTAACTATGCACTTGGCAAAACAGATTTCTGATCTCGTGCATAGCATACATTAGGTTGTCTAACTGCC
The DNA here is from genome assembly GCF_018446385.1 of Zingiber officinale. NCBI lineage: Eukaryota > Viridiplantae > Streptophyta > Magnoliopsida > Zingiberales > Zingiberaceae > Zingiber > Zingiber officinale. The sequence goes on from NC_056001.1 coordinate 35,847,707, forward strand.
GAAGCATAAAGAACTGCCTACATGTCCTCAATCTCCTTTGATGTCATCGGAGACATCTCTTTAGATAAAGACACTCCATGCTTAAAAGGTAAGAAACCCGTCGAGGAGTTTTGCATGCTTAAAACGAGCAAGGATTTTCCGATGTATCAAGCTTGGGATAAGTAAAATATATTTTTTCTTTCGATCCCTTATTACTTTGATCTCAAAAATATATACATTCTCCCAAGTCCTTTATATCGAATTATTTGGACAACCATACCCTTACTTCTGACAACATTTTGATATTGTTTCCAACTACCAAAAATGTTATCTACGTATAGTACAAGAAATACCACCACGTTTCCATCACACCTTTTGTATACACAAGACTTATCCGTTTACTCAATAAATCCATAGGTCTGGATTACTTTGATAAACTGGATGTTCCAAGACCTTGAAGCTTTGCCTCAGTCCATAGACTGATTGAGCTTGCACACAAGATGCTCTTAGCCCTTTGCAATGAACCCTTCTAGTTGCTTTATATGGATGCTTTCATCAAGACTTCCATTAAAGAATGCTGTCTTGACATCCACTTGCCAAATAGATAAAAGAATCCGGATAGAGTTAAGCATGACTACCAGTGAAAAAGTTTCCTTTTTCATCAAGCCTTGCTTTGAAAGTTACTACCTTCCTTTCTATCCCTCTTTTCCTATTATTGACCTTTTTACACCCAAAGGCTTTCACACCATTTGGTGGTTCTACAAGCTTCCAGATTTTATTAGAATACATATATTCTAATTCTATTATTCATTACTCTTTGCCAAGATGCTTGCATCTTTATCTTGGAGTACTTTATCATATGACCGGAGATCAGGTTCATGCCCTCCAGGGATCGAATCCAAAACCTCTCCCAAAACATGAACCTATTTAGGTTGCCTAACAACCCTCCCACTACGACAAGGCACTTTCTACAATTGTGTATCATTTGTGATACGTGTTGCAGTTTTCTTGTGGTATCTCATCTTGTACAGTTGGTACTAGGTTAGACATGTCCTTTATTATTTCCTTAAGAACAAATTTACTTATGAGCACGTGGTTCATTATATAGTCATTTTCTAAAAATCAGTCATTGATGCTAACAATGACCTTCTGATTTTTAAGACTATAAACCTACTTTTGTTTATCTAGGATAACTTACAAACAAGTGAACTCCTATCCAACTTATCATTGTCTCTCTATATGTGCTGGATTTTCTGAATCCGAATATGCTTCAAAATAGGTTTTCACCTATTCAGCAATTCTATATGAGTAGAGAGTTCTAACTTGGAAGGTACTACGTTCACTTTCGTTTTCAGAGTTTATCCTTAAAATAAATTTGGTAATTTTCTGAATAACTCATCATCTATCTAATTATTCCATAAGAATCCTTTACCTTCTTTCTACTACACCATTCTGTTGGGGTGTACCAGATGCAGTTAGTTGGGATTGAAATCCAACTACTGATAAGTGACTCCTAAAATCTCTCAAGAGGTACTTGCCACTACGATCTTCCGTAGTGACTTTTTACTTTAACATTTCTCCGCACCAACCTTGTACTCTTTGAACTAATCAAAGTACTTAGTCTTGCGGTACATTAAGTAAATTTATTTGTATCTTGAATAGTTGCCTATAAAATAGACAAAATATTCAATACTACCTCTTGTCTGGATAGTCATAGGATCACACAAATCAGAATGAACCGTTTTCAACATATCTTTGACTCCATACCCCTCGGACTTAAAAGCTTCTTGGTTATTTTCCTTCCAAGTAAGACTCGCAGGTTGGAAAGATTTCCACTACTAATGAACCCAAAAGTTCATCAGCTACCAATGAATCCTACTCAAGTATAACCTAGCTTTAGATGCCAAAGATATAATTGGTTCATTTCTAAAGGTTGCTTTCTCTTAAAATTAGAAGATGTGTTACTAATTTCCATTTGTTGCATCGTGGGAGTTATTGGATTATAAATTGTCAACCATCATACCAGAATAGATAACTTCCCTATTTTTCTTGATAACAACTTTGTTATCAAAATAGACACAATATCTATAATAGTTTAGAAACTGAAATCAGGTTCTTTCTAAACTTGGTGCGTAAAGACAATTACTTAAAATCCATATTTTATTCTTATCAAAAGATAAACATTTCCCAACAGCTACCACTTTTACAGTAGTGCCCATGTGGACGGTGATTTACCTTTCATTTAGTTGTCGGGTTTCCTGGAACCCTGCAATGAATTGCAGACATGATTAATGGCATCTTGTATCTACACTCCAGGTTCTGGTAGATAACACCACTAGACATGTTTCAACTAATGAATTAAATACACCTAAATTGTTCTTAGTTCTAAGAAGACAGTCTACCTTAATGTCCAAGTCCTATTTCCAATCATTACAATTGGGACTACTAAGTCTTTTTCTATAGTATGACTACTAGGGATTGACAAACATCCTAAGAATCACAAAAATATTTGGTCAAGATTAACTCCTTAAAATCTCCATGAATTTTGTGTATACAAAATCGAAGAGGAGATTTTATTCATTAATTTTATTATCTCATCAACTTTACTTTATGACGAATAAAATTAATAGTTGATCTGTCTTTGATCAAATATTTGGTCAAAACTCTTTGAATTTAAAATAACATTGATTCCTCAAACAATATTATTTAAATTCACTAACACCTCAAACACCGTGAATTTTGCATGTCACGTTAGTGTGGACGTATACAAATTCATCATTTGTAAGAGGAGGGTTTTACCCATTGACTATCTTGTCAATATAACTTTTTGACAAATAAAATTATCTCAAACACCATGAATCTTGTATGCCACGTTAGTGTGGACGTATACAAATTCAAACATTTGTAAGAGGGGTTTATTAATTTTATTATATTGCCAATCTAGTTTTATGATAAATCAATAGTTGGTTTCCTTTTGGTCACACAAGTGATAGTAGTGACTCCGTTGGGGAGGATACTATTAAATGTGTCTAAGTGTATACTATTACTTGACACTAAGTCCATTAATAAGATTATGCCCCTTCCGTTGGGGAAGATCACACGCTCTTAATTAACTTCCTATAGTCATCCAAAATTGGAAGTCTGTTCTAGTGATCCACAAACAAGCTCATCCGTTATGGAGGAAGGCACTCAGAGCCAACGCGCAAGCTTGTTTGCATCACTTACAAACCAATAATGGAGACCATGGGATTTACTTAAAAATCCCTCTCCTACTTAGTTATTTATAAATGAGGAATTTTAACTATGCTAGCCTACTAAATATGTAAACCAACATGCACACACAGCACAATATAAAAGCAATAAATAGAAAATCTAATTTTCAACTATTATGGCTTTTATCTCTAGTTGTCCTCCGTGTGTTGCCATCCCAAGCTGCTGCCATATTTGGCCACCGCCACCGGGTCTAGCTGTCGCATCCATCTTGCTCCTAGTTCCGCTGCGCCTCTGGTCCTTAGAAGGTTCCACGCTTTGCAAGATTCGATCCGCGACATAAATAGAATTTTACATTTTTGATCCTATATTCCATAAAAGGATTGTACATGTATCTAGATCAAAAATAAAATCCTAATAAAACTAAATACAGCTCCTGCTGTATTTTATAATACAATCATGCACACACATATAAATGCCCTTGACATGTCTAAGGGTCCAATCACACACATAATAACTAAAAGCTATAATAGTTGGATCCTGCATCCACAAAGTTAGCACATCCTACTATTATCCTGCCTAAATTATGTATGACATGTGCATAATTAAACTAATACCAAATACACAGAGGCAAAACCCTAGCACTGATACCAATTGTTGGTTGCTACTCGAAAAACCTAGAGGTTCCACTGTACAAAAATTTTGTACAAAGATCTGAACCCTTTCCTAGCTACCATGTGTTCTTTTAAATTAAATTTTGGATCGCCTGCGGAACTTAACACGTTTGATCCAAAACTTAATCTATTTGTTCTTTTAGGTTTAGACTTGGATCTCCTGCGGAACTTAACACGTTCGACCAAAATCACCTTAAGTTATTAATTCCATTAAATATTAATTTCCATAATTGGTTCCCAGTACTGACGTGGCGAGGCACATGGCCTTCTTGGATATGGGAGCAACCACCACCGACTAGACAAAACCTTTTATAGAAAGCTAATATTTAATTTCCTAAAATAACTTTAGGTTAACCGAAAAGAACAATCAAATCACAAGGAAAAATAAAACAAAAGAACACAACATCGAAAAACATATTCGAAATTCTAGAATCGTAAGCCTCTTGTATTTAGTATTATTTCCAAAAATAACTAGTATGATGCGGAAACAAAAATTACTAGTTATACCTTTTAGAAAGACCTCTTGATCTTCTACCGTATTCCTCTTCTAACCTCGGACGTTGTGTGGGCAACGATCTTCCGAGATGAGAACCACCAAGCACCTTCTTCTTCCTTACAAGTTTCGGCCATCAAAACTTCTCCTAGGATGAAGAGGTTCGGCCACCACCACCATGCTCCAAGGGATGCTAGAAAAGAGGCTTCTTTTCTCTCCTTCTTCTCCTTCTTAGATCCGGCCACCAAAGCTATCTCCACCATGAGAAGGTTTCGGCCACACAAAGGAGAGGAGAGGAAAGAAAGGGCCGGCCACACCCAAGGAGAAAAGAGAGGAAAAATAGAATAGAGTCGTTAGCCTTAAAGCCTCCTCTACCCCCTCTTTTATAATCCTTGGTCTTGGCAAATAAGGAAAATTTAATAAAAACTTCCTTAATTCTTTTTCCATTGAAAAGGAAAATTTATTTAATTAAAATAATTTTCTCTTTTCAAATTATAATGGCCGACCACTCTTCTCCCCAAAACAAGGAGAGTTTTAATTAAAACAAAAATTAAAACTTCCTAATTTGTTTATAGAAATTTATAAAAATATCTCCAATAATTTTAATCCCTTCATGATTGGTTAATAAAAAGAAATTTTATAAATTAAAATCTTTCTTTTAAACATGTGGATAATTTCCAAAAAGGAAAGTTATCTCTAAAAATTAAAATCTCCTTTCAATCTACAAATAAGGAAAGATATTAAATCTTTTCTTAATCTTTTGTAGAAACTAATAAAAGAGAATTTTTAATTTTTAAACTTTCTTTTAAATCATGAATATAATTAAAAGGAAAGTTTTTACCAAAATTAAAATCAACCTTTTAATCTACAAATAAGGAAAGAGATTTTAACTCTTCTCTTAATCTTTTGTAGAATCTTATAAAAGGAAGGATTTAAATTTTAAAACTCTCTTTTAAATTATATTATCCACATAAGAAAAAAATTTAAAATTAAAATTCCTTTTATTTTAATAGGGACGGCCACATGAATTCACCCATGAACATACCCATGGCCGGCCCTAGCTTGGTCTCCAAGCTAGCTTGGCCGACCCCTATAGGATGGGTAAGAAGGTGAGTATAGGTGGGTATAGTACTCTATAATTAAGATGCTACGATAGGGACCGAGAGGAGGAATTGGTTTTGGTCTCCCGATAAAATTAAGTATTCGCCCCGAACACACAACTTAATTTTATCAATAATAATTCATTCCACTAGAGAACTATTATTGAACTACCGCACCAATCCCAAATTACATTTTTGGGCTCCTTCTTATTATGAGTGTGTTAGTCTCCCTGTGTTTAAGATATCGAATGTCCACTAATTAAGTGAGTTACTGACAACTCATTTAATTAATATCTTAGTCAAGAGTAGTACCACTCAACCTTATCGTCATGTCGGACTAAGTCCACCTGCAGGGTTTAACATGACAATCCTTATGAGCTCCTCTTGGGGACATTATCAACCTAGTATCTCTAGGACACAGTTTCCTTCTATAATCAATAACACACACACACTATAAGTGATACCATTTCCCAACTTATCAGGCTTATTGATTCATCGAACTAAATCTCACCCATTGATAAATTAAAGAAATAAATATCAAATATATGTGCTTGTTGTTATATCAGGATTAAGAGCACACACTTCTATAATAACCGAGGTCTTTGTTTCTTTATAAAATCAGTATAAAAGAAACGACCTCAAATGGTCCTACTCAATACACTCTAAGTGTACTAGTGTAATTATACAGTCAAGATAAACTGATACCTAATTACACTACGACCTTCTAATGGTTTGTTCCTTTCCATTTTGGTCGTGAGATACTGTTTATAATTTATAAGGTACTGATAACATCATCTTCTGCATGTGGCACCACATACTATGTTATCTACAGTATAAATTAATTGAACAACTACAACTAAATGTAGACAATTTGACCAAATGTGATTCTTTATTCATAATGAATGTTTACAAAGCTTAGGCTTTCAGTATACACTCCAACAATACCTGTATTCTGCACACTCACAATGCATATCAAATACAACAATAAACCTAACTTAAACCTTTGCCCAAACATCAAAACTTAGGGTACCCAGATTGCTCCAACAGTTACAACACTTTCTTAGCTGCTTTAACTATTGCCATGTACTTTGCCATTGTTATTCCTAACTAGAGGTTAGACAACAAAAAATTCTAACTAAAGGTTAGATAACGGGAAGTCTTAATGGAAGGTTAGGTAATAGGAAGTCCTAACTAAAGGTTGGATAACGAGAAATCTAAATGGATCAAGGAAATCACATATTGGCAAAGGAAAGCTCTAACTGTGGTTAGACAAGGAAAAGTCTTAACTGAGGTTAGGCAAGGTGGAAGTCTACCAAGTGACTAGTCCTAACTGAGGTTAGGTAAAGGAAAGTCCAAGTGGATCAAGAAAGATCACACGTTGAAAATGGAAAACCCTAGTTGTGGTTAGGGAAAGAAAAGTCTTAATTGAGATTATCTAGGGTGGAAGTCTATCACGTGACTAGTTCTAGTTGGAGGTTAGGCAAGAAGAAAATTCAAGTGGGTCAAGAAGAACCACACTTGGTGATTAGAAATCCAATAGAAAGTTGGCAAAAAGAAAGTTCAAATGAGTTAAAGGTTGACTAGACATTTAACATGAGATAAAAAGTCAAAGTGGATCAAATGTTGACTAAACATTTGGTGTAGAAGCCTTGACAGATCAATATTGATCGAATGTTGGGTAAATTAACCCTAAACTCAAATTTCAGGGTTTAAGATTGGATAATCAATTAGCCCAAAGCCAAATGATTAGGTTGATGTCCTAATCGATTGGGTAATCGATTCAGAGTGTTCTTATAAGAGAGAAGATGAGCCAGAATCAACTGGGGCAATTGATTCAGCCTTCTCCAATCAATTAAGCTAATCGATTGGGGTCTTTATTATGAGAGAACAAAGAGCTCGGGAATCGATTAGGAAGCTTTCTCTCGCAAACAGAAAGCTTCTGAATCAATTGGGGCATTTGATTAGAAACTACCAAATCGATTGATATAACTCTTCAATTGATTAGATAGGCAAAAAAGAACCATTCTGTAGGTGTTTAAATGGTCATCTGACATGACAGTCAATTAGAGTAAACCTAATCAATTAGAGGCGTCGAGGCAATAATAGAAAATGGTTTTCGCGAAGGTTTAAAGCAAGGCTCACTTATAATTGTTCATGCCAATTTTTGGATGTTTGGAAGAGAAGTGTTGATGCACTTTCCAAGCATCAAGAGACTAATCTAAAGCAAGAAAAGATTAAGCAAAGCAAGATTTATTATTGTAATCTTTTCAATTTCTTAAGTAACCTAGTTTGTGATTTCTTGCTGTATTCTTGTATTCAAGCTTGTATGAGATTTCTCCGCCTCTAAGAAGGAGGTTTTCATAGTGTATCTGTGAGTAAGAGTGGACCCTTGAATTAGTCATCTTAAGGAGATGAATACGAAGTAAAATCAAGGGTGTTAGTATTGAGAAGATCTTCGCTTCGAGTATCCACTGAAAATCAAGTTTAAAGAAGTATTTGAAGTTATTCAGCTCCCCTCTAACTATCTACGTGTCATAATAAATGGTATTAGAGCGAGACTACTTTTCATTGACTTAACCGCCAAAAGAAGCAAGAGCTAGAGGAAGAAAAAGAAGTTAAAAGTTGAAACCCTAATTTTCAACAAATCAAAGACTTATCATCGAGGAGCTCAACTTTGAAATAGATTTTCGAGATGGATTTGGATACAACACTCAAACACTTCCACCATTCGGATTGGGAAGCTTTGATCTTTGAAAATTAAGGATCTAGAATTTCTTCATAGTGGACATAGAACAATTATTTTCTATGATCAAGGGATTTCAAGCTCTATTGGACAGCAAAGAGAAGCTACTCAAGAACAAAAAATAGACTGAGAATCAAATCAAGAGTTTCGAGGCTAAATGGCTAATGACAAGGTAACCAAATTATAAGTTAATTTGATGCTTAACAATCTCTTGTACAAAACTGGAGAATATCAAAATGTCAATGAGCTATGGAGCAAGTTGACAATGATTCATGAAGATTCATCCTTAATGTAAAGTAATGAAAAAGGCAAGAAGAGAAACTTTTTGTTTTAAATCCATGAGGATTTGGAAGTTGAGAAATGCTCAACATTCGAGGATGAAGTTGAAGAGGCATCCATCTTAAGGATTGAGGGGGAGCAAAGTTCATTAACACTAGGACAAGGAGAAGCCTCAACATTTGGTTCAAATGAAGAATCATATGTCACTCTTACAAGTAAAGAAGGTATATCAATTTTAATTTGTAAAAATAAAATTATATTATATGTTTTGAGTGTAAGAAAAAAAGGATGCTATAAGAGTAAGTATCCCAAATTGGTGAGGAAGAAGACTCGAATAAGTCTCAAGATAAAGGAGAAGCCAAGAGAGGTCGACCCGTGATAGGAAAGGACAAGAAGCATATTATGTGCTTTTATTGTAATCAAAAGGGATATTATCAGAATCAATGTCCTAGGGGGAGGATATTGACCAAGAACAAAGAAGGAAGCTCAAGTCAAGAGGAAGCTTCAAAGGGTAAATTAAGATATTATTAGTTAATGATATTTCTTTTTATCATGATAAAAAGCATGCTAGACATAAATGTTGTCATTTTAATGCTATATATCATGAAAATAGGAAGCATGATACTTCTAAGGAGAATTATAAAGTATATCATGCTAGAAAAACCTTACCTAAGGATAGGAAGGCAGAAAATGATTTAGACAAGAAACTAAAACAATTTAGATATATGCCTAAAAGGAACAATATCCAAGGCAGTAAAAAAAAATTTAAATTTAAGGATTTAAGAATAAAAAATCAAGTCTTGAAGTTAAGACTTGATAAATTAGAGAAGACGCTTAAGAAAATGACAAATTAAGTCAAGGGTTCTAAGAAGCAAAACATAGGTTTAGGAAAACAACGATCATCTAACAAGAAAGGTTTGGGGGTATAGATCCAAGTCCAAGGATAAGATGTCCTCATATCATAAAGTTCCATATAACTATGAGATTAATCTTGAGTTTAGAAGTCAAGACAAAGTTACAAGGGAGGCTGTCTCAAAAGTTGACTTTAAGGAGACTAGTGTGACTAAGGATTCTAAAAATCCTAGGAAAGTTATTATGAAGGTATCATGTGAAGTTATCCCTAGTAAATACCTAGAATACTCAAGGAGCACTAATGAATTTTGGGTTCCTAGAGTGTATTCTCCACATCCTAGATGAGTTTAGGATATGCCAACTCTAATTGGAAGGGTAATTAATCTAACTATAGTGAAGCTGACATTTTAGATCGACCATAGTGAAGTTGACATTTTAGCTCATTTTTAAGATATTTTGACATCTTAAAAATGAGAAGTTAACTTTTACTTTTGAAAAATAAAGTATGTCAATAAAAATTTCGAAGTATTTGAGCTTGATCAAATTGACACAATATGATATAATTCAAAGAAATGTCAAGTTGAGATTTTGGTGTTTTCTAGGGTGATGGGGAAACTTATGCTTATCTTGGCATAATTGATTAAGGATGGAACTTAGATGAAGATCTAGGTATTTTTTTGTACTATAATTGATATATTTTTATATGTTTTATCACATGCTATGACATCATATCATACATTTTTATTATTATGAAAAATATTATATGTCATGCTATAAATGCATCATTGTTTATGATGATCTTTCTTTTGAAAGTATGTATTTTGGATGTATGTCATAATCATTATCATGCATTATTTTTTAATTTCTTGTAATTGAGGATAATGACTTTAATTGACATCTTAGGTAGGATAATCGAAGCTAAAATGACTAGTTAGAGATACATGATTATTTAGTTATAAGGAAAACAAATGTTTACAACTTACAAAAACTAAAAGTTGGCTTGTATGCGTATTGAAACACATTAGGTGTTAGTAATTAGCCCTAAGAGCCAATCATGAGATGATTAGGCCTTTTGGGTTACTCATTGAGTTAGACTCAAATGAACTCATTCATTGGATTGAGTCCAATCTGAATTAGACATATTGGATTAATGGGTTAAACTCAATGGGTTAGACTTATTAGGTTATTGGATTAATGGTTAGTCCAATATAATAATTCAACCCATTAAGAGGAATACAAAGAGACAAAAGACTCTTGGTATTCATGGGATGAATATAAATAGCCTTTTGTAATGAATTTTTCATAGGTGTTGAGAAGTGAAGAGAATTGTGTCTCTTCATCTCCCTCTTCTTCCTCTTCCTTCCATGGTCGAATCTTCCTCCATAGCCGAATCATGTTTCTTGCTAGCACAAAAAGATGGTTCTTCTCCGAAGGCTTTATTCGTGCGACGAACGAAGGATATATTCGTGCATGTGGATACCGTAGAGGCGCGGACACTTGAACGCGCTGAGATTTGGATCCAAAGAAACTGTTGCTGTCGGGATTGCGAAGGGCACGCAACAAGGGTATAATCCTATCATCTACCTTAGTATAGATTATTTGTATGTAATGTTTCTTCCCTTCACATGGATCTACTGGATGGAGGATCTAGTAAATTTCCATTGTGCTTTTGAGTGTTTAGCGCCCTAGTTCCTTACAGTGGTATCAGAGCCACTTGCGAAGGGCTATACTAAGTTATTGGAATTTTTATATATGATATAGAAATTTCATGATAGGTTTACTGTGATTTGCAAAAAAAATTATGAGTCTCAGCCAGACTATGAGTCTCGGCCAGTTTGTGAATCTCGGCTAGACTATGAGTCTTGGCCAGATTTTGTGTCTCGGCCAAATCCGAAGTCTTGACCGATATGAGTGTTTTGTTGGGAACAAAACGAAGTTGGTGTGTGACCAACAAGGTCTTGGCCAGAGATGTTTTGTTTAGAACAAAACGTAGTTGGTATTGTGGGTAGTAGGGTCTCGGGTAAAGTAGCAACTATAAAATAAGTATGCAAATCCTGAGTCTTGACTAAAATGGGTGTTTTGTTGGGAACAAAACGTAGTTGGTGTGTGACCAACAAGGTCTTGGCCAAAGGTGTTTTGTTTAGAACGAAACATAGCGGGACCGCCATGGCGTTGCAACTCATAATTTATTTGCTGAAATCATAGTAAATTTATGTCATAAGAATTTGTGAATAGATATGATATGGTGCATGGTTATGACCCTTTAACCCCAATGTAATTGGATGTGTGTAATGTTGTAATTCATAATACGGTCTGTGTGTCGTGCCTTCATCCCTTTTATTCTTATTGTAATTAGATTACACTCGAATGTAACTCGAGTTTCTTTAGATTTTGTAATGTACAAAATTATAAAGAGTTAGTCTTCTGGAAGACGGGTGAAAAGGAAGGACTGTTGGTTGCTACTCGGAATACCGTCCTAGTTCCCCTGTACAAAAATTTGTACAAGCATAGAACTATCCTAGCTACCCATGTGCTTTACTAAAGTTAAATTTGGATTGCAAACGATGCTTAATATTATTAATCCAAATTTCTCTTTAGAAGTTAAACTTGGATTGGGAACGAAACTTAACATTCTTACTCCAAGTTCAACCGATGTGATCTTCCTAAGTTAAACCATATTACAGAAGTTATCAAATATCTATTTCTAAGATTGGCTTCCAGGTTAAACATGGTGAGACACTAGACCTTCTTGGGTATGAGATCATCCACTACTTTCTAGACAAAACCTCACAGAGAAATTGAATATTTAACTTCTTATAGTAAACTAGGTTTAACTATAGAGACCTCAATAGAAACACATTATCGAAACATGAAATCGAAAAATAAAATCGATAACAAAAATGATAACTTAAAACCAATAACCTTTTGTGTTTGGTTTTTCAAAATCTATACAAAAGATAAACTAGTTATGATGTGGAAACTAATAACTAGTTATACCTTTTATAGCTTATAGACCTCTTGATCTTCTATTGTATTTCACTCATTCTCTTGGATGTCATGTGGGCGACGATCTTCCAAGATGAAATCCACTCAAGTTTCTTTCAAGGTTTCCAAGATCTGACCACCAAATAACCTCCAAGGGATGCTAGACAAGAGAGCTTCCTTCTCTTCTTATTCTCCTTCAAGCAACCGACCACCAAGAGATCTCCCACAATTGATGCCACCGACCTCCAAGAGAGAAAATAAAAGGAGAGAAGAGAAATAACAAGGGCCGACCACCAAGGGAGAATAGAGAGGAATAGAAGATGTGTTATGAGGTGAGGCACCCTCTCATTCTCTTTTATATTCCTTGGTCTTGTCAAAAAAGAAAAGATTTATAACAAAAAATAAAACTTCCTTTTCTCCCATGACATGGCCGGCCACAAGCTTGTGCTCCAAGCAAGGAAAGATTTTAAACAAAATTAAAATCTCTCTTTTAAAATCTCTTTTGTGGATAGTTATAAAAGAAATGTTTTATAAATTAAAATATCTCTCTTTTAAATCTTTTTATGGATATCTATAAAAGAAAAGATTTAAAATAAAACATGATTACAAAAAGGAAAGTTTTATAACAAAAATTAAAATCTTTATTTCACATTATAGATAACTACAAATAATGAAAGATTTCAAATCTTTCTTTTGTTCTTTTGTAGAAAGCTATAAAAGGAAAGATTTTAAAATTTAAAACTCTCTTTTAAAACCATCATAAAAGGAAAGTTTTTAACAAAATAAAACTCCTTTTATTTCCTTTTGTGACCAATCTAAAAAAGGAAAGTTTTATATTAAAACATCCTTTTAAATCCTTTTTATGGATCTCTATAAAAGGAAAGATTTTACAAAAAATAAAACTTCCTTTTCTTCTTGTGTGTGACCGACCCCTTGCTTGGGCACCAAGCAAGGCTTGGTTGGCCCTAGCTTGGGCTCCAAGCTTAGCTTGGCCAGCCCCTTGCTTGGTCTCCAAGCAAGACTTGGCCGACCCTAGCTTGTGTAATGACCCAACCCCTCGATGTTAGTTAGAGCCCTAGAGCCAATCATATGATGATTATTGTATGGACTCGATGTATCATGTTCCTATATATTAATAAAGGCATTTCTTTATGGTTATTATACTTTCTTGTATTGGTGTCAAATAACTAAGTATAATAGCGTCCTTGAGTAGAAGGTTCTTATCTATATCAATCGATTGGTTGAATCGATAGTGAGATGATATAGAGAACACTACTCTTAATCATTCCTAGTCAAGTATTAACATTCAAGGACAATGTTAATGCGACGAGACTAGCATGTAGGTCAACTCGATGACTTGTTCTCACAAGTCATGGATATAGAGATATCAAGTTGACACATGGGTATGCATTGGAGAATGTATACTGAATGACCCGCTATGAGAAAGTATCATGGATCGTTATATGAGTGTCATATACTTTCTCATGTGACTATTAGTATGACTATCAGTCCTTGGACCTGAAGTCACCATGGTTCCCTACATAAGGAGTTATATACTTTGGCTTCGTCAAACGCCACCCGTAACTGGGTGGACTATAAAGGCGATTATTGGGTATGTAACAAATTATGCGGAGGGATGTGAGTGATGTAGATGGGATCTATCCCTTCTATATGATGGGAGAGACATCATGATTCTTGATAGAGTGAGACCACTAAGTGCATGACCATGCCCAAATGAGTCAATATGAGATATTGAGCTCATTTGATTAGAGTGAGTCTACTTGGAGTTCAAGATTTAGATTGATTAGAGGATGACACGGTCTATGCCTCAAATTGATCAATCTAGATGTCAAGGATAGAAGGACATTGTCATATATTATGAGGGTCATGATTAGTAGTCACAAGGTAATATTGGATCTCAACATTCTTGTAACTTGGGTAGTAATGATGTGTTGCTAGATACCGCTCATTACTTATGCTTCTAAATGAGTTTAGGAGCATTGCCAGCGTTACAAGAACCTATAAGGTCACACACAAAGGGCAATTAGATGGAGAATGAGTTCATATGATGAACCAAGAGGATTATGTTCATATGATGAACCAATTTGGATTAAAAGTAATCCAAATTAGACTAATTGAGTTGGACTCAATTTGATTCATGTATTGAATGAGTCTAATTTAGATTATGACTCATTGAATCAATTTAATTTAATGGATAGAGATTCACTAAATTAAATTGACTTGAATCAAAGGTTGGATTTGATTAGCCATGGGAGAATTTAAGTCAAGTTTGACTTGACTTGAGAGGGAAGACGAAGAGTCAAGTTTGACTTAACCTTGACTTGACCAAATGCTATGTCATTGTGACATGGCATGGGGTCGGCCAATGATGATGTGCCACATCATCAAGGCTTCTTTACTTGGTCAAGATTGATTTGACCAAGTGCCACCTCATGAGGGAGACCAAGAGCCATGACTCTTGGTATCCCATGGAGGTTTAAAACCCTCTAAATGTGGCCGACCACATAATTGTGCTTGAATAGCATTGTGTGCTCATTCATTCTATCTTCTTCCTTCCTCTCTTCTTCTCTTCTCTCCCTCTCATCCTTGCCGAGACTCCTTGGAGTGCTAGCACACTCTAAGGTTTCCTCTCCATCTCTTGTTCGTGTGGACACTTCTAGAGGTGTGTACACTTGAACACATTTGAGATTCGACGGACCTTGAACGAGCGGGATTTGCGAAGGGCTTCGCTTCAAAGGTATATCTCTTGTCATGTAGATCTAGAGTAGATCTAGGATTAGGAAACATGTACATGATAATTTAAATATATATCTTCGCACGGATCTGTGGCAAGACTTTGGGGTTTCCGTAACGCAAAAAGTGATTTTTGCGGTTCGAAAGTCCCATCAGTGGTATCAGAGCCACGTGCAAAGCATGTACTTGTTTCATTTTATATTTTTATGAAAATATCAGATCTATAAGTTTCTGTAAATTTGCTATTTTTATGTATTTTATGAGTATTTTTCTCGTAGAGGCGAAGCAACAAGTGTTTGGACACTTGTAGGCTTCGACTACCGAGAAAAATCTTCCGAATCGGCAAGGTCTCGCCTAAATTGTTTTGGGACAGTGGCTCAAGGCGCTGTAAGATCGTAAATGGACACTCGTGTGACTCATTTCGCGAGAAGGGGCGCTGCCCCTAACCCCGCAAAGGGCATTGTCTAGCGATCGCGCCCGAAAATCACTAAACGGGACCGCCGGGAAGTTGCGACTCATAAAATCATAAAATTAGTAGTAAAATTATAGAAATTTATAGAAATTACATAATTTAGAATTATGTATAATTTTTTGTGATGGTTATGGCCCAAGAACCCAATTTGATTGGACAAATGTGTTGTAATTCATAATATGGCCTGCGTGCCATTTTTGGATTGTGCGTGTTGTATATATTATGCGACCTGCGTGTCGTATCTCCCTTATTTTTATTTCCTGTTGTAAATAATTCTTAGACTCGAATGTAACTTGAGTTTCATATTTGTAATGCACAAAAAATGGAGCGGTGGAAGGTCCACTCGAGAAGGAACGACGAGGAGGGTGCGAGCAACACATGGTGGTCAAAGGGAGGAGCTTGGAGAAGCTGTTGACCCTAGGTTGACCGTCCGATCTTCTCATTGGCTTGAGAAGATCGTAGTAGGGACATGACCTAATAAAAATTTAATTAATTGCTTGTGTATGTGATGCATGATAATGTAGAGTAATTAATTAGTGCCTTGGTGCATATAAGATATGAATCCACGATTAGATTAGATCTAAATCAACTCAACTCGAAATGCCTACCAAGTTTTGATACACATCACTACCTCGATCACATGTTGTTGAATATGTCAAAGCAGAGCAACACATATTATCTTGGTAGGGTGCGGAGGGACAATCTTGGTCCCGCCTATCAAAGCTTGGGTGAGTACAAACTTAATTGGATTAAGTATAACCAGTTAACTCAATTGGATCAGGTATAACTATAGGCATTTTTCCAACGGTTGGAAAATAGGATAAAATCACATTTATATTAAATCTTGGGCGATTTAGCCAAAGCTAACTCAAGTTTTAATGTAAATAAAATTTTTGATCCTATAAACAAGAGTTGCACAGAGATGTAATTGATAATTAGTTATCTACCGATCATACTAAGTCTTGGGCGATTTAGCCAAAGCTAACTTAAGGCGTAGTATGATGTGGATCTTGTCCCGCAAGAATTATAGCTAATCGGTTAGAATATAGTAAGTGTGGTTTGGCCACATCCATGACTTGATTCTATAAAAATTCTATAATTCAGTGGGAGCATCATTTTATTAAAGGCCTAATTAAATGATTAGTGGAATATGATATTTATTTTCTGCATTTTTCTGTTGTAGATTGTCATGTGGACAAACACGAACACCTTCTCTCTACGTTCTGTCCTTGATAAGGATAAACTCAATGGAGCTAATTTCCTGGACTGGTACAGAAATTTGAGAATCGTTCTCACACAAGAACGAAAACTGTACGTCCTGGAGCAGCCCATTCCCGAGGCACCTCCTGCCACTGCCACGCGAGCTGATCGAGATGCTTATAAGAAGCATCAAGACGACGCATTAGATGTGTCATGTCTCATGCTCACAACCATGAACACTGAGCTTCATAAGCAACATGAGTTGATGACTGCTTATGATCTGGTTGAACATCTTCGTCAACTATATCAAGGACAAGCAAGACACGAGAGATTCGAGATCTCTAAGGCATTGTTTCAGTGCAAGATGCAAGATGAGACTCCCGTAGGCCCATATGTACTCAAGATGATTAGGTACATAGAAAACCTACAGAGGTTGGGATTCCCACTTGGCCAAGAGCTGGCCACAGACTTGATCTTGCAATCTTACCAGATAGTTACAATCAATTTGTTCTAAATTACAACATGAACGAAATTGATAAACCCCTGCCTGAGCTGCTAAGCATGTTAAGAACTGCTGAGCTCAACCTTAAGAAGGTAAAGCCCAACTTCATTTTGTTGGTGCAAAAGCATAAGGGCAAGGGTAAGCCTAAAGGCAAAGGAAAGTCCCAAGCCAAGGGCAAAGGCAAGACACTGAAACCCAAAGGAGGGGTTGCCAAGGATGCTACCTGCTTCCACTACGGTCAGACCGGGCACTGGAAGAGGAACTGCAAAGTTTACCTGGAAGATCTTAAGAAGAAGAGAAGTGAGACTTCTACTTCAGGTATATATGTTATAGAAGTTAATCTCTCTATTTCTTCATCATGGGTATTAGATACTAGATGTGCTTCTCACATTTGTACTAATGTGCAGGTGTTGAGAAATAGCAGGGCATTGACGAAGGGCGAGGTGGACCAACGAATAGGCAATGAAGCACGGGTTGTTGCTGTTGCTATAGGGACTTACTTTCTATCTCTGCCCTCTGAGCTTGTACTAGAATTAGATGAATGTTGTTATGTGTCTGCTCTTACTAAGAACATAATTTCAGTTTCTTGTTTGGACAAGAAAGGTTTTTCGTTTATCATAAAGAACAAATGTTGTTCCGTCTATTTAAACGATATGTTCTATTGTAGTGCACCTCTGATGAACGGACTCTATATTCTAGACTTAGAGAACCCCATCTATAACATTAGTACCAAATGGTTCAAATCAAATGAAATGAACCAAACTTATCTCTGACACTGTCGCTTAGGTCATATAAATGACAAATGCTTATCCCTGCACCATAAAGATGGTTTGCTAGACTCATTTGATTTTGAATCATATGAGACATGCTAGTCATGCCTACTGGGCAAGATGACCAAGACTCCCTTTAGTGGACACAGCGATAGAGCGACCGACTGTCAGGACTTATACATAGTGATGTATGTGGCCCTTTTAATGTCACTGCCAGAGGTGGTTATAGATACTACATTACCTTTACTGATGACTTCAGTAGATATGGTTATGTGTATTTGATGACACATAAGTCAGAATCCTTTAAAAAGTTCAAAGCATTCAAGAATGAAGTACAAAACCAGCTTGGCAAGAGTATTAAGATACTTTGATCAGATCGAGGTGGAGAATACCTTAGCCATGAGATTCGTGACTATCTAGCTGAGTGTGGGATTCTATCCCAACTCACTCCTCCTGGAACACCACAGTAGAATGGTGTATCCGAAAGGAGGAATCGTACCCTATTAGATATGGTACGATCTATGATGAGTCACACAGATCTTCCTATATCTCTTTGGGGCTATGCTCTAGACACAGCAGTCTTCATACTTAACCGTGTTCCATCCAGGGTTGTGATAAAGACACCATATAGGATATGGACTGGGAGAGATGCCCATGTGTCTTTTATGAGGATTTGAGGTTGTGAGGCTTACGTTCGACGTCAAGTCTCGGACAAACTGGGACCCAAATCCGATAAGTGCTATTTTATAGGATATCCCAAGGAAACGAAGGGATATTACTTCTACATTCCCAGTCAACACAAAGTAGTTGTGGCTAAGACTGGGGTATTTCTAGAAACGGATTTTGTTTCTAGAAAAACTAGTGGGAGTATGTTCAATATTGAAGAAGTTCAAGATATGAACCATAGCACTGAAGCCTTGATGGAAGTTGAACTGGAACCACAAAGTGTTGTGGATGATGAGATTGTTCCACAAGGAGTTGAGGAACAACAACCAGTTCAAGTAAACATACCTCTTCGCAGGTCTAATAGGGTACGTCGTCAGCCTGAGAGATACTCATTTCTCTTGTCTGACCATGATGACGTTATGCTCGTTGAGAATGAGCTTACCTCCTATCAGGAAGCTGTGATGAGACCAGATTATGAGAAATGGCTAGAGGCCATGAGATCCGAGATGGAATCCATGTACACCAACCAAGTATGGACTTTGGTTGATCCACCTGAAGGGGGCAAACCCATTGGGTGTAAGTGGGTCTTTAAAAGAAAGACTTGACATGGATGTACTTATATATAAGGGTCGTCTGGTAGCTAAATGTTTCAAACAAATTCATAGTATTGACTATGATGAAACCTTTTCTTCAGTAACGATGTTTAAGTCCATTCGGATCATGCTTGCTATTGCAGAATACCACGATTATGAGATCTGGCAGATGGATGTCAAAATCGCGTTTCTGAATGGAAACTTACTCGAGGATGTGTACATGACACAACCTGAGGGTTTTGTAGATCCACAGCATACTGGCAGAGTATGCAATCTGTATAAGTCCATTTATAGACTAAAGCAAGCTTCTCAGAGCTGGAATCTTCGATTCGATGATACAATCAAACAGTTTGGTTTCATCAAGAATGAAGATGAACCCTGTGTCTACAAGAAGGTTGTAGGGAGCACAATTGTCTTCCTTGTATTGTATGTGGATTACATACTACTCATTGGGAACGACATCCCTTTGCTGCAGTCTGTAAAGACTTGGCTAGGGAATTTTTACTCAATGAAGGACTTAGGTGAAGCAACCTGTATTCTAGGCATAAAGATCTATAGAGATAGATCTAAGAGATTGCTTGGCCTAAGTCAGAGTACATACATTGACAAGGTATTACTACGGTTTGCCATGCAGAATTCCAAGAAAGGTTTTCTGCCGATGTCACATAGTGTGAGTCTTTCAAAGACTCAAAGTCCCTCTTCTAGAGAGGAGAGAGACCGCATGGATACGATCCCTTATGCCTCAGCCATAGGATCTATCATGTACGCCATGCTATGTACTGGTCCTGATGTTTCGTATGCTTTGAGCATGACGAGCAGATACCAGTCAGATCCTGGTGAGCGTCACTGGATAGCGGTCAAGAATATTCTTAAGTACTTGAGAAGGGCTAAAGAATATTTCTTGATATATAGAGGCGATGACGAGCTAGCTGTAAAGGATTACAGTGATGCTAGCTTCCAAACTGACCAGGATGATTATAGATCGCAGTCTAGGTTCGTGTTTTGCTTGAATGGCGGTGCTGTGAGCTGGAAGAGTTCGAAGCAGGACACAGTTGCTGATTCTACAACAGAGGCCGAGTATATTGCTGCATCAGAAGCAGCAAAGGAGGCAGTTTAGATCCGCAAGTTCATTACTGAGCTTGGGGTGGTTCCTATTATAGTTGATCCTATAGAGCTCTATTGTGACAACAATAGGGCAATTGCACAGGCTAAGGAACCTTGCTCACACCAGCGGATCAAACACATACTACGACGCTTCCATCTCATTCGAGAGATTATCGATAGAGGAGATGTAAAGATTTGTAGAGTACCTACAGAGGCTAACATAGCTGATCCCTTGACCAAGGCTTTGGCACAGAGAAAGCATGATGGTCACACTAGGCCATTGGGCCTTAGAGTCTACACTGATTGGCACTAGTACTGGTGGGAGATTGTTAGTTAGAGCCCTAGAGCCAATCATATGATGATTATTGTATGGACTCAATGTACCATGTTCCTATATATTAATAAAGGCATTTCTTTATGGTTATTATACTTACTTGTATTGGTACTAAATAACTAAGTATAATAGCGTCCTTGAGTAGAAGGTTCTTATCTATATCAATCGATTGGTTGAATCGATAGTGAGATGATATAGAGAACACTACTCTTAATCATTCATAGTCAAGTATTAACATTCAGGGACAATGTTAATGCGACGAGATTAGCATGTAGGTCAACTCGATGACTTGATCTCACAAGTCATGGATATTGTAACGACCACCCTTCTTACTACTACTATTCTCTAAGGATGACCGTTACTTAACTACTAACTCTACTTAACCGGTATGATTAAAAATCACATGGAAACCCTACCGAAAAATTTCGGCAAAATCTCCCCTGTACCGGTGACCTTAAACTGACATACATAACATAATATACATAGCCACATGCGGCTGGAACACATATCAAACACACAAAAGGAATAACATCACCACGCAGTTTAATGAAATCAAATCATGCAAGTAATAAATAGTGGAAACAAAATAAACATACAATTAACTAACAGCGGAAGACTAAATGACTTATCTAATACATTCTTAATAAATGACAATCTTAATAAATTCTTAAACTAAGTCCCAAGGCTTCCATAGTCCTGGCATCACACACCATCCGCGCCACCTTGTCGTCTTCCTTTCTATATCTTTTCCTTTCCTGTATCTGCAGTAAGAGGAAGTGTAGTCTATAAGCAAAATTTGCTTAGTAAGCGCTATCTAACTCACAAAATCACGAATGTGCATGTATACGAAAAGAACTAAAAACTATATGCTCTAAAAAGAAATAAAGCATAAACATAACTGCTCATGTCAAACTAATAGCAAAGAAAAGCTAAGAAATCTACTCATGTAATTCTACTCGCTAATCATGCTACTCATCTAATAGGTAAACATAAAAACTACTCATCAATTAGATAAACATGGTATAATAAAGAACTAAACTTACTGAATTCTAAATACCTTCTGAATCTTATTCCACTTGTTTAAAAACTTATTCTTTAATACTTTATACTTATGTAAAACTTTCAAAAACTTATACTTATAATACTTCAAAATAATAATCAACTTCTCTTGGGCCCGACAACTGTGCTTTTACTTTTGTAACGACACGACCCATTCGGCGGCCCATTTGGCCACCCTATGGTCGTCGACCGTCGACCGTCGGCCGAGTCGTTACTACTAGGTTATCTAAACCTAGGGACGACTATGGGAGCCCAGCCCAAGGACAGAGAGTCCAACACAGTGCCACTGATAAAAGTAAAATACTTGTTATCTTTTAATACTTCTATATAATGTCTCGGCATTTTCTTTAGCACCTTGTGTGCCAAAATCTCTAAAGTCTTGACTTTGGGATCTTCTTAAGGCCTTGGCCTTTTCTTTCTTTTCTTTATCTTCCTTACACTTGTTAATACTTCTAAAAGAGTACTTCTTTAAAAAGAAACTGAAATGTTTAAGCAAATTCTAACTTTAAAATGGTTAAACCAAAAACCTGCCTACTATGTTAATAAAATTCTGCATATTAAGTTAACATAAATCTGCATACTTAACTAAACAGATTCTGAAATACTAAACAATCAAAAACGGTAGTGCTAACAATTCAAAGTCTATAATGCTAACAATTCGAAATCTGCTAAGCTAACAATCAAATATTTGCAATGCAAGCTCTAAAACTAGTATAGGACTAATGGGCTATTCTTGTTCATCATATAGCACATTCCATTCATACATCCCTAGGCAATGAACGTAATCTGCACATATCCTACTTGCAATTAAACATGAACATTTCTAGTATAGAACCTTTGCTTAAGGATCTTATCTCCATTCACCTCTTAATCATGCTCATTTTCATAATTTAGAGGAACTGTACGTTTAGCAGTAAAAACATGTAATACAAAGGTAGACCAAAACTGAATTAAGCACCTAAGTCAATACCTGCTATGGAAAAACAGAGACACTGCAAGAAATTCCCAAGACCCCACAAGGAGCATTTAACTATATTGAAATCAACTCACTGCCTACTAAATCTATCCATGAAAATCACAGCTGACTCGTAAGAAACCAAAATCATCATCAAATTGAACCCAAACAAAACCACTACGATTCAGTGAAAACAAAACCAAAGAAAGACTCAAGAATCCGAAAACTAGGGAAACAATTCCCCTTGGAACTATAGCATGGCAGGAAACCAAAAAGCAAGGAAAAGAAGACTAATTCCCTAACCTATACAACCTTTCTTTCTTTCTTTAGGGTTCATGGCAGTAAGCATCAAAACAAAATCCCTTAAAACCATGCTTCGAAATCTAAAAGGAATCAAGAATCCGAAAACCTCAACATTTGGCAGAAAACCAAAAGAAATCCCGGAACTACTCTTACCGCAGGTGAGTAAGCAACTTACCTTCGTTTCCTTGACTCACAGCCGAAGGAGGAACCTTCTAGTGCTTCTAGGGTTCGGGCAACTTGAGATTTCTGACCTCCTCTTGTGCTCACCGACCCTCCTCGACGAAAGGATCACGACGGTGAAGAACCACCCCGAGTTAGCCACCCGCCGACCGCCGGAATCGTGCCCTAGCCGCGGCTTGTTTCTGCCCGAGCTCCCTTTGTCGCGCGAGAGAGGAAGGGATCGGGAGGGAAAAGGATTAGGTTTAGGTCACGGGAAAATTAAGCCTTAAGTTCTCCTCTTTTATAATCTCCATATTCTGTTAACTTGTTAAATAAATTTTCTTACCTTTTCTAAACAAAACCGACGGCTGGATCACTTGGTGGGCTGCGTTCTGCTTAAAGCCTAACTCGTGGGTTCGAATCCCAGCCGCAACCCTTTTATTTCCTATTATTTTACTGTTCTTAACTACTACTTAAATATATATCGCTCCATATATATTTAACAAAATTTGCTTAGCTCGGTTGGTTGGCTGACTTTGGTTAGAGTCTAGTTCGGTCCGAGATCTTGGGTTCAAAACCCGACCTTAACACCTTTTTATATATATATTTTTTAAACTTCTTTCTCTTGGTAAAAATATCAAACAAACTCCAAAGATTACGTAAAAATACTCTAAAAATTCCTTAAAATCTCTAGAATTTTTCTATAGCATTTCTAGATTTTAATAAGGTCTTTTGGGACTCCAAATCATGAAATTTGGGGTGTTACAGATATAGAGATATCAAGTTGACACATGTGTATGCATTGGAGAATGTATACTGAATGATCCGCTATGAGAAAGTATCGTGGATCGTTATATGAGTGTCATATACTTTCTCATGTGACTATTAGTATGACTTTCAGTCCTTGGACCTGAAGTCACCATGATTCCCTACATAAGGAGTTACATACTTTGGCTTTGTCAAACGTCACCCGTAACTGGGTGGACTATAAAGGCGATTACTGGGTATGTAACAAATTATGCGGAGGGATGTGAGTGATGTAGATGGGATCTATCCCTCCTATATGACGGGAGTGACATCATTATTCTTGATAGAGTGAGACCACTAAGTGCATGGTCATGCCCAAATGAGTCAATATGAGATATTGAGCTCATTTGATTATAGTAAGTCTACTTAGAGTTCAAGATTTAGATTGATTAGATGATGACACGGTCTATGCCTCAAATTGATCAATCTAGATATCAAGGATAGAAGGACATTGTCATATATTATGAGGGTCACGATTAGTAGTCACAAGGTGATGTTGGATCTCAACATTCTTGTAACTTGGGTAGTAATGATGTGTTGCTAGATACCGCTCATTACTTATGCTTCTAAATGAGTTTAGGAGCATTGCCAACATTACAAGAACCTATAGGGTCACACACAAAGGACAATTAGATGGAGAATGAGTTCATATGATGAACCAAGAGGATTAGGTTCATATGATGAACCAAGAGGATTAGGTTCATATGATGAACCAAGAGGATTAGGTTCATATGATGAACCAAGAGGATTAGGTTCATATGATGAACCAAATTGGATTAAGAGTAATCCAAATTAGACTAATTGAGTTGGACTCAATTTGATTCATGTATTGAATGAGTCTAATTTAGATTATGACTAATTGAATCAATTTAATTTAATGGATAGAGATTCACTAAATTAAATTGACTTGAATCAAAGGTTGGATTTTATCAACCATGGGAGAATTTAAGTCAATTTTGACTTGACTTCAGAGGGAAGATGAAGAGTCAAGTTTGACTTGACCTTGACTTGACCAAATGTCATGTCATTGTGACATGGCATGGGGCCGACCAATGATGATATGCCACATCATCAAGGCTTATTTACTTGGTCAAGATTGACTTGACCAAGTGCCACTTCATGAGGGAGACCAAGAGCCATGACTTTTGGTATCCCATGGAGGTTTAAAACCCTCTAAATGTGGCCGGCCACATAATTGTGCTTGAATAGCATTGTGTGCTCATTCAATCTATCTTCTTCCTTCCTCTCTTCTTCTCTTCTCTCCCTCTCATCCTTGCCGAGACTCCTTGGAGTGCTAGCACACTCTAAGGTTTCCTCTCCCTCTCTTGTTCGTGTGGACACTTTTAGAGGTGTGTACACTTGAACACACTTGAGATCCGACAGACCTTGGATAAGCGGGATTTGCGAAGGGCTTCGCTTCAAAGGTATATCTCTTGTCATGTAGATCTAGAGTAGATCTAGGATTAGGAAACATGTACATGATAATTTAACTATATATCTTCGCACGGATCCGTGGAAGGACTTCGGGGCCTATTTATTGTAACGACCTGACCCCTCGGCCCCTTGGGCGGCCCTTTTGGTGACCCCTTATGTCGTCGACCGACGACCCTCGACAGTGCCGTTACTCACTAGGACTTCTCACCCCTGGCCAGTGGATTTTTGCCTTCCCCAGGATTTGAACTCTAGACCTCCAGGCTAAGTACTAGAGTTTATGAATCCTGGTAGCCAAGTGAGCGCCTCTGTAACATCCCGCCTCGGGCAGGCCCCACCCGGACCCAATCGAGAACGCCACCAGAATTGCCCATCGGGTTGATGACTAGCTCTACAGACCACCGGAGGTCCTTTCAGCGTGCTTTGTCCTCACTCGCATGCACCCTGGAAAACTTCTCAGGAGGTCACCCATCCTAAGATTTCTCCAAGCCAAGCACGCTTAACTTTGGAGTTCTTAAGTTTATGCTTTCGAAAAGGAAGGTGCACCTTAGTGATATGGACAGTACCATCTAACCTTTTAAGTCATACTTAACCAGAATCAAAGAACCGGGGTATTACAGCTTGGGCCTTAAGAAGCTAGGCTTTTGGGTGGATATAAGACTTTATATAAGAGGTTATAATAGGAACCTAGAGGAGGAATTGGTTTTGGTCTCCCTATGAGCTTGAGCTTCCCGTGTTCGCCCCGAGCACCCAACTCAAGTTCATCGATAATATCTCATTCCACTAAAGAGTTATTATTGCACTACCGCACAAATCTCATATTAAAATATGAGTTCCTTCTTATTATAAGTGTGTTAGTTTCCCTATATTTAAGATATTGAATGTCCACTAATTAAATGAGTTACTGACAACTCACTTAATTAATATCTAGCTCCATGAGTAATACCACTCAACTTTATTGTCATTTCAGACTAAGTCCACCTGCAGGGTTTACATGACAATCATTATGAACACCTCAAGGGGACATCATTAACCTAGATTACTAGAACACAGTTTCATTCTATAATCAACAACACACCATATAAATAATATCATTTTCCAACTTATCGGGTCTATTAATTTAACGAGCTAAATCGCATCCTTTGATAAATTAAAAAATAAATATTAAGTATACGTGCTTGTTATTATATCATGATTAAGAGTACACACTTTCATAATAACAGAGGTTTTGTTCTTTTATGTAGTCGGTATAAAAGAAACTACCTCAATTCTATTTAGCTTTATATGAATCGATTAGGCAATTGATTCAGAGTGTTTTCGCAAGAGAGAAGATGAGACAAAATTGATTGGGCCAACCAATTTGGCCTGCTCTAATTGATTAGGATTAGGGTCTTTTTTGTGAGAGAATATATAGTTTAGAAATTGATTGTGTTGGGATATGCCCAATGTGGTGTGTACTAAAATATATTTCGTAAACATGCACAATGAAAGACTTAATGATAAATAAACTAATTTATTATATTGCACACACTACATGCATGCAAGATACAATCGCACAGACAAAATCATAAAACAAAATGAAATTGAATAAAAATTATTCTAGGTATACCGTACAGATGACCTGTAACGAGAAGGGCATCAACCTTTTGTAAAGTTATCGAACCTCGCCTCTATTCGTATTCACGCTGAGCTCTTCAAAATAACTCCAAGTGAACAAGATTCACCTTTGGAAGGTACTAGCCATGAGCGAAGGAGAAAGATTAAGAAGTGGAAGAAGAAGCAAAAGGAAGATCTTCTTCCTTTGGGTGGCTCACGACAACAAGAGGAGAGGGAGAGAGGTATTGAGTTTAGATTTCCAAAACCTAATCAAGCCAATAATGAATTGTGTTAATTCTTTCTTAACCATATTAATATATAATCCTCTTTAATGAATTGGATTAGAAAGCTCAAATCCAACCCATTTTGCCTTAATAAAAAATTAGTCATTAACGCCTTGGTTTGGTTCATAACTAAATCAAGTTGATTTATGACTAAACTAAATTGGTTTATGACTAAATCAAATAGGGGCCAACTCTTTAATAAGAGATGTGATTTATCCACGCTTCTATTCCTATAAATATTTTCATATTTATCTTATATATAGTCCAACCAAACATTTATCTCTTATGTTTGAGAATCCTATTCTTTAACTTGTTTTATCTCTTTTAGAGACTTGTAATACATATGATCCAATAGATTTCTGATTTAGCTTGGTCGTCTATAATTAACTACTTAATTATAGAACGATCATTAGTGGCACCTAGTAGTACATCATGATCCTCAATTAACCAAAAAATTACAGTTTATCTCAGAATTAATTTTGAACCCATCAATAGTTACAGTGAGTCATGTCTCGTTCTTTTCACTTATCTTATACCTATTTGATTTAGGACATGGTCTATATGTCTACTCCTACTAGGCTGACTACGTCAAACCTAACTCAAGTAATACTTACTCATTATGCGGATTCAAATTGCTTATACATGCGTACAATAGTCTCATACACTCTTAACATGTGATGCTTTGGTCAAAGACTTCAGGTCCATGGTGACTTCAGGTCCAAGGACTGATAGTCATACTAATAGTCACATGAGAAAGTATATGACACTCATATAATGATCCATGATACTTTCTCATAGCGGGTCATTCAGTATACATTCTCCAATGCATACCCATGTGTCAACTTAATATCTCTATATCCATGACTTGTGAGAACAAGTCATCGAGTTGACCTACATGCTAATCTCGTCGCATTAACATTGTCCCTGAATGTTAATACTTGACTAGGAATGATTAAGAGTAGTGTTTTCTATATCATCTCACTATCGATTCAACCAATCGATTAATATAGATAAGAACCTTCTACTCAAGGATGCTATTATACTTAGTTATTTAGCACCAATACAAGTAAGTATAATAACCATAAAGAAATACCTTTATTAATATATAGGAACATGATACATCGAGTCCATACAATAATCATTATATGATTGGCTCTAACTAACAATCTCCCACCAGTACTAGTGCTAATCAGTGTAGGCTCTAAGACCCAATGACCTAGTGTGACCATCATGCTTTCTCTGTGCCAAAGTCTTGGTCAAGGGATCAGCTATGTTAGCCTCTGTAGGTACTCTACAAATCTTCACATCTCCTCTATCGATAATCTCTCGAATAAGATGGAAGCGCCGTAGTATGTGTTTGATCCGCTGGTGTGAGCGAGGTTCCTTAGCTTGTGCAATTGCTCCATTGTTGTCACAATAGAGCTCTATAGGATCAACTATACTAGGAATCACCCTAAGCTCAATAATGAACTTGCGGATCCAAACTGCCTCCTTTGCTACTTCTGATGTAGCAATATACTCGGCCTCTGTTATAGAATCAACAACTGTGTCCTGCTTCTAACTCTTCCAACTCACAGCACCGCCATTTAAGCAAAACACGAACCTAGACTGCGATCTATAATCATCCTGGTCAGTTTGGAAGCTAGCATCACTGTAACGCTTTACAGCTAGCTCGTCATCGCCTCCATATATCAAGAAATATTCTTTAGTCCTTCTCAAGTACTTAAGAATATTCTTGACCGTTATCCAGTGATGCTCACCAGGATCTGACTGGTATCTGCTCGTCATGCTCAAAGCATACGAAATATCAGGACGAGTACATAGCATGACGTACATAATAGATCCTATGGCTGAGGCATAAGGGATCGTATCCATGCGGTCTCTCTCCTCTCTAGAAGAGGGACTTTGAGTCTTCGAAAGACTCACACCATGTGACATCGGTAAAAAACCTTTCTTGGAATTCTGCATGGTAAACCGTAGTAATACCTTGTCAATGTATGTACTCTGACTTAGGCCAAGCAATCTCTTAGATCTATCTCTATAGATCTTTATGCCTAGAATACAGGCTGCTTCACCTAAGTCCTTCATTGAGTAACAATTCCCTAGCCAAGTCTTTACAGACTGCAGCAAAGGGATGTCGTTCCCAATGAGTAGTATGTCATCCACATATAACACAAGGAAGACAACTGTGTTCCCTACAACCTTCTTGTAGACACAGGGTTCATCTTCATTCTTGATGAAACCAAACTATTTGATTGTATCATCGAATCGAAGATTCCAGCTCCGAGAAGCTTGCTTTAGTCTATAAATGGACTTATGTAGCTTGCATACTCTGCAGTATGCTGTGGATCTACAAAACCCTCAGGTTGTGTCATGTACGCATCCTCGAGCAAGTTTCCATTCAGAAATGCGGTTTTGACATCCATCTGCCAGATCTCATAATCGTGGTATGCTGCAATAGAAAGCATGATCCGAATGGACTTAAACATCGCTACTGGAGAAAAGGTTTCATCATAGTCAATACCATGAATTTGTTTGAAACATTTAGCTATCAGACGACCCTTATATATAAGTCCATCCATGTCAGTCTTTTTTTTAAAGACCCACTTACACCCAATGGGTTTGCCCCCTTCAGGTGGATCAACCAAAGTCCATACTTGGTTGGTGTACATGGATTCCATCTCGGATCTCATGGCCTCTAGCCATTTCTCATAATCTGGTCTCATCACAGCTTCCTGATAGGAGGTAAACTCATTCTCAACGAGCATAACGTCATCATGGTCAGACAAGAGAAATGAGTATCTCTCATGTTGACGACGTACCCTATTAGACCTGCGAAGAGGTATGTTTACTTGAACTGGTTGTTGTTCCTCAACTCCTTGTGGAACAATCTCATCATCACAACACTTTGTGGTTCCAGTTCAACTTCCATCAAGGCTTCAGTGCTATGGTTCATATCTTGAACTTCTTCAAGATTGAGCGTACTTCCACTAGTTTTTCTAGAAACAAAGTCCCTTTCTAGAAATACCCCAGTCTTAGCCACAACTACTTTGTGTTGACTGGGAATGTAGAAGTAATATCCCTTCGTTTCCTTGGGATATCCTATAAAATAGCACTTATCGGATTTGGGTCCCAGTTTGTCCGAGACTTGACGTCGAACGTAAGCCTCACAACCCCAAATCCTCATAAAAGACACCTGAGCATCTCTCCCAGTCCATATCCTATATAGTGTCTTTATCACAGCCCTGGATGGAACACGGTTAAGTATAAAGACTGCTGTGTCTAGAGCATAGCCCCAAAGAGATATAGGAAGATCTGTGTGACTCGTCATAGATCGTACCATATCTAATAGGGTATGATTCCTCCTTTCGGATACACCATTCCACTGTGGTGTTCCAGGAGGAGTGAGTTGGGATAGAATCCCACACTCAGCTAGATAGTCACGAAACTCATGGTGAATGTTTTAAACTTTTCAAAGGATTTAGACTTATGTGTCATCAAATACACATAACCATATCTACTGAAGTCATCAGTAAATATAATGAAGTATCTATAACCACCTCTGGCTGCGACATTGAAAGGGCCACATACATCACTATGTATAAGTCCTAGCAAGTCAGTCGCTCTCGCTGTGTCCACTAAAGGGAGTTTTGGTCATCTTGCCCAATAGGCATGGCTCGCATGTCCCATATGATTCAAAATCAAATGAGTCCAGCAAACCATCTTTATGGAGCTGGGATAAGCGTTTGTCATTTATATGACCTAAGTGACAATGCCATAGATAGGTTTGGTTCATTTCATTTGACTTGAACCTTTTGGTACTTATGTTACAGATGAGGTTCTCTAAGTCTAGAATGTAGAGTCCGTTCATCAGAGGTACACTACAATAGAACATATCGTTTAAATAGATGGAACAACATTTGTTCTTTATTCTAAACGAAAAACCTTTCTTGTCTAAACAAGAAACTGTAATAATGTTCTTAGTAAGAGCAGACACATAACAACATTGATCTAATTCTAGTATAAGCTCAGAGGGCAGAGATAGATAGTAAGTCCCTACAGTAACAGCAGTAACCCGTGCTCCATTTCTTATACGTACGTCCATCTCGCCCTTTGTCAATGCCTTGCTATTTCTTAGCGCCTGCACATTAGTACAAATGTGAGAAGCACATCCGGTATCCAATACCCATGATGCAAAAATAGATAGATTGACTTCTATAACATATATACCTAAAGTAGAAGTCTCACTTCTCTTCTTCTTGAGATCTTCCAGATATACTTTGCAGTTCCTCTTCCAGTGCCCGGTCTGACCGTAGTGGAAGCAGGTAGCATCCTTGCCCTTGGCTTGGGACTTTCCCTTACCTTTAGGCTTGCCCTTGCCTTTATGCTTTTGCACCATCAAAATGGAGTTGGGTTTTACCTTCTTAAGCTTTAGCTCAACAGTTCTCAACATGCTTAGCAGCTCGGGCAGTGGCTTGTCAATTTCGTTCATGTTGTAATTCATGACAAATTGACTATAGCTCTCTAGCAAGGATTGCAAGATCAAGTCTATAGTCAGCTCTTGGCCAAGTGGGAATCCCAACCTCTGTAAGTTTTCTATGTATCCAATTATCTTGAGCATATATGGACCTACAGGAGTCCCATCTTGCATCTTGCACTGAAACAGTGCCTTGGAGATCTCGAATCTCTCGTGTCTTGCTTGTCCTTGATATAGTTGATGAAGATGTTCAACCAGATCATAAGCAGTCATCAACTCGTGTTGCTTCTGAAGCTTAGAGTTCATGGTTGCGAGCATGAGGCATGACACATCTAATGCGTCGTCTTGATGCTTCTTGTAAGCATCTCGATCAGCTCGCGTGGCAGTGGCAGGAGGTGCCTCCGGAATAGGCTGCTCCAGGACGTACAGTTTTCTCTCTTGAGTGAGAACAATTCTCAGATTCCTGTACCAGTCCAGGAAATTAACTCAATTGAGCTTATCTTTGTCAAGGACAGAACGCAGGGAGAAGGTGTTCGTGTTTGTCGACATGGCAATCTACAACAGAAATAATGCAGAAAATAAATATCATATTCCAACTAACATTTAATTAGGCCTTTAATTAAATGATACTCCCACTGAATTATAGAACTTTTGTAGAATCAAGTCATGGATGTGGTCAAACCACACTTACTAGATTCTTCCAACTAGCTATAATTCTTGTGGGACAAGATCCATATCATACTACGCCTTGAGTTAGCTTTGGCTAAATCGTCCAAGACTTAGTATGATCAGTAGATAACGAATTTATCAATTACATCTCTATGTAACTCTTGTTTATAGGATCAAAAATCTTATTTACATTAAAACTTGAGTTTGCTTTGGCTAAATCGTTCAAGATTTAGTATAAATGTGATTTTTATCCTATCGTCCAATCGTTGGAAAATGCCTATAGTTATACCCGATCAAATTGAGTTAACTAGTTGCATTCAATCTAATTGAGTTTGTACTCACCCAAGCCTTGATAGGCGGGACCAAGATTATCCCTCCGCACTCTACCAAGATAATATGCGTTGCTCTGCTTTGGCAGATTTAACAACAATAAATGATCGAGGTAGTGATGGGTATCAAGACTTGGTAGGTATTTCGAGTTGACTCGATTAAGATCTAATCTAATCGTGGATTCGCATCTTATACGCATCATGACACTAATTATCCTACACTAGCATGCATCACATACACACAAGCAATGAATAATTAAATTTTGATTAGGTCATGTCCCTACAACGATCTTCTCAAGCCAATGAGAAGATCGGACGGTCAACCTAGGGTCAACAGCTTCTTCAAGCTCCTCCCTTTAACCACCATGTGTTGCTCACACCCTCCTCGTCGTTCCTTCTCGAGTGGACCTTCCACCGCTCCATTTTTTTTTGTACATTACAGATATGAAACTCGAGTTACATTCGAGTCTAAAAATCTATTTACAACAGGAAATAAAAATGAGGGAGGTACGACACACAGGTCGCATAATATATACAACACGCACATTACACAAAATGGCGCGCAGACCATATTATGAATTATAACACATTTAGTCCAATCAAATTGGGTTTTTGGGCCATGACCACCACAAAATCATATATAATTCTAAATTATGTATTTTATATAAATTTCTATAATTTTACTACTGTTTTTACAATTTTATGAGTTACAATTTCCCGTCGGTCCCATTTAGCGATTTTTGAGCGCGATCGCGAGACAATGCCCCTTGCGGGGTTAGGGGCAGCGCCCCTTGTCATCAAATGAGTCTCATGAGTGTCCTACTACGATCTTACAGCGCCTTAAGCCGCTGTCCCAAAACAATTTGGGTGAGACCTCGCCGTTTCGGAAAGTTTTTCTCGGTAGTCGAAGCCTACAAGTGTCCTAGCACTCGTTGCTTCGCCTCTACGATAAAAATACTCATAAAAACCATAAAAATCATAAACTTACAGAAACTTACAGATCTATAATTTTTCATAAAAAATTAAAATAAAAACAAGTACATGCTTCGCACGTGGCTCTGATACCACTGTTAGTACTTTCGAGCCGCAAAAATTACTTTTTGCATTACGGAAACCCCGAAGTTCTTAGCCACTGGATCCGTGTGAAGATAAAATTTTTATGTACTTAGTTTTTTACTCTAGATCTACTTTAGATCTACATGTTAAGGAGTATACCTTTGAAGTGAAGCCCTTTGCAAATCCCGCTCGTCCAAGGTTATTCGGATCTTAAGTGTGTTCAAGTGGACACACCTCTAGAAGTATCCACATGAACAAGAGATGGAGAGAACAACTAAGAGTGTGCTAGCACCCTTAGAGGTCACAGCAAGGATGAGGGGGAGAGAAGAGAGGAGGAAGAAGAAGGAATCAATTAGCACTCAATTGCACTTATTCCCTCCTCTTAAGTTGCCGGCCACTTCAATGTGAGTTTGTAACCTCCATGGAATATCAAGAGTCAAGGCTCTTAGTTTCCCTCATGAGGTGACATACCATGAAGTTGCCTTGATGATGTGGCATATCATCATTGGTCGGCCCTATGCCAAGTCACAATGACATGACATTTGGTCAAGTCAAACTTGACTCTTCATCTTCCTTCTCATGTCAAGTCAAACTTGACTTAAATTCCCCATGGTTGATCGAATCTAACGATTTGATTCAAACCAATTTAATTTAATGAATCTATATTCATTGAATTAAATCGACTCAATGAATCCAAGTCTAAATTAGACTCATTTGACACATGAATCAAATTGAGTCCAACTCAATTAGTTTATTTTGGATTACTCTTAATCCAATTTGGTTCATCACATGAACCTAATCCTCTTGGTCCATTATATGAACCTATTCTCCATCTAATTGCCCTTTGTATGTGACCCTATAGATGTTGGTGCAACCTTAGGTCAAGATTGACCTGGTTGACCTGACTCGAGTTGACCTGACTCGAGTTGTATTTTGATGTTTGACTTAGGAAGATTGTTGGTGCAACCTTAGGTCAAGGTTGACCGAGTTGAGTTGTATTTTGATGTTTGACACTCGTGGAAGAGTTGTATTCTTGATATGGGACAAGAATAGATGTTTGGGAGATTATTGGTGCAACCGTAGGTCAAGGTTGACCTGGTTGACCTGATTCGGGAAAGAGTCCAAGTATGGAGACTTGGCAACGGAAAAGTCCAAGCAGGGAACTTGGCACTGGAAAAGTCCAAGCAGGGAGCTTGGCACGCGAAAAGTCCAAGTGTGGAGACTTGGCACGGGAAAAGTCCAAGTATGGAGACTTGGCACTGGAAAAGTCCAAGTATGGAGACTTGGCACGGAGAAGTCCAAGCAGGGAGCTTGGCACGATGGAAAGTCCTAACTGGGATGTTAGGTAGGTGGAAAGTCCTGGTGAGTGAAGTCAGGCAGTGAGAAAGTCCTAACTGGGATGTTAGGCAGTGTGGAAATCCTGGTGAGTGAAGCCAGGTGAAAGTCCGGGTGAGTGAAGCCAGGCAAGGGAAAATCCAGATGGATCAGGGATGATCGAATATCTGGTGTTGAGGAAAGTCCAAGTAGGTCAAAGGGATTGACCGGACACTTGGCGGGGAATTCTAGCAGGTCAAGGGAGTGACCAGATGCTAGGAATGAAGTACCAACAGGTCGAGGTTGACCGAATGTTGGTTTGGAAGGCTTGGGAATTGGTTTGGGCAAAAACCAAGTCACTAGTTATCTGATCGGTCTGGTGACCGATCAAGAATCGATGCTGCTTGATCGGTATCGATCGATCTGCGACCGATCGTGATCGATCGCGAAAGGCGCTGATCGGTGCGTGGACCGATCAGAGCTTCGATCGGTCGTGGCGACCGATCAGAGACGATGTCGCGGAAGGAAGAGCTTCAAAGCCAAGAGTTGGGATCGGTGCGTGGACCGATCCGGTATTGATCGGTCCACGATCGATCGCAGAATGTTTACGTACCGATCGATGCGGGGACCGATCGGTAGCGAACTGATCGGTCCACGCATCGATCAGGTTCTAACCGTTGCAACACAACGGCTAGTTTCTTCTGTCTTCTTGGCGGTATAAAGGAGACAAGGGCATCTTCCGTGCTATAGCTTCTTTCTCTTCTCTTCTGCTCTGCTGTTCTAGTGCTTGAGCTTTGTTGAGCTCTTTTTCGAAGCTTCGCGTGAGCTTTCCTTGGCTGGGGACTCCAACAGTGGTTGGCTGAGAAGCTGTTGCTTCTTCAACAATCGACAAGAAGGCAAGGGTTGCTTACATTTCTGTGTATTTACTTCTTGCTTCTCTTGTATTTGTACTCCTTATCTTGCTGTTGAAGTAGTTGTGAGGTTTCTCCACCCATAAGGAGCTCATATTTAGCCGTTCTCCGGGACTCATCCACCGACGGATTGGTAGGCTTCATCCACCTTACGGACACGCGAGGAGTAGGAGTTCATCTCGAACCTCGTTACATCGGTTTGTTTTCTTCTCCTTAGTTTCTTCCTTGTATTTCCACTGCGACTAACCCTAAGCGTAGGAAGAAACGAGAATTTAGGCGGCTATTCACACCCCTCTCTAGCCGTATAAACGATCCTAACAAGTGGTATCAGAGCGAGGCCGCTCTTCGACGGATCAACACCCGGGGGAGCACGGGCTAGAGGTGAATCTCTATGGAGAAGATGTCACGATTCAACCCTTCTACGAGTCTCACGACAACTTCACATATTGGAAGGTAAGGATGATGTATTTTCTTAGGACTAATATGTTAAATTGGTTTTGTGTACAAGAAGGGTTTTCCCCTCCGATGGATGAGGAAGGAAAACCTATCAAGAAGAAGGAGTGGACGAAAGAGCAAATCCGACAATCCGAAATCAATGACGAGGTAACAAAAATTATTGAATTTGCTTTACCTAATAATGTTTTGTGCAAGATAGATAGGTACAACAACGCCAAGGAATTGTGGAACAATTTGGCAAAATTCCATGAAGAGGAGCCTAGTGAGCCAAGTAGCTCACATCATGGAGGAAGCGAATTGGGAGTTGAGGGTTACTCAACATCCAAGGAAGAAGAGGAGGAGAGCTCTTGTTCAAGATCGGAGCAAGAAGAGGCATCTACCTCCGGAAGGGATGAAGAAGAAAGCTCATCTACATCCACAACCCTAGGTAACTCAAACACTGTGATTTCAAGCAAATTACACATAATGTATTTTGAGTGTATGAAGTTTGGGCACTACAAGAGTAAGTGTCCAAAGAGGGTTAGAAAGACTCCACCGGCACCAAAGGTCAAGGAAGCCGGAGTCCCGACATGCAAGAGCAAGAAGCACGTGGTGTGCTTCCAATGCAAGCAACGGGGACACTATAGGAGTCAATGTCCAAGGGGGAGGCAACCTCACAAGGACAAGAGGCCAAACACATGTAAAGGGGGAGCTAAGGCAAACCCTAAGGTAACATTTAAAGCTCATTCTTGCAATTCTAGTAGGATGCATGCTAGTAGTCTTATTGCCATTGTCAATAATGATAAGCATGTTAACACTAGAAATCGATACATATGCTTAGGAGCCAAGCATGTTAGCCTAGATAAGAACAATTCTAGAAATGCTAACCCTAGAATTAACTCATCTAAGGCTAAGGAAAATCTAGATAGAAATCCCAAATCATCTAGACACATGCCTAGGAATACCTCAAAGAAAAATGATAAATCAAAACTTGAGGTATTAGAGAAAGAAAATCAAGTCTTGAGGTCAAGACTTGACTCTCTAGAAAAGGCTCTTAAGGATTTGACTCTAGGGTCTAGGGGTCAAAAACCCAAGTCCAAGGACAAGAAAGGTTTGGGTCACAAACCTAAGTCCCAATTGGTCAAGCCCACTTATCATAATGTTTTATTCGATTATGGAACAAAACCTAGGGCTAGGAAGACCATTACCAAGGTCACAAGGGGAGTCACCCCTATAGTTGACCTTGATGAGACCCAAATGACCAAGGCTTTAAAGCCTAAGAGGGTCATTAGGAGGGTTGCTAGGGAAGTTATCCCTAGTGAATATTTAGTGAACCCAATGAGCTCTAATAGGTATTGGGTTCCTAGGAGCATCTTCTCTACCCCATAGATGGGTTAGAGAGTGTCAACTCCGATTAGAAGGGTAGTTAACCCAACTTTGAGGAAATTGACACTCAAGGAGCATTTTCAAGGTTTTGAGAACTTTTGAAAATGAAATGGAATTATCATTTACTCCTTTGAAGAGTTAAATGTGCCTAAAGATTGGAAATTTCATTTTTAATCTCAATTGGCACAATTTGGGAAAATCTAGAGAACTCTCGAGAAAAAAAAAATGAAACATGCCAAGTTTTGAGGATAAATTTGATCTTTAAGTGGCATGAATTAATCTAGAGTTCAAGAAGTGTCAAAATTAGGATTTTGGCATTTTGGGGCAATCTAGGATTAAATTTGAAGTTAGCCAAGTGGTTAAGGATACTTAGATAGGTAATCTAGGTATATTTATTTATGCTAAATCTTGCCATGATTGTTTGCCCTCACATGTCATGACATCATGTTTAGTTTTATTATCATTTGAAATGTCATGATAATGCTCAGGCTAGTTTTTATGTCATGTTTATTTAAGTTTCAAACTTTATGCCATGACATCATGACATTGACACATGTTTTCATTTATGATACCATTTTATGCCATGTCATCATCTCTTGCATCAATAATCAATTGAATTGATTTAAGGATGAAAAACACAGTTTGATATTGAGATCAAATTTGTGTTTAGAAAATGCATGAGACCTTAGTCTAAGATACCTAAACCCATATCTCACATCAAAATTACCATGGATGTGTTTGATACACTTTAGATGTGTGTGAGATATTATGATCATGAATTAGGATCAAGGTGCATAGTTCTTGTACCTAGATGAGCCTAATTCAAGAAATGGAGGATCATAGGGAAAACTTGTGTACAAGTCATGTACATTTAGCCCTAAGATTATGGTCCTAAATTAAAAGGTTTAAAATCATTTTGAAATTGATTTGGAAAACCTTGATGAAGCCATCTTAGTGATTGCATTCATCATTGAACATTGTGATACAAAGTTGAGTTAAACTTGAACTATTTCAAAGTTTTTGAACTTTGTATCAAGATTGAAAAATGGAAGTTATTTTCATTGAAAACTATTTTTCCATGATAGTATATGTTATGAGGAATGTATCCTCAAAATTTCACAATTTTTCGAATTTTCTGGAATTTTCTAGGAGTTTCTGAATTTCGGGAAGGAAATTTCAGAAATCTCCTGTCAGAGTCTGGATCGGTCTGGGGACCGATCCAGGGAAGTCCTGATCGGTCTGCGGACCGATCCAGTGAGTAAGATCCAGAGAGCTTGGTGCGATCTGGTGAAGGCCTGATCGGTCTGGTGACCGATCAGTGACGATCCAGTGCGATCAATGAAGCATGGATCGGTCTGGGGACCGATCCAGGGGGTTTTTGATCGGTCTTAGGACCGATCAGTGCGTGCCAGTTTCTGATTTTCAGCAGGTGTCTGAAATTTCAGTTTTTGGGAGTTGAGTTTCGGGTTTCTAAAGGTTTGAAACTCTCCAAGACATTGTTGGTGCAATGGTCAAGGGGGAGTTGACCTTTAGGGGGAGTTTTTACCTAATTGTCAAGGGGAGTTGACTCTTAGGGGGAGTTTTTACTCCTTAAGACTTTTGAGGATTAGTGACATAGGATTGTCACTAAGTTGATTGTTGAGTTTAGTATCAAGGGGGAAATTAAGAGTTTCAATGAAAGGTATGAGACTTTCATTAGGAGGAAACTCTTGACCTTGATTCTCCCTTTTTGATGTGTGTCAAAAAGGGGGAGAGTGTTGGAAAATGGGAGAATGTTCTAGATAATGTTCAAGGAAGAACATTGAAGAACATTGGGAAACCTAAGTTAGGTTATCGGATTAACCTAACTTGATTATGGTTTTGTCAAACATCAAAAAGGGGGAGATTGTTGGTGCAACCTTAGGTCAAGGTTGACCTGGTTGACCTGACTCGAGTTGACCTGACTCGAGTTGTATTTTGATGTTTGACTTAGGAAGATTGTTGGTGCAACCTTAGGTCAAGGTTGACCGAGTTGAGTTGTATTTTGATGTTTGACACTCGTGGAAGAGTTGTATTCTTGATATGGGACAAGAATAGATGTTTGGGAGATTATTGGTGCAACCGTAGGTCAAGGTTGACCTGGTTGACCTGATTCGGGAAAGAGTCCAAGTATGGAGACTTGGCAACAGAAAAGTCCAAGCAGGAACTTGGGAAAAGTCCAAGCGGGGAGCTTGGCGCGAAAAGTCCAAGTGTGGAGACTTGGCACGGAAAAGTCCAAGTATGGAGACTTGCTGGAAAAGTCCAAGTATGGAGACTTGGCACGGAGAAGTCCAAGCAGGAGCTTGGCACGAGGAAAGTCCTAATTGGGATGTTAGGCATGTGGAAAGTCCGGTGAGTGAAGCCGGTGAGAAAGTCCTAAGCGGGATGTTAGGCGTGTGGAAATCACGTGAGTGAAGCGGGTGAAAGTCCGGGTGAGTGAAGCCGGGCAAGGAAAATCCAGATGGATCGGGGATGATCGGATATCCGGTGTTGAGGAAAGTCCAAGTAGGTCAAAGGATTGACCGGACACTTGGCGGGAAATTCTAGCAGGTCAAGGAGTGACCGGATGCTAGGAATGAAGTACCAACAGTCGAGGTTGACCGAATGTTGGTTTGGAAGGCTTAGGAATTGGGTTGGGCAAAACCAAGTCACTAGTTATCGATCGGTCGGTGACCGATCGAAGAATCGATGTGTTATCGATCGGTATCGATCGGCGACCGATCGGAAGGTGATCGATAGCCATGAGAAAGATGTCGATCGGTGCAGACCGATCAGAGCTTCCGATCGGTCGTGGCGACCGATCGGGAGACGATGTCGCGGAAGGAAGAGCTTCAAGCCAGAGTTGGGATCGGTGCGTGGACCGATCCGGTTGTTTGATCGGTCCACGATCGACGTAGTACGCATGAATGTTTACCGACCGATCGGTTCGGGGACCGATCGGCCTGATCGGTCCACGACCGATCGGGGTTCTAGCCGCTGCAACACAACGGCTAGTTTCTTCTGTCTTCTTGGCGGTATAAAGGAGACAAGGGCATCTTCTGCTATAGCTTCTTTCTCTTCTCTTCTGGCTGCTGTTCTAGTGCTTGAGCTTTGTTGAGCTCTTCTTCGAAGCTTCGCGTGAGCTTCTTCCTGTGGGAGCTGCTGCTATGGTTGGCGTCGAGAAGCTGTTGCTTCTTCAATAGTCGACAAGAGGGTTTGCTTTACATTTGTGTATTTACTTCTTGCTTCTCTTGTATTTGTACTCCTTATCTTGCTGTTGCAAGAAGTAGTTGTGGCGAGGTTTCTCCACCCATAAGGAGCTCATATTTAGCCGGTTCTCCGGGGACTCATCTACCGACGGATTGGTAGGCTTCGTCCACCTTACGGACACGCCGAGGAGTAGGAGTTCATCTCCGAACCTCGTTACATCGGTTTGTTTTTCTTCTCCTTAGTTTCTTCCTTGTATTTCCGCTGCGACTAACCCTAACTGTAGGAAGAACGCGAGAATTTGGGGCGGCTATTCACACCCCCCCTCTCTAGCCGAGTACAAACGATCCAAACAATAGATTCTTGTAACGTTGGCAATGCTCCTAAACCCATTTAGAAGCATAAATAATAAGCGGTATCTAGTAACACATAATTACTACCCAAGTTACAAGAATGTTGAGATCCAACATCACCTTTGTAACTACTAATTGTGACCTTCACAATATATGACAATGTCCTTCTATTCTTAACATCTAGATTGATCAATTGAGGCATAGACCGTGTCATCCTCTAATCAATCTGTATCTTGAACTCCAAGTAGACTCACTCTAATCAAATGAGCTCAATATCTCATATTGACTCATTTGGGCATGGTCATGCACTTAGTGGTCTCACTCTATCAAGAATCATGATGTCTCTCCCATCATATAGGAGGGATAGATCTCATCTACATCACTCACATCCCTCCGCATAATTTGTTACATACCTATTAATCACCTTTATAGTCCACCCAGTTACGGGTGACGTTTGACGAAGCCAAAGTATATAACTCCTTATGTAGGGAACTATGGTGACTTCAGGTCCAAGGACTGATAGTCATACTAATAGTCACATGAGAAAGTATATGACACTCATATAACGATCCATGATACTTTTTTATGGCGGGTCATTCAATATACATTCTCCAATGCATACCCATGTGTCAACTTGATATCTCTATATCCATGACTTGTGAGATCAAGTCATCGAGTTGACCTACATGCTAGTCTCGTCGCATTAACATTGTCCATGAATATTAATACTTGACTAGGAATGATTAAGAGTAGTGTTCTCTATATCATCTCACTATTGATTCAACCAATCGATTGATATAGATATGAACCTTCTACTCAAGGACTCTATTATACTTAGTTATTTGACATCAATACAAGTAAGTATAATAACCATAAAGAAATGCCTTTATAAACATATAGGAATATGATACATCAAGTCCATACAACAATCATCACATGATTGGCTCTAGGGCTCTAACTAACAAGAGGCGCCTTCATCAGTGTTGAAGGTGCCTTCAACATTTAGGGTGCCTTCAACATTGTTGAGGGCGCCTCCAATGGCTTTTTCAGCTTTTTTTTATCTTCACGAAGGCTTCCGAAGTTCCGATCGCTTGGATGATTGCGGCTAACCGAAATAGGGCTCACCTGAACCCAATTTCCGACCTTCTCCTTGAGCAAGCTTTCGACCCGGCTTCTCATCCCTCGAACGTCGCGCATGTTCTTCTCGCCTACCGGTGTATTCTTCTGCAGGTCTTTCGTCCTTCGAACGCACCGAGTCCTTCGGCTCCCTTCTCATCTCGTCCTTCTCGCTAGCTGCGTCTTCCGCTCGACTTCCTGCGCTCCTAAGCTCCTGCACACTTAGACACAGGAATCAAATAACAAGTAGGACCTAACCTAACTTGGTTGATCACATCAAAATAACCACGAGATCCAACAAATAAATAATGCAAGAATATAGATGCCTTGACTTCATCTTCAATCTTTACATCAACCCGTTTCAGATCACTTACAATCTGATTGAATATGTTGATATGTTGACTCAGATCTATCCCCTTTATCACCTTAAGCCCAAACAATTTTTGCTTAAGATAAAGCTTGTTTGTCGATGATTTGGACATGTAATAGCTTTCCAATTTTTATCAAACTGTCATCAATGATTCTTCGTCCATGATACATCATGTCATTCGTTAGACAAAAGTTGATTGTTTTCACCACTTTCGCTTATAGTGCCTTCTAATTTGACCTTTTCATCGCTTCCGATTTCTTTTCGCCTAGCACCTTTACCACACTTTGTTGCACCAGCAGATCTTTAACCTTCCCTTGTCATAATCCAAAATTTTCAATTTCGTTGAGCTTCACCATAACAAATTTCATAGAAGAGATCCCAGACATAATGCTTTGGCTCTGATAGCAATTGTTGAGATTGCATCACAACAATAACAAAGAAAACCAAAAAGGAGAAAATCGAAGAAGAGGAATCAAAAGAGGAGTGAAACAAAGAATTATTGTGGTTCGACGATCTGCCTACTCCACAAAACGACCAAGAACTCTCTATTAAAATTAGGTTTAGGGTTATAATAATTCTATTTATACAACTCAAGC
Source organism: Zingiber officinale (assembly GCF_018446385.1). Taxonomy (NCBI): domain Eukaryota; kingdom Viridiplantae; phylum Streptophyta; class Magnoliopsida; order Zingiberales; family Zingiberaceae; genus Zingiber; species Zingiber officinale. The sequence goes on from NC_056001.1 coordinate 35,891,227, forward strand.
AATACATGGTATTTTGGACCAAGTGAACCTAAAATCCTGATCAACTTAGTGCCTTGAGCATGGGGCACACCTATTCCCTCAGACCCAAACATGGCTAGGTCGTATTTAGTGGCACGCCCGTGCCACGAGCGTGTCAATTCTCTTAGACTCTAACACATCCAGACCATGTCTAATGGCACAATCGTGCCCGCCAGGTTGTGCCCGACAACAAGACCGTGTGATGACGTCTTTCAAGGCGGCAACCTAACTCTTAGAAGCTAACACGCTCTCGCCATGTCAGATTTTGAGCACATGAGTCAAACTCCTGTGAAGTTTAAATCACTAGTGTTGGGTGCCTTGTTAGGATCCATTCGTGCTTCTCGAATTTGCCTAATGGCCGCTTATGGGGCCAGATAGTCCACCTCCAAAACTAGTTGGATTGAAGGCTAGATACTTAGATATAAAAAAAAACATAAACTATTACCTTAGGGCTATGATGCGATGATAAACGGTGGAACGAATTCCCTATGCAATGAGGTTTTGAATCTCACCCAAGTCACATCACACTTGAAGAGTTCAAATTACTTATGATGTTGAGTCATCGACCACGACCCATCTACTTTTTTCGATTAACCCGGATGGTCGGTAGAAAACTTTCGTAGGATGGGTAGGTCACCTCCGGATTAATAGGATAGTAAGAGCTCAATACTCAGATTATAAAAAAACATAAACTATTGCCCTCGGGGTGTATTTTGTTGGGGGTTATCCTTGATAACTATGGTTATTCATCCAAGATTATCAACGAAAACTCTGTTTGGTTTAGGTATTGATAATTCCCGAGTAATGTTCCATGCCCGACACGTCAGCAAAAGGGGCATGCAACTTGGAATCAGAAAATCTCGAAAAACCGAGGGTTTTTTATTCCAAGGTTAACGAATTTTTTTACCAAAAATACCATCTGATAAGAGAAAAACGTAAAAAAAAAGAAAAAACGTTAAAAAAATAAAAAAACATAAAAACATAAAAAAATAGAGAAATATAAAAAATAAAAAATGTAAAAAAAAAAAAAATAAAAAATAAAACATAAAAAAACATAAAAAATAAAAAACGTAATAAAAGAAAAAAATGTAAAAAAAAAAATTTTAAAAAAACAAAAAACATAAAAAATTTAAAAATAAAAACATATAAAAAAGGAAAAAGAATAAAAAAACACATAAATATAAAGAAAAATGTGAAAAAGAAAAAAAAAACGTAGAGTTTAAATAATAATAATAATAATACTAATAATACTACTACTATTAATAATAATAATAATAATAATGATGGAGGATTTTATAATTGAGGATAATATAATAAAATATTAAATTAAGTTATTTATTAAAATCTTCAAATAAATAAATTTTTATTCCATTATATTTGATTATATCTCATTCATCATAATCTCGTTATGTAATTATCTAATAATCAACATCATATAATTAAAATTGGGACATATTTCCAAGACAAAGAAGGTTTGAATCTCCCTTAGGGTAATATTGCACCTATGGAGTTAGGAGTTCAAATTATATGTAACAGTGGATCGTCCACCAAGGCCCGACCCATCTACACTTCTAGATTTACCCAATGAGAAACTTCTGTGGACCATCAGATCATACCGATCGTAGACCATCAAATCATACCAATTGCCTCCGAGATTAATCGGATAGTAAAAGTTGGATAGCTGGATTAAAAAAAAGCCATTTCATGCTACAAGAAACCAACTGAAGACAACATTCTGCAAGAAAGAACACAAAAACACGTCGACGACATCGCACCTAACTAAAGAACCAACTAAAGACAGCATTCTGCAAGAAAGAACACAAAAACATGTAAACGACATAGCACCTAATACCCTTTTGAAACAGAGAAACACAACATTCCACTTGATCATAATAAGCCAACTTTGATATAGCAAGACAACCAATCAACATCATCTCAGTCGATGAGCATTGATTCTTCATCAGATTGTACATTTATTCAGGGATATTTCGTCTGAGAATGCAATAAAAATCATAAGCAACAACAGAGCAAATGGCAAATCTAAAGTACACGACCATAAGTGAAGTTAAGTGTTCAACAATCGATCATGCTACCACCATCAAGACGACAAAGAGAGAGAGAACCAGCTAAAGGCTAATTGTCCATGGTCTATGGTTTCCTGAGAATGGTAGTCTCCGCAATCATGGAGGTAACCACATATGGATCCATATTTGAAGCTGGCCTCCGGTCCTCGAAGTAGCCTGAGGAGATGAAAACAGTATGAATTAATGTGATTTCCTAAACAATTGACAACGAATGTGTAAGCGAGGGAGAAGTCCACCTTTGCCATCCTTTTCCGTCTCACGACCAACACGGATGGATGCACCGCGATTGGCAACGCCCTAAAAATCATAATATACAGTTATCAGATGAAATGCCCACTTTTCAGAGTTTTGATCTTATAATTATGAATGTATCGCTTTTGTAGCAAGTGTGGTCACTTATATTGTAGTGGGGAAAATGCAGTTTACATACCCATAGGAAGGTGTTGATATCAGCAGTTTCATGTCGTCCAGTGAGACGACGTTCATTTCCTTCACCATAGGCAGCAATGTGCTCTTTGTGCCTCTTGCCAAGCTTCTCAATAGCACTCTTAATAACATCATATCCACCATCACTCCTCATGGACTTGGTACTGAAGGGAACATATTCATAGGGAATAATTTAGGGAATGTAGAAACAGAATATATCAAAATGAATCACGTATTTAGATGAGAGCCTTGTTTGGTTACCTGTAGTTTGTGTGAGCCCCGGCACCATTCCAATCTCCCTACTCGAAAGAAAACAACTATTCTTAAATACATGGACAAGAACTCCCTACTGGAATGAGAATTCTCTGTTCAGAATAAATAAATAACAAGGACAAATTTGAACCTGGATTGGCTTTGGATCGAAGGAGAGAACTACTCCTGCAATTTCAGTGATCCTCTGTAAATGATAAAAATTGAAATGGATTAGCATGTAAAATTTGGATCAGATAAAAAAAAACATAATGTCAGTTGCTACTGTGCAAAGTTGTGATTACATGGAAGCTGTAATGATGAAACTTCAAATACCTCAAGAATGTAACGAGCAGCCCACACTTGATCACCTGATGAAATGCCAACAGTGGGACCAACTTGGAATTCCCACTGCAAAACAGAAGCCGCAAATTATGCAAATTGTTACAAAAATAAGGCAATTAAAACAAAATATAAAAGCTACAGTAACAATGAGAAAAAAAAATTTACTTGTCCAGGCATGACTTCCCCATTGATACCGCTGATGTTGATGCCGGCATAGAGACAGGCTTTGTAGTGAGCATCAACTATGTCACGGCCAAAAGATTTATCAGCACCGGCAGCACAGTAGTACGGGCCCTGGAATATGAGTTGAGTGATTATAACTAAAACTTAGGTAGTTCAGGTGTTTTAATTCATGTATCAAGTTAACAGACAACTCAATATTATCAAATAGATAGAATAGTTGATCTCACTACATTAACTCTCAAGCATTGTCAAAGAAAAGGCTTCTATGGAAAAGGGAAAGAATATGCAACATTGCACAAGATTTAGCATAAAAGAAAAAGGAAAAAAATGATCCTAGAGTTTTTAAGCTAAAATTTGCTAGTGGAATTACATGAGCAGCTTTACAATGAACACTGCATTATGTATAAGCAAACGAATAAGGATCTATAGAAAAAAAATGAAATCCTTGGAGACAAATCCTACAATCTAGTATCTAGTTCACTATTTTACCTGGGGACCAGGGAAACCACCAATAGGCCAGCCAAGAGGCCACTTGACATCCTTTTGCAAAAGGGTGTACTCCTGCTCAATTCCATACCTAAATGAAATGAACGATGATAAGAACAACATCTCAGAAGAGCAGGCTAAATCACAGATAGCATAAGTCATGCATACCAAGGTTCTTCAGCAACAACATCAGGATGGCTAAAAATCTTAGCAGCATTGTATCTCTTGTTAGTAGGGATTGGCTCTCCAGCTGGGGTGTAACAGTCACAAATGACCTACCAATCAACAAAGAGATGTTATATTAGGTCGTATCATATATTCACATATACCAATTGGTAAAGATTGTCAAAGAAAAAATGAGAAACAAAGAAGAGAAAATCCATGCTATTAGTTGACAGCTGAACGGGATGGTACCACTGTTCTACTCCTTCCAACAACTCTTTAAATAAAATTATGACAATGGAAATGTTCAATGACATCATTTAAACAAATACATTGATCACAACATGACAAAAGAAAAATATTACTACTATTCATTAATTTAATGAGACCTGCAACCTAATCTTCAGCGGCTAACAGTAACATCAAATCAACCGTTTCGATAAAATGATATATTATAATGTTGGTATAATTTTTTTTGTACTCCAGCAATGCTTCATGCTCCTATTTAGAAAAAGAAACAACTTCACAACAGTTTCATCAAATTGGCCAAAATTTTTGGAAAACAATTTCAAAAGGTATTGCCTTTGAGTGTGTCTGCAAGACAATTGTGTACACACAATTGGAATAAAAGCTAGGGACCACAGGGAGCAAGCAAAAAGACTAATACACTTACAAGAATGTTATTTCCCCTCCTGAATGGATCCTTGAAAATGGCCTGAGGACTGCAAGATACATCCAAAAGAAATTATCAAAATGACATAGAAATGAAAGTTATCACCAAAATTAAACACCCAACAACCAAAATATAAATGTGTATGAAGATTATGAACTTACTACAAGATCACTTCACTATCGTCGCCGGGAGCTTGTCCTGTGCTTGAACCATCATAGTTCCATTTTGGAAGCTTGGATGGATTAGTAACAGGACCAGGGAGAGTCTGTAAGAAAGAAAGAAGGTGGACAGTTATATCATCTGTACCAAACTGAGACATCAAGGCCGAAGGTTTAGATGGAAAATAAAAAGGAAAAAAACTAAAAAGGTTGTTCTTATAGCTTACTCTGCCCTTGCTTCTTATATCCAAACCAGATCCACCAATCCTGAAATAGATATAAGCCTTTCAAGTCTCCAGACAATAAATTAACATAGTGATTTACTGGAGCAAGCACTGGTCCCTCAAAATACTAGAAGGGTTGACAATCAAATTTGACCAAAACTTCAAAAATTAAAGGTCTCAAAAGTTGAATAGCCAAGAGGCTCAAAGAAGCAGTGATGGATCAATCATGAAGGCATAAATTTATAATCTAGTCCCCACCGCTTCAGCTAGACAAAAAACAAGAGAATAAAGGATGTTCAACCGTTAGATTGAAAAACAACAAAAATAAAGACCCTTCAAACGCAGCAAAGCACTCTTTGAATGCATACTCCAAATTCCACCGTGAATCGTCGAGTAAAATTTAATATAACTCGCAAAATAACCAAAAATATTTGCTATATGGGGAGAAAATATCTAATAGCATCTACATGCCAAGAGACAGTTTTTGGTCCATAAGCAAAATCAAAACAAAAAGACAAAAACAGATTAAACAAAGGATGAATATATGTGTCAAAGGAGGAAATAACAGAGATCCACACCAAAAAGAAAAAGTACGTTCATCCGTAGGTTTCTCCATACGATCGCGTCAAAAAAAAAATGAAATCTGGTCGGTAAACTAAAACCCAAAACAGAAAATCAGAAACCAAAAGATCACACCTAAAAAGAAGCAAAGTTAGCAAACATTCGATCGAACTGCCACAGAACTCCATAAACCCTTTGAGTACACGCTTAAAACCAAGCGAGAAGCCCAGCAAAGAGCAAAACGATCGAAAGCACGGAAAAGGTCCAAGTTTCATCCGAAAAGTAACAGACTAAAGAGCAAAACCAAGGGGGAAGCTTAGCGATCGAGAAGAGCTCACCATATGTACTCGGCGATGATCTTCTCGGTAGTGTCGGAGAGGTTGAGGTTGATGAGATCTGTGAGCGAAGCCATAGCCGCCGAATACAAGGGATTGAGCGAAGGGATCGCAGACGAAGGGTTTATATAAAAGCTTGGAATCACCTAACACCAAAGCTTTTTTTTTAAGTTGGCACCACAGGTATCCGGCCGTTGATCAATCCGGCAACTATTCAACCCCACTATTCCAGTAGAGAGCTAATTATGGTATTACAAAAAAAAAATCTGTCACCCTAAATTCAGTCCACCGTTGTAGAGAGATAAAAACTATACTTAATATGGAGGACCTTTTATTCAAATATAGATGTTTATATTAATGATGGATCATTTTAATCATTACGTTATAGATATCATCTGTATTATATCATAAAAATAATAAAAACTTTTTATTCAAACATGTATATTATGATAATAATTCTAGTTTGTACTAGTCAACTTAATTATATTTCAAAGTTCATATATAACTAATTATATAATGAAAAATGATTTATTTGTAACTGAGTTTCCGTCCATTCGTATCTAGATGAAAATAAAATAAATCATATATGACTATTAATCATTTATACAAATGATCAAAGTATAAAAAATTATATCTTCAAATATATTAAACTTCGATCTAAATTTTTTTATAATAATAATAATCTATATTTTAATCATCGCAAGCTCCAAATCCGTACTTAGGTGCGATTCCATTCAAGTTTAATTTGTTATGATATATCATAATAATTATCAAAAATTCTTCGTTAAATTTTCTTAGCGCGTTAGTCAAACGTTTGTTCAGTCCTTGTCAAGTATCTCACGAATCTAACAAGTCAATACTAATATTATTATTTTTTAAAAAAAAATTGTAGTCGGTGGGAATTAATGCTGGGATGCTTTTACCATATGCAATATTTGATATGCGGAAGCGCAATATACATAAGCGACACCTCGCTCACCTACACCAAACTCTGACACCTACCACGCTGCCACGTTGCGATTTGACTAACTGGTTGCCTTTCGTGGAGGATATTCATTTTAGTGCGATATTTTTTTAAAATACGTGTTTCTCGTATTGTATTCTACGCGACATAATATTGATGAAAAATGGGGACAAAAATAAGTTCAAAGGGAAGACTTTGAACACAGAGTTGATCTGGACTTATCATCTACTCCACCCACTTTTGAAATTATATGAAAGTTCTTTACAGACTTGAAAAATTATCGTGGACATTAATTTTTCTTTTTCTTTTTAAATATTCCAGAGGACTGTTAAATCCTTGACTACATTGAAAGTCTATTTGATTCAAATTATTATATATAATCTTAATTATATAATTACTAAATAATTATATAATTAAAATTATAAAAAATAAAATATAATCCGATATTATTTGATTAAATCTAAATAATACAATAAAAATTTATTTCTTTAAAATTTTTAATAAATAATCTAATTTAATATTTTATCATATTATCCTTACAAAACCAACATATTTTTTTTACCTCCTTTTACCTTTTTTTCATTTTTTTTCTTCCTTTTTTAAGTTTTTTAATGTTTTTTTATTTTTTTTTATGTTTACGTCTTTTTTTTCCTTTTCTTTAAATTTTAAAAAAATGTTAATATTCTTTTTTTTTTCTTTATATTTTTTTTCACATTTGTTTTGTACGTGTTAGATGAATAATGTATTAATTTTATTAACTCATTGTGTGGATGCATGGAAGACCTCCTTTGCGAGAAGACTAAGGATAAATTTTTGATAGCCAAATGCAAGATTTCCATAACTTTATGATATTCGGTGTAGTTTTGATTCCCTAGTTGAAATAGACTAAAATATCTTTATGATATTCCGTGTAGTTTTGATTCCCTTGTTGAAATAGACTAAAATATCTTTATGAACGAATGCAACTCTTCCATTACTTTTGTGTTGATATATACGAGTGTAGATTCAAAAGTTTGAACCTTTAATTAGGAAGAGCACCTAAAGCTTTGCTAAAGTAGGCTTCTAATGTTTCATTAATTATACTTACACATGGATTTTACACTTTAATTAAATGATCAGAGGTTGGAAATCATCGAAGTGATCACTACCAATCTTCTTAACCAGCCATTCATGGGAGCTATCATTATACACAACATGACATGTTTGATGAAGAAATAAAGTTTATTTAGATAAAAAAAAAAATTAGAACTAATTTAAATAATAATATATAAATTAATCTTTGAAAGTTCTTGAGGATATTTTAATATATTTATAGTATTGTTTTAAATGCAAACTTAGAGGGTGAACAGAACATAGATTCTTGTTTTGTTCTAAGAAAAAATGTAATAATTTAAAGGTGTTAATATGGACAGTTATTGCCCAAACCAAAGGTTGCCAAAGCAACCTTTAGAAAGAGACAAACTATACCCCTCTCATGTATATAAAAGGAAGAGAATTTTTTCTCTTAAAATAAGCAAGCTCTCACTTTTCTTCCTTTCTCTTTTGATCACACGAGTACAAGACTTCTATCATGGGACATCACCATCGGATCTCGAGGATGTTTGGAACAAGGAACTATGAAGAAGACTCTTGTAGACTTCTTCCTAATCCTACGAAAATCCAGAACTAACGAGTTAATCATCTCGATCAAGGTTTAACATTGGTATCAGAGCATTCCCATTTCTCTCTCCACGATGTCATCGGATGATCTCCATTCGCAAGAGCTTGCTGTAATGGAAGAAGATGATTTTGAACCAATGAAGATCTCCACCACCGATGATGGGGATAGCTTGGTTAGCAACGGCCCGACACCCACGCAGGAGTCTATGGCGCCTATTAAATATTGGCGACTGATGACTGCAAAGGATTATGTTGAAGCGCTGCGCTCTTCTCCCTTGACTCGCTGGGTCGACACTCATGTGCATGGCGGAGGCGCTTTACGCAAAATGGACGGAGGCATTGCTCGTGAGCACACTACAGGCGCTGCTCGTGAACCTACGAGGGGTGCGGCTCACATCCATGTGGACGGGTGCGATATCCATGGACATGCAGGCCTCGCGGCCCATGGCAATGAGCATGAACGTGCCAACTGCGGCCTCCCACGAGGCTGCATAGTCCACGATCATGCGGGCTGGCAGGCCACGGACGACCGTCGCCATGCAAGGGCGAACGGTCATGGCGTCCGTGGCCTCACGAGAGGCCATGGCCAAGTGGCCCAGCATAAAGGCTACGTAGACTACGACCACGTCCCCGACAGTGGTCCTGCATGCCTCGCATGTAGGCACAGAGGCGACCGTGGTCTAGTGGCGCGTAGAGATGTCAGCAGCCCAGGCGAGCGTGGAAGCGACCATGGCCCAGGCGCTTTTGCAGGTGTGTGCGGTGGTGGTCCACCCATGACTAGACGCATTTTTCCGGTGGAACAGGCTCGCATGAGGGTGTCAGCTCGTTGGCGACATGAACTTGACCGTCTTGCAAGACGCCGCTTTAATGTGGTTTTGCCGAGCAAACCTCATGGTCGAGCTCGACTTAGTCGCATTATTGGACGTGGACCTGCAGGGAATGCTGACCCGGTCTCTCGTCACCATCATAATGAAAATTTGACAGTGCAACTGTTGGATCGAGTAATTCGCTAGAGGAGGGGGGGTGAATAGTGAAAAAATCGAATATAGAACAATGCTAACACAAGTAATTTTTTACTTGGTTTGGAGCCTTCGTCGACTCCAACTCCAAGGTCCGCACTCGTTGAGTGCTTTCGTTAGACAATCCACTAGCAATTCGAAAAAGTAGTTACAAAATGAAAGTACAAGAATGCTAAAAGAAATGAAGTACCGACAATAATTAAGAAAAGAAAAAGACAACACGTTTGTCGAAGAAGCTTCAGCGTCGCACGAGCACAACACGGCAGAGCAAGCGTTGGAAGGCTTTGTTGTTAGTTGATTCTTTGCTCCAGGGTGCATCATCCTTATATAGGAGGCTCCAGACGCCCCGATTCCTTCCGGGTGTCTGGAGTGTTACGTAACTCGGCCAATCATGAAGCTCCACGTGGCGATGCGGCGAGGGGATAAAGTTTGCATTCTTGATGCCCAAACCTCCGGGCGCTCGGATCCCTTCCGAGCACTCGGACCTCTGTTTTCCAACAACCTACAAGAAAACGTTAGTCTGAGGTAAAATGCAAAACTACCCTGCAAAACAAAGTGTTAGCATAGTACAGTTATAATAATAAAAAATAGTAATTAGATTCCATCTCACCGAGACGGAAATCTAATCAAGATCTCAACTTAGAGTTCCAAAATGGTTCTAAGTTGGATCGACGTCGAAGTTCCCTTCCCGGGAACTCGTTTTCACAGTCACTCCCCTCCAGTGACTTACCTTTATTTACTTGCTAGACGTCTAGTCAGCCCGTCGACCCGTCTGGACTTCGTGCCAGCTACCCGGTCAGCCCGTCGACCTAGCAACACTGAGTTAGCACAGTAGATAAAGATAGTACAATAAACCTAGGGTTACCTCCCTAGGGTTATCTCCCTAGGGTTGCCTAGCTTCACTCACTAGGGCTCGGCTTCACTCACCGGGACTTCCACCACCTAGTTTCACTCACTAGGATCCGTCTTCACTCACCGAGACTTCCATCATCTAGCTTCACTCACTATGACCCGACTTCACTCATCGAAACTTCTACTTTGCCTAACCTTTGGTTAGAACTTACCTTTTCTAGTCATCTAATTCTGACTAGACTTCTCTCTCTCTCTCCCAAACATCAAGTCCTATTTGGATCAACCCTTGGTCATATTGTCAAACATCGAAACCCTAGAGGTCGATTGCACCAACAGCAACAAGTCCGGTGTCATATACGACATGTTCCTTGGTGTCGTGCTATGACTCCCACCCGCCTCCGGATGATTGCTTTAGCTATTATAATGTTATCGCAGTTTTAAACATGATTTTATTAGTACTTCGGATCATTATTAGCTTCATGATTATGAGATTGTCTTATTTAAGTCTATGCAAGAAATTTAGTTAGTTTGCTCTTATAAAAACAAATTCATGCACTTCATATTTCAGTAATCTATGTATGATCCGATGATTTAAAATCATGTGTTGCACCCTTTATTAAAGGAAAGTTTTTAAACATACATGATTACTTGTTATTTGAACACGAATGATTCATTATTGTTCAAAATTATTCGAATATCTTTTGAACATGATTAGCTGCTATTAATTTTTATTTGAAAATTCATGTTGAGTAGATACGTGCTTATTAATTGAGAGCTGTTAGTTCCTCTCCCTTTACATTATTTGATCGAAATTACCCTAATAAAATTGAATATTCTTATATAAATAGGATATGACTGTAGTACTCTAAGTCTACTTTTGATCTCATTATATGGAGAATATTTAATATTATAATGTAGTTTTGGGGTCAAATAGACTGATGTATAGAATTGTCAATTTAGCCTTCTCATTATTATTTTAAATGTAGTGATTCACCGATGGCCTCGAAAAATGTTATTGTTGACTTAACAAAAGGGGATAAATTAGAGGACACTAACTATGACATATGACATCAAAAAATCCAATATCTCTTGAACGAGCAAGAGTTGCTTGATCACATTACTACATCCATGACCCCGCCTGTAGAAGGCAACACTGCTCTACACCGACGAGATCAAGAGGCTTACAACTCATGGTTCAACAAAGATCACAACACTCGCTTTACACTGTTAAGCAGCATGCAGGATGATCTGATTAGCGAGTTTGAAAAGTGTAAGACTGCCAAGGATATGTGGGATAACTTGAAAATTACTTTTGGAGAAACCTCTACCACGAGGTTAAGGGCTCTTGTTTTGAAATTTGAGACCCTCCAAATGTTAGAGTGTATACTAAAAGTCTAGCTTTTGTAAACATTTATTTTAAAATAAAGAATCACATTGGTCAAAAATGTCTACATGCTAAATGTAGTTGTTCAATTAATTTATATTGTAGATTACATGGTGTGTGGTGTCACACACAGAAGATCATGCTATCAGTTTCTTATAAATTATAAACAGTAGCTCACGACCGAGATGGAAAGGAACAAACCATCAGAACAGTCGTAGTGTAATTAGGTATTAGTTTATCTTGACTATATAATTACACTAGTACACTTAGAGTGTATTGAGTAGGACCATTGAGACAGTTTCTTTTTATACTGATTAAATAAAAGAACAAGACCTCGGTTATTATGGAAGTGTATGCTCTTAATCCTAATATAATGACAAGCATATATATTTAATATTTATTTTTTTAATTTATCAATGAGTGCGATTTAGTTCGATAAATCAAAATGCTCGATAAGTTGGGAAATGATATTACTTATAGTGTGTGTTGTTGATTATAGAAGGAAACTGTGTCCTAGTAATCTAGGTTGATAATGTCCCTAAGAGAAACTCATAAGGATTGTCATGTTAAACCCTGTAGGTGGACTTAGTCCAACATGACGATAAGGTTGAGTGATACTACTCTTGGACTAAGACATTAATTAAAATGAGTTGTCAATAACTCAATTAATTAGTCGGCATCCGATATCTTAAACACGGGGAGATTAACACACTCATGATAAGAAGGAGCTCATAATGTAATTTGGGATTGGTACGGTAGTGCAATAATAATTCTCTAGTTGAATGAGTTATTATTGATGAACTTGAGTTGTGTGTTCAGGGCGAACATGGGATACTCAAGCTCGTCGGGAGGCCAAAACTAATTTCTCCTCTAGGTTCCTGTCATAGCCTCATTAATGCCTCATATCCACTCATGAGAAGCCCATCTTGGTGTCCAAGAAGGGGACGACCCATGGCTTGGTGACCAAGCCAAAGGGGCCGGCCATATTCTCCTTAAGGTGGTCGGCCATATGCTTCATGAAAGGGCCGACCACATAATTCAAATTAAGAAAGGTGTTTTGAATTTTTAAAATATTCTCTTTGTAGATATCTACAAGTTTTAAAAGAAAGATTTTAAAATTATAAAGCTTTCCTTATTTGAATTAGGTCACATGGTTTAAAAGAAAGTTTTAAAAGTTTTAAAACTTTCCTTTTTTAACCGTCCACATGGTTTTTAAAAAGAGAGTTTTAAATTTGAAACTTTCCTTTTTTGTAACCATGATAAAAAAAAAGAAATTTTAGAAGAGATGTTTTAAATTTTAAAACTTGATTTTAATTTTTAGAACTTTTTTTTTAAACATCACATTAGGAAATTAAAAGAGAGCTTGTAAAATTTTATAAGAGCTTTCCTTTTTTGCTTATAAAATTTTTACAAAATATTTTTCTCCCTCTTTATAAGGGCCGACCACCCTTGCTTGGTGTCCAAGCAAGGGGCCGACCATTAAGAGAATAAAAGAGGAGGAAAAGGAAAATAAAAGGAGGAAAGGAAATCAAGGGGAAGATTTTAATTTTTTGTAAAATAAATCTTTCCTTATTTGCCTTGGGAAAGTATTATAAAAGAAGAGGAGGAGAGGCCTCATGAGGTATCAATTCTTATTCTCTTGCTTGTGCTCTCTCTTGTGACCAACTCTCTCCCCTTTCCTTTCCCCTTGCTCTCTTTTGTTCCTTGGTGGTGGTTGTGGCTGAAACTTAGAGAAGGAGGAGGAGCTTTTGAGTGGTGTTCATATTGGAAGTTCGTCTCCCACACGACGTCCAAGAGGAGGCGAGAAATACGGCAGAAGATCAAGAGTTCATTGCATATAAAGAAAGGTATAACTAGCAATTATTTTTTGCATCATGCTAGTTTTTCTTTGTATGATTTCCAAACACAAGAGGCATATGATTCTAGAGTTTCAAATTTGTGATCCGAGTTTGTGTTTTTTTTTTGTTTTTCGAATTTATGATTCGATTGTTCCTTTTGGTTAAACCTAGAGTTATATAAGGAAATTAAATATTAGATTTCCTTAAAAGCCTTTGTCTAGACGGTGGTGGATGATCTCATACTCAAGAAGGACTAGTGCCTCGCCATGCAGTCCTGGAAGCCAATTTTAGAAATTAATATTTAATTGAATTTATAACATAGGTGGATTTGGATCAATAATGTTAAGCATCGTTTGCGATTCAAATCTAAACCATTAAGAACAGATAAGTTAAATTTGGAATCAATAATGTTAAGTTCCGTTTGCGATTCCTAATTTAATTTTTAAAGAACACAATAGGTTGTTTAGGAAAGGTTCAACACTTGTACAAAATTTTTATACAGTGGAACCGGTACGATCTTCCTAGGACCAACCAACACCAAAAAGATTCCTGACAAAACATGACTGAGCATCTCAAGATAACGTCAAGCATGATCCATGACTTGAAGTCTGCATGTCACTATCTCATTGATAAGTAGCAGGTGCAGACTGTCATAAGATCTTTGCTAGACTCTAGACTCACATGAAACAAATCCTCACTCACAATGAGAGCATTAAGAATTTTTTTGACATCTCTCGCCATGTGGAGTTAGAGGCTGAGCATGAGGAAGCTATGCGCACTACTGCCCTTGTCGCCCAGGGAGGCTGACAACAGGGCAAGAAGGGTCCAAAGAAGAACTTTAAGAGGAAGAGGCAAAATGTTGCATCTACTTCCAAAGAGGGGCAGACACCGAAGCACCAAAGAGGCAAGCGTGGTGGAAAGAGAGACAAGTCGAAGGTCAAATGCTATAATTGTGGACAATTGGGGCATTTCGCTCGTGAATGCACTGAGCCGAAAAAGGTATTCCAATTTCTTTGTTCTCCAACTGTGCATGTTTGTTCGCATATTTTAGTTACTTGAACAAATCTTGAATGGATAGTGGATTCAGGAGCGACCAGGCACATAACAAGGGATCGAGCAGGATTCGTGGATTATCGTTGAATCTCAGCGGGATCACAAAGAGTATACATGGAAAATGGTTCCAGCGAGGAAGTCCTTTCACTAAGGCCCTTCCGGTGAGAGCTTTTGATGGACATATTGAGGGGATGAGAATCAGATGTATGGCAGCATAGTCTTTTAGTATAAGTGGGAGATTGTTGGGATGTATACTATAAGCCTAGCTTTTGAATGAACATCTATTTTTTAGATATTTTGAAATGAGAATCACTTTGGTCAAATGTCTGCATTTTATATATATGTCGATGCAGTTGTCCATTTAATTTATATTGTAGATAACATGGTGTGTGATGTCACACAGAAGATCATGTTATCGATTCCTTATAAATTATAAATAGTAGCTCACAACCAATATAGATAGAGACAAACCATTGGAACAGTTGTAGTGTAATTTGGTATTAGTTTGTCTTGACTATATAATTACACTATTACACTATGTGTGTATTGAGCAGGACCATTTGAGGTTGTTCGATTTATACTGACTATATAAAAGAACAGAACCTCTGCTATTATGGATGTGCGTACTCTTAATCCCGATATAATAACAAACATATATACTTAGTATTTATTTTTTTTTAACTTATCAATGAGTGAGATTTATTCGTTAAATCAATAGGCTTGATAAGTTGGGAGTGTTGGTTGCTACTCGAAATATCGTACCGGTTCCCCTGTACAAAAATTTTGTACAAGTCCTGAACCTTTCCTAACAACCTATTGTGTTCTTTAGAAATTAAATATGGAATCACAAACAAAACTTAACATTATTGATTCCAAATTTAACTTATCTGTTCTTAGAGGTTTAGTCTTGGAACTCAAACGATGTTTAATATTATTAATCCAAATCCACCTATGTTACAAATTTGATTAAATATTTATTTCAAAGTTCGACTTCCAGGTCAAACGTGGCGAGGCACTATACCTTCTTGGGTATGAGATCATCCACCACTGCCTAGACAAAGCCTTACAAAGAAAACCAATATTTAATCTCCTTATAGTAACCCTAGGTTTAATCAAAAAGAAAAATTAAATCACAAAGTCGAAACATAAATTTGAAACCTAGAATCGTTAGCCTCTTGTATTTGGTATTTCAAGATCAAAAACAAAGAACATGAACTAACTAACATGATGTGAAAATAATTAGTTAGTTATACCTTTCTTTGTAGCTAATGACCTCTTGATCTTCTATTGTATTCCTCTACTTCTCTTGGACGTCGTGTGGGCGACGATCTTCCAAGATGAAATCTAGCCAAGCCTCCTTCTTTCTCCAAGTTTCGACCACACCAAGGGATGCAAAATAGAAAACCTTCCTCTCTTTTCCTTCTTCTCCAAGTATGCCGTCGGCCCCTTGAGTTCTTCTCTTCCAAGCTTTGATTCGGCCACCAAGCAAGATAAGAGGAGGAAGAGCTAAAATATGGCCGGCCCTAGGAGAATAAGCAAAAGAAAATCTAGAGTGGGATGGCCGGCCACAAGGATTAAAAGAGGAGGAATAGAAGATGTTGTGTCACCCATGAAGACACCCTCTCCCCCTCTTTTATAATCCTTGGTGAATCCAAAAAAAGAAAGTTTTATAACAAAAATAAAACTTCCTTTATTTCTCTATCATGGCTAAAAAAGGAAAATTAATACTCCTTTTAGACCATGACATGGCCGACCCTCTATTATACACAAACAAGGAAAAATATTTCAATTAAAAATTAAAATCTTCTCTTTTTAAATCCCTTTTATGGAAAGCTATAAAAGATATGTTTTATAAATTAAAATCTCTCTCTTTTAAATCCTTTTATGGATATCTATAAAAGAAAAGATTTTAATAAATAAAACTTCTCTTTTAAATCATGGTTTAAAAAAAGGAAAGTTTTATCCAAAAATTAAAATCTTTCTTTCACAATATAGATAACTACAAATAAGGAAAGATTTCAAATCTTTGTTTTAATCCTTTGTAGAAAATATATATAAGGAAAGATTTTAAATTTTAAAACTCTCTTTTAAAACCATGTGGAAGTTATAAAAGGAAAGTTTTCACAAATTGAAAACTCCTTTTATTTCCTTTTGTAACTGTTAAAAAAAGGAAAGTTTTATAATTTAAAATCTCTCTTTTAAATCCTTTTGTGGATGTCTATAAAAGGAAATATTTTAAAAAAATAATAAAACTTCCTTTCATACCTTTGTGTGGTCGGCCCCATCTTGGACACCAAGATGTGCTTGGGCCGGCCCTAACTTGGACTCCAAGCAACTCATGTGGTCGGTTACATCTTGGACACCAAGATGGGCTAGGCCAGCCCCTTTACTTGGGTAAGAAGTTGGGCTTAGGTGGATACTAGGCTTTATATAAGAGGCTACAATAGGGACCGAGAGGAGGAATTAGTTTTGGTCTCCCGATGAGCTTGAGCTTCCAGTGTTCGCCCTGAACATCCAACTCAAGTTCATCAATAATAACTTATACCATTAAAGAGTTATTATTGAACTACCGCACCAATCCCAAATTATATTTTAGGCTCCTTCTTATCATTAGTGTGTTAATCTCCCTGTGTTTAAGATGTCGAATGTCCACTAATTAAATGAGTTAATGACAACTCACTTTAATCAATATCTTAGTCCAAGAGTAATATCACTCAACCTTATCGTCATGTTGGACTAAGTCCACTTGCAGGGTTTAACATAACAATCCTTATGAGCTCCTTTTGAGGACATTATCAACCTAGATTACTAGGACACAGTTTCATTCTATAATCAACAACACACCATATAAATAATACCATTTCCCAACTTATCGGGCCTTTTGATTTATCAAACTAAATCGCACCCTTGATAAATCAAAGAAATGAATATTAAGTATATGTGCTTGCTATTATATCATGATTAAGAGCACACACTTCCATAATAACAAAGGTCTTGTTCTTTTATTCAGTCAGTATAAAAAGAACTTACCTTAAATGGTCCTGCTCAATATACTCATAGTGTACTAGTGTAATTTATTAGTCAAGATAAACTAATACCTAATTATACTACAACTATTTCAATGGTTTGTTTCATTCCATCTTGGTTGTGAGCAACTGTTTATAATTTATAAGGAATTGATAACATGATCTTCTGTGTGTGACACCACACACCATGTTATTTACAATATAAATTAATTGAACAACTACACTTAGCTTATAAATGTAGATATTTGACCAATATGATTCTTATTTATAAGTAAATGTTTATACAAAAAGCTAGGTTTTTAGTATACATTCCAACAGGGAGATAGTACCATTTATATGTATGGTGTGTTGTTGATTATAAAAGAAAAATGTGTCCTATTTATTTAGGTTAATGATGTCCCCTTGAGGAGCTCATAAGGATTATCATGTAAACCCTGCAGGTGGACTTAGTCCGACATGATAATAAAGTTGAGTGATACTACTCTTGGAGTCAGATGTTAATTAAGTGAGTTGTTAGTAATTCATTTAATTAACGGACATACGATATCTTAAACACAAGGAGATTAACACACTCATGATATGTAGGAGCCCATATTGTAATAGGATTGGTGCAGTAGTTCAATAATAAATCTTTAGTGGTATGAGTTATTATTGATGAACTTGAGTTGGCTATTCGGGTCGAACACAAGAAGCTCAAGATCATCAGGAGGCCAAAACCAATTCCTCCTCTCGGTCCCTGTTGTAGCCTCTATAAAGCCTCGTATTCACCCGTTTTATTTTTACTTCCTACCCAAGAAAGGGGTCGGCCACATCCTTGCTTGGAGCCCAAGCAAGGGGCCGACCAAGCCTTGCTTGGTGCCCAAGATGAGGGCCGACCAAGCCTTGCTTGGTGCCCAAGCATGGAGCCGACCATAATAGTAATAAAAGGAAGATTTTATTTAAAATAGAATTTTGTTAAAAATTATTTCCTTTTATAACTATTTACAATGGTTTAAAAGAGAGATTTTAATTTTGTTAAAATCTTTCCTTTTTGTAACCATCCATAATAGGAATAAAAAAAAGAAAATTTTATTTAAAAAAGAATTTTGTTAGAATCCTTCCATTTTAGTTGCTAGCAAAGATTATAAAAGAACAGTAGGAGGTGCTCCATAAATAATAACCTAATCTCTAATCTCTCCTCTCCACAATTCTCCTCAATCCCTTTAGGGTCGGCGGCACCTAGTTATTTTTGCTAGGGCCAGCGGCAATTCTAGCCTCCACATCTTTTGTGGCCGGTGGCAAGAAGACAAGAGGAAGAGAAGAGAGAAAGGAGAAGAGGCAGCATCCACCTTCAACCCATAGGGCCGGCGACAATCCTTGTTTCCACCTTAGTGGCCGACGGTTTTAAGAAGAAGGAGGCACCCCTTTTGCTTTGCATTCTTTGGTGGTAGACGGCTTGGAAAGGAAGAAGAGGTTTGGGTGTTTTGTCTTGGTAGATCGTCGCCCACACGACGTCCAAGAAGAGGAGAGGAATACGGCAGAAGATCAAAAAATCTTTAGCTATGAAGAAAGGTACAACTAGTTCTTCAATTCCGCTGCGCATCTAGTTTTATTTTTTTCATGTCAATTTTGGATATCGATTTTGAATACCAACACAAGAGGCAAGCGACCTTGTGCTTTGATCAAGGTGTGCTTTGATCAATCAAGAACTTGCTTGATTGATCAAACACATGTCTGATCAAGCATGTGGGTTACTAGGAAAAGTTCTGTGTTTGTACAAATTTTTGTACAGGTAATTTACATAGAACGGAATTCTCAACGCCAAAAATTGGTATCAGAGCAGGTTTTCTACCTCTGTGTATTTGGTTTTCGGTTAAATTATACACTGTTCATATATAGTTTAGGCAGGAGAATAGTAGGATATGCAAAATAGATTAACTCTGTGGTTGCAGGCATCCTAGTTCCAGCTATTATGGCCTATTATGTTTGTATGTGATTCAAACCCTCGGACATGTCGAGAGTATTTTGTGTGTGCATGATTGTAATTATTAAATACAGCCAGAGCTGTATTAGTTTATTTTACATTTTGTTCGATCTAGATTACATGTACATTCCTTCATAGAATATAGGATCGATAAATGTAATCTTTTATTTCTTATTGTTACGGCTTGCTATGTGTGCCTTGAGGACCGGAGGCACGGCGAAGGAGGAAGCAAGATAGATGCGACGACATAAATCCTAGAGTCGGCGGCTAGGTTTTCTCCTCCTCACCTGGCTAGGGTTAGCGGTGGCTATGGTTGGTGGCATACGGAGGACAACGATGGAAAAGGCCATAATAGTTGGAAATTTATTTTCATATTTATTGCCTTTATATGCTGTATTTGTGTGCTTGTGTGCATGTGTGATGTGTGTGCATGTTAAAATTTCTTGATTTTAAATAACTAAGTGGAAGGGGAATTATTTAAATAAATTTCACGGTCTCCATTACTGGTTTGTAAGAGGAACTTGCGCGTTGGCTTTAAGTGCCTTCCGTCACATCGGATGAGCTTGTTTGCGGATCACTAGATCAAACTTCCTTTATGGATGATTATAGGAAATTATTTAGGCTTGTGTGATCTTCTCCATCTGAAGTGACACAATTCTAATTAATGGACTAAGTATTGGAGTGTATACTAAAAGCCTAGCTTTTGTAAACATTTATTTGTTGAAATAAAAGAATCACATTAGTCAATATCTGCATTTATTTGTTAAATATAATTGTTCAATTAATTTATATAGTAGATAACATGGAGTGTGGTGTCACACTCAGAAGATCATGTTGTCAGTTCTCTATAAATTATAAACAGTCACTTATGACTAAGATGGAAAGGAACAAACCATCAGAATAGTCGTAGTGTAATTAAGTATTAGTTTATCTTGACTAATAAATTACACTGATACACTTTAAGTGTATTGAGTAGGACCATTTAGGTAAGTTCTTTTTGTACTGACTTAGTAAAAGAACTAGACCTTAGTTATTATAGAAGTGTGTGCTCTTAATTCCAATATAATAACAAGCACATATATTTAATGTTTATTTCTTTGACTTATCAAAGGGTGAGGTTTAGCTCGATAAATCAACATGCCCGATAAGTTGGAAAATGATATTACTTATAGTGTGTGTTGTTGATTATAGAAGAAATCTGTGTCCTAGTTATCTAGGTTGAGAATGTCCCCAAGAGGAGCTCATAAGGATTGTCATGTTAAACCCTGCAGGTGGACTTAGTCCGACATGATAATGAAGTTGAGTGGTACTACTCTTGGAGCTAGATATTAATTAAGTGAGTTGTCAGTAACTTACTTAATTAGTGGGCATTCGTAATCTTAAACACAGGGAGACTAACACACTCATGATAAGAAGGAGCCCATAATGTAATTTGGGATTGGTGCGATAGTGTGATAATGTAACGACCCGCCTTCTACTGACTAGGCTGTAAGGCCGATCGCTACATTATGCTGTGCTAAATTACTATTGCGGAAATCTGGATTGATTAAAATTTGACTAAACTGACTACTGTAAAATCTGAACTTAATATTCTAGGTGTACCTAAGAGTTGTACACATGCTAGGGAAGATAATCTATGCCTCTCGGATGTCCTGCTAGCTGTAATCAGGCATTTCAATCGATCCATGAATCGATTGGGTTGTCGGATCGATCCAGTGATCGATCCAGCTTGATACCGGCACGGAGAAAGACTCTGGATCGGTCGGCTGACCGATCCAGTGGCTATATGGCTTCTGTATGCGGCTGGATCGGTCTACCGACCGATCCAGGAGTACACGGATCCTTCTGTATATGGCTGGATCGGTCTATCGACCGATCCAGGAGTACACTGATCGGTTGGTAGACCGATCCAGTGTCTCACTGATCGGTCGGCTGACAGATCAGTGAGCTTCTGTTCGCATCTGGATCGGTCGGGTGACCGATCCATAACAGACGCCAACTCTCTGTTCGCGACTGGATCGGTCAGCTGACCGATCCAGTGGCACATCCCAACTCTGATCGATCTATAGATCGATCTGGGTTTCTGATTTCGCACTGAAACTCTGATTTCAGCACTAGTTCGTGCCGAAATCTCATATAAGAGTTCTAAAATCAATTGAAATAAGTTCTAACATCTATTAACTAGCATTCCAACATAATTACTAATAACTTAAACAAATCTTCCATGGTTTAAACATTCTAAGGTCTAAAAGTGCATAAAGGTACTCGAGAAAAGAAACTAAGCTCTTAATTTGCTAAACTCCCTAAGGATCTTCATTCTAGGTTCCTGCCACACACACCATCACTGCATTGACCTTCAGCTTCCTCTGCTAATCCATTTTCCCTTTACCTTTATCTGCAGTATAAGGAAAAAGTATCTGTAAGCTTTAAGCTTAGTAAGAAACCATCTACCTCACAAAAACATGCAACGATGCAATCATGTTTTTAAAGAATGCTATTTAAAAACATGCACTGGATTTGTTAAAGCATGGCATACTGAAGTTACATGACATAAACACTGAAACATGGCATGCATAATAAAATCTAAGCATGGAGCTATCTCATGGTATCAACTAGGAGAACTAAACTGAAACTGAAACTAAAACTGAGCTAAAACTATATTCACATAACTAGATTACAAGTTTGAAAGCTATTATCATAATAAGTGAAAATAGTAATCATGCTGCTATTTGGGCCCGGCAACTGTACTTGCTGTGCGCGCATCCCTAGCTAGACCCGGGTTTGCAAGTCTCGCATTTAGTAGGGTTTACTAGGTTATCTAAACCTAGGGACGACTGTGGGAGCTCAACCCAATGGATATCTAATCCTGTACAGTGCCACTAAAAATAAAATACTGAATATAGCTACTAATTGTTTATTTTGTTGTTTCTAGGTTATCTGAACCTAGAGCTAGGTTATCTAAACATAGAGGCGACTGTGGGAGCCCACCCATTGGACCGTAGTCCCATGTAAGCTGAAAATAGACTAATATACTGATTTAAATGCTACTAATGCATTTAACTGAGCTGTTAAAAATATCTGAGGTAATATTTAGCTACACTAATCATTTTGTCGAACACTTGGTGTGCTCCAACTCTCCCCTCTAATATGGAGACCACCTCTAGGCACTCAACAACGTCTAGAGCCTCCAACTGAAGGAGAACAACGTGTCTGGCCCATCTAGAGGTGCTCAACTAGATCCCTAATCTGCGAGGAGGGTTTAAACACACCCTGGGTGCCGAAAAATCTGCATATAGCTAAACTAAAGGCATGCAATCAAACGAAAGCTACTTATACTGCAGGTGAGGGGTTTCTTACCTCCTGTTTGGATTTTCTTACAGATCTAAGCGCTAGGTTTCCCGGAGAAGAGGTCTCTTCGATGATCTTCTCGCGTCTACGCGTTCTTCTCGCGGAGAGGAACGTCCTCGTATCCTTGATGTTGCTGGAAGATGCTCCTATGGCCCTAGGGATGGAACCCTAGGCTTGCTTGGCTTGGGCGCCGAGAGGTGAGGAAGGGAGAGGGTCGACGGGTGAGGGTTTGAGAGGAGGAGAAGTCACGATCAAAAAAAAATAATCTCCTCACTTAATAATTTTCCTATTTATATTTAGGAATTAGTTCGCCCAACTTCAATATAAATTTAATTGAATCCCTTTCCTTTCAGCACGGCCCTGCTGGGTTCATCTGGTTACTAAGGCTAACTAAAAGTTATCGGATCCGAGAGGTCCCGGGTTCGATTCCCGCCTAAGCTATTTTGCGGTTCTAATTATTTTTGCTACTTTCGCTATTATAAAAATTCCGGAAAAATATCTAAAAATTATAGAAAAATCATAGAATATTTCTAAAATAGTTTTGAGAATTTTCGGGCGTTACAGATAATAACTCTCTAGTGGAATGAGTTATTATCGATGAACTTGAGTTGTGTGTTCGGGGCGAGCACGGGATACTCAAGCCCATCGGAAGGCCAAAACCAATTTCTCTTCTAGGTCCCTGTCGTAGCCTCATTATAGCCTCAAGTCCATCCAAATGTAAGGCTCTTCTTGGTGTCCAAGAAGTGGACCGGTCCAATGCTTGGTGACCAAGCAAGGGTCGGCCACAACCTCTTCTATAGGGGTCGGCCCTTTGCTTGGTGACCAAGCATGAAGGGGCCGGCCACAATATTCAAACAAGGAGGGTTGTTTTGAATTTTTAAAATCTTCTCTTTGTAGAAAACTATAAGTTTTAAAAGAGAGATTTTAATTTTCAAAATTTTCCTTATTTGAATTTGGCCACATGTTTTAATAGAGAGTTTTAAAAGTTTTAAAACTTTCCTTTTTTAACCATCCTCATGGTTTAAGAAAAAAAAAGGAGATAAGTTTTAAAATTAAAATTTTCTATCATCATGTTAAAAAAGGAAATTTTATAAGAGAGTTTTTAAATTTTAAAACATGGTTTTAAATTTTAGAAACTTTCCTTTTTTAACTCTAGGAAAGAGAGCTTGTAAAATTTTATAAGAGTTTTTTCTTCTTGTAAAATTTTATTAAAAATTATTTTTTTCTTTCCTAAATATGGTGGCCGGCCACCTTGCTTGGTGCCGAAGCAAGGGGCCGACCAAATTCAATCCTAAACCAAATAGGATTGGTCACAACCATTGATTGGTGATTGATTCAATCAAGATGAAAGAAAAGGAAAAATAAAAAGGGAAAAGGAAAAACTCTTGGATGATTTTATTTTTTGTAAAAGGTTTTTCCTTATTTGCCTTAGGCAAGTAATATAAAAGAAGGGGTGAGGGGGCTTCATGAGACACAATTCTTATTCTCTTGCTTGGAGATCATCAAGTGGTCGGCCCTCCCTCTCTTCTCTCTTTTCCCTTTTGCTCTCTTCTCCTTGGTGGTGTTGGTGGCCGGATTTTAGAAGAAGAGGAGAAGCTCTTTTGGGTGGTGTTCATCTTGGAGGATCGTCGCCCACACGACGTCCAAGGTGAGACGAGGAATACGGCAGAAGATCTCGAGGCCATTAGCTTACAAAGAGAAGGTATAACTAGTAGTTTTCTTCCGCATCATACTAGTTATTTTCTTTGTAAGAATTCTAAATACAAGAGGCAATTAGATCTAGTTTTTCGAAATAGTTTTTCGAGTTTGTGTTTTCTTCTTTTTCGAATTTGTGATTCGATTGTTCTTTTTGGTTAACCTAGAGTTATTTAAGGAAATAAATATTAGCTTTCCTTAAAAGGCTTTGCCTAGGCGGTGGTGGTTGCTCCCATATCCAAGAAGGTCATGTGCCTCACCATGCAGTCCTGGAAGCCAATTTTGGAAATTAATATTTATGGAATTAATAACTTAAGTAGATTTGAATCAATAGTGTTAAGTTCCGATTGCGATTCAAATCTAAACCATTAAGAACAGATAAGTTAAATTTGGAATCAATGATGTTAAGTTCCGTCTGCGATTCCTAATTTAACTTCTAAAGAACACAATAAGTTATTTAAGGAAAGGTTCGACACTTGTACAAAAATTTTTGTACAGTGCAATCGGTACGTTTTCCTAGGACTAACCAACACTAAGTATCAAGTAATGGTATACACTTAGGCGCATTTAATAATATCCTCCCCATCGGAGTCACTGCTATTATTTGTGTGACCGAAGACAAACCAACTATTAATTTTATTTATCATAAAGTTAGGTTGACAAAATAATAAAATTAATGGGTAAAACCTCCTCTTACAAATATTTGAATTGGTATACGTCCACACTATCGCGACATACAAAATTCACGGTGTTTTGAGGTATTGGTGAATTTAAATTATATTGTTCGAGGAATCAATATTATTTTAAATTCTAAACTTTTGACCAAAATATTTTATTTTGTGATTCTCAAGATTTCAAAATGGCTTTCAATCCTTTTGCTGTTATTTTAAAAGAAAACAAACTTACTGGTCCCAATTACATTGATTGGAAACGAAACTTGGACATTATCTTAACTGCTGAAGGATACAAGTTCGTACTTCTTGAGGTCTGTCCTAACATGCCTGATAAGGATTCTAGTGAAGAGGAGATAGAGAGACATAGGAAATGGGTCAAGGCAGATGAGATGACGCGGTGTTACATTTTGGCTTCTATGTTAAATGTGCTGCAACATCAGCATCAGGCCCTACCCACTGCCTATGACATGATGCTCAATCTCAAGGAACTCATCGGACACCAGAATCGGGCTGCCAGGCAGGAGGCCATGAGAAACTTAATGACGACCACCATGGCTGAGAGGACACTCGTAAGGGATCATATCCTCAAGATGATGGCTCATTTGACGGGTTGCCCTCGTAGAAACGAGAACAATGAAGGTGTATCTTATTCATTAGTTGTCGAAACATATTTAGCGGTGTTTGTTAGAGTGTATACTAAAAGTTTAGTTTTTTGTATAAACAATTATTTTGAAATAAGAATCACATTGGTCAAATGTCTACATTTATGCTAAGTGTAATTATCCATTTAATTTATATTGTAGATAATCAGTTCCTTATAAATTATAAATAGTAGCTCACAAACAAGATGGAATGGACAAACCATTGGAGTGGTTGTAGTGTAATTTGGTATTAGTTTATCTTGACTATAAAATTACACTAGTACACTATGAGTGTATTGAGCAGGACCATTTGAGGCAGTTTCTTTTTATACTAACTACATAAAAGAACAAAACCTCTGTTATTATGGAAGTACGTACTCTTAATCATAATATAATAACAAGCACGTATACTTAATATTTATTTCTTTAATTTATCAAAGGGTGTGATTTAGTTCGTTAAATCAATAGGCCCGATAAGTTGGAAAATGATATTATTTATATGGTGTGTTGTTGATTATAAAATGAAGCTGTGTCCTAGTAATCTAAGTTGATGATGTCCCCTTGAGGAGCTCATAAGGATTGTCATGTAAATCCTGCAGGTGGACTTAGTCCGACATGACAATAAGGTTGAGTGGTACTACTCTTGGAGCTAAGATATTAATTAAGTGAGTTGTCAATAACTTATTTAATTAGTGGGCATTTGATATCTTAAACACAGGGAGACTAAGACACTCTTGATAAGAAGGAGCCCATATTGTAATATGGGATTGGTGCGGTAGTGCAATAATAACTCTTTAGTGGAATGAGATATTATTGATGAACTTGAGTTGGGTGTTCGGGGCGAATACGAGAAGCTTAAGCTCATCGGGAGACCAAAACCAATTCCTCCTCTCGGTCCCTGTTGTAGCCTCTTATTTATAAAGTCTTATATCCACTTAAAGCCAATCTTCTTACCCATCTTGTCGTGGTCGGCTAAGCCAAGCTTGGAGCCCAAGCTAGGGTCGGCCAAGCCAAAGAGAGGAGCCAAGTTGTGACCAGCCAAGCTTGGAGCCCAAGCTAGGTGGCCGACCACATTAAAATAAAAAGGTGTTTTAATTTTAAAATCTTTCCTTTTGTGGAAGCCATGGTTTTAAAAGAGAGTTTTTAAATTTTAAAATCTTTTTTTTATAGCTTTCTACAAAGGATTAAGAGAAATGTTTGATATCTTTCCTTATTTGTATTTAAAAGAAAGATTTTAATTTTTGATAAAACTTTCCCTTTTTGTAACCATCCACATGTTTTAATAGAGGAATTTTAATTTATAAAATTTTTCTTTTA
This sequence comes from Zingiber officinale, assembly GCF_018446385.1. Lineage (NCBI taxonomy): Eukaryota > Viridiplantae > Streptophyta > Magnoliopsida > Zingiberales > Zingiberaceae > Zingiber > Zingiber officinale. The sequence continues at coordinate 35,918,564 of NC_056001.1, forward strand.
TAACCAACAAGGGATTTAAAAGATAAATTTTTCTATTAAAATTTCTTACCGGAAACAAATAAAGAAGTTTTAATTTTGTGTTTAAAGCTTTCCTTATTTGGAGCACAAGTATATGGCCAGCCATGACAAGCATTAAAGGAAGTTTTAATTTTTTTGTTTTAAAACTTTCCTTTTTAGTCATTGGCAAGGAATATGAGGAAGTTTTAATTATGTTTAAAACTTTCTTTTTTTGCTAAGACCAAGGATTATAAAAGAGATGGAGGGCTACCTCATGAGTTAACACATCTTCTATTCCTCTCTTTTAATCCTTGGTGGCCGACCCTTGCCATTTTCTTTTCTCATTTTGTTTTCTTCCTTGGAGGTCAGCGACATCAATTGTGGTAATCTCTTGGTGGTCGGTTGCTTGAAGGAGAAGAAGAAGAGAAGGAAGCTCTCTTATCTAGCATCCCTTGGAGGTTAGTTGGTGGCCGGATCTTGGAAGCCTTGGAAGAAGCTTGAGTGGATTTCATCTTGGAAGATCGTCACCCACACGACGTCCAAGAGAAGGAGGGGAATACAACAGAAGATCAAGAGGTCTATAAGCTACAAAAGGTATAACTAGTTATTAGTTTCTGCATCATAACTAGTTCATCTCTTGTATAGATCTTGAAAAACCAAACACAAGAGGTTATCGGTTTTAAGTTATCGTTTTTGTCATCGATTTTATTTTTTGATTTCATGTTTCGATAATGTGTTTCTATTGAGGTCTCTATAGTTAAATCTAGTTTATTGTAAGAAGTTAAATATCTGATTTCTTGGTGAGGCTTTGTCTAGGAAGTGGTGGATGATCTCATACCCAAGAAGGTCTAGTGCCTCGCCATGTTTAACTTGGAAGCTGATCTTTGAAATATATATTTGATAACTTCTGTAATATGGTTTAACTTAGGAAGATCACATCGGTTAAACTTGGAGTAAAAATGTTAAGTATTGTTTCCAATCTAAGTTTAACTTCTGAAGGATAATTTGGATTAATAATGTTAAACATCGTTAGCAATCCAAATTTAACTTCAGTAAGCACATGGGTAGCTAGTATAGTTCTATGCTTGTACAAATTTTTATACAGGGGAACTAGAATGATATTCTGAGTAGCAACCAACAGTGTTATCTACCAGTACCTGGTGTGTAGATACGGGAGTCACTGATCATATCTGCAATTCATTGCAGGGGTTCCAAGAAACCCGACGACTATATGAAGGGGAGATCACCGTCTACATGGGCAATGCTACGAAAGTGGCGGCTGTTGCAATGGGAGATGTTTATTTATCTTTTGATAGGAATAAAACATTGATTTTGAGAAATTGTCTTTACGTACTATATTTTAGAAAGAACTTGATTTCAGGTTCTAAATTATTTATGGATGGATATTCTGTTTCTTTTGAAAACAAAGTAGTTGTCAAGAAAAATAGGATGGTTTCTATTCAGGTACGTTGGTTGATAATTTGTACACTCTTAATCCAATAACTCCCACGATACAATAAATGAAAATTAATAACACATCTTCTACTTCTAATAAGAGAAAGCAACCTTTGAAAATGAATCAAGCATATCTTTGGCATCTAAGACTAGGTCATATTAACTTGAGTAGGATTCAAAGGTTAATAGCCGATGGACCTTTGGGTTCATTGGTGGTGGAAAACTTTTCAACCTGTGAATCTTGCTTGGAAGAAAAAATGGCCTAGAGACCTTTTAAGATACAGGGGTATAGAGCCAAAGAAGTGTTGAAATTGGTTCATTCTAATTTGTGTAGACCTATGACTATCTAGGCGAGAGGTGGTTTCAAATATTTTGTCTCTTTTTTAGACGACTATTCAAGATATGGGTACATTTACTTGATGCGCCGCAAGTCTGAATGCTTTGATAAGTTCAAAGAGTACAAGGCTGATGTGGAGAAATGTCATGGTAAAAGTATCCAGACACTACGGTCAGATCGTGGAGGAGAGTACCTCTTAGGAGAGTTTAAGAATTACTTATTAGAGACCAGGATCTAATCCCAATTGTCTGCACCTGGTACACCCCAACAGAATGGTGTGGCAGAATGAAGGAATAGGACTCTTGTGGAAATGGTTAGATCAATGATGAGTTATTCAAAAATACCAAATTCGTTTTGGGGATATGCTCTGGAAACGGCGGCGTACATTCTGAACTTAGAACCTTCTAAGTCAGTACCCTCTACTCCCACAGAATTGTGGAATGAGCGTAAGCCTAGTCTAAGACATATTCGGATTTGGGGTAGTCAAGCACATGTGCTGAAGGGAGATGCTGATAAGTTGGAATCACGTACAGAAGTTCGCTTGTTTGTGGGTTATCCTAAAGGAACGATAGGTGGTTTGTTTTATAGTCCCAAAGATCAGAAGGTCATTGTTAGCACCAATGTCCGATTTTTAGAAGAGGATTATGTAATGAACCACAAGCCCATGAGTAAAATTATTCTTGAAGAAATAAGAGAGGACACGTCTAATTTAGTACCAACGGTACAAGATGAGATATCACAAGAAACTGCAACACATGTCACAATGATGCACAATTACAGGTAGTGCCTCGTCGTAGTGGGAGGGTTGTTCGGCAACCTGATAGATTTATGTTTTTGGGAGAGTCTTCGGACTTGATCCCTGGTGAACATGAACCTGATCCCTAGACATATGATGAAGCACTCTAAGATAAAGATACAACATTTTGGGAAAGTGCAATGAACTCTGAAATAGAGTCTATGTATTCTAATCAAGTCTGGGAGCTTGTAGAACCACCAAATGGTGTAAAAGCCATTGGATGTAAATGAGTCTACAAAAGGCAAAGAGGGACAGATGGGAAGGTGGAAACCTTTAAAGCAAGGTTTGTTGCGAAGGGGTATACTCAGAAAGAGGGAATCAATTATGAGAAAACCTTTTCGCCGATAGTCATGCTCAAGTCTATCCAGATTCTTTTATCTATTGTTGCTCATATGGATTATGAGATTTGGCAGATGGATGTCAAGACAGCTTTTCTTAATGAAAGTCTTGAAGAAAATATCCATATGAAACAACCAGAGGGGTTCATTGCAAAGGGCAAAGAGCATCTTGTTTGTAAGCTCAATCGGTCCATTTATGGACTGAAGCAAGCTTCGAGATCTTGGAACATCTGATTTGATGAAGTAATCCAGTCTTATGGATTCGTTCAGTGTCCAGATGAGTCTTGTGTATATAAAAAAAGTGACGGAAACGTGGTGGTATTTCTTGTACTATACATAGATGACATTCTGCACATTGGCAACAATGTCAAAGTGTTGTCAGACGTAAGGGTATGGTTGTCCAAGAAGTTTGATATGAAGGACTTGGGAGAATGTAGATATATTCTTCGGATCAAAGTAATAAGGAATCGCAAGAAAAGGATGTTGTGCTTATCCCAAGCTTCATACATCGATACTATCCTAGCTCGTTTTTGTTGGTTGCTACTCGAAAAACCTAATGGTTCCACTGTACAAAAATTTTGTACAAAGGTCTGAACCTTTTCTTAGCTACCATGTGTTCTTTTAAATTAAACTTGGATCGCCTGCGGAACTTAACACGTTTGATCCAAAGTTTAATCTATTTGTTCTTTTAGGTTTAGACTCGGATCTCCTGCGGAACTTAACACGTTCGATCTAAATCACCTAGGTTATTAATTTCATTAAATATTAATTTCCAAAATTGACTTCCAGTACTGACGTGGCGAGGCACATGACCTTCTTGGATATGGGAACAACCACCACCGACTAGATAAAGCCGTTTAAGGAAAGTTAATATTTAATTTCCTTAAATAACTTTAGGTCAACCGAAAAGAACAATCAAATCACAAGGAAAAAAAACAAAAGAACACAACATCGAAAACAAATTCGAAATACTAGAATCGTATGCCTCTTGTATTTGGTATTATTTCCAAAAATAACTAGTATGATGCGGAAAAGAAAAATACTAGTTATACCTTTTAGAAAGACCTCTTGATCTTCTACCGTATTCCTCTTCTAATCCCGGACGTTGTGTGGGCAATGATCTTCCGAGACGAGAACCACCAAGGCACCTTCTTCTTCTTTACAAGGTTCGACCACCACATGACTCCAATAAAGGATGAGGTTCGGCCACCACCACCAAGCTCCAAGGGATGCAAGAGTGAAGCCTCCTTTCTCTCCTTTTCTCCAAGCTAGATCCGGCCACCACAAGGACTCCAAGAGAACAAGATGGTTCGGCCACAAGAAGGAGAAGAGAGAAGAGGAAGAGGCCGGCCACCAAGGAAGAGAGGGAGGAAAAGAATAATAGAGTTGTCTTTCATAAAACCTCCTCTACCCCCTCTTTTATAATTCTTGATCTTGGCAAATAAGGAAATTTAAATAAAAACTTCCTTAATTCTTTTGCCATGAAAAGGAAAAATTTTATTTAATTAAAAATAATTTTTCTTTTCATTATAACATGGCCGACCACTTATTTCCCCAAATCAAGGAGAGTTTTAATTAAACAAGAATTAAAACTTCCTAATTTGTTTCTGAAAATTTATAAAAAATTCTCCAATAATTTTATCCCTTCATGATTGGTTTATAAAAAGGAAATTTAATAAATTAAAATCTTTCTTTTAAACATGTGGATAAAAAGAAAGTTATCTCTAAAAATTAAAATCTCTTTTAATCTACAAATAAGGAAAGATATCAAATCTTTTCTTAATCTGTTGTAGAAACTTATAAAAGAGAATATTTAATTTTTAAACTCTCTTTTAAATCATGAACATGGTTAAAAAGGAAAGTTTTCTTAAAATTTAAAATCCACCTTTTAATCAACAAATAAGGAAAGATTTCAATTTTTAAATTCTCTTTTAAACATGTAGATGATTTACAAATAAGGAAAGTTTTTACCAAAAATTAAAATCATCCTTTTAATCTACAAATAAGGAAAGAGATTAATCTCTTCTCTTAATCTTTTGTAGAAAGCTATAAAAGGAAATTTTTAATTTTTAAACTCTCTTTTAAAATCATGATATCCACATAAGAAATAATTTTAATAAAAATCCTTTTTAATATTCTAGTGGCCGGCCACCTAAGCTTGGGACCCAAGCTTTGGCCGGCCACCAACTTGGCTCATCCACTTGGTCTTGGCCGGCCCTAGCTTGGGTTCCAAGCTAGCTTGGCCGGCCCCATTGGATGGGTAAGAAGGTGGGTATGTGGTGGGTATAAATCTCTATATACAAGAGGCTACGGTAGGGACCGAGAGGAGGAATTGGTTTTGGTCTCCCGATAAAATTAAGCATCCCGTGTTCGCCCCAAACACACAACTTAATTTTATCAATAATAATTCATTCTACTAGAGAACTATTATTGAACTACAGCACCAATCCCAAATTACATTTTGGGCTCCTTCTTATTATGAGTGTGTTAGTCTCCCTGTGTTTAAGATGTCGAATGTCCACTAATTAAGTGAGTTACTGACAACTCATTTAATTAATATCTTAGTCCAAGAGTAGTACCACTCAACCTTATCGTCATGTCGGACTAAGTCCACCTGCAGAGTTTAACATGACAATCCTTATGAGCTCCTCTTGGGGACATTCTCAACCTAGATTACTAGGACACATTTTCCTTCTATAATCAACAACACACACTATAAGTGATATCATTTCCCAACTTATCGGGCTTATTGATTTATCGAACTAAATCTCACCCATTGATAAATTAAAGAAATAAATATCAAATATATGTGCTTGTTATTATATTAGGATTAAGAGCACACACTTCCATAATAACTGAGGTCTTTGTTCCTTTATAAAGTTAGTATAAAAGAAACGACCTCTAATGGTCCTACTCAATACACTCTAAGTGTACTAGTGTAATTATATAGTTAAGATAAACTAATACCTAATTACACTACGACCTTCCAATGGTTTGTTCCTTTCCATTTTGGTCGTGAGCTACTGTTTATAATTTATAAGGTACTGATAACATGATCCTCTGTGTGTGACACCACATACCATGTTATCTATAATATAAATTAATTGAACAACTACATTTATCATAAATGTAGACATTTGACCAATGTGATTCTTATTTCTAGATAAATGTTTATACCAAAAGCTAGACTTTTAGTATACATCCTAACAGTTTTAGCATGCAAAACTCCAAGAAAGGTTTTCTACCTTTTCGGCATGGAGTATCTTTATCTAAAGAGATGTGTCTTAAAACATCAAAGAAGATAGAGGAAATGAAGGCAGTTCCTTATACTTCGGCTGTAGGAAGCCTAATGTATTCGATGATATGTACGAGATCGGATATCTATTTTACCGTGAGCATGATTAGCAGATATCAAAGTAACCTAGGACCGGGACATTGGATTGCCGTAAAGTATATATTAAAGTACCTGAAAAGGACTAGAGATTATATGCTGGTTTACTAGGCAGATAATTTGCTCCCTGTGGGTTACACGGATTCAGATTTCCAATTAGATAGGGACAGTAGTAAGTTAACCTTGGGATATGTGTTTACTTTGGGAGGTGGAGTCATAACATGGAGGAGTGTTAAGCAGAAATATATTTCGGACTCCACCATGGAAACTGAGTATGTGGCAACTGTTGGTTGCTACTCGGAAAACCTAATGGTTCCACTGTACAAAAATTTTGTACAAAGGTCTAAACCTTTTCCTAGCTACCATGTGTTCTTTTAAATCAGCCAAAGAAGTTGTATGGCTCAGAAACTTCTTGATGGACTTAGATGTGATTCCTGGTTTACCCAAAATTATCACAATTTATTGTGAGAATAATGGTGCAGTAGCAAACTCGAAGAACCACGAGCCCATATGACAAGTAAACACATTGAGCGTAATTACCACCTGATACGAGACATCATAAAGCAGGGAGAAGTTGTTTTCGTCAAGATTGCATCAGCAGATAACCTGATCCTTTCACTAAGGCCCTTCCGGCGAGAGCTTTTGATGGGCATGCTGAGGGGATAAGAATCAGATGTATGGCAGTATATATGACAACATAGTCTTTTAGTATAAGTGAGAGATTATTGGGATGTATACTATAAGTCTAGCTTTTGAATAAACATTTGTTTTTGAGATATTTTGAAATGAGAATCACATAGGTCAAATGTCTGCATTTTATATATATGTCGATGCAGTTGTCCATTTAATTTATATTGTAGATAATCTGGTGTGTGGTGCCACACAGAAGATCATGTTATTAGTTCCTTATAAATTATAAATAGTAGCTCACAACCAAGATGGATAGAGACAAACCATTGGAACGGTTGTAGTATAATTTGATATTAGTTTGTCTTGACTATATAATTACACTAGTACATTATGTGTATATTGAGCAGGACCATTTGAGGTTGTTCGATTTATACTAACTATATAAAAGAACAGAACCTCTGTTATTATGGATGTGCGTACTCTTAATCCCGATATAATAACAAACACATATACTTAGTATTTATTTCTTTAACTTATCAATAGGTGAGATTTATTCGTTAAATCAATAGGCCCGATAAGTTGGGAGATAACACCATTTATATGGTGTGTTGTTGATTATAAAAGGAAACTGTGTCATATTTATTTAGGTTGATAATGCCCCCTTGAGGAGCTCATAAGGATTATCATATAAACCCTGCAGGTGGACTTAGTCCGACATAATAATAAAGTTGAGTGGTACTACTCTTGGAGTCAGATGTTAATTAAGTGAGTTGTCAGTAATTCATTTAATTAACGGACATACGATATCTTAAACACAAGGAGATTAACGTACTCATGATATGTAGGAGCCCATATTGTAATAGGATTGGTGCAGTAGTTCAATAATAACTCTTTAGTGGCATGAGTTATTATTGATGAACTTGAGTTGGCTATTCGGGTCGAACACAGAAAGCTTAAGATCATCAGGAGGCCAAAACCAATTCCTCCTCTCGGTCCCTGTTGTAGCCTCTATAAAGCCTCGTATTCACCCGTTTTATTTTTACTTCCTACCCAAGAAAGGGGTCGGCCACATCCTTGCTTGGAGCCCAAGCAAGGGACCGACCAAGCCTTGCTTGGTGCCCAAGCATGGGGCCGACCATAATAGTAATAAAAGGAAGATTTTATTTAAAATAGAATTTTGTTAAAAATTATTTCCTTTTATAACTATTTACCATGGTTTAAATGAGAGATTTTAATTTTGTTAAAATCTTTCCTTTTTGTAACCATCCATAATAGGAATAAAAAAAAGAAAATTTTATTTAAAAAAGAATTTTGTTAGAATCCTTCCATTTTAGTTGCTAGCAAATAATATAAAAGAACAGTAGGAGGTGCTCCCTAAATAATAACCTAATCTCTAATCTCTCCTCTCCACAATTCTCCTCAATCCCTTTAGGGTCGGCAGCACCTAGTTGTTTTTGCTAGGGTCGGCGGCAATTTTAGCCTCCACATCTTTTGTGGTCGGCGGCAAGAAGACAAGAGGAAGAGAAGAGAGAAAGGAGAAGAGGCAACATCCACCTTCAACCCATAGGGCCAGCGACAATCCTTGTTTCCACCTTAGTGGCCGACGGTTTTAAGAAGAAGGAGGCACCCCTTTTGCTTTGCATTCTTTGGTGGTAGACAGCTTGGAAAGGAAGAAGAGGTTTGGGTGTTTTGTCTTGGTAGATCGTCGCCCACACGACGTCCAAGGAGAGGAGAGGAATACGGCAGAAGATCAAAAAATCTTTAGCTATGAAGTGAGTTGTCAGTAACTCATTTAATTAACGGACATACGATATCTTAAACACAGTGTGATTAACGCGCTCATGATATGTAGGAGCCCATATTATAATATGAGATTGATGCGGTAGTTCAATAATAACTCTTTAGTGGTATGAGTTATTATTGATAAACTTGAGTTGGTTGTTCGGGTCGAACACAGGAAGCTCAAGCTCATCATGAGGCCAAAACCAATTCCTCCTCTCGATCCCTGTTGTAGCCTCTATAAAGCCTCGTATTCATTCGTTTTGTTTTTACTTCCTACCCAAGAAAGGGGCCGGTAACATCCTTGCTTGGAGCCCAAGCAAGGGGCCGACCAAGCCTTGCTTGGTGCCCAAGATGAGGGTAGGCCAAGCCTTACTTGGTGCCTAAGCAAGGGGCCGACCATAATAGTAATAAAAGGAAGATTTTATTTAAAACAGAATTTTGTTAAAAATTATTTCCTTTTATAACTATTTATAATGGTTTAAAAGAGAGATTTTAATTTTGTTAAAATCTTTCCTTTTTGTAATCATCCATAATATGAATAAAAAAAGAAAATTTTATTTAAAAACAGAATTTTGTTAGAAATTTTCCTTTTTAGTCGTCAGCAAAGATTATAAAAGAACAGTAGGAGGTGCTCCCTAAATAATAACCTAATCTCTAATCTCTCCTCTCCACAATTCTCCTCAATCCCTCTAAGGTCGGCGGCACCTAGTTGTTTTTGCTAGGGCCGGCGGCAATTCTAGCCTCCGCATCTTTTGTGGTCAGCGGCAAGAAGACAAGAGGAAGAGAAGAGAGAAAGGAGAAGAGGCAGCATCCACCTTCAACACATAGGGCCGGTGGCAATCCTTGCTTCCACCTTGCTGGCCGACGGTTTTAAGAAGAATGAGGCACCCCTTTTGCTTTGCATTCTTTGGTGGTAGGCGGCTTGGAAAGGAAGAAGAGGTTCGGGTGTTTTGTCTTGGTAGATCGTCGCCCACACGACGTCCAATAAGAGGAGAGGAATATGGCAGAAGATCAAGAGGTCTTTGGCTATGAAGAAAGGTACAACTAGTTCTTCAATTCCGCTGCGTATCTAGTTTTGTTTTTTTCATGTCGATTTTGGATATCGATTTTGAATACCAACACAAGAGGCCAGCGATCTTGTGCTTCGATCAAGGTACACTTTGATCAATCAAGAACTTGCTTGATTGATCAAACACATGTCTGACCAAGCATGTCGGTTACTAGGAAAAGTTCTGTGTTTGTATAAATTTTTGTATAGGGGATTTACACAAAACGGAATTCCCAGCGCCAACACGACAATCTATCTGCCGAAGTTCGAGGGGGATTTTACGACATGGAAAAAATGCATGGAGACATTTTTCAAAGCAGACTTTGAATTACTCTTAATTATTAAATATGATTTTGATCCCCCAAAGACCAACAAAGAGTTGAAAAAGTAGAGTACCAGTGGCCCAAAAAGCATCAAGCTGACTTCGTAGCAAACGGATGCGCGAGTTCCACCTACTAAGCGTACTTGCACCCCAGGAAGTCAATCAAATCGGAGATTACGAATCAGCAAAGAAACTTTGGGAAAAGTTCTTGGAGCTACACGAAGGAACGTCAGAAGCAAAGCTCGCAAGACGGGACCTGCTCTAGAATCAACTAACGAACCTTCAAATAGAAGAAGGCGAAATAGTCGCACATGTGCACTCAAGGATCAAAGAACTCATCACCCTAGACTCACGAATCTCGGAGAGCTTCTTTGAAACCTAGATGAGTTTTTCTCTAAAAACACCATAAGAATTATTTCATACATTTTTTTTCTTATAGCAACAACCTACGTTGTCCTCCCTGACTTCATGGCCCGCCTCAAGACCTGCGACACTCATTGCCCCACCTCGATTGTGGCGGCATCCTCTTGAAGTACATAAATTACACCTTCGTCGAGATTTAGTAATTTATTGTTTAAAAAATAAATTTTAATTGATTGGACAACGAAAACTAGGATAAATTTGTTCTAATTAATAGTGTAGTTATCCCGGGGCTATGGTACCGCGGTAGAATATTCAGGTTGTCATCCAGATACTCACAGTTCGATCTCCAGTTATGATATATTTATAAAAAAATTTCTCCAAATGTGATCATGGTCGGTGGAAACTTCTTAATTAATAGTGTAGTTTGATGATTGAATAGTGATCTTAATTGTCACAGAGTGGAGAGCTTCATTGAGCACGAAGACACGTGCGCCGATGCTTAACTATTCTACGAGTCCCGTCAGCACTGACACTTTCGCATCCATTTGCTCCCTCGGTATTGGGCCATCGAACCCTTGCAGTTCATGCCTTCTTCCACCAGCGACATCATTACTGGCCTAGTGGTAGTGGAATCCCCTGCTTCGCCGGCAGAGAAAATATAGGAGTACTAATAGCTACGGTCCTAACATTTAGGAGGCGCGGGGTAAAACCATAAAATTAGGCCCCTAAATTTTTTTTAATAAAGTAAAAATCATTTACAATGATGTCTTCTAACTTTTATAGATGCAAAATCATCTATAATATTATTAATTTCAAGATTTTCTAAAATTTCTTTTTCAATAGATAAAATTGCTAATCCATTCAATGCCTCTTGCGACATCGTTGATCTCATGTATGTTTTCAACAATTTTAATTTTGAGAAACTTCTTTTAGCCGATCCTACGATAACAGGCATAGTCAGCAATATTCTATAAGCAATTATAACATTTAGATAACAATCTATACTTTTTGCAAAATTAAAAATATCAACTGTCGACATTATCTCATTTGGTAAAGTCAATTGTAATATTTTTAATTCGGTAAATAAATCATCTAACTTAACATCTAATGAATTTTCATACATAAAAGTAGATGTCATATTAATACAATATTTTCTCAACTCATCATTATCCAATGATTTTAATGTTTTCGAATCAAACAAAAAAACAAATATATTCTCAAATGTTTTCATTTCATCAAATCTACATTTCAAAGAAGAAATTGTCATGTCTACAACAATCACAAAATAATCAATTCTAAAAGATTATTCAGGTGATAGTGAAATTTCATCATTTTTTTTCTCATCAAATTATTTTTTTATAAAAATATGACATTTCATTGAAAATATTGGTTCTATATTCATATAAGATGCAAGACTTTTAGTAATATACAAACTTGTTGCAAAACCATCGTTCCTATACTTTTCAAAATATGATATTACATCATCGAATTGTTTCATAACAGAATCAAAATAATGCACTTAGATTTTGATTGTAACTTCTTATTTATCATATTTATAGCAAATAAAATATCATACAAAATAACTATATCGAGTAAAAATTCAGAACTTTTAATTGCGTTAACTATACTTTCAGTTTCACTCTTAGACTTTGCATCATCACAAATGCTATATAACTCTAATAAAGCACTTCGCACTTCACGAGCCTGAAATCTAATAGTTTGAACACTTTTAATACGACTTTCCCAACGTGTGTTAATTTGAAAAAGATTTAACAGTTAATCCTTTCACATTATCAAGTAAAACTTTCCATCCCTTAGGGAGAACTTGAAAACAATGTATATAAGCGTTGAACTACTCAAAAAAAAAAAACGGTTTTAACACAAGAATGTGTCATATCACTAAGAGTCAAATTAAGACCATGACAAGCACTTGACATGTATAATGTTCTTGGATTTATTTCAAGCAACCTCTTTTGAACTCCTTGGTATTTTTCTTTCATATTAGAATCATTATCGTAACCTTGACCTCTAATATTTTCAATATTAAGATCAAGTGATTTTAATACATTTTTTAATTCATTAAAAAGTCCAAAATCATATTTATCATTACCTTTTAGAAACTTTAAAACATACTCTTCTATTTTTACATTGCTAGATGACATATTAACATATCATGCTATGAAAGTCATTTGTTCTTGATGACTTATATCTATAGTGCAATCAAGAATTACTGAAAAGTATTTTACCTCATTAATTTTCTTAATGATAATACTTCTAACATTATCAGATAAAAGAGAAATCAACTCATTCTGAATTTTATGACCACGATAATGATGGTGAATTTCATAATTTTGAATGCGTCTAATATGATCTTGCATCACAACATCAAATTCAACAATCATTTCAATCAATCATAAAAAATTTTCATTACTTTCTTAATATAGTTTCTCATTAAATTTTCGAAAAATCAAACAACATTTAGAAAGATATTTTACAATTGCTAATATTCATGTAAGAACTTATCTCTAATTGTTTCATTTTTATTTAATCTCATTTTTAATTCCTTCCAAAAATTCATATTAGTTATATGTTCAATAAAATTTTCATATTCTTTAAGTCGTATATATATAAAATTTGGGCCCCTAAAACTTTGGGCCTTGGGCAATCGCCCAGGACCGCCCCACCTCTGGGCTGGGTCTGAGTACTAAGAGGGTGTGGCGGCAGGTGGAGATGGCGCAATGGATCCGGCAGCATGCGGAAGCAGAGCTCGGCCAGCTGGCGTGCGGCGCCGGGGACCACGCCACCAATCACGCCAACGCGGCCATGATTCAAGTAACGTACTGCGCGTGCAAGCAGCAGTACTTCATGGTGGCGTCGCCGGCGGTGACCGAAGTCGAAGAGGAGAACAAGTTCGTAGTTAAGCTTTTAATTATACGATAAAAGTAATTGGTTAGTGACTACTTATTTGATGCGTGTAAATATATATATATATATATAACACCTCAGTGCATTCTCATTTGGTTCTTAGATTTTTTATGTTTTTTACTTTTTCAAATTTTCTTTTGCCAAAATAAATAAATAAATATACAAGAAATGAAGAAAAAATCCTGATTAAGTAATTGATATCACCGTATAGTATACTGAATTATTATACCAGTATTTTATTGAATTATTTATCAAAATAATTATAGAATTATTGTACCTGTACTTAATCGTGTAATAATTGAAGACTTGAATTTTTAAAATAAAAAAATGGTAAACTTGAAAATGAAATGAAAATTTCCTTCTTTTTCTAATGGAAACTTGTCACCAACTAATTATTAATCTAATTTCAAATCATTAATCTAATTATTTCTTGTTCTCTTTCAACTTTTGCTTTTGTATCGTGCAATAAAACAGGTTGTTATATAATATTTTGTATTCGAACAAGTTATTACACAAATAACTAATACAAACAAAAACTGTATTTCCCTTTAGTTTTGTTAAAGATCAACGAGCCAATTATGAGTGACAAAGGTCAACCAACAGTTGACTTTGAATGAGGCCCGGTTGACTTTTTTAGGCTATAGGATGCATCCCAACGGGTTTGCTGCCTCCCCATCTCCTATCTCCATGAAAGGCTTAGAGCTGAGCTTGAGCTTAGGCAAGGGGCCGTCGAGGCCCTCCATTGAGTTTGGTTCTTCGACGGAAGAAGAGGAGGATGAAATAGCAGAGATGAAGGAGGAGCGGAGTTCCTCCGGCGGCGGTTTCCCAGCCAATTCAAGTCCATACAGCTCCGATTTTGATTTCAATATTCTCGGTATCAAAAGGTCGTTCTAAAACTGTTCGCGGTCGTAAATTTCGCAGACATCGGGATTTCCCTGCGGAGAGTTTTAGACATGAACCAGGTTCCTGCGGCGGACAGAACAGAGAAGGAGAAGTCGCCGGAGAAGAAGACGAAGAAGCTACGCCTCAGCGCGCAGCAGTCGGCGCAACTTGAACAAAGCTTCAATCTCCACAACACTCTCGGTTCGGTGAGGATGAACATAATCCAGCATCAAAATCACGAACAGAGCATCAAAATTCAATCTTTGCTGTGATCTGTTTCAGGAGGAGAGGGCGGCTCTGGCGAAGCAACTCAACCTTCGTCCTCGACAGGTGGAAGTCTGGTTCCAGAACAGAAGAGCCAGGTGATGCAAAAAAAAAAATGCTAATTTTCATCGTTTATTAAAGCTCGAAGAACAAGCAGGAGATTAAAGAATTTGATCGGTTGATTAATTAATGAATAGGACGAAGCTTAAGCAAGCGCAAATGGAGTGCAAGTACATGAAGCGGTGCTGCGAGACGCTTCGTGCAGAGAACCGCCGGCTCATCGTGGAGATCGCCGAGATCCGCGCTGGGAAACTCTCTCCTCGGTCTTTTCCCTTGGACACTCCCGTTTGCATCTCCTGTGATCGTGGAGCCGTTGCCGGCGGTGATGCTACTTCCGTCGCTCGCTGGTGCATAAGTAGGAGCACCGGCGACGGCCGCCGCCGCTGATCTATAAAGTTTATTGGCTATCGTCTTCGTCGTTGTTGGTTTGCCATTGTAAATACCGTAGAGGGCTTTCGTGCAAATATAATTTGTGTTTTTTTTTGGCATATTTTATGTTTTTTTTAAAGCATATTATTTTTTTTAATAAAAGATAACGAAAAGATAGTTAAAATGGATGAGTTTAATTATGCAAAACAATAAAAACTTCTATAAAATTAAAAAGACGCTCCCTCTGTATAATTCAATATAAGGAATAGGGATGACAATTTTCCCCGTGGATTTGAGACTCCGCGGGGAAAACTTGAAATAGGGATGGAGATCTCCGATTTTTCGGGGATGGGGTGGGTTTGGGGTGGATATGGGAATACTATTCCCATCCCCAAACCCGCCCCGAATATTATTATTATTAATATTAATAAATAATAATATGATTTTTTAAAAAAAATATTAATAATAGTATTAATATTAATATTAAATTTTTTGAAAATATTATTAATAATAATATTATTAATATTGATATTGATATTAATATTAATATTATCAATTGACTCAAATAAATCACAGACACTAGAATAGCTCATGCCAGGTCAGATTACATGTATTAATATTAATATTAATATTGATGATAATATTGGTATTAATACATGACAGTTAAACTTTCACCTCCATGGATTGCAATTGATGATACAGTGACTACCATTTTGGTGTTTCTGTGTCTGTGATTTGTTTGGGTTAATATTATATTGTTTCTGGTGTCTGTGGTTTGTTTGGGTCAATTTGGAAATGGGGCGGGGATGGGGAATCCCCGAACCCGTGGGTTCGGGTTCGGAGAATCCCCGAACCCGAAAAAATAAGAATGGGACGGGGATGGGAATGGCAAACCCGCCCCCGCCCCGCCCCATTGTCATCCCTAATAAGGAACCCTTCAAACCTTTTCTTTTAGTATATCTATAACTCATCTAGAGTGATAACTATTTGTTAGTTTGGGGATCGAATTCTCTGATTTCCTTATCCTGTCCTACTACTGGATCGAGATAAAAAGATTAGTGGGAGGCAATGGTCCCCATCTGTTAACAGATGAGGGCCCATTGCCCCCCCCCCACAAATGGAAAGATTAGTATATCCAATTATCTAGAGGATAACCATAGTTAGTTTGGGCCAATCAAATTCTATTTTGAATATAATAAAATTGACATCTATCTTATTTTTTACACTCGTTTAGAAAAAATATATTTTGAATTATTATTCTTATTTTCAAAAATATGACTATTCGCTTTAGAATGCAATCATCGAATTCGATATATTTAGTTTAGTGATAAATTAATTCTTAGATAATTCATAATTTCAAATTAAAATATAAATTGCACAGTACAATGTTGGATCTTATTTTGTCACCACTAGTGTCCTCAGAGCTATGACACTGTAATAAAATATTCAGATTATCTTTCAAATATCCATAGTTCAAATTTCAACTATCACATATTTACAGACTAACTGGGATTACCTTTTTTATCGAGAAAAAATTTCTTAGCTGTAAACAAGTTATAAACAGAGCTGATTTTTCTCCATAGACGTGCGGGTAATTACATTTCCCAACCATTGCTATAATATTACAATTATTTTGTCACGGCTAATGCGTGGGGCCGGCCGAATTCAAATTTGAAATTTCAAATATCAATGATATGAGCCGTTATTTCGGGAGCACAACAATTTACCCGTCTGGACACCATCGACGTAATTAGTTAGCAATGTGGGCCTCTTTGGTGTCCCACTCTTGCCTACGACTCGCGAAACGCACCCACTTGCGTCAGTGTACTTCTCTCTCGGATATCTACTCTTCGGATGCCCTCCGGTAACAGTTTGAATTGGTAAGTTAAAGTTTGATAGTCATCCATAATCGGACGGTGTTCGTGATTCGATCAATTGAAGATTACAATTTTTTCGATATTGGCACTTGGAAAGGATCCTTCCCCTTCCCGCTCCTTCACGATAAGAACGCGAGCCGAACTCGAAACGCTCCACTCTTCCCTTTCCGCCTCGAACTCCCTTTCTTCGCCGCCGTCTACGGTTCTCAATCGATCCCTCACCGGCGTTCAACATGGATATCGATTCCTTACCGATGAGGAAACATCACGCCAAGATCTACCAGGAATGGTTCTCCCTCGCGGATTCAGGTTCACCTCCGTTTGCGGATACTTTTTTTTTCCCCTTCACACCTCGCTCTATCCACGAATCATTTTGAGATTTCAATCATGTTTTTGAAAGACGGGGATGGACGCATCACGGGAAATGACGCCATCGCCTTCTTCGCCATGTCCAATTTGTCTCGCGCCGATCTTAAGCAGGTAGATCGGATTCAGTTGGCCGCTGCTGATGTTTTTTTAGTGGTTATTATATTTTTTTCTGATCATATTAATTGCAGTTACCGAATCTGTTAATAGTACTTTCAGGCTTCTGTTGCATATTATGTTTTCGAAGAATATTCCACTAAATTGAACTTAGGGAAAAAGTTGCCAACTGCTATGTTTAAATCCATAATGACATTTACTAACTTGAATTCGAGGAAAAATTGCTACCTGCTGTATCTGAATCTATAATGGCATTCTTCCTATATTGATCATTTGGATTTGATTATGGAGTTGAAGTCACGTGTTGTTTTTCTCGTGTTGAGATTTCTTCGATGTAGTTTATTATCTTCCCCTTTCTTGTTGACTATTGGTGAATCTATGTCTTGCATTTTTTTCTCTGTCTAAAGAGATCTAAGTTGCTAAGTGAGTCTCTCTATACGGCTTGGTATGAAGGTATGGGCCATTGCAGACTCTAAACGGCGAGGTTATCTGGGCTTCAAAGAGTTTGTTTCAGCAATGCAGGTCTTCTTTCTTCGTTAATCAGTTATATTTTCTCCGATCTAGCAGGGGTGTGACTTCTTTCATTAAGCTATGTCTGATCTTTTGATTTGAACAGCTTGTGGCGTTAGCACAAGCAGGCAGTGAGATTAACCAAAATACACTTTCTAATGCGGGTAATCTGTTAATCTAACGTCTGAAATCACAAATAGCAAACTTTCAATGCTTCTAAATCACACACCACTTTCTTTCTATCACCACTCTTGCAGATTTGGACAAATTGAATCCTCCACTTATGGAAGGCCTAGAAAATTTACTTTGTGTAAGTACCCTAAATTTTCATATTATTTTAAAACTTGAAATTGTTCAGATATCAACTTTTTTCTGCCAAGTTTAACTTTCTGGCATTTTTTTCTCTCAGAGAAATAAGGCTTCACCAGTGAAAAATGAACCTGAACCTGAGCCATCGGGTAAGGAACTTATTGTGTATGCTGTGCTGGAATTTCTAGCACCAACACAATGTAACATTGTTGGTCTCTTCTGTAGTGAATATTCAGACACAAAAACCAACATTGCAGTGGTTCGGCTCTAAATCAGCAAAAACGGTATTCTATCTCCTCATACATGTAGCTTTTGTATGTGCCTCATCTTGCTTGAGCACAATATTTTTCAATTGTTGTTTTCATGCGAATATTAAATACTTTAATTGCATATATCATTGGTATATCATATTTCAAATGGCTATTTCTCGACATCTATTGAATTATAAAGTCTATTTATTTCCCCCTTTTTATTCAGATTTATTCTTCTTTGTCTTTCTCTAGACGGATGATGTTTGGATTTTTTTTTTTCGAAGTTAACTTTTAATTCCCATAACATATGTGACAAACTCCGCCCATGATGACCAGTCATGGCCGGTCCCAAGCCCGGATAAAGGAGGAGGGTTGCGTTAGGTTACCAGCCAGCGTCAAACTATGGCAAAATTTCATGAATGAATCCATTAAACTATTGTGCTAATGCTAGGTTGTTCCCCGGAAGGAACGCGTTGCAGGGTCCGACTGTAACGTCTCGGCAAGGACCGCTACATCTCCAGAACTCGGGTGTAGTGATAAATATGCAAGAGTTCGCGTTACAGGGTCGACCGCTACATCTCCATGAGAACTTGGGTGTAGTGTTAAATAGGCAAGAGTTCTCACACCATAGGTTAGATAAGAACAAATATGATAGGAAAACTAATAATCTAAGATTTGGAACATGGAATATAGGAACTCTCACTGGTAAATCAATGGAGGTAGTAGATATGATGATTAGGAGAAAAATTAATATTTTATGTGTACAAGAGACAAAATGGACAGGTGAGAAGGCAAAGATGATAGAGAACTCGGGTTTTAAGTTATGGTATACTGGAAAGAGTAAAACGAGAAATGGAGTGGGTATTATTGTAGATAGTTTGTTAAAGGATAAAGTTGTAGGAGTAGTTAGAAAAGGGGATAGAATTATAACTCTTAAGATAATAGTGGCAGAAACTATGAACATAATTACCGTATATGCACCACAAGTAGGATTAGATGAAGCTACCAAATTAAGGTTTTGGGAGGACTTAGATGAAATATTACAAAATATTCCACCAAATGAAAGGATTTTAATAGGAGGTGATCTAAATGGCCATGTCGGAGTGAAAAATGAGGAATATGAGAGAGTACATGGGAGTTATGGGTTTGGAACGAGAAATGAGGAAGGGAAAACTATATTAGATTTTGCGATAGCATATGACCTTATATTAGCTAATACATTTTTTAAGAAAAGAGAAGAACACTTAGTCACATTCAAAAGTGGGAATAATAAATCGCAAATTGACTTTCTTATGGTTAGGAAGAAGGATAGAAAGATTTGTAAAGATTGCAAAGTCATCCCTGGAGAAAACTTAACTACCCAACATAGGGTAGTAGTGTTGGATATACGCCTCAAACATAGTATCAATAGAAAGAAATATATACAATTCCTAGAATTAAGTGGTGGAAGTTAAAGGATGGGAAGCAACATATATTTAAAGAGAAGGTAGAACAAGCATTAGGTGAAATATACGATGACTCTAATACAACATGGGATAAGATGGTATCAAAGTTGAAAATAGTAGCTAAGAGTGTACTCGGTGAGTCAAAGGGACATGCACCACTAAGTAAAGAATCTTGGTGGTGGAATGAGAAAGTACAAGAGAAAGTGAAGGAAAAACGAATAGCTTATAAGGAATTATATATTTGTAAGAACGAGGAAAATTTAAAAAAATATACAATAGCCAAGAAAGAAGCTAAGAAAGTAGTGAGTGAAGCAAAAAATGAAACTTTTGAACGGTTATATCAAAAATTGGATACAAAAGAAGGGGAAAGAGATATTTATAGAATAGCTAAAGTGAGAGAAAGGAAAACAAGAGATCTTAGCCAAATAAAATGTATTAAAGATGAATGTAATAGGGTATTAGTAAATGATGGAGAAATAAAAGAGCGGTGGAAGAGGTATTTTCATCAACTTTTTAATGAAGGTTTAGGTGACCAACTTAACTTAGGTAATTTAATTAGGTCAAATGAGCATAGAAATTTTAATTTTTATCGTAGAATTCAAACTTCAGAAGTAAAACAAACTTTAAATGAGATGCACAATGGAAAAGCCGTTGGACCAGATGATATTCCAATAGAGGTATGGAAGTGCTTAGGGAAACAAGGTATTGAATGGCTTACAAAATTATTTAACATGATATTGAAAACGAAAAAAATGCCTGATCAATGGAGGATAAGTACTCTAGTTCCCTTATATAAGAATAAGGGAGACGTACAAAATTGTGCAAACTATAGGGGTATTAAACTAATGAGTCATACTATGAAACTTTGGGAAAAAGTAATAGAAAAAAGATTAAGGAAGGAGAC
This sequence comes from Zingiber officinale, assembly GCF_018446385.1. NCBI lineage: Eukaryota > Viridiplantae > Streptophyta > Magnoliopsida > Zingiberales > Zingiberaceae > Zingiber > Zingiber officinale. Next base: position 35,939,302 of record NC_056001.1, read on the forward strand.
CATAGTGACAGAAAATCAATTTGGGTTCATGCCTGGAAGGTCGACAATAGAAGCTATACATCTTCTTAGACAATTAATTGAAAAATATCGAGAGCAAAAACAAGATCTACACATGGTATTCATTGACTTAGAAAAAGCGTATGATAGAGTCCCAAGAGAAATTATATGGTGAATTTTAGAAAAGAGAGGTGTTAGCGTAACATATATGAACTAATTAAGGATATGATGAGGATGTAACGACAGAGTAAAGACTTCAGACGGAATAACTGAAGCATTTCCAATAAAGATAGGGTTACATCAAGGATCGACTCTAAGTCCCTATCTTTTACATTAATTATGGACGAACTCACTGCACACATTCAAGATACAGTACGTGGTGCATGTTGTTTGCAGATGATATTATTTTGGTAGATGAGACACGTGAAGGAGTAAATGCTAAGCTAGAATCTTGGAGGGAAACACTAGAAGGGAAAGGTTTTAAGCTTAGTAGATTAAAGACAGAATATATGGAATTTAAGTTTAGCAATATTAGAAGTAATGAAACAATTGTTAAGATAGGAGAGGACGAGTTGCCCGGAACCGAGAGATTTAAATATTTAGGATCATTTTTACAAAATGATGGAGGGATTGAGAGAGATGTCTTACATAGAATACAAGCAGGATGAGTGAAATGGAGGGGAGCGTCGGGTGTTTTATGTGACCGTAAAGTACCTCTTAAACTTAAAGGTAAGTTCTATAAAATCGCAGTTAGACCTGCTATGTTATATGGAGCTGAATGTTGGGCTATGACTCGAGCACATGAGCAGAAGATGAGAGTTGCAGAGATGAGGATGTTAAGGTGGATGTGTGGACATACGAGGATGGACAAAATAAGAAATGAGAGCATTAGAGAGAAAGTAGGAGTTGCATCTATTGAGGAAAAACTCAGAGAGACACGTTTAAGATGGTACGGACATGTACTTAGACGACCAATAAATGCTCCAGTTAGGCGATGTGAAACTATGATAAACATGCATATAAAACGAGGAAAAGGAAGACCAAAAAAGACTTGGTTAGCAACAATAAAACAAGATAAAATTTATTTAAATATAGATGATGATATAATAGGAGATAGAGCTCAATGGCGTAAAAGGATTCATACAGCCGACCCCACTTAGTGGGAAAAGGCTTGGTTGTTGTTGTTGTTGTTGTATATGTGACAAACAAGTGTAAGAGTTCTTCAAGAGATTAATCATGAAAAACACTTATGAAATTGAACCTAAATGATTGATAATACCTATGAGACCATAACAACTTTATTATTTTATTTTATTTTTCAATTGTTTGTCTAAAAATATTTTCAAGCCTTTCTTTTAAACTAAATTCTAGCATGCATTTTTAGGACCTTCATTATTTCATACCACTTCAGTCTGTCTACTTGGTTCCCTTTCAATATCTTATAACATTTATAGCAAATAAGCTTTGGCATAAGATTTGCCTACCTACCCCTTGGCTACACTAAGCATTGTTTAGATTTAGATCTGTGAGCATGCAGAGGTTGGTGTAATTTCATTGGTTTCATATATGATTAATTCAAAATTTGCTTGATTGGTTGAGCTTTCTGTGTTTCATTTCCTTCTGTCTAAGTTCATCAATTTTGTATTATTTGTTTGGCAATTTTCTAATAAGAATGAATCTTTATATACGTAAATAGTTTCCTTTTTTAAATTAAGCAATTTTTTTTTTGATTTAATTTCCCATGTTACTACTAATTATTTTCTTTCTGTTAACTATTCTAAAAGTATATATTTCCCTTTGAATCAGTTGTTACCATTGAGCTCAGTTACTTCAATTGTTGATGGATTGAAGAGGCTATACCTCGAAAAGCTGAAACCTCTTGAAGTTACCTATCGTTTCAATGATTTTGCCTGTCCTTTGTTGGTATGTTTGCGCTCTACTCTATCATTCTCCACTTTTTACTTGTTCTTATCAGGCCTTCATTAATACTGTGAAATAATAAATGTATTAACGTGTCAGCCTTTTCTTTGAATGTATTCCACTTAATTCTGATTCCAAATACACACTGACTGTCTTGCAGACAAACAGTGATTTTGATGCTAAGCCCATGATCATGCTCCTGGGCCAATATTCCACTGGAAAAACAACATTCATTAAACATTTACTGAAGTCAAGTTATCCAGGTCCTTATATGTCACTATGGCTGATGTTTTCTTTATTTGTCAGATTTTTCAAACTAAGCAAAACTTCCATTATATTTTTGGCACTTTTTCTTTCAGGTGCTCATATCGGTCCAGAACCAACCACTGACCGTTTTGTTGTGATAATGGTATGCAATATCTTTCCTTTTACTACTGATGATCTTGGATTCTTTTCTTTTCTTTATTTCAAGCAAACTAGCTATGTGGGAGGTTAATCTTTTTCTTCACGAGAGGACTTTGTATAAGTAAAATCCTTGTTGTGTCTCTTTTTCGCTTCAAAATGTGCAAACCATTAGATGGCCTAACATAGAAATGGGTATGTTATTTTAGTTGATAATGTGTCAAATACTTTTATTTATTTTCTCTAGTCTTTTAGTCTCCATGGTTCATTCCATCTCCAAGGGGAATGCTATAGTTGATCCAATCAGAGGCATTGGCACAATCGTTCAAGTACAAATTTATTGTGTATCCTAGCGATAAGGATGGTTAACACTTATTTTTTTTTTTTACATTCTTTAAGAGTAAGGGATCTGCTTCCTTGACTTATTTTCTTTTACTAAATATGAGCTTGGCTTATTTTCTTTTTTCTTTATTTTGAGCAAACCAGCTATGCAGAGGGTTGATATTTTTCTTAACTAGATGATGAATTTTGGAGCTTCAAGACGTGGAAACATTGTTTTCACATTAAGCATTGTTTTGAAGCTTCACTAGAAGATAATTTCCTTTTTTGTTGGCCGTGTCTCTCTCCACTCTTGTCATCATCATGGAGCATTGTTTCTTTCTGCTAGTTCGCCAAATTCGATATTGGAGCTTATTCATTTTCTACTCCTCTTCATTATGTACCGTGTAGTTATTTAAGTACTTTTGGTTTTTCAGTCCGGACCTGATGAAAGGACTGTTCCTGGGAATACTATTGCTGTACAAGCGGATATGCCTTTCAATGGTCTTACAACGTTTGGATCTGCATTTTTATCAAAGTTTGAGTGCTCACAAATGCCAAATTCGGTATATTCTCATTTTTTTTTAATGTTTGTAATGAAAAATTTTACATGGTGATTAAATGCGCTTTGAAGCTGCTGGAACACTTAGCGTTTGTCGATACTCCTGGCGTACTTTCTGGAGAAAAACAACGAACTCAACGCAGTTATGACTTCACCGGTGTTACTTCATGGTTCGCATCGAAATGTGATCTTATTCTTCTTTTGTTCGATCCACATAAGCTCGACATCAGTGATGAGTTCAAACGTGTTATTGCCTCTCTTCGTGGCCATGACGACAAAATACGTGTGGTCCTGAATAAAGCGGACCAAGTTGACACTCAACAGGTGAACCAGTTTCAATTTCTTTGAATTCGCAAACGATATACTCATATCACACATGTTTCATCCTCGCAGCTTATGAGAGTTTATGGTGCATTGATGTGGTCACTCGGAAAAGTTCTAAATACTCCTGAAGTAATGCGTGTATACATCGGGTATGCCATCCTTTTCATTACACCTTCAAGATTCTGATACAATATCGGTTTAATGAGGCCAGAATCTGTAAAATTGTACTTTGATAAATAAACGAGTACATAAGTTGTTGAATATGTTTAAACAGTTCGTTCAATGACAAACCCATAAACGAGGCAGCGGTTGGTCCACTTGGGAAGGAGCTGTTTGAAAAAGAACAGGATGATCTCCTTTCTGATTTGAAAGATATTCCTAAGAAGGCTTGTGATCGCAAGGTAATTCAATCAAATTTCATATCTCCTTTTATATCGCACTTTATCGTCTAATTTCTTTCAGACATTTTCATTGATTGCAGATCAATGAATTCGTTAAGAGAGCTAGAGCAGCAAAAATTCATGCTTATGTCATTAGTCACCTTAAAAATGAGATGCCAGCGATGCTAGGCAAGGCAAAGGCTCAACAGAAACTCATTGATAATCTTGAGGACCAGTTTGCTAAGGTATTTTTTCCCCATTACATTTAATTTAAAAATTGTTTCCTAGTGCCTTTTGCAAGATTATACCAAAAAAAAAAATCAAGTACGAGCCCAAAATGTAATATTTCGTGTATCTTTGCAATTCATACCCACACTCGAAGGTTCAAATTTTAGGAATGATTTAATCCAAAACTCCACTTCAGGTCAATTTAGCTATTTATCAAAGTACTAGTTCAATGAAAAACTCACATGTTGCTCGGATACCGAAAACTTCTCTATAAGGAAATGGGCTCTTTTAGTCTCCAGCCGCATCCAAATTGAACCCAAAGCGTCTTCTAGGTCTCTGGAATGCAACTTTATTGAAAAACTCACAAGTTAGCCATATCATCCTTAGAAAATCATATTTCAAAATTTCTAAAATAGAATTAATTTAACACTTTCCATCATAATTGAATTAAATATAATTTATTTGGCACCTAATTGAGGCTATTATTCCCAATATTTGGCTGGCCTAGTACATTACTTCTGAAAACAATAATTGACAAGGTTGCTTTCTAATTTATGTCAAATTGATTGTTAAGATGTCCAAACTATGCTTACATTACGTCAGCTGCTTGGAACAGGTTCAGAGGGAGTATCATCTCCCAGCTGGGGATTTCCCCGACGTGGAGCACTTTAAAGAAGTTTTGAGCGGCTACAGTATCGATAAGTTTGAGAAGCTGAAACCCAAAATGGTGCAGGCTGTGGACGATATGCTTGCTCATGACATCCCCCAATTGCTCAAAACTTTCAGGAACCCATACGAACGCTGAGAGCAGGTATCGCATCGAGAGCAGTTTATAATTACCAATGATTTCTATTATTTTTGAAACAGGGGCCAATGCTCAGATTCCACCATGTCCCACTGCGCCATGCTATTATTAAATTCGAACTTGTAACTATTAGGTTGAGATGTAGTGCTTTGGATTCATATTCTGTGATATATAATCTTCGATCATTTTTTTTTAAAATTAAAAGTAAATGTGTTAAATGTGGCAAAGCAAATGCTTTTAGTTGCTTCCTTTGAGTTGCATCAACAGGGGTTCGTATTTCAATAATACTTTGGTTGAGCAAATACATCCAAGTCCGTTCTCATCCAGTGTACTAAAATTGATACAAATATTATTGATCAAGTTGTTTATCGGCACATTCAACAAAAGTTTTAAGAAAAGAGATTGACAAATGTACTACTGAAGCGTCGAACTCTTCAGTATAGGCAAATAGATTGAAAATGTATTACTAATCAACTTCTGTTATGTTGGTTCTACTGATGCAATCAGCCTTCAAAATTTTGATGCTCGATAATATACTTATGTTTGGTTAATTTGATCCAGGATTGATTTAAATAATATTTGATATTTGGAAGAGGAAAATTTAATCAGGACTAAATGACTAATAAAAATAAGTCTTAATTGGATGTTAGGTAAATGAGAAGTCTACTGAGTGATTAGTCTTAACTCGAGTTTAGGTAAGGAAAAGTCTTAGTGAGTAAAGTTAGGTGATGGAAGTCCTTGTTAGTGAAGTTAAATAGTGAAAATTCTAGTGAATAAAGGTAGGTAATGGAAAGTTCTAATAAGAGAAGTTAGACAGTGGAAAACCATAAGGGAGATAACCCTATGTAATGAGAAGTCTTAGAGGAGTGAACTCCAAATAAAAGATAAGTCTAATATGGTAGGTAGACTTACGGGATTAGACTTAAGTTGTTTGTTTGTATTTTTTATGGTTGTTTTGTAGGAATTTGGAGTTGGAAGTAAAACAGAAAACACACAAAGATAAATGAGTGAGTTGTACTTGACTCGGGTCGAACTAGACTTAAACCAGTTCAGTAGACCGAACCAATGGTTCAATAGAGCAATTGAGTTCAGTTCTAAATTATTGAATTGTCAGAAATGTTGATATAGAAGCCGATATGGAAAAAGATTAGGTTAAGCCTGATGATTTGGCTGAGAATAAAGATAAGGCTCATGCGACTGGGGGGAGCGCTAGGAGGAGTGTGTGACACTTAGGAGCTTCAGGATCAATCGACAACGATCTGTTTGATTTTCTTGTATTTATAATACTATACGTTTGAATTTAATTTCCATTTGTGTTTATGTACAAATTGTAAGGCGTTTCTCTGTCTCCTTAAAATTTTGGAAAAGAGACTACTAGTAGATGGACGCTTCCCATGATTAGGTCTTGGACATACTTACCCCGTGAGGGTCGAGAACCAAGTAAATCCATAAGTCTTTTTGCTTTGTTATTTTATATTTTCGTTGTGCACTAACTCTGGTATAAAGACGAATGAACGACGAAACGTGAAAAGAAACCTAGTGATATATATTTACCCTCCTACATTGACGCACACCGATCTTACATATTCCTACAAGTGCAATACACTTTTGTACTTTTAGAGAGTACTTGTGTAAGTGTAACCTAGTTATAATTTTTGAATATTCTATAAAGATATCATCTAAACTCACAAAGCATCTAGTCTGGATCATGACTCTGATATTATTTGTTGGGACCGAAATAATTCACGTCTTTACAATGATATGATATTATTCATTTTGGATTTAAATCCTTATAATTTTATTTTTGGACTATATTCAAAGGTCTCATATCCATAGAGATATTTTCATCCCTTTTAAATTCATAATGTTTTTCATATCTTTTTCATGTTAAATTTTGATTACATTACCCTTGGTGTAAAGAAACTTCTTTGACGTTTAGTACTGGAAACGTAGCATTTGATTTGACCTCCATTTCGGTCTCTTTCCATTCATGTTTTGCAGATAATATTTCTCCATCCCACAGATTACAGGTTGTTCCTCCATCCGTTTTCATTCTTTATAGGAGATTTGCATTGAACAGCTTGTGCGCAGGCCATTCACTTGTTTATTATTAGAAAAAAAAACAGAAGAAAGGCTTGGAGAAGCTAGCATATTTTCAAGTTCTGTACTAAAGACAGTTCTCATTCTCACTTCTCATCTTATAAGTCAGTATTCCACATTTAATTTGCTTAGTCCCACATACTTTTAATTTGCTAACATATGGCGCTTTAGTTTCACACCTTTGTGCCACTTAGGCTGAATTTTTAGTTCCAAACTAATCGAATTCACATTTAGCGTAAAGTTGATGTCCTTTTCCTTATTATAATGTTGAACCTTGGAAAACCCTTTTAGATGGGATACCATAAAACATACGCAATTAGTGTGCAACTACATATACGATAGCGATTACAAACTAATGAATTAGCTTTTAATATGAAAGAAAGAATGATAACATATCCTCCTATTCTCACAATCTTCTCGTTGACCATCACCTTCCATCAGAAATTTTAATATCAATGCTTTGAGTTAGCACAATTTACTCTCCTTCAACTAGCTTTTAGTTTGTACTGATATGGAGCCATAGTTGAACTGGAAGGGAAAGCTTCAAGAGCTGTCTTAAATGCGGCGATGGCGACCTATAGCAATGGGTGTTGCTGTGCTGTAGATTAGCATGTGCTTAGTGAAGGCAAAGGTAAAAAAGTGAAACTAATTATTGTGTTTGTGAGGTTGGTTTCCTCATTGATGGACCGCATCTACTTCACCATCACGTACATAATTTATTGCAGGACACAATGAGTGTTGCTTTCGTGACGGGTTATTGTGGTAACTCTCTTTTCATCCATGTCAGAGCTAGACATAGACAGCCATGGAAAACCTATACATTGCTTGGAAGTCCAAGTCAGATCTACCTTGCTCCACTATTTGGGTACATTTTCTTTGTCATAAATGTTTTCTTGTGTCTTGATCTTGCATTGAATTGTTTGTTGTAAATATAAACGATAGTTCTTCCAACAAAGGTTTCAAATCGTGTTATATTATTTGATGCGCGATGTCGGTAATAAATTATAGTTAAAGAAGGAGGTGAAACATATGTAGAAGGTATTATTTGTATTGAGTATGACTTTAAATCTTATACCATGTTGAATAAAACAAAACGGTTGAAACATAATGATCCCGTCCGGAAGCTGAGTCGGATGGAGGCGTGCCTTGGTGTACTGGAAGTTGACGGAAAGTCGCAGCGGCGTCAGATCTACCTGACACCCTCCAGAAAGGTTCGCACGGACGGCTGACGAAGGAGGATGATCAGGACGATGACAATGCGGCTCTGTGCACACTCAGACGAGCCCACGAGTCGTTAGAGATCAGAAACCAGGAAAAAAGTCCCCGGGTCAGGCCCTCCGATACTCAAGTCAAGTACTTTTTCCCCAGAAAGCACAGAGAAAGGACGAAAAGTAAAGACTAGTAAGAAATGACGACTGAGCGTACCTGCATAAGGGACAAAACATCCCTTTTTATACTGCAACGGATGTTTCTGGAACCTGGCGGGTGTCAGGGAATGTCGATTGTCAGGCCTTGTCTGGCGGTGATTGACATGTGGCACTTCCTCATAGGTCGACGGTAAAACCAAAGGCGTAGGGAGCCCCGATTGTTAGAATATTCCCCGACACACTGATTATTCTCTGACATTCTCTGATAGGCAGCTACAATTCCTTGGCTTGTTTGTCCTGCTGTACCCGGACGCCGAGCCTGCCTTCCGAGATCTGTACTCCGACTTACTTTTGTATGCTGTTATCCGTGGCTCGTCTATCTAGACCTATAGGTTAGGCTTGTATCCTGACCTGCCTCTGTTGTTATCCATGGCCTGTACATTCCGACCTGTATGCTAGAGTTGTATCCCAACCTGCCTTTGTTGTTATCCAGGGTTTGTACGTCCCGACCTGTACTCCAGGTTTGTTTTCCGACCTGTATACATTAACCGTTATCCATGGCTCGTACATCTCGATCTGTACTCCAGGTCTGTTTCCCGACCTGTATTCGTTTACTGTTATCCTTGGCCTGTACGTCCCGACCTGTACGCTAAGGTTGTATCCCGACCTGTATTCGTTTACTGTTATCCGTGGTTTGTACGTTCCGACCTGTACGCCAGGTCTGTTTCCCGACCGGCCTCTGTTGTCATCCAGGGCTTGTGTGTTCCGACCTGTACGCTAGAGTTGTGTCCCGACCTGCCCTTGTTGTTATCCAGGGCTTGTGCGTTCCGACCTGTACGCTAGAGCTGTGTCCCGACCTGCCCCTGTTGTTATTCAGGGCTTGTACGTCCCGACCTGTACTCCAGGTCTGTTTCCTGACCTGTATATGTTAACCGTTATCCATGGCTTGTACATTCCGACCTGCCCGACCGGTCTGTTTCTTGACCTGCTTTCGTCTGGCTAGTACTTTCCCGACCTGTGTAGGCCAGGTTTGTATCCTGACCTTCTATTTCGCTCGAAGTCTTTCCTTCTGCGCCTTTATTTGGCCTGTGGGCCCACTCCTCAGCTATACCCGGCCTGGGGGTCCATCCTTTAACTATAGTCGGTCTGTGGGTTCAGTTCTTAGCTATACCTGGCCCGTGGGCCTACTTCCTGATCGCTATCGAGGCTAGTTATTGTCCGACTTGCCTCATCAACTGAGACTTTGACCTTGGTCACGCCCCTGGTCACGCAAACTTGACTTCGGACATCCACGTAAGCTTGACTTCTGACCGACCACGGAGGCTGGACTTCTGACCTCCCTGACTTCCACGTCAGCTAGACTTTTGACCCTCCTGACCTCCATGTCAGCTTAACTTTTGACCGGCCACGAAGGCCGGACTTCTGACCTCCCTGACCTCCACATCAGCTTGACTTCCGATCATCTCATGGTCTTGACTCCTAGCCACATCATTTCACTGACCCCACGAACCTGCGCCGTATCACATAACATTCCGATAATTAGTTAAAATTCGATACCACTCAGTATAAATAATATTTCTTTCTTAGGTTTTATCTCCTTCCTTCAACCTCTAACATCATTATAGTTTTTCTATCGAAGACCGAAACTATGATATGGTTGAACTTTTGTGTTAAGTGGTATCGATTTCGATGATTTACACTGATATAGTGCATAATGATGGGGGTCCGATAAAGTTGGACAGTCAGAAGTCAAGGGGATGTGACAGTCAGAAATAAAAGAGACGTGACAATCAGAAGTCAAAGGGACGGAGTATTCAACAGGTATGGAAAAAGGAAATAAGATTGGGTGACAACGTCAGCAACCTGATTCCCGATCGAGCTCTCACAGACCATAACTCCAGATCTGAGACACCTGGGTAGACAGTTGGGGTGATACATGACCTGAATTTGACCGGTGGGGCTCCCACGGCCTGGTTGTAGTTGTACTTAGGCCTACTGCTCTCAGTAAGCTAAACTCCCGGTCATCTCTTGGACGATCTCTCCACGGCTCCCGACCCTCTGGGGTTTAGGCCAAGTGTTATACCTGAACTGAGCATCTCGAGCTGCCCTATTCATGCACGGTCGGGACAGAAGGCGCTACATGACAACAAGGTCAGAGAATTGTAACCATCTGTCAGAGAATAATTGTTAAGTGTCAGAGAATATTCCAATGGTCTGCAGTCATCTAGGAATAAAACCTTTCTTCAGTCTACAGGAGGATGGCACGTGTCCTCTATCACCCGATAAGTCCTGACACCCGACATTTTCTGACATTAGTCAGGCTCCAGAAGGTACACATTGTCATATAAAAAGGGAGGTCCTCTCCCTCACGTAGAGACGCTCTCTCGCACATTCGCACTTGTCTTCTACTTTTTTTTTCTCCTTCGTACACTATTTTTCTGGGGAAAAGTACTTGACTTGAGCGTCGAAGGGTCTTCTCCAGGGACTTTTTCCTTGGTTTCTAGCCTCTAACGCCCGTGTACTTGTCTGAGTGTGTGCAGAGCTCAGCCACCGTCGGCTCAATTATTGTCGTCCATCAGCGCCACGTGGGAGTCCATTTTCGGAAGCACATACGAGAAAGTTTTAGTCGCCTCTCCGTCAACGACAGTAACAGCTCACCTGACCTTCATCTTACTCAGATTCCGAACATAATCGTACACAATATAAGATTTCAAACCTTGTTTCTAACATCCATAGGCTTCTAGCTTGATCATATATCGGTTGTGCATTTATGTGATTTCGATAACTAAATTATACTTAAACAAAGCCAAATTCATACTCAGTTCGCCATTTCGACTTGGTCCTTCAACTGCTTTATATACTTAAAAAAAAAACAGAATTAATATTCAGCTACATATGGTTTGACTAAAACTATATTTTATAGAATATTTTAAGCTCCTTTTTTTGGTTTCTTGCTAACAAATAATTGTATCCTTCCATGGATGCATGCTTTTTCATTTTTCACTATCTAATTTGAGCTCATCGAACAAGACAAACCTTCAATTCCTTTAGCAACCTAAGTTGCTTTCTTCTCTATTCTCTCTCTCACTGTATATATATATATGTATATATATATAAAAGAGGGCGAACAATGGGCATGTGGGTTGTCCCTCTCATGTCAACTAGTTCATCACACTCATTTCTGTAGGGTAGGCCCATATTGGATGAGGAAGGAAGACCTCTTACAGACTTTATGTCACTGGCTGGAAGGACTGCTGCATGCATGGATTGCTGGTCAAAGCGTGTTGCATCTATCATGGTACAACGGAGTAAATGACAGGGCAGAGGAAAACCTTGTAGCCGAGGCATGCCAAGACTCGGTCCTCGATTATCTTTGAATGTCTCGAGAATTCGAGGTGGATAATTATTTCAGCAAAGATAACTTTTAGGAAACTGGGTGACACTTGCTAGTAGTCTCTGATGAAGATAAGCAACACTGGAAATTGCTCTTGTTTGATGTTTATGGCCAGTCAATGAGTTTTATAATAATCAAATTAAAGGATTTTAGAGGAGGTACTGTGAGAGAAAAAATGAGCAGGCAATTGAAGATTTAGCTGCAAAGACTCGATCTGTTCTTGAAAGCTACTAAATTTAAGCATATAAACAAACCAGAAGTTACAATCCCAGGACGATGCAAGCGCCTAACTGCTGCATTTTATTTGTCTGTTTCTTACAGATTCGATTGGAGGCAGGAGCAGGCTAATGGCTAGTTCAGTGCAGGGAAGACTCGCAGTGAAAAAAGGTTACTGGGTACGGTTCTAGAACGCCGGCGACGAGGTGGAAGAAGAGGAAGAGTTGACGGAGTTGAGAATGGTGTTCCAGTAGTTCTTGTTCATTTCTACTTCCTCTTCTTCCTCCTCTCGCAGGCAGTCATTGTTTCCGTAAGAATCGCCGCCACCGTAGTCGGAATTCTTGTCTCCCAGCAGCATCCCGGTGAAGCCGCCGCCAGCTTGCAGTTGACCCCATCCGCAGGCCTCTCCATCTCCTAGCCACGGCGCCTCCCCGCCGACGACAGCGTCGTAGATGCCCAAGCCCGCAAAGTTATCCATCCTGTCGGCTCCTTGGTAGCCGAGCCCTCCGGCGGCCGCCGCCGCCGCCAGAAGCCGGTTCTCCGCGAAGCTCAACGTGGAGGTGGGCGACTCAAGATCCGACCTTTGGCCTTGCCCCGGCGGCTTCCCTTCCCACGCCCCTCGCCAAGCCCGGAACACGCCGACGAAGCCCGGCGGAGAAGCGGAGGATGAGGGAGGCGACCCCATGGCCGCCGCAGTCCGAATCCTCGACTCTCGCACGAGGCGCGCCTCGGCCTCCAGTCGCGCGCTCTCCCACTGCGCCATGTGGCTGAGGTTGGCGGCGCTCCGGGAGCGTCCGGCGTCGGCGGCGGGGCCGAGGGCGTCGCTCTTCGCCTTGTGCGTGCACGGGTCGATGCCCATCTTCGCCAGCCGCTTCTTCAGGTGCGTGTTCCAGTAGTTCTTGATCTCATTGTCCGTTCTCTTCGGCAAGTGCGTCGCGATCGCCGACCACCTGAAACAAAGAAACCTCCGAACCATCAACCACATCATGCTCACGCAGAGAAAAACAATGCAGCATTCGAGGAGCAGATTGAACCTGTTCCCGAGCAGGGCATGCAGTTGGACGATGGTCTGCTCCTCCTGCACACTAAACTCCCCTCTCTTGATGTCCGGCCTCAGGTAGTTGGTCCACCTCAACCTGCAACTCTTCCCACACCGCTGCAGCCCTGCAAAAGCACCACCACAATTCACACTTCATCGTCCTTTTTACCCTTCTCAAGCGCAATTCAGGTAGCGGCGGCAGAGGAAGCTCACCGGCTTTCGCCGGCAAAGCTCTCCAGCTCCCATGGCCGTGCTTCTCGACGTAGGCCAGCAGCTTCTGGTCTTCCTCCGGCGTCCACGGCCCCTTCTTCAGCCCCACCTTCTCGCAGCACGGCGATCGACCCATCACAATTCACACACCCCGACCTCACAGGAACAATCTGCTTATATCTTAAGCTCTCATGCCCGTCGACCAGTCTATCTCATAGTGTTATACGCAAAAGTCAAAAAAGGATAAATCCAGCTAGTGCTGGGTGACCAAATCCGATCTCATAGATTTTTCTATCGGCTATTAGAATATATATCAAAAGTGCTGATGGTAAATAATTTAAAAGTCTAATATTCTTTATTGTACGTGCTATTTAAAAAAAATTACTATAAATTTACCGTAACTTACTATTAAATAATGAATACTTAGAAGTTAATCCAAATACCTTAACACTACATCATAATCCCTGAACGTGATACAGCAGAAGTCTAGTATTTATTGCAGAGAGAGAGAGGGGGGAGGGGGAGAGGGACATGAGCATAAAAGGAGGGGCACCATACAGAAATGGCACTGAAATAAATAACGCTCTGCTGGTCAGGACACAATAATCCTTCGCAACCTCAGCTTGTCCTGTCCTTCTCTCAGCTCTTTTAACTGCTGGTTGAATCTGTTTTTTCATCCACGGAGCCTATGTCAGGCTGGCAATGAGAATGGGAATGGAAGGAAGGAAGAATGCCCGGTGCTCAGTGCAAGGGAACGCCTGCATGAGGCCTGCCATTCTTCATCTGCACCGCACCAGTGAATGACGCTTCATCATGATCGTGCAAATGTCAACAGATGTTTCAGCAGTGGATCTTTTGTTCCTTCCAGCAGTCAAAACTTTTATGAGTTTTTGCAAGAAATTTGTGCATTTTGGATTGTCGGGCGTGGACAGTTGGACTGACAAGATAAATAAGAGGAAAACAACAGAACAAAAGAAAAATTAAGACCTCAGTCACACGATCCGGATCCGTCTCCTTGTGTAGGACGATGTTGCCACAAAAGTCAGATTGAGGCACCATTTACTGGCCTTATCAAATCATGTCGTTGACTTTTATAACATGGTGTGTTTTACTTATACGCTCATGTTGAAGCATATACATTCATAATGTAGAAAAACAAAATTGATCGTCCCCAAATGCCTTGGTGAAGAGACATGTAAACTCTGGTGGTAAAAGATAAAAGCCCTTACGAAGACTTAGTCAGGCCTTCTAAAGAGGGACACGAGAGTATTTAACTGTCGGCCGGTCATGTATCATGCTCGCCCTATTTTTACCCTGTACCCCAATTCAAACATTTCAAATCAATCATGTTATCATAATAGTCTTGAAATTTTATTTTGAAAAGTCTTAAAATTACCTCATAAATTTCTTGAAAATTTAATTATATATAGATGCTATTATATTTAAGAGAGTTGGGCCCAAGTTGTACCCAATCTCTCAAAATATCTTTTTTACCACCAAATTCGTAATAGATAATTTCACTTGAATTGATGGTTTACTGTGTAATAATTGAAAGTGCATAGGACTTGTCTCAAAAAAATTATCCACTTCAGAGTAAAGGGTATTGAAGGACCTATTGCATATAACCTTATCTAATTTTGCAAGAGATGATTTCTGAGACTCAAATATGTGGCCTAAGTCACATAATATCAAATTTATTATTGCACTAAGGCTCCCCACACTTCAATTGAAAAGAACAATTTATTAAAAAAAAAGGTAAAAAAAAATGCCACCTATGGAAAATACTAAGAAGCCAAGAATGTAAAACCTTGCAATACCTCATCCTCCACACATGCAATCTGTAGCTGGATATGTGTAAATAGACTGTTTTGGCTTCCTCAACCTAATCTGCCCTTGTCGCGTCTTGTGACCTGACTCGACCGCCTGTTGAAAGTCAGACCACTCTATGCTCTTATTCAGAAACAATTGCCCTAACAGGCTCATGCTCGGTCGTATGGTCTTCAAGTTCTTATATGTCCGATAGCCCAACTAGATCCATCAAAAAATCTCAGTCAGTAGCTGTCAAAGCAAGTGATTGCCAAATACTAAATTGTTATCACAAGGAAACTAACTACTGCATTGTGCATATTGCCAGGGGATGCAGAGATGAAGATGTCTGCGTGCATGCTAACAAAGTAGTCGACGGCGGCCAGAAGAGATGCCTTGCCATCCACCTGCATTAGTTCCTCTTCTGAAGCAAGGTTCTTCTTATCTTCCATGAGTGGGAATAACTTTAGCAGGCTAGAAATTCTAGCCTCTCCACCATACACCTGAAGCAACAAGGTTCAACATTAAGGCTTCTATGCCTTTGTCCACCGGAAAAAATTAGAAAGAGAACACAGTTTCAGACCTTATGGGAGGCGAGAAATAGCCGGGTGCTGCTGTCAAAGCCCAAGGCTACCAGTAGCAGTCCTATTTCTTCAGGGGTTAATGGGCATCTACCCTGGCCTCGCAACTCCTCGTCAGTGAATTGGGAATTTAACACCCTCCCTTGCCATATCACTTGCCTGTATTTGGCTAAGGCAAGCCTTTCAGCTTTACCACCTCCAAAATCACAGGAAGAGTGTGCCGTCATGTCCTGCACGTCTTTGTTGATTATGACTTGTAATCCTGAAGTCCAATTTAGGAATTATCTAAGCCGTAGAAATGTGTTAGGCTATACCTTATCGAACCGAAGGTGTAACACTGCAAATTTTCCTGAGCCTGCTTCATTCTCATCTTGTATCTCTTTTATATACTCATTGGTCTTTTCATGGATTGGATTCCTCAATCTCTTAACAAGGGTCTGTCCTAATGCAGTGATATGAGGAACAAAAGCTAATGCCTGAAAATTTACTTTACATCTCAGGCGTTGTATATCTCCTGGCAAATTGTCGAAAGTCAGTCGGTGGGAGAAGGGAGAAATAGCAGCGATGCCGTAACTGTTGCAGCACGATCAGAGTAAGCAACTGATAGCATGAGAAAAAAATATGTAGCATATAACCCATAGAAACTTAATCATGTGACTCTACACAATGTTCTTATAAGCCAAAAACTACTTTAGCTATTGACGAGACCAAATTTGCTAACCCAGCATACAACTGTATTCTTCATTGAATGACAGCTCATTCAACATAAGCTTTTAAATTTGTTCGATAACTCATTGGTGCAATCTAGTGAGTAACAAGCAGTGATAAGTCAGTTTTAGTACACAGGACTTGTTGAGTCGGAAGATCCAATTACAAGCTTGTATTAGGACTCCAGAAACATGATGAGTTTATAGAAAATTATTAAAGCACAAGAAGAGAATTAATACCCAATCTTTGGCTGTACAACTCGAGGGAGATGATAAATGTGACAGTTAAACTAGTAATAAACTGTTCTAGCAACATGAAAAAGCTGTATAATCACTGACCTGTATAAGACAGGCAGAACATTCTCGAGATACCAATCTGCAGAAGCATGAACAGGTGCAGTCTTCACTCTTGTAGCACGAATGCCAATAGCATAATACTCTCTGGTGCTCCAAGAGTATTCTTTAGGCAATCCTCTAGATATTGAGATGTCCTCTTTTAGTGTATCAATAAAATGGTCAATGTCAAATATCTCCTCAAATGAGCTACAAAAGCCAAAAAAGAAAAAAACATTAACTTTTTGTTCGTTATTCAGGTTCTAAACTCACTAAAGATGAAGCAAAAATAAAGCTATTTCTCCCAGACTACCTCATATCTTGCCAAACAGGATTAACTTCGAGGTGTGGAATAACAAGGGTAGCATTCAAAATCTTAGCAACAGCAACTGCATCACAGATCTACAAAACAAGTGAGGTTGAATTGGAAGTTTTCAATTACCAGTTATTGAAAAAGGCAGTAACACAATGAATCTTGCTTACTGCCATTCTTTGTTGATTCAGTCCACCGTCAAGGAAAACCTGAATAAATCCATTTAACTTGCTAGGGAGTGCTAGAGATTATAAAATAGAGATGTCATCCAACGAATCCATCAAGAAAAATCAAACATGGAAAAAGGAGGCTTCTGAGTTGACCATATAGTCTCACTGCTATACAATACTTACAGGAGGTAGTCGATGGTCGGATACAAGGTTTCCATCCTTGTGGTGCTAAGGGAGCCCAAAGTTCAGACTTTTTGTCAATTGACTTGAAAAAAATGGAAACAATGAAAAAGATGAGCATTGAAGTCAGTAGAATATATGATGATTAGTGTGTATAAGTGAATATATGTACTTACTGTTCTATGTTGTAAGGCACCCTTTAAAAGGGACAGATGCTTAGGTTGTGGAGCATTCCACTCCTGCGAATATTATTATCTTGACTCATTTATCAATTAAAATGCAAAGAAACTCAATTCAAATATCACCAATACCACTAAAATGCACAATGATATATGTAAAACTAAAGTGTTCCCGAATGCAGGTCAATATTAATATTTGAAGATCCGCGATACCTCAGTACACGACTCTAAATAGCAATCTCACTCTTATCACTCTAATATACTTTGCTTAAATGAAGTACTTAAGCCAAAGCTTGACCAGTAAATTTGGCCTACAAACAGTTTCAACTAATTCTTTGGGCAAATGAAAATGAGAGTGCATTGAGCACCCTTATAGGATTTATAGTGAAAATTCATTGTATTCAAAACTCCATAAATTGATATCGAACAACAGCAATTTAATATGAATAATGCCTATTCAGTTGATTCGAGCTCCAGATTAAAATAACATTTTCATGCCTCCGATGACCATCGGTTGCTTTCAGCAAATTGGATAACCAATCCATTTCTAATGCACTCGAGGAGCAAGTGGTTCGGTAGGGCAATCAAATAACATGGATCATATCGAATCATCAATAATCTCCCGTTACCGAAATTCTCATAATTCGAAGGACCCAAAAAAAACAACTTTCGACGCGAAATTTCACACAAATCTAAAAATGGGGAAACGATTTCATACAAATTATAGTGACAGGAAAGAGGGCTCACAGAGAAGATGGAAGGAAAGGTGCGACCAAGCGGGATGAAGAGCGAGGGGAAGAAGGACGGGATGAGGAGCACAAGCGAAGCCGCCAGAAGTCCGCTCCTCTGAGGCGGCCGGTAACGGTAGCTCCACCACCGCAGCAGCATATCGCCTGCGGTCGCTGGATCAAGCTGTGGGGTGGCGGTTTAAGAAAAGCATAGAATAAGGTACGCGTACGTTTACCGTCCCCGGGACGAGTAGTTCGACGGTGGCAGAGATGCGGATGCGAAGGTGGTACGATGCCTGTCGCCGGAGATCGATGGGCAGGTAGCGGTTTTGGACCTCGAATCTCGGAGGCGAGGACTAAGGAGGCGTCCTGTTGAAACTCGATCCGATATGCTCAATTTCCTTAACGATGAAACTTTACTTTTCGCCCCACAAGTTTTGATAATTAATTAAATTTGCTCTAAATCAGACTTTATATATGTGAAAACACTATTTGTGCATTGGTAGTAGAGCGGTCAAACGGGTCAACTCATGGTGGGACAAGTCGGCCCGTGGCAGGACGGATTGGCCCGTGGTGGGCCGACCATTTGACGGGGTAGGGCGGGCCGACCCGTCAACTTGGTGGGTTCGGAAATTTCCAACTCAACTCAATCTAAGGCGAGTTGCGGATTTGACGGGCCAACCCGCAGGCCTATCATTTTTTTAAAAAAAAATTAAAAAATATTTTATATTTTCAACGTTTTACTTCGGAAATATTTTATCAACCAAATGTATCCATAAACATGTATTTTACATATAAATGAATACAAACGAGTAGTTATGTGGGATAAAAAATATTATTTTTATTTCAAAATTATAAAAAGAAAGCTAATAAATTGGCAAAAAAACTTAGCTTACATGTGTTTCTCAACCCGCGGGCCAACCCAAACCCATCGGGGGGCGACCCGCGCGGGTCGCGGGCCTAGGCGGGTCGGCCCGTGACGGGCTTGGGTTGATAAAATTCCAACCCAATCTGCTTAAATTGTTTGGCGGGGCGGGCCAACCCGACGGGTCCAACCCAAATTGACGGCTCTAATTGGTAGCGTATCTTGTCTTAAAGTCGAGTCGACAGATGTTGGGATGTGGCGCTCTTATTGACCTGTGCGAAGACTCCGAGCAAAGCGAATCTACAACCACAATCACGTCAGTAGTGCCGAGCTAGGGAAGGGTTCCCTGACATTGGCCCTCCGACGCTGGAGTCAGTCATCGGCGATGTGGAAATAGTAGAGCGAAGAAGTAGAAGAGCAGTAGCAACAGTAGATTATCGCATACCTCCGTTGAAGCTTGGACTACCTTTATATAGGGCTCCTGTAGCACTCGTGCACGTTTCCCGAGACGCACACGCCTCTTGCAGTTTTCTCTGAAAAGGTGTATCAGTAAAGTGTCTCTGACACAATATCTTAACGAGCCGAGCATATCTCGGAAATGGCAGTAGATGCTTCTACCGTACGATCTTCTGTCTGAACCAACCACCGACCATGCCGCCTGTTAGCGGCACATGCTCCCCAAAAGATAATATCCAGCCAACCGTGTCTTTTACTAGGTCGAGCGGAATAGCCGCTCGGTTCGGCTGAGTGTATTCTCTAGCTGATCAAGGAGGTCACTCGACCGCACGCTTCCGATATCTTGAGAAAGCCGCTCACCGATCTTTTGCTTTAGCATAGCTCGGTCGTCCATCCGCTTTGTATAAGGCCGAGCGAGGAAGCCGCTCGACGTACCCTTGCATATGCCTATTTCTGAGCGTCGGAAACTCGGAACTTTGTCGAGCTGTTATGATTTCGGATTGGGTTTTCTTTATCCCGATCGAGTGCTACCCGCTCTGCCAGTGATCTAGGGGCATTTGACCACCTTGATCGGCTTCCACCATGACATTGATTTCCACCATGGTAACGGGATGTGACTCTCCCCTGATCACCTCATCAGTAGCTTATGAAGTCTTGGATGTAGCAAGTTCCTCCCTCAATCAGTTTAGTCGATTATCTACTTTTACTATATCCAAGTTTTAGTATTGCAGTATTTACATTTCTTTTGCTAATTGCGTTGATATGGTTGCATAATTTCTCTATTTTTTTTTCAGAAATTCTGACTTTGCCACAAGGCAAAAATATGTTTAATTAGTTCAATTTGTCAAAGAATATCTCTAATGACTATGATGATCTATAAGAAGTGAGATGAATTTTTTATGCAAAGGTTCAAATTTTAATACTAGATCCTCCATCAATATCCATCTGTGTATTTTTTGATTTATTTTTATGATCGATAAAAAAATATAAATAAAATTAGATCGATCATCTTTAAAATTAATTAAATTGTAAGAAATAGAAACCTAAATTATATATATATATATATATATATATATATATAAATATAATATAAAATATGATGTTATCCTGTCCACCCCACCATACACGCATGAGGGATAACTGCTCATGTAGCAGTTGATGATCAACATTGCACGTAGATAGTAAAAGCGAACCCTTCATATGTGCACTGAGACACATGCTTAGGTGGATAGGATATCATTACCCTATATATATTATAGCATAAAAGTGAATCATTCCAGGACGATACCAGTATACTACACTTTCTGTAAAGGAATAAATTACAGGAAACATTTTCTCTAAAAAAGTATACTTTTGAAGTTATGATGTAAGAGTATGTTGTTGAAGTTATGATGTAAGGGTGTATTTTTGGACTTTGTGTTTTTGAGTGATTTTTATTAAAATCGTGAAGGAGTTGAGAGGCTGAGGTTGGTTTGAGGTAAGTAGGATTTATTTTGAGTCATAAGAGATACCAGGTCAAAAGATAGGTTATCCTATTTTTTTAATCCTAATTCTTAGGCGGGTTTCTTCCAATGATCCTCACCTATAAAGAATATCATAGAGAACCAATGCCCCAGTTATTATTGTTCAAGAATACATGTAGTATATCTTTCTTATTAAGTAGAAAGTGGGAAAGAACAAGACAAAATCTTCTTTAACCTAGCAACAAGTTTAGTTGGTCATAAAAAGGCCTTTATTAAATAAAAAAATTTATAGACCAAACATAATAGAAAGGAGATTCAACAAAAAGAAAATTACATTCAGGATATATAAACAAGTGATAATTACATACAAAAATACTAAGAACTTACAAACAAGAAACTTGTACACAGAAAAATTATTTGCACACTGCGTTGATGCTTTACAAGGAGAGAGATGAGGACTTTAAATAGGGAGAAGAAGGTTTCTTGGCAGAGAAGAAAAGAGATGACATTTTTAGAAAGCCATTCAACCAATCTATGACTTGTAATATCTTTTTGTTTAAAAGTTGCCTCTAAATCTTTCAAAAATAAAAATAGATGATATTTTTAGAAATATCTCTATATTTATTTGTGTTTATATTGATGACATTTTAATTTTTTTCAAAATTAAGTTTGAACATTTTGTTCACCTACGTATTATTTTCAACCTGTTTGAATAACATGAGCTAATTATTTAAAAAAAATTAAGGATATATATTTTTATCTCAAAGTATAAATATTAAAGGATATTTTTTGTCAACAAATTTTATTAACCTGAAATAAAAAAAACTTCACTTTTCTAAACTTTTCTGATTCCAGGTTGCATGTCCTTTTTGTCTATATTTCGGGCATGAATCATTACTTAAGAATCACGATTACCCAAACACTCTCAAAAGATTATCAAAGATAATCCTAAATCAAATACACCCTAAATATATATACTATACCCCACTTAAAATTTTTTAGTTTTAATTTTTTTTAACTTGAACATTATAATCGGTAAAATCTAATTGACTTAACTCTGAAGTTAAAAAAAATACTATTAGACACCTTAAATATAACCCTTAAGCACCTATTTTTTTTAATATATATTTTTTTAAAAAAATTTAAAAACTACGACTTAACTCCTAAATCCTAAAGTAAAAAAAATAATTTTATCATGGAACTAAAGCAACAATAAACAACGTAACAAATTATATATTAATATATATAGCAATTTACTCCACAGGTTTAAATTTTTTTTTATGCTTAATATTAATACTATAATTCAATCCTAACAAAATCTTAGGTGGCATTGGATTCTTTTCTAATAATCAGAATGAAAATAATAATATTATGCAATATTATTTTTAAAAATAATATTTAATTAATTAAATATTTTTCTATCAGAATGAATTAAATTTTTTTTTATTCTTTAGATGAAAATAAGAGAAAAAAATAAATATGAAAATAAAATATAAAAAAGAAAAAAAAATAGAGAACAGGCAGAAGGAGATGAGAGAAAGCACGAGAGAAAAAAAAAAGAAAAAAAAAATAATATGATAGAAAAATTAAATAAATTTATTAAAAATATTTTGGATTTCGTTCCAAAATTTCATTAGCGTTCCCTACCTTACTGATATAACACGGAGCGTTTAAAAAAAAAAAAATACCTGCGACTGGAACGAGTCCGCAGGTTGACATCCAAATTGGTGTCCTTTACCATGTTACTACATTCAGCAGAAATGTGTTGTTTCAAAGTTTTTTTTGTCATGTTTGTGTCGAAAACAGAGTTGGCCGAGCTGACTGGAGTTGCAGTTATACATGCTGAGGTGATGTGTTGTTTCTTCAAGATAAGAAACTCTTCTTCAAAGCCACTTGAAAACAAAACGTTTCAGAGCATACAGTGGTTAAATCCCACTGTGAGTTTTTTCGTTGTCACGTTTGTGCCACATCAAAAGTTAAAAATCTCACACCTTTTTTCACTATCAAAAAATCTCTCAAAAACTCCTTCATGAGTCATACACTTTTTATTATATATAATTCTCATTTCTCTTTCATATTTTACATTATACACTATTAAATTTTTATAAAATTTAAATTTACCACTTGCTAACATGAAATAACAATAATAATTTAAAAAAAATATAAATATTACAGTGCATCAAATGAAAAGACATATATTATAATAACATATAAAAATAAACGTAAACTCATCTACACCAGATCATGTCTCTGTTTAATTTTTTCCACCATTTTCTCATGTAAATAAAGTTGTCCTGGTGTCATCTCACTGGTATCCTTCATAAGAATTTCATAATCCTTATGAAAGATCTCGGCTTCCCGCAGAGTCATTTTTTACATTTGATATTCTTTAATATCTTGTCATTCTTTGTCGATGTTATGTTCCATTGTGTCGCCCTCTCTGGCTTTAGATTTGCCCTTCCTCTTCGCTGCCTTTTGCCCTATTGGACGAATGCGGACTTCAGAGTCATCTAAATCAACACTTGTATCTGGATTTGATGTTGAAGTGTTTCCTCCTGACTCGGATGTCCTTGCCTTCTTGTTAGAATAATGAGCAACTGATTGTGGAGTATATTTCTCGTAGTCTTTGAGAACCCTCCACACATGCATATACTTAAAATCCTTGTTATTGTTGTTGTCTTTCCACATATTCAGTGCATTCTCCAACACATTCTCGTCACTCCAATCGCTTTGCCGATGAGTATAAAAATTATTATAAGTTACAGAAAATTCATTTACCATCGGTGCAAACCTGTAATAATGTGATTTCAGACGCTGATAACTTCTCGTCATAGATCCAGTGGAGCGATGTTTGTTGTAGTAATCAGTAATACGTTTCCAAAAAGCTTGATCCTTCTGGTCATTACCAATGATTGAATCAGTGCTTATAGTTGCCCATGACTTCGCAAGGACCACATCTTCATCGGGAGACCAAAATCTTCTTTTCGATTCATTTTCCTCCAGCTCAACTTCACGCTCTTCTTGTGATGAGTGTGGTGGCACCTAAGTTGCTGAAACAGATGATGACGTTAGAGATTCTTTGTCGCTGATAGATGGATCAATAGTTGCACTTCTAGATTCATTCGAAAGTATAACAGGTGGTTGATTAGGAGAAACCCCGTAAGGATAAGGCATCCCAAGTTGGCTACCCATTGCTGACCAGTCTTGGGATGGATACATACCAAATGGAGCTGAGGCGGTGTTACTTGGATTCCACGGCTGCAAAAAATTTTGAGAACTTTGGGAATTTGGAAAATTTGGAGAATATTGTAGAACATATGAAATATTTTTAAAAATTTGGAGGATATTGTGGTTGAGAGAAAAAATGAGGATATTAGATATTTGGAAGAATGTGAGTATTTTGAGAAGATGTATTTCCTTCCGTATTTGAAGAATTCAAAAAATTCGTAAAGTATTGAGATTTTCATCCATCTCGAATACAAATAGGGAATGAAAGGAAGAATTGAGTTGAGAGCAAAGATAACAATGAAATGAATGAAATAAATTTCATATTTATAAATTTTTTATATATTAAAAAATTAAATTATAATCGTTGAAGATCGACTAAAAACTGTTCTCACTAAAATGAAAAACAGATTTTAATTATCAGACTTTTTGATTTTTTTTTAATTATTAGAAAAATAAAAAAAAAATGAAAAGACGAAGAAGAGCCGCTTTTTCGTTTTAATCAAAAGACCTCCCTCCACTGTGGTTGCTCTCATGGGTATCCAATTTACAGTAGGAATGAAAGGTGATAAATGATTATCCTATCTTGGCCAGCTTACGTTAACTAAGTTATTTAACATACAGTTCGAGAGACACGGATGAACATAGCGGTCATGGAATATAGATCCAAACAAGATGACGGCGAATCATTTAAAAATTTAGGTGTACAACAAGGCGCTCATTACTTCACAATTTTGCTGACGATAAAATGATATCAATTTAAGAATCCTAAATCGGAACACTGCAGCCGTAATCATTAAAATCAACAGAACACGTCTAAAAAGATTCAATTTTTGCAATCAGAGTAACCAAAATGCTGCATAAATAACCAGTATCAAATCCGGTAAAAGGTTTTCTATACTATGGTTGGAGTAAGAAATTAAAATTCGAATGTAGAAAAAAAATCTTAAAATTATCCGAACAAATAACAACCTCCAAATCAAGCAGTGAGCACGACAGCGCCGCCGGCCTCCTTGATCTTCTTCTCCGCGATCTTGGATATGAGCTTGGTTTTCACGACGATGGGGCGGGATAGGGGGAGCGATCCCTTGCCGAGCACTTTGAAGTAGCCATGCTCGGTGACATCGAGCAGCGGAACGGAACCGTCTTTGGATCTGGCGGTCGATTCCTTCACGTCATCAGGGATGAGCGACCAAAGAGTGTCGACGTTGACGATGGGGCAGTGGAACTTGTTGCGGAGGCGGTGGAAGTAGCGCATGCCGACCTTGCCGAAGTAGCCCGGGTGGTACTTGTCGAAGAGGATGCGGTGGTGATGCATGCCTCCTGCGTTCCCGCGGCCTCCCGGGTGCTTCCGGTGCTTCCCAATGCGGCCGTGGCCGGCGCTCACATGGCCTCGCTTCTTCCGGTTCTTCTTCAAGCGGGTCGTCATGGGCGTCTGCTGCTAGGGTTTCGAAAAGAACGAAAGAAATTTATAGCATGCGAATGCGATGATGAGAAGAGGCCTGATGTTGATGGGCCTTTGGAGCAGTTTTCATAGGCTGGTCAAAGTCCAACATAAAATAGCATGATCATAGTTAGGCCGGTCCGGGCCTAACAGCAACACCGCCACTCAACCACTGAACACCGGCCTCGTCTCCTCCCTCTACTCCGCCGTCGCCAACCTCTTCGACCTCTGCCGTATTCGCCATGCGCCCGCTCCTTCTCATCCGAGATTCCTCATCGGCCACTTCGCCGTCGTCCGCTCCTCCCTCAGCCTCTCCGAGAGATTCCCTTTCCCGATCGCCGCATGGTGGTAGCCTTCCGCTCCTCAAGCCTCCTCTTCTCCAGACAAGTTGCTCCCCAATCTAAACTCTGCCCCCCTCGCCTCGGATTCGTCCGTAGCCGCCGAAGCACCACTAGTCTAGCACTTGGATTTCTCCCACTGGGAGACCCGCAGCATGGCGCTCCCCTTCGCCGGCTTTCTTACATTCGTGATCGGAAACAGTTTCAGGTCGAAGGCCGAGTTTTCTCTCAAATACATGGGTCGCATTTTCTGGTACTCTTTTCGTCTCACGGGAGAGCTTAAGCCCCGGCATGGCTTGCTTGCGGACAGATGAAGCGTCAGTTAATCTTACAAACAAATAGTATTTTCTGAAAGTCCAACTGCAATATATCAAATAGATAGCAAACTATTGCTCTCTCCAATAATGGAAATACTGTTGCTATGTATGCAAATGTCTCCCTGGTATCCTCATGCACCATGTTGTAGATCATCATTCGTTTTGGGATTGTTTAATGAAACTGGTCAATGGTTAGGAGAATAGTCAGAGCACTGAACATAGATGAGACAGCAAAGTAATGGACTTATATTGTATGTTATCCTGGCTGAATACCCTTACATAAGCCCCTCAAGTGAAATGATTTAGATGTTGGAGACATGGCGAAACGGTGTAAAGCTAACATTTACTACTTTCCTCTGCTAAAGTAGAATTGACGCGTGCATATGACCATATGAGATCATTGGTGCAATGGTAGAAGAAGAGTAGGACTATTAAACGTACATGAGACAGCAAACTAGTCGACTTATATTGTATGTTATCCTTCCTGATTTTTTTTTTCAACAAGTCATAGAGTGCAGAGATTTTTTGTGAAATGATTTAGAAATGTTTGAGATATAGTGAGACTTCAAAAGATAGCATTTACTACCATCCTCTGCTTAACTAGAATTGATCATGCAGATGCCTATGAGTTTTTTGGTGCGATGGTTAAAGAATACTAAGAGTATTGAACATAGATGAGACAACAAACTAGTCAATTGGTATTGTATGCTATCCTATGTGATTATTTTTACATAAGTCATAGAGGAGAGAGATTTTCTCAAGTAATATGGTGAGACTTTGTAAAGCTAACGTTTACTACTATTCTCTACTAAACTAGAATTGGTGCATGCAGATGGCCATATGAGATCTTTGGTGCGATTTTTTTAGATAACCTTTGTATATTTATCTTTCATTTGGAAGTCTAGATTCTGCATGTAGATTAAAGATTATGTTTGGTAGTTTCATTTTCACTTAACACAACCAATGTTAATTCCAAGCCAGATGGAAAAGGATGATGGTTGCATTGGGTCTAGGCAGCAAGGTTCGATTTGTCTAGTAATTTCATTTTCATTCACAAGTAGAAATTATCATTCATCTTTACAATACTGATTTACATTATTTATATATCATTATTTTTCGGTATTGTAAGTCTGAAGTTGATTACAAATTCAAATATGTGGAGTTGTGTTTTACACTGTGGATGTTTCATTTGATTAACCTAAATTGTTATCTGCCTCATTTTTGCATGTTCCTGGTTTAATTCTCAATTGATGGTCAGTAATCATTTCTGTGCATTTCTTGTCAAAGAATCCACTCATGGAAGCATCTAAGCTATCAGATTGTCTTGCCTGTAAGAAACTGCTGGTGCTCTATTCTAGAATTCCCTTTATACTGGTAAATACATCAAATAACGGAGCTACTTGTTCCTACTACAAGCACTTCTATAGTCAGACCTCTTAGTAATCAAATGGATAAGTTGTACTTCCATCAAAATTATGCCAAGATAAAACTTCATGTACAACTTGTGTCTGATTTTCAGGGCTAAAATTTTTTTGGATGTCATTTTGAACTTTCAATTAATTAAATGTTTCAGGACTTGTATGCTTTATCATGGCAATTAAGGGATCCTATGACTTCCTTTTGAATGTTGGCAACTTGGCAATTTATTGTTCAACTAAAATAACAGGTGTTGCAGGTTCAGCCATCCTAATCATATGCAAGTAGTTCTTCTTTCACGTGTGTGGAAGTGCACATCTTTATCATATTTCTTGTAGAAGACAAATCCATTCCCCGTGTAGTTTAAGACATCAAGAACAATGTAAGTAAAAGCTAGCCAGTTACATTAAAGTTTCATATCAAACTAAATTCATTACTGCAAGCTAATTGCCAGAAATTGCAAAATCGAAACTACTTGAGACTAATTCCCACTTTCACTATTTGTTTTTCTCTAAATATAAAAACATCTATGACCAATATTAAAACTAATTGTATGATTTTCATTGTTTCCATAAGCTTTCTGTTTAGTGGTTGGATCAGTGATATAAATATTTTTTGATTTGTTTGTTTTTTCCATTTTAGCAAATTGTAAAAAGTAAGTTGTTTTTTTGTAGCTTTTCTTACTTTAAATTCTCCTTGTATGATCTTTTTAACTTATACCCCTATGATGACATTATCGTTATGCTAGTTTTGTGTTTAACCAGTCATCAATTGCCACGAAAGAAACTATATGATTCTATCTTGCTGGTCAGAAGTCTTGAACGTGGGATTCTTTATTAGCCAACTGCACAGTCTTCTAATACATGCATGGAAAAACAAGCAGCTAATTGTAAATGTATCTATTTTCCTAGGAGTTGATTTCTAAATATACCATTTATTTTCAAGATTGTAATGATTCTCTTTTGATATTTGATTCTGCTGCAGATCTATACATTCTCGACCATTTCATTCTTTTTCTCCTGAACTTTGATGCCATTCCATGTCAAGTATTAACAAATGGATGAAAAAATTAATAGAGGATGGATTTGAAATAAAATTGAATTAAGACTAGATTTCTTAGAAAATTTAAGATGATATACTGTTTTTGTTGAAAACTTTAAGGTAAATGATATTTTTTAGTAATCAACCCTTTCCCCTATCAATGATGTATGTTCTTATTTTTGCTGATGGACTCAAACTCTCCCAAATATTGCATTAGATTCTATGAATATCATCCAAATATCACATTCACCATGGAGAGATTAACTGTCTTAGCAGTTGGGAGGAAAACTTGAATGAGAAATTCTTCTGATGAACAGTCATTATTAACAGTGGTACTCTGGACACTCTTTTTAATTTTAGCAGTGTGTTCCAGAGGTGGACATAAATAGCTTTGTAAAAATGGACTGCGTGAAGCTGCACTTTGTATGCTAACTTAATTCTTGGTACCTGCTTCAGGTCCCCACATTCACCTTGTCTGGAGGGTAGCTACATGTTCTTTTCAAAAAGTTAGACTTTAAATTTGGCTAACTTCTCTTTGCTGTTAAATTCCTCGTGGTAATCCAAGAGTACTAATAACTCACCTGCTCAAAAATCAATCCATCCCACTCTTCGTTTGTCCGTGCGCAGGTTACAAAGTAGGAAGACATGGATAATGCTTCAGAGATGAATGCACTATGATTGCAGCTGGAGGTGGGTAGAAGCAGTAAAGATATTGCTGAAATCTTTGTCTAGTGGTCTCCCTGATCTGACACACTTCACCACTGTCGCTGCCACTGCCGTGCCACATCCTTCACAAACAGAAATGGAGGTAAAGTTCATTGGCTTCTTTGAAAATTTCCTGCAGTGTTAAATCTTTAGTGATGATGATTGATTTGATGTCTGCTCAGTCATGTCCTCTTAGCACTTTGCAATCAACCCACTTTATCTGTACTGAGATTTTGACAGCCTACGTATGTAGTATGTAGCATCCGTTTCTTTTCAACAAATTAATACATTAAGTATAATTATCTTGTGACCAATTCTTATTTTGCATGATACTTTGATAATATGCTACATTAATTACTATATATGAAGAAACCTTTGCAATTGTACCATGTGTCCATATGTTGATTAGATACCAGGCTCGAACAGCACAAGTTTCTCTGCCAAACTGGCAATAGATAGGGTAAGATTTGGAGCGAAAGAGGATGACAACCCAGGGGAAATGTGCATGACAGTATCGAGTCATAATTGTCTAGGTGATCATTGTTGCCATGCCCTTCCTTCCATGGCATTGTCTTGATGATGTCTTTTCCTGTCATTCTCTTTATGAATGCAAATAGTTTTAAGCCATGGCCGTCCCCAGAGCCTGCGTGCCATGTAACTATCTAGCTGCAGTTAATACTAGCATGCTAATGTGTGTTAGTGTTTTTAACTATCAGACAAGTTGTGGCATTAATTCATGGTTTCGTGCAAATGGAATCAATATTGAATCCAAATTTTATCCGTTTTGGTTTTGACTGGTTCATTATCTATTCCGTCTTAAGGCTTAATAAATATCAGATGGGAGATTGATCTCGAGCCAAATCAGCTAGTTTGGTTTGACTTTAAAAACTCTCGTTAAATTTCTTCTTTGTAAGGGGATGTGCAAAAGTGATCTCGAGTTTTTGCATTGTGAGACAATTAATTTGCTGTAGCAATCCTTCTTTGGAGTCACAAAAAGTAGGTGAGTAGGATTGGACATGAGCTTGAGTCCCCATAGGAAAGATGTCATGAATGTCTGTACCTTCTTAGTTAAATCTAGAATAAAGGTATCACAACTCTTTCCTTTATCTTAAAGTTAAAACTCAAGTCTCAACTTCTTCAACTTTCCTAATAGCATTTTTTAAAGATTATTTTATTTCTGGGGAGATATAAAACTGCTTTATTGCATGCTGTTCTCAGTTTACTGGATTGATTTGATTTCCAGATGATCTACTTTGGAATTTAATGGGAAGAGCTAGTTGGGTAGGACCTTACTGTCATTCCTTTCATTACATCCACAGCACCACAACTACTCCCTTGCTATATATGGTAATCTTCCAGGGCCCCTGAAAGTTGAAGCTGTGCAATTGAGAAGAAAAAGATGCCTCTTATGTGAACTCATTATCCAGTTAAGCATATGGAATATGGATGGGAATTGATTGGGACCCTTCAACGAAACCAATAGCTATTTGGAGCTGTGTAACATCTAACAATTAATATGTCAAAACAACGAAGTGGTGGAGATGAGTTTCTGTCGGTCAAACCTAAGCTTCGCTTCCATAGAATGTTGGATCTGGATTAATTCAAACTTGAAGGTCTGCGGTAAGATTGGTCAATCATAAGACATCACTTGCACCATGGGAAGAGGAAATTAAAACGTTCAAGTAATATGCCTCACGAACTCTGAGTCTTATGCTTAAGAGCCCTGTAAAATAAGTCAATTACATGCTAATATTAAAACTTTAAGAGAGTTTTCACATTCCTCAACATCTTGGAAGGGTTGTATTTGCAAAATGGGAGGAGAAATGGCTTGTATAATTTGATATGAGGATGGATTGTTAATAAGTATGGACACCTCTAATGCCGGCACAACTAGTTCTCATCTTGATTGTCTGACATCTTGTGCATTCAATGTTGAAGAGTCTTTGGCACTGATTAGACAAATTGTTCATGTCAATGCCATTGCCTTATCAGCATCTGATATAGGCTGATAGTTGGTGCCAGACAGTTTCAACTATACTATATGATCGAGCATAGTACAAAATGGGCATTAGGATTCAATCCTGGCTAAGAACCTTCCTTATGCAAGCACCAGATGTGCTTAACACATCATGAAATGGTGCCACCAACTTATTCCAAGGATTGATTGGCAGCAAAAGGTGAAATCGTCACCTTGGCGTCCCCTCCAGGGAGCCCTCCCAATGTGGAAAGGAGGTAAATTACGGGAGACTTCGCCCAACAACAGCAACACATGCAAAGAGGGGTTAAGGCAATCAGTGGGACATTCCACATTATATCAAGGATTGATGCATGTATTGGATGTGGTTTAGACTTTGGAAATTATGGAAAGGTTTCATATCTACTAAAGCTGTGTAGTTGTATGCCCTAAAGTAGTAAGCTTAAGGGATACATTATTCTTTTCCTTGCATGCTCCTCCAAGTTGCATCCAACTAGTTCTCACGTTGATTTACTTACCTGAACAACACAACAATTATAAGTAACGAGACTCATTATGGATTTTATCTTGCCATTGGACATTTAATTTATTTGACCTATTCTCCATAAATGTATGACATCTGATATTTCACTGTTTTATCAGTTTGAAAATGTGCATTCTTGCTGCCCTCTTCAATGAACCCACTCCTACTGTCCTCATTTAATTGCAATGAGCCAGCCACCCACAGTGGTATTACACAAACTGCAAAAAACCCTAGCTTTGAGGCCTTTTGGGTGTAGGGTGGTACATGCTTCGTGCAGAAACAAGTAGGTCCTTGTCTATTTCTTGTGGTGGTTGTGTTCCTGTGACCATTTAATATTTAGGACGCTTGAGCGTTGCATAAATAGGCAACAGATTTGGTTGGTTTAAGGTATCGATTAGTTGCGTTAGGTTTATTCTTATTCTTTAAACTTAGAACGAACAGTTGAGACAGCTTACAATTAGCATTTAGTGTTCGAGTGTCCTACCAATTTTAACTTCACCAAGTTTGATGAGGTTGAGTTACTATCGAGGTTCCATTTTCCACATCCATTTTCAAGGCTGGTGGTCCTCAACTCTCCCCTCTGCAGCTACACAGCACGAGCTTTCATTCTTTCTCAGGGGAGAGAGAATAATGTAGCTCCATTTGGGTGGTAAATGATTCAAAGCTAAATATTAGCCAGAGGCCAATAGTATTATTACGCAGGAAAGATAAAAAATGACTTTGGCAATAGGATCAGATAGATCAAAATTGTCAGGAGGGAAGTAAATGGATGCCAACGAATTGCTTTGGTCAGATGCAAAATGACGCTAGCAGGTCCGGTCCGTTGCTCAGCATGGTAAACCAGAAGCCAGACCAGTCTGATCGACTCTGTTAAAGCCGACTGGTCTACCCTTCAAGTTTTTTAAATGCACTCGGTTTCACCATTATTTGCTTTTAACTTCAACTGTGCACGTCTCGTGCGTGATGAGAAAATTCCCACACGTGTGGAGCAGCGTCCTGGTGACCAATAAAGAAATAACGAGATCAGTTTTAAAAGATCAAACTCTTTATTTCAATGTCCTGTTCCACACTGCTTAATTGATCATTTCCCTGTGCTGAAGGAGAAAGCCATGACCACTGCTTTCCCCTCCATGGAGTGCTGCCAGAGGTCACCAGAGAGCAGTGAGGTTGTTAATTACAACAGCAATGGTTTGCCAAAGATCAGTGCAAGAGGACACTGGAGACCATCCGAGGACCGCAAACTCAAGGAGCTTGTTGAGCTCTATGGCCCTCAAAACTGGAACCTCATTGCAGAGAAGCTGGAGGGCAGATCAGGTGCTAGTCTTTACTCAATAACCTATATCACCCTTCTTCAAGAAAGTAGAGTAACTGAACGTTAGTTTTTTGTGAATGAAGGGAAGAGTTGCCGCCTGAGGTGGTTCAACCAGTTGGATCCTAGGATCAACCGGAGACCATTCGGCCATCAGGAGGAAGAGAGACTAATGGCTGCTCACAGGGTGCACGGCAACAAGTGGGCAATGATCGCGAAACTCTTCCCTGGAAGAACTGACAACGCAATCAAGAATCATTGGCATGTCATCATGGCCAGGAAGTACAGGGAACAAACAACGCCTGCCTCTTTGAGGAGAAGGCTTATGGTCGAGGAGGAAGTAACCAAAATGGCGTCTCCTTGCTTGCCTTTTCTTGGTGGCTCATCCAGTGACTTTGATCGCAGCTGCGAGAGTTCTACTCAAGCAACTCCATTTGACTTCTTCTCTGGTAATTTTTTTTTTACGCCATTACATTTTTATTCCTTTACAAAAATTTAAATTTTTTTAGATGCATATCTATTATTTTTTCTTGAGTAGAGGATATAGTACCACACCCACAAAAGCATTACATGTATACATGCATTCTTCTTTTACCTTGAAAATTTCATTATTTCTTTCTTTACTTGGCCCTATGATTAGAATTTATCAAAAGAAATAGACAAAAAGCATCTTAGGTTTCACGTAAGAAATAGATATATGTTTGTTAACTGTTTTTTTTTTTTAATAAAAATAACCATATAAATAAATGCTTCTGTTTCATTTATTTCTTTTAGCAGTATTGAGCAATATCCAATTTTTCCTCCATACATTCTCAAATCCCCATTAAATATTTTTTTCTTTGAAATATGCGACATGTTACGAATTTCTCTTAATAATTGCAGTTGATCAACCCAAGGTTCGTTTGTTCGACCAATCATCTTTCATCAGCTTTCCACCTCGGCAGTCAAGCCATGTTTCAGCCAATGAGACACCACCATTTGATCACGATCATGAGATCACCAATCTTGATGCACAGCCAAGCTTCATAGATTTTCTTGGTGTCGGGGCCGGATGAGTTGGCAGTTGGATTAGTGGGGTCCAATTTGAGAACACAGAAGGATCCTCTTGGTATGTGTTACCGGACACTTTGTTTTTTTCTTTCCCTTTTCCCTTCGTCTAGATCAATTAATTGTTTTCTGAACAAAATATTTTGTTCTTAATCTTTATAATCTAAAAAATATTTTATATCCATTAGTAAATTATAAAGCAGACTAAAGTCATGAAATTAGTAATATATATATATATATATATATAATTTACATATTTGTAAGTTATTGTATTGATTTATTAATTTTGCTTGCATAAAATGTATTTGCCACTTCCAATTGTATTCCATAGTCTTAATTAATTTCATTATATTAGACTTTTGTTGTCTTCTAATTCTACTTTAATTGGCCCTCAAACATTCCAATTTACCACCTCAAATTACATCAATTGCATAGTCATAATTTACGTCAGTTTTTCAAGAAATATATATTATACCCCGTATCTCTTGCACACACAAAAGGACTTTCTTTCTTCAGGAAAACTGTAGTGGATAAAAGTTAAGTAACATGGACCCAAAATTGGTGGTTCAATCAAAAGGCGTATCGTTAATGGAATTCATCCCAAGTTTCTTGATGATCTTGTTGGCTTGATCGGTTGGATGGTACTCGTCCCAGATCGCATACTCCAATCTTTATACAACTAGTTCTTAAGCCCTACATTAACTGAAATTGTTACCATCCAATGTGTTAAGATGTAGAGAATTTTCCATGACGGATGATACATACTATATATGTATGGTCGATTGATTGGACTTTGGAAGGCATAGTAGGCATCCCCAAACTTAAAGGTTGCATTAGGGAGAACTTTGGATTGGCTGCGGCTTTGTTGAAGTTTTGTGCAAGCTCTTGACAGCTTCCTGTTGACGCCATGAACCAACAGTTGCAAAGGGATGCCCGAAGCCGAAGAATGTCAGTTGTCTAGCACCCAACAAATGCTATTCAACATGTTAGAGCTAAGCTTTAACTACTTGAGATTGGTTATATGGATTTTATTGTTTTGATCAAACTTTATGCAAAACTATAGCATAATAATATTCAAAATAAATAAATATATTTATTAGAGTTCAATTTAAATCTATTCAACATGATTGGAATTAAAATATGTATGTGTTGAACTATATATGTGTTATAGGAGTAGATGATTTGCCTTGAGTTGTGTCTAAAGTGTAGTCATGAGGTAATCGATGAAGGTATCGCAATTATAGTTCCATGAATCAGTGTGCACTGGAAGGAGGTAACTGTTGAGGAAGTCATTGCTTCCTAGTGCCACCGCATAGCGAGATTGCTTGAGGAACTGTTTGGTTTAGGGTAAAAAAACTCTTTTCATCTTCTAGTCATTTTGTTGTCGGCTATAAATTGACCCCGTAATTTATCTTCCTTCACATAACTTGGGGACGGACTGTAAGGGACGCATAGAGTGAACATAATCACTTTTTATTACAATCGAATAATTTGTTGGTTGCCTCACTACTACTCTTTTGTCCTAACAACTCTTGTGTCCCTTGAAATAATTCTTCGATTTGCTTATAAAGCGAAAATTGGAGTTGAGATCTCGAAAAGAAGCACCAAAACAATGATCGCGACTGGCCGTTTTAGTTTTCTTCCTTCCATGGTGTTGGATTACACCATCAAAAGACAAGCTTTTGAGAAAGTTTGTATAAAAAGCTTGGGAAAAGTACTTTAAAAAGTGGGGTTCATTGTGGTTGAGAGTTAGAAATCTTGTTTATTTCAGTGGATCCACTTCGAACTTCCAAGCACTTGTAGAGTTTGAAATGTGGAGTTAAATTTTGATGATTTGGTTGGTGGAAAGGTAAATTTACTTTCCTAATATAATGTTTTCGAAATCTGATGGGATTGGCCGGTTCAGTCGGTATATCCGAGATCCAACTTTGTGCAAATCGTCTTGCTTGAGCAATGGAGAAATATCGGCTCTCACTAGTTAGAAATATAGAGTTGATTTTTATGGTTAGGTCGCCAAAGAGTTAGCTTAATTCACTTATCTCATCGAAGAACCTAATGCCTTTTAAATCGATCTTATTAGCAACGGAGCAATCTCAACTGCATCGGTCGAAACTTTTGAATATTGAAAAAATCTTGGCCATCTGATTTTGAAAATACTAACCACATTTAACGATATGATGCACCTAAATCTCATTGAAGAACTTGTTTTTCTCTACTATAGCTACAAAATGTTGTGTGATACAGAAAAAAATGAAAAATTGTCGTGTACTTTTAATTGATGATGGGTGGTTGGGTCCACTTATTGATTGATATGGTGGTTGGGGTGCCGATTTTCTATTAGCCCGTGAATCTTTTTTGGTCCCTTGCAAGATAAATATCTCCACTAAATGATATAATTTTAAAATATTTTAATATAACATTAAAAAAAAATGATTTTTATCTCTTAAGATTGCATATAAATTTATCTTTTAAAAAAAAAAAATCATGAAAAGATGTTTGATTAGATTAGATTGCGATTTTTCTTTTTAGCGATTTTTTCTTTAAGGATTTTCTATTGCTCCTCTTAAAAAATAAGCTTGCGATGACGTTGACTTTTTTTAATTAAAAGAATTGTGTTTAAATTAGAGTCAAATGTGTTGTAGATCTAGGCAATCTTACCTTGGCGATTTAGTGACTTGAATGTAGATGCACTTTCTTAAGTCAAGAGAATCTTTCTAATTTGGTAGAATTGATCACGTAAAACATTTGGACAACAACTTAAAGAAACAAGTTTTTGGACCATGTTCGAAGTTAGTGGCGAAGGAAAGTGAAAGCACACTTGAATGAACAACAATGACTTCGAGAATATATACAAACAATGAAACAAACAAAAAAAAATGGTTGCAATCAAATAAGTTATGGTGAGTGCGAAAAGTGAAAAAAGGAATGGTTTTGATTAAGGCAGTAAACTAGGAAAGCTAAGCCAAGTTTTATGGCGTTCGAAGATATTTGATAAGATAATTAAGTCACATCAAATCTAAAATAAATCAAGTCATTGAAATAACTATTCAAGCTTGATTTGATTTCTTTTTTATAAGTTTGAGTTTCAAGATTGACTTGAGCTTAATTTGTTTAGTTATTATCGAGTTTTAAATTCAAACTTATTTGATTGTTTGAAATTTTTATATTTTAAATTTATTTGATTGATTATCGAGCTTAATAATACTAACTTATTTGTTTATTTTAATTTTTTTTTATTTATTTAACATATTGATAAACGTTTTATTGATGAATATAATTCACGAACATTATATACGAATGTTGTTCATCAAGTTAAACATATGTGTTCAAACTTATTTATTTAAATTAATGAGTTGTTCGAACTTGTTCACCAACATTCAGTTAGTTGAATAAATTTAAACAAACTCTTATCAAGTTAACATCAAATTTGTTCACAATGGTTTAATTCATTTATGGCTCTAGTTTTGATTCCACAATTTCGAAAACACCACTACAATTGCAATGCAGTGTGTGAAGATGAAAGTAGGGTTGCAAACTAGCTCAAGCCCTCTTAGGCTCGAGCTTGACTCGACTCGATTTATACTGAATCGACTCGAGCTTGCTCGAGCCTATAGAGTTGAGCGCGAGCTCATGTTCGATATTTAATTATGGACTCGAGCTCGAGCTAAATTTTTTTTATTTTAAAATTATTTTTAATAAATAAATTAATATATTATATATTATAAAATATATATATTGCTCAAACTCGGCTCGATTTCTAATCAGGCCGGCTCAAACTCAATCAACTTTGAACTCGAGTCGAGTTTTAATCAAGCCGCTTGCGAACGACTTGACTTATTTGCACCCTTAGACGAGAGAATCCATTATTTTTCACAAGGCTATTTCAATCTTTGTCTAATTTGTATTTGGTACATGTTCGATATGAATATCAAATATTTTAGTTGATCGTTTTGATTAGACGAGGGATTCGAGACTTAAGTAGAAGGCTATCATAAAAGAGCACATTAAGGGTGTGTTTGGTTCAAGTTATCATATATAATCTTGGTTATGTGATTATCAGATAATCAAATAATCAAGATTATGGGAAATAAAACATAATCAAATGTTGTTTGATTCAATCTAGGTAATGCAACAAAAATTTGTTTGTTTGAAGGTTGTAATGAATAACCAAATTTAATATTTTACTATATTACCTTCAGTTACAAAACCAATTATACATAATAATAATAATAATAATTATTATTATTATTATTATTATTATTATTATTATTTAAACTCAATGTTTTTTTTCTTTTTCTTTTTCATATTTTTCTTTATTTATATATATATTTTTAATATTTTGTTTGTTTTATTTTTTATTTTTTTACTTTTTAAAAAAAAAATTAGATTTTTTATTTTTTTAGATTTTTTAATGTTTTTTTACATTTTTAAATTTTTTTAAAAATTTTATGTTTTTTAACGTTTTTATTATTATTTTATCATTTTTTATTTCTTTACGTTTTTTCTATTTTTTATTTTTAATTATTTTTATTTTTAATTTTTTTTTTATGTTTTTTCTATTTTTAATGTTTTTTTATTTTTAATGTTTTTTTATTTTTAAAGTTTTTTTTACAAATTTTTATTTTTTTATGGTTTTTTATTTTTTTACGTTTTTTTATTTTATTTATTTTATATTTTTCATTTTTTTTACTTTTTTCTTTTTTGCCACATTTTTCTCTTATCCGAGGATATTTTGGGTAAAATTTTTTTGTTAATCCTGGAATAAAGAAAAACCTCAATTTTCCGATGTTTTTTTATTCCTGATTGCATGTCCTTTTGTTGACGTGTCAAACATGAAACATTACTCAGGAATCATCGATTACCTAAATTAAACAAGATTTTTGTTGATAACTTTGGATGAATAACCAAGGTTATCAAGAATAACTCCAACTAAATGCACCCTAAAGGTGGCGAACAATAGAGAGTTAAAGAAGTACTTACGATATTGTGTCACATTGAACGTGAGAACCATAAAGTTAAACTTCTCTAAACAATGTTGTTATACATATTGAAACCTAGATCCAACTCGCTTAGCGCTAGAGCAAGTAACAATTGGATGATCGACTCATTTACAGCAAAGTAAAATATGTAGAACATTTATCAACTATTCGTGTCTAACTTAAAGTTGATCGTGATACAAATCTTTCATTTGTTTATAATTCTCTATATGAATCTCATCTATGATGGATATAAAAAGATAAAAAAGAATTATCGATCAAAATTAAATTACCAAATCAAATCAAATTAGTATTAGGATTATTCTAATAATTTTATTATAATTATTAGAATAATTCTTAGAATAATTCTATTATTTATTAATTGTTAATTGACAAGTACTTTTTAAACATTATATATTATATTATCCTTAGGATAAATATCAATGAATAGTAAGATTTATTATTGCTCTTATATTTTTATCCTCTTTCTATTTTTCTTCTAACATGGTATCAAAGTTATCTCTTTTTCTTTTCCCCTATCTTCTTGAGACTGAGATCCAATAAAAGATGAACCCTTGTTACTTAACCTCTTCTCTCTTCTCAGTTTTTGCTATGCTTGTGCACTTGTTATTGTGCACTGTTACCGTATTTTAAATCCGTCTTCCAAAAATTTGCATAACTATTTTGCTGCCTCCAGCATTCCTCCGGCCTCCGGAGCCCTCCAGAGCTCTCAGTCGTCGTAACCCATGCTCCTCCTCGCTTCGCTGCCCTCTTTCGTAGCAGCAAGCTTCGTTGCCAAGGTTGTTCCCACGTTGTTGGCGAGTAGTGATTTTAGCTTCCCCTTGTCTCTGTCCTTGCTGCCGGACTTCGGTGAGCTTGTTGCTGCTGCCTGGTTTTCTGCCACTACTAGCCACAGGAGTATCTCCTTCGCAATCTACAGAAGCCAACATCATCTAGACAAATTATTTTACTTTAGATGTCAAATATTCAACGACATCAAGGAGGCCAAAAGTAAAATTTAGACCGATGTTAAATTTATCACATCGTTGGTCATACTAAAAATCTATGCCCTAGAAGATTTGATTGGTCATATACTCGGGGGAATATCAAATTTTTATCAGAAATGGATATTTTGGTATTCAATGTCCTAGTCGATTTGACTCGAATTTCATTGGCAGTCCTACAACTTCAAGACAACCATCTATTTCACAGATCTATCCTAAAGTCATCTACTCTCGGTAAAACCCCAGAATTTTCATCTACTGATTAGTATATTGACACTGGAGTAACTCATCATGTCACATCAAATTATAATATCTTTACAGACATAATGTCATATTATGGCTTAGATACGGTTCAAGTAGGCGATGATTCAAGTTTACAAATTGCTAATCTTGGAAATACATACATTTATTTATCTAATCATACTTTTCATACGTGCAATGTCTTTCATGTTCCATCTATCACTAAAAATTTACTCTCTGCATGTCAGTTTTGTCTTGATAACAAGGCGCAACTGGGGCCGGCAAGAGGGGGGTAAATTGCATACCAAAATAAAAGTACACCCTCCTCGATTCTTTCAACTCCAAAATATGCAATATTAATAAAAGTAAACTAACATAGAGAAAAAGAAAGACTCAGCTATTACTTGTTTACAACCAAGAAGGTTGTTAATCCAAGGCAGTATAAAAAAAACTCTGAAGAATCTCCTTCTCTAAAGACGGAGAAGTCTTTTACACACTAAACGCTCAAAACTATTGCAAGAAAGGAATACAGAGTTGTTTGCTTGATTAAATTGTTAGATCTGAACCAAGACTATATTTATAGCCTTGGTCGGGGCGCCCCGAAGGATTCCAGGCGCCCTGGGGGATACAATTTTATCCCCCGACGAATAGATCGCGGTTTGACTGCGATCAAGATAAGAAGGCATCCCGGGCGCCCGGAATGGATCCGGGCGCCCGGACTGTGAAGTCAACCAGGTTGACTTTTCGTCCGGGCCTTCTACTCCATTTCAGCTTGCCTCGGTCCGGGTCTCTTCTACTCCGGCTCCATTTGCTTGGGTGATTTTCGCTATCCGAAATAAGGCTCACCCGAACCCAACTTCCGGTCTTCTCCTCGACCAAACCTTCCTTCCCGGTTCCTCATCCCTTGAACGCCGCATACATTCTTCTCATCCACCGGTGTACTCTTCCGCGGTCACCTCGTCCCTCGGACGCACCGAGCTCGTCAGTTCTCTCCCCATGCCGTCCTTCTCGCTAGCCGCGTCTTCCGCTCGACTTCCTGCGCTCCTAAGCTCCTACACACTTAGACACAGGGATCAAATAACAAGCAGGACCTAACCTAACTTGGTTGATCACATCAAAACAACCACGGGGTCCAACAATCTCCCCCTTTTTGATGTGCATCAACCCAAGTTCAAGTTAGGGTATAACAACAAATAGTAATTTTAAAGAAATTACTAACTAACAGTTTTAAGCATAAAAATTGCAATAAAAAGTTGCAATACTAAAAAAATTAAATTTGTCAATTCTTAAAATTCTAAATTTATTCTCAATTTTCCTAACTCCCCTGAACTTGTATCTATTTCTCTCCCTTTGATCACAGCAAAAAAACAATGGGGTTATAAAATTTCGAATTCTTAAGAAGTGATTTTGCAAAAATTCTAAGTTAATTCGAATTAAAAAATTCTGACTTTAGAGGACTTTTTAACTTAAAAAAAATGATTTTCAAAGAATTTTCGCAAGAGAATTCCTTTAAGTATAGATTTTTTTTAAAATAATTTCTGAAAAATTTTAATTTAGACAAAAATATTTTCTGAAAAATTTTTCTAAGTGAAAATTTTATGCAAGAAATATTTTTCTAAGTCAGAGAAAAAAAATTTTAAAAACTTTTACGAGCATTATTTAATTCTACTTTTCAAGAAAGTTAATTAAACATTTCATTTCTATATTTGGCTTCCAGGCAGTGGCCTTCTTGGTTATTGAAGCAACAACCACTTTCTAGTCAAAGCCTCATAAGGAAATTTACTGTTTAATTTTATTCTCTGAAAGCCTTTAACTTTTAAATTTAATCTAGCAATGATTTAGGAATCCAGTAAAGATTCCTTCCTACTTGATTGATCAGAAACTTAGGGGGTATATAGTTTCTAGGAACTTTCCTAAGTTGTCCCTGATGTTTTCTAATATACCAATTTAATTTTCCATAAATCCTTAGTTTTGATTTTAGAAATTTATTTAAACATGCATGATCATCTTTTAATTTTTGAATTTCAATTTTTTATTTTTTATTTTTTATTTTCTGATTTTAAATTATCATACATTTCTAGTGGGCATGCTTTTGCTAAGTTCAATTTCAATTCAGTATTTTCTTTTTCTAAGATTGCTAGATCCTTTGTAAGCATTTTGATAAAATTAAAGGACTGAGTAGGGGTGAGATCACGTACCTTACTTACCTTACTTGGTGACGCTCCCCCTTCGTCGCAACTTTCTTCTTCTTCTGAGAATCCTCCCCCTTCATCTATACTCATCTCTGAGTCTGAGTTATCTTCAAAGAGATGGTTGGCCATCAGTGCTATTCCTGAGAAGGCTTCAACTTCTGACTTGGAGGATGAAGAGTCATCCCATGTAGCCTTCAAACTCTTGCGTGTAGAGGACGTCGGTCTCTGAGGTTTCTCCTTGCGTTTCTTCTTCAACTTGGGACAATCATCCTTGATGTGCCCTTCCTCATTGCAGTTGTAGCATCGGACCGTCCTTCTATTGCATTGATGCTTCCTTGACTGCGATTTAAATTTATTAGTATTAACAAATTTATTTAACTTTCTTACCAGTAGCACCACTTAGATTTCGTTGATCGATGCTTTAGAATCGGGATCATCCTTTTCGGCTTGTAGGGCAATATTGAGGTTTGTCTTCTCCATTTGCTTAGGCTCTGTGATTCGAGACTCGTGAAGTTCAAATGTAGAAACTAAGTTTTCT
The DNA here is from genome assembly GCF_018446385.1 of Zingiber officinale. Lineage (NCBI taxonomy): Eukaryota > Viridiplantae > Streptophyta > Magnoliopsida > Zingiberales > Zingiberaceae > Zingiber > Zingiber officinale. Next base: position 35,982,635 of record NC_056001.1, read on the forward strand.
AAAGTACTTACGTCAAGGTCCTTAGAGATGTAGTACGCATCTACTAAGGAGGCCCATTCCGGAGTTCTAGGGAAGGCGTTAAGTGCATACCGAATGGAATCTCGGTTCGTTACCATCTCACCGAGATTCGTCAGTTGCGTTTTTAGCTCCTTGATCCTTGCTTGGAGTTGCGCAACCTTCTCGTCGTTGTTCATCCGAAGATTTGTTAGTTGTGTCCGGAGGACATCGCGCCTTGCTAGCTTCGCTTCTGAGGTGCCCTCGTGGAACTCTAGGAATTTATCCTAGAGGTCTTTGGCGGAGTCGTAGCTTCCGATCCGACTTACCGCCTGGGGCGGCAAAACACTGAGCAGGTGAAATTTAGCCTTTCCGTTGGCCACGCAATCAGCCTGCTCCTTCTTCGTCTAGTTGCACTCTTCTTTATCTTTTGGCGCTGCATATCCATACTTCATTATTAAAAGAATATCAAATTCAGTTTTAAAAAATACCTCCATTTTTTGCTTCCAAGTAGTGAAGTCTCCGTCGAACTTCGGGGGATGAATGTTCGCGCCGACCATCGTCCTGATCTTTGTGCTTCAGTCGACTGTTAGTCCTTCTAAGGTTATCGGGCTCTGATACGACTTGATGGCGCAGCTGGGGCCGGCAAGAGGGGGGGGGGGGGGTAAATTGCCTACCAAAATAAAAGCACACCCTCCTCGATTCTTTCAACTCCAAAATATGCAATAGTAATAAAAGTAAACTAACATAAAGAAAAAGAAAGACTCAACTATTTACTTGATTACAACCAAGAAGGTTGTTAATCCAAGGCAGTAGAAAAACCTCTGAAGAATCTCCTTCTCTGAAGGTGGAGAAGCCTTTTACACACTAGACGCTTAAAACTATTGTAAGAAAGGAATACAGAGTTGTTTGCTTGATTGAATTGTTAGATCTGGACCAAGGCTATATTTATAGCCTTGGTTGGGGCACCCTAAAGGGTTCCAGGCGCCCTGGAGGGATAAAATTTTATCCCCCGATGAATAGATCACGGTTTGACCGCGATCAAGATAAGAAGGCATCCCGGGCGCTCGGAATGGTTCCGAGCGCCCAGAGGTTCGGGCGCCAGGAATGGATCCGAGCGCCCGGACTATGAAGTCAACTAGGTTGACTTTTTGTCCGGGCCTTCTACTCCGTTTCAGCTTGCCTCGATCCGGGTCTCTTCTGCTCCGGCTCCATTTGCTTGGGTGATCTCTGCTATCCGAAATAGGGCTCACCCGAACCCAACTTCCGGTCTTCTCCTCGAGCAGCCTTCCTTCCCAGTTTCTCGTCCCTCGAACGCCGCGTATGTTTTTCTAGTCCACCGGTGTACTCTTCTGCTGTCACCTCATCCCTCGGACGCACCAAGCTCGTCAGCTCTCTCCCCGTGCCATCCTTTTCTCTAGCCACGTCTTCCGCTCGACTTCGTGCGCTCCTAAGCTCCTGCACACTTAGACACAGGGATCAAATAACAAGAAGAACCTAACATAACTTGGTTGATCACATCAAAACAACCACGGGGTCCAACAATCATATCACATCAAATTATAATATCCTTACAGACATAATGTCATATTATGGCTTAGATACGGTTCAAGTAGGCGATGGTTTAAGTTTACAAATTGCTAATCTTGGAAACACATACATTTATTTATCTAATCGTACTTTTCACACGTGCAATGTCTTTCATGTTCCATCTATCACTAAAAATTTACTCTCTGCATGTCAGTTTTGTGTTGATAACAATGTCATGTTTGAGTTTCATCATAATTATTATCTTATAAAAGATAAAGAAACAAATACTATGGTGTTTGATGGGAGAATTAAAAATGGTCTCTACTATCTTTAAAGTTCTTCAATTAAATCTTTTGTTGGTGAACACACAAATAAATCAGCTTGACATGCTTGACTTGGTCATTCTTCTCTTCACATTGTTCAATCAATCATCAATAGGTATGGTTTACCTACTTCATTTACCTCCTCTCTATCTCATTCATGTAGGGCCTATATAAAATCTAAAAGTCATAAGTTATCTTTCTCTTCATCCGATCATGTTTCTAATTTTCTACTTGAAATAATTCATTCAGATGTTTGAGGTCATGCACCTATTTTGTCTAACCAAAGTTTCTAATATTATGTTACTTTCATTGATCATTTTAGTAATATACTTGGCTCTATCTTATGAGAAGGAAATTTGATTTATTAGATATATTCTGTAATCTTTAGAATCAAGTTGAACGATATTTTAATCATAAAATACTCTCTTTTCATTCTGATTGGGGAGGCGAATATCAAGATCTCCATCGTCATCTTATCTCCTGTGTAATTGTTCATCGAGTCTTTTGTCCTCACACCCCAGAATAAAATGGCTATGCTGAGGGAAAATATAGGCATATAGTTGAAACTACCTTAGCTCTTTTTCATCATATCTCAGTTCTACATAAATTTTGAGATGAAACTGTTAACACTGCCTTATATCTCATAAATCGACTTTCTATTTCATTGCTCAATCATAAGTGTCATTTTGAAAAACTTTATAATCAAACTCCTTATTACACTTTTCTTCGAATTTTTCATTACAAATGTTATCTATGGTTACACCCCTACTTTAAACACAAACTTGACTCTTGTTTACTACAATATGTTTCCTTCGGTTATAACAATTTGCACCATGGTTATCATTGCTTGCATATACCAACAGGATGAATTTATATTTCACGATATGTTACTTTTGATGAGCTTCTATTCCCTTTTTTCAGTAGCTTCTTCGATCTCTCCTCCATACAGGTGGCACCTTCTTAATATCTCCTAAAATTGTCAGAAGTGATGACATTCTAGGTCTTGGTCCGGAGCTCTCTGATAACTCTCATATATCATCAGAATCACCTCAGGTTGTTGATCCAATCTTTAAAGTTTCAGTAGTTGAAGATAATACAAGTCCATCATCAAAATCACTATGTTAGTCTACTTCCTCGTCGCCATCAACAAGTGATTCAGATGATAATCCTCCTTGTCGCATGCTTCCCTTGAGTGACATATACGCACAATGTCCACCAATGACAACTTGCTATCCCCTTCTATGAGCTCTAATGGTCTCTTTAAAATCTATTGAGCCAACTTATTCTACATAAGAGAGCAAGGATCTAAATTGGTGTAGTGCAATGACTACAAAATTTGATGTACTTCTTTATAATGGAACATGGAGTCTAGTTCTGCGTACTCCCTCCATGAATATTGTGGGCTCTAAATGGGTATTCTGTCTTAAGCATCGAACTGATGGTTCTCTTGAACGACACAAAGCTCGACTTGCAGCCAAAGGATTTAGTTAACAACTAGGTATTGACGTGAATAACACTTTTAGCCAGTCATCAAAATTATATCTGTCATACTATTATTATCGATAGTTAGTTTTAATTGGCCTGTATGTCAATTGGACGTTTTAAATGCGTTTCTCTATAGTCATCTTGGGGAAACTGTATTTATGGAGTAGCCACCTGAGTTTATTTATCCACAATTTTTGTCTCGTGTTTGCCAACTTAAGAAATCCTTATATGGTCTTCGACAAGCTCTTCGTACATGGTTTCATCGAATATCTGATTGGTTACAAGCTCAAGGATTTTCTGGATCAAAGATTGACTCGTATCTATTTCACAAATATAATGATGGATCTATGATATATTTTTTTATTTGTGTAGATGGCATCCTGATAACCGACAATGATCACAAGGATATCACAAATTTATTAAGTCTTCTCAATCAAGAATTTCCTACTCAAGATTTGGGTATTGCTCGTTTTTTTCTTAGTATTGTGCTTATTCCACATGAGGATGATTATCTTCTCTCTCAGAGAAAATATATTACTGGGTTTCTCCAAAGAGCCAAAATGGATTGAACAAGTCCGATCTCTATACTAATTGTTATAAACAATTCTCCAACTTCATCCTCTCCTGCTCTGTCTGATCCACAAATTTATCAAAGCATTGTTGGAGCCTTAATATTACTTTTGCAGTAAATCGTGCTTGTCAATTCATGCATGCTCCAACTAAATAAAATTGGGATAATGTAAAAAGAATACTTCATGATCTCAAAGGTACTATTCTACATGGTCTTCTTTTATATCGCTAATCATCTCGAGATTTACATGCCTATAATGATGTAGATTAGGCAAGTTCTCCTAAAGATAAATGCTCTGTTAGTGGATTGCAATATTTTTTGGACAAAATCTTATTTGATGGAATTCGAAAAAGTAACCAACGATATCTCATTCAAGCACTAAGGCAGAATATAAAGCTATAGCAAATACAATGTCTGAAATTATTTGACTTCAATCACTTTTCTCTGAACTTCATCTTGCATCAAATATTGCACCAAAAAATTGATATGTCAAAATTGGAGCAACATATCTTACAACAAATCCAATCTTTCATGCTAATACAAAACATGTGGAAATTGATTTTCATTTTGTTCATGAACGTGTGACAACTCAACAGTTATCCATCTCTTATATTTTTGCTAAGATCAAATCGCTGATATCTTTACTAAGTTATTATCGAAATAACTTTTCAACAAGTTAGCAAGCAAACCCAACGTTAAAAATCTCCCATTAAGTTTGGGGGTGTAAAAGAGATAAAAAAAGAATTACCATAATTGACCAAATTAAATCACCAAATCAAATCAAATTAGTATGAGGATTATTTTAATAATTTTATTATAATTATTAAAATAATTTTCAAAATAATTTTTAGAATAATTTTATTATTTATTAATTGATTAATTGATCAAATACTTTTTAAATATTATATATTATATTATCTTTAAGATAAATATGAACAATAAAAAATTATTTTTTATTGCTCATATATTTTTATCCTCTTTAGCTTCTTCTAACAGGATGGACAACATGCCAACCGCGACATGAAGCACCTAATTCTAATGCTAGCAAGGAATTGAAGCCCTCCCTCTCATAGGGTCATATGCATGCAACATGAGACCCATACAAGGGGGAATATTCATAATGATTTGATCGATACATTACTCTATGCTTTAACTTATCCATCCATCTAAAGAGGAGAAAGATAGAAGATAGACATGACGGTTCATTCCCTCGCTATCCGTGGACATATTCCAAGATAGAACTTGTCTCATTTTCTCATCCATAAAAACTCAATCTAATTAATTTATATATAACTTGCTCTTTTTGACCAACTCAGTGGACACAAATTAAGTCGATCGACATCTCCCTCCCTCACTCTTATTTGTGCGTGGTTGGTAGTCGCGAAAGAGTTGAATATGTAGAAGTTAGTGGTGAGGACCAAGTGTTTACGTAGCTTTCTCGAGGGATAATTTTTGTATGGGGCTACAAATGAGTCAAGTTGAGCATGACTGTATTTAAGTTTATTTAATTTTTTTAAAATCTCTAGTTGTGTATATCAAACTATATAATCGTAATTAAGATTAAGTCAATTCGACCACTTTGCAATCAATGTTCTAAGAAGAATTAATATTAACATCGATATATATCTAAAACTAAATCCTAATCACTTAGATTGGACAAAAGAATACAATGAACTATCTAGCTAGCAAGCTAGCGTGATCATTCTCGCAATAAAGGGCCCTTTTAAGTGATAATTGTCGGTACAATTGACCTAGGTCACGGTCAACTAAGATCGGATTAACTTGAGTTTGAATTTTGATATTTGATCAATATATTTATAAGAACTCAAGTATGTTATGGTTGATTGAATACTTGACTAAAAGTGAGATATCCAATGGGAGGTTGGTAAGAGAAGTCAAAGTCGGTCAAGATTGATTGAACACTTAGCGATCAGAAGTCTAACAGAAAAATGACAAGAGAAAGTTCAAGTCAGTTAAGGTTGACCAGATACCTGGTAATCGAAAGACCAATATGAAGTTGGCAAGACAAAAGTTCAAGTGAGTCACGAAGGATCGAATATTTGGTAAACAGAAGTCCAACATGGAGTTGACACGAGACAAAAAGTCCAAGTAGATCATGGATGACAAACACTTGGTGATGACAAAGTAGAGTAAAACATTAAAGTTTTTCAATAGCTTTCAATTTGAATCAATCTTTGAAAATGAGAGTTATTTTCATAGAAACTATTTGTCCCTTATAGTACATGACGCAAATAATATCTACATAAATTTTCATGATTTTTAAAAAAAACATACAATTATTTAGGATTTTCTGAATTCCAGGTTGAAATATAAAATTAGGAAATCAGATACAATAATCAATTGGTCAATCGATTGTTGTACAACAATTGATTAGGCAATTGATTAGTGAAGGATTTTCGTGAGCACAGAGGCTCGCGGAATTGATCAAGTGATCGATTAACACTCCTTAAGTGATTAAAACAATCAATTATAACGTTGTAATAGATTGAAACTTCTTAATCAATTGAAACCAACTTCAATCGATTTAGAGAGACTGTAATTGATTTGTAGCTGAAGCCAATCGATTAAGACTGCTGATTATGGCTGAAATGGTCTGATTTCAGTTCATTAAATCATGTTTAGTCAAGTTAACTGTCCCTAACCCTCTGAAATACTTATATAAGTTCATTGAGGTAATTTTTTTTGATAAAATAAGAAAGAAATGATTTAAAGGGACTAATTTGGAATTTAGGATGAGGTTTAGATTCAATATTAAACTTTTAATCCCAAAACTTTAATTTTTGAGTTTCCTAGAGGGTTAGAAATTCCAAGTCATTGTTAGTGCAATGATAGAAGTTTGTTGTATATTTTGAGGGGGTGGTATTCCTTAAAGACATTATTCATATTCTTTTAATGATAAGGAGATAATGGAAGCTTGAGAACCTTCATTATTATGAATAAATACTCAAGGGGGAGCATACGATAAATGCTTAAGAGTGAGCATATGATACAATGAAAGATATGAGACTTTCGTTGAATTCCCTTTGAACAAATTGGCTTTCGAGGAGATTTTTTTATGTATATCAAAGGGGGAGAAAAATGTAGGATTTACGTTAGAAATCCTCATTCATGCTTAGACATGGGATGAAGTTGGGCTAATAGGTTAGCCTAACTTAAATGTATTGTCAATCATCAAAAAGGAAAAAATTGTCACGAGATTGTTAGTGCAATCGTCTTTGGTTCAAGGTTGACTAGTTTGACCAAGCTCGAGTGGGTTTGAGCTTGAGTTTCGATGTTTGGACAATATGTGAGAAGTAGTCAAATTGGTCAAGGTTGATCGGATATTTGACAATATGTGATACGGGAGTCAAGTAGGTCATAGAGGATTGGATACTTGATTGGAAAGCCTAACTAGAGGTTAGGCAAGGTAAAAATCCTAACTCGAGGGTTAGGTAAACGAAAGTCCAAGTGGGTCAAGGATGTTAGGATCGTTCGTACTCGGCTAGAGAGGGGGGGTGTGAATAGCCGACCTCAATTCGTCGTTTCTTTCTACAAAACGTGTTAGCGCAGCGGAAAATACAAAGAAACGAAAGAGAAGAAAACCAAACCTTAACACAAGGATGTAACGAGGTTCGGAGATTAGGGCTCCTACTCCTTGGCGTGTCCGTAAGGTGGACGAGTCCAGTCAATCCGTCGGTGGATGAGTCCCCGGAAACCCGGCTAATAGATACTCCTTGTGGGTGGAGAAACCTCGCCACAATAACTCGCAACAGCAAGATAGAATACAAGGAATACAAGAAGTAAATACAATGAATGTAACAATACAAGCTTGCCTTCTTGTCGTCGACTGAAGTCCTAGAAGCAACAACTTCACGGACGAATGCCAACAAGCAGCTCAGCCGAAAGAAGCTCATGCGGGGCTTCGGAAGTAAGCTCAACAAAGCTCAGTCGAAGCTGAAACTTCAGCAGCAGAACAGAAGTTCTAATGAGGAAAAAGAACTAGAAAAACTGCACAGAAGATGCCCTCGTCTCCTTATACATGCGAAGAAGAAACAGCGAAGAAACTAGCCGTTGCGTCACAACCCGAACAGTCCGATCGAGCAAGCGTGGAGCCGAGCGATCGAGTGATCAGTGCCATCGAGTCATAGATAAAGCACAAGGTCCGAGCGATCAGGGCAACCGACCGATCAGAGAGGCCGATCGAGCAGTCTGATCGGGCGGGTCGAAAGGTCGACCGAGTGGACAGATTAGATAACCGATCGGTCAGAGAGATCGATCGGGCGAGCCCGATCAGATGAGCCATGTATCATTGGATCGGTCTGCAGCCCGATCCAAACTTCTCAGCCCTAAACCTAAGGCTTCCACACCAACATCCGGTCAACCTTGACCTGTTGGTATATCATGCCTAGCATCTGGTCACTCCCTTGACCTGCTAGCACTCCTTGCTAAGTGTCCGGTCAATCCCTTTGACCCACTTAGACTTTTCCACACCAGATGTCCGATCATCTCTGATCCATCTGGATTTTCCTCTTCGTGCCAAGTATCCGATCACTCCCTTGATCTACTTGGACTTTCCAACACCAGATGTCCGATCACCCTTGATCCATCTGGATTTTCCCTTGCCTGGCTTCACTCACCAGGACTTTCCAACTGCCTAACATCCCAGTTAGGACTTTCCCATTGCCTGGCTTCACTCACCAGGACTTTCCAACTGCCTAACATCCCAGTTAGGACTTTCCCACTGCCTGGCTTCACTCACCAGGACTTTCCAACTTTCCCTCGTGCCAAGCTCCCTGCTTGGACTTCTCCGTGCCAAGTCTCCATACTTGGACTTTTCCAGTTGCCAAGTCTCCATACTTGGACTTTTCCCGTGCCAAGTCTCCACACTTGGACTTTTCGCGTGCCAAGCTCCCTGCTTGGACTTTTTCCCGAATCAGGTCAACCAGGTCAACCTTGACCTACGGTTGCACCAATAATCTCCCAAACATCTATTCTTGTCCCATATCAAGAATAGAACTTCTCTTCTCGTCAAACATCGTCAAACATAACTCGTCAAACATCAAAACACAACTCGAGTCAAGTCAACTCGAGTCTGGTCAACCAGGTCAACCTTGACCTAAGATTGCACCAACAATCTCCCCCTTTTTGATGTTTGACAAAATCCAAAATCAAGTTAGGTTAACCCGATAACCTAACTTAGGTTTTCCAACCATCTTCCAATGTCTAATGTTCTTTCCTTGAACATTCTCTGGACATTCTCCCCTTAGGTTAACCCGATAACCTAACTTGGGTTCTCCAATAATTCTCCCCCTTTTTGACACACATCAAAAAGAATTCCAATGTTCTTCCTCGAACATTCCTTGACATTCTTCCCCTAGCTTAGGTTAACCCGATAACCTAACTTGGGTTCTCCAATAATTCTCCAATGAACACTCTCCCCTTTTTGACACACATCAAAAAGGAAAAAGAGGGTATCAAGGTCAAGAGTTTCTTCCTAATGAAAGTCCCATACCTTTCATTGAAACTCTTAATTTCCCCCTTGATACTAAACTCAACAATCAACTTAGTGATAATCCCATATCACTAATCCTCAAAAGTCTTAAGGAGTAAAAACTCCCCCTAAAAGTCAACTCCCCCTTGACAATTAGGTAAAACTCCCCCTAAAGGTCAACTCCCCCTTTGACCATTGCACCAACAATGTCTTTGAGAGTTCCAAACCTTTAGCAATCCAAAAACACCACTTCCATAACTGAAATTTCAGACAACAGCTGAAAAATCAGAAATTCGGCACGCCCTGATCGGTCCCCAGACCGATCAGCCCTTCACCAGATCGCACTCGTGCTACTGGATCGGTCTGCAGACCGATCCACAATACTCTGGATCGGTCCGCAGACCGATCAGATCTTCCCTGGATCGGTCCCCGGACCGATCCAGCCACTGAAATCAGAGATTTCTGATTTTCTCTCCGGGAGAAGTTCAGAAACTCACAGAAAATTACAGAAAATTCCAAAAAAAACGAAACTTTGAGGATACATTCCTCATATCATACACTATCAAGGAAAAATAGTTTTCTATGAATATGGTTTCCATTTTTCAATCTTGATACAAAGTTCAAAAACTTTGAAATAGTTCAAGTTTAACTCAACTTTGTATCACAATGTTCAATGATGAATGCTATCACTAGGAAAGCTTCATCAAGGTTTTTCAAATCAATTTTAAAATGCTTTTAAAACCATTTGAATTTGGGACCATAATCTTAGGGCTAGATGTACATGACTTGTACACAAGCTTTCCCTATGATCCTCAATTTCTTGAATTAGGGTCATCTAGGTACAAGGACTATGCACCTTGATCCTAACTCATGATCCTAATATCTCACACACATCTAAGGTGTATCAAACCACATTCAAGTCAATTTGATGTGAGATATGGATTAAGGTCAACTTAGGCTAAGTTCTCATGCATTTTCTAAACACAAATTTGATCTCAATATCCAAATGTGTTTTTCATCCTTAAATTAATTTCATTGATCATTAATGCAAGAGATGATGACATGGCATAAAATGGTATCATAAATGAAAATATGTGCCAATGTCATGATGTCATGGCATAAAGTTTGAAACTTAAATAAACATGACATATAAACTAGCCTAAGCATTATCATGACATTTCAAATGATAATAAAACTAAACATGATGTCATGACATGTGAGGGCAAACAATTATGGCAAGATTTAGCATAAATAAATATACCTAGATTACCTATCTAAGTATCCTTAACCACTTTGCTAACCTAGAATTTAACCCTTGATTGCCCTAAAATGCCAAAATCCTAATTTTGACACTTCTTGAACTCTAGATTAATTCATGCCACTTAAAGATCAAATTTATTCTCAAAACTTGGCATGTTTCATTTTTCCTCGAGAGTTCTCTAGATTTTCCCAAATTGTGCCAATTAAAATCATTCTTTTCCATAATGGCACATTTTACTCTTCCAAGGAGTAAATGATAATTCCATTTCATTTTCAAAGGTTCACAAAGCCTTGAAAATGCTCCTTGAGTGTCAATTCCTCAAAGTTGGGTTAACTACCCTTCTTATTGGAGTTGACACTCTCTAACCCATTTATGGGGTAGAGAAGATGCTCCTAGGAACCCAATACCTATTAGAGCTCATTGGGTTCACTAAATATTCACTAGGGATAACTTCCCTAGCAACCCTCCTAATGACCCTCTTAGGCTTTAAAGCCTTGGTCATTTGGGTCTCATCAAGGTCAACTATAGGGGTGACTTCCCTTGTGACCTTGGTAATGGTCTTCCTAGCCCTAGGTTTTGTTCCATAATCGAATGGAACACTATGATAAGTGGGCTTGACCACTTGGGACTTAGGTTTGTGACCCAAACCTTTCTTGTCCTTGGACTTGGGTTTTTGACTCTTAAACCCTAGAGATGACTTCTCCATGTTTTTAAGAGCCTTTTCTAAATTATCAAGTCTTGACCTCAAGACTTGATTTTCCCTCTCTAATACCTTAAGTGTTAATTTGTCATTTTTCTTTGAGGTATTCCTAGGCATATGTCTAGATGATTTGGGATTTCTACATAGATTTTCCTTAGCCTTAGATGAGTTAATTCTAGGGTTGGCTTTCCTAGTGTTATCCTTATCTAGGCTCACATGTTTGGCACCTAAGCATGTGTATCGATTTCTATAATTAACATGCTTATCATTCTTGACAATAGCAATAAGGCTACTAGCATGCATCCTACTAGAATTGCAAGAATGTGCCTTAGAGATTACCTTAGGGTTTGCCCTAGCTCCCCCTATACATGTGCTCGATCTCTTGTCCTTGTGAGATTGCCTCCCTCTCGGACATTGGCTCCGATAATGTCCCCTTCGCTTGCACACCACGTGCTCCTTGCCCTTGCGTGTTGGGACTCCGGCTTCCTTGACCTTTGGCGCCGGTGGAGTCTTTCTAACCCTCTTTGGACATTTACTCTTGTAATGTCCATACTCCCTACACTCAAAGCACATTATGTGTAATTTATTTGAAATTGAAATGCTTGAGTTACCTAGGGTTGAGGTGGGATGTATGCTTTCTTCTTCATCCCTTCCGGAGATAGAAGCTTCTTCCTCTTGCTCCATTCTTGAAGAAGAACTCTCCTCCTCTTCTTCCTTATATGTTGAGTAGCCCTCAACTTCTAATTCCTCTTCTCCATGATGTGAGCTACTTGGCTCACTTGACTCCTCTTCATGGCTTGAAGTGGAGTTCCCCTCATGGAACTTAGCCAAGTTGTTCCACAACTCCTTGGCATTGTTGTATCCATCTATCCTACACAATATATCGTTAGGTAATGAGAATTCAAATATTTTCATTACCTCGTCGTTGATTGTGGATTGGTGGATTTGCTCCTTCGTCCACTTCTTCTTCTCAAAAGGTTTTCCTTCTTTATCCATCGGAAGAGTGAAACCTAATTGTACACAAGTCCAATTTTCAATGTTAGTCATAAGGAAATACTTCATCCTTACCTTCCAATACGCGAAGTCGTCGCGATCGTAGAAGGGTGGAATGGTGATGTCTTCTCCGAGTTGATCCATCTCTAGCTTTGCTCCCACGGGTGTTGATCCGATGAAGAGCGACCTCGCTCTGATACCACTTGTTAGGATCGTTCGTACTCGGCTAGAGAGGGGGGGTGTGAATAGCCGACCCCAATTCGTCGTTTCTTTCTACAAAACGTGTTAGCGCAGCGGAAAATACAAAGAAACGAAAGAGAAGAAAACCAAACCTTAACACAAGGATGTAACGAGGTTCGGAGATTAGGGCTCCTACTCCTCGGCGTGTCCGTAAGGTGGACGAGTCCAGTCAATCCGTCGGTGGATGAGTCCCCGGAAACCCGGCTAATAGATACTCCTTGTGGGTGGAGAAACCTCGCCACAATAACTCGCAACAGCAAGATAGAATACAAGGAATACAAGAAGTAAATACAATGAATGTAACAATACAAGCTTGCCTTCTTGTCGTCGACTGAAGTCCTGGAAGCAACAACTTCACGGACGAATGCCAACAAGCAGCTCAGCCGAAAGAAGCTCACGCGGGGCTTCGGAAGTGAGCTCAACAAAGCTCAGTCGAAGCTGAAACTTCAGCAGCAGAACAGAAGTTCTAATGAGGAAAAAGAACCAGAAAAACTGCACAGAAGATGCCCTCGTCTCCTTATACATGCGAAGAAGAAACAGCGAAGAAACTAGCCGTTGTTACAATCGGTAGACACACCAACCGATCGGGAAGAAGCTCGTTTCCCGATCGGTCCATGGACCGATCAGCAATCTGATCGGTCCACGGGCCGATCGAGGCTATCCTGATCGGTCCGCACCGTCGAGGAACGATCGGTCCGTAGGCCGTCGGGCTTCTTCTCGCTGGTTTGCCACCGATCTCTCCGATCGGTCTCCGGACCGATTAGATAACCAGATAGCATACTGATCGGTCACCGATCGGTCACCGGACCGATCGGATGAGCCATGTATCATTGGATCGATCTGCAGCCCGATCCAAACTTCTCGACCCTAAACCTAAGGCTTCCACACCAACATCCGGTCAACCTTGACTGTTGGTATATCATGCCTAGCATCCGGTCACTCCCTTGACTGCTAGCACTCCTTCTAAGTGTCCGGTCAATCCTTTGACCCACTTAGACTTTTCCACACCGGATGTCCGATCATCCTCGATCCATCTGGATTTTCCTCTTCGTGCCAAGTATCCGATCACTCCCTTGATCTACTTGGACTTTCCAACACCGGATGTCCGATCACCCTTGATCCATCTGGATTTTCCTGCCTGGCTTCACTCACGGGACTTTCCAATGCCTAACATCCAGTTAGGACTTTCCCATTGCCTTCACTCACCGGGACTTTCCAACCGCCTAACATCCCAGTTAGGACTTTCCCACGCTTCACTCACGGGACTTTCCACACCTAACATCCCAGTTAGGACTTTCCCACTGCCTGGCTTCACTCACCAGGACTTTCCAACTGCCTAACATCCCAGTTAGGACTTTCTCTCGTGCCAAGCTCCCTGCTTGGACTTCTCCGTGCCAAGTCTCCATACTTGGACTTTTCCAGTTGCCAAGTCTCCATACTTGGACTTTTCCCGTGCCAAGTCTCCACACTTGGACTTTTCGCGTGCCAAGCTCCCTGCTTGGACTTTTTCCCGAATCAGGTCAACCAGGTCAACCTTGACCTACGGTTGCACCAATAATCTCCCAAACATCTATTCTTGTCTCATATCAAGAATAGAACTTCTCTTCTCGTCAAACATCGTCAAACATAACTCGTCAAACATCAAAACACAACTCGAGTCAAGTCAACTCGAGTCTGGTCAACCAGGTCAACCTTGACCTAAGATTGCACCAACAAAGGAGAATAGCACATTGGCAAAGAAAAATCCAAATGGGTCAAGGAGGACCACACGTTGGCAAAGGAAAGTCCTAGTGGGTCAAGGTGGACCACACGTTAGTAAAGAAAATACCTAACTGAGGTTAGGCAAGAGAAAAATCTAAGTGAGTCAAGGAGGACCACACGTTAGTAAAGAAAATACCTGGCACAAGACGATAAGTCCAAGTGGGTCAAGGTTGACCAGACACTTGGCACGAGGAGAAAAGTCCAAGTGAGTCAAAAGATTGATCGGACACTTGGTGAAGAAGTCTCAGTAGGTCAAGGTTGACTAGATGCTAGGCATGAGGAGTTCCAATAGGTCACGGTTGACCGGATGTTGGATTTGGGAACCCTTGATCTTGAGTTAAGCAAGTCAAGGGTGGTTAATCGATTAAGTCGATTGATTGAACTGATCCCAATCGATCAGTCGATCGATTGGGAGAGTGCTACGATAAACAGTAGCCCAATCCATCAACCGATTAATTGGGAGTCTGAATCGCGAGAACAGAAGCCTTCCCAATCGATCAGCTGATCGATTGGGGGCTAGAAATTACGCGCGACTCGAGAAAGGCTGAATCGATCGGGTGATCTATTCAGACCTTTTCCAGTAGAGCACAGAGACACTCTGAATTAATTGACCAATAGATTCAAGCCTCCCCAATCGATTGGGATATGACTGTTGCGTAGATAGCGAGCGATGGACGACTGCAATTGCGTGGATGTGACATGACAATCGATTCGGAGTAAGCCCAATCAATTGGGAGCCCTAGAAGCGTCAAGTATAATGTCATGGCAAGCTTTCTTCTCTGGAGAGTTCTTCACTCGAGTCTTCTTCCAACGCTGACACGATTCTTCACTACTACTCACCGCCGGACTGAGAACTTGGAAGAGAGATGTTGTTGCACTTTCCAAAAGGGTTTAGAGGCGTCTTCATCAACAAGAGATCAAGCAAGAAGAGGTTTTTTTATTTGTATTCTTGTATTTTCTTTTTGCGTGTGTTGTATCTTGTTGTGTGAGTTTGTACAAGACTTCTCTATCTTCGGTAGTTATTGAGAAGGAGTGTTTTTTTTAGTGGAGAGCGTGTCGTGTGTGGATCCTTGGATTAGTCACCTCTTCTTGAGATGGATACCAAGTAAATCCTTTGTGTTAGCATTGTGGGTGTTGCTTCGAGTTCTATCCGCTGTATATCATCATCACGAAGCAAGTCAACGAAGTGCGACGAGCTATTCACCCCTCCCCCCCTCTAGCTACAAATTGACCCTAATAGTTCTAACCTTCTGGGACGAAGGCTATATTTATAGCACTGGTCGGGGCGCCTAGAAGGGTTCTAGGCACCTGAGAGGGGATAAACTTTTATCCCCGTCGCACCGGAATGCGCCACATCGCGTTCCGGATAAAAGCTTGCTCCGGGCGCCCAAACCCAAGTTAACATCATGTTAACTATTTAGTTCGGGTTCTTCCGCTCTGGCTCCGCTTGCTTGGGGTCCGGGTCATCCGCTCCGGCTCCGCTTGGGCAATCTCGGCCATCCGGAATAGGGTTCACCCGAACCCAACTTCCGGCCTTCGAACAAACTTCCGCTCTGTCTTCTCGTCCCTTGGAAATGTCGTGCACCTCCTTCTCATCCGCCCACGTACTCTTCCACAGCACCTCGTACATCAGGCGTATCGAGCCCGTCGGCTCTCTCTCGTGCCATCCTTCTCACTAGCTGTGTCTTTCGTTTGACTTCCTGTGCTCCTAAGTTCCTGCACACTTAGACACAAAGGTTAAATACCAATAGGACATAACTTTATTTGGTTGATCACATTAAAACTACCACGAGGTACTTACACCAAAGGCCTATCAGATCAAAGGAGAGGAAAGGGGAGAGGGCTTACATGTTCGAAGTTCGTCGCCGAGAGGAATCGCCCTTGCCGTTGCCAACGAGAGGGAAAATAGATTAGGGTAAGGAGGGATTAGGTGTGATTTTGGTAATTTAGGGTTTTCTAGAGAATAAAGCAATTTCATTGTGAAATTCATACCTAATTCGGGGACGAAAATTATTTTCGTTGCAGACTCTATGACAAATCCAAGATTCATCGTAATCTTGGATGTTTTTTCACAAAAATAAATATGTCCGAAGGCGGTTGATGGACTTAGAGAGCGGAATGACATGAAATTAGTTCCTATATATTCGTCTAGTTCTCCTGATTATATCCATATTTTCAAGCATTAATTTGATCCAATATATTTTGATCTATGATTTTTCGAACACTAATGTGTCTGAAAAATATAATTCGTGTTTAAAAAATCATAGATCAAAATATATTAGATCAAATTGATATTTGAAGGCATAGATATAATCAGGAGAACTAGACAAATACATAAAAACTAATTTGCATCATTATGAGATCTCTAACATTAATTTGTAACTTTAACATGTTCAACTAATTAAATTTACTTTTTAACTCTAATATGTTCAACTTACCTTTGAAATTCATTTAATTGACTTAGCTATTAAAAAAATATTGGGTTAAAATAATATTTGAGGTTGTGGATTTAATTAAGAAAACTAAACAAGCACATAGGAATTAGTTTCATATCATTCCGAACTCTTTAGGTTCATCAACCATCTTCGAACATATTTTTTTTTAAAAAAAAAACCTACCAAATATATTTTGATCAGTAATTTTTTGAACACCAATATGTCTAAAAAATATAATTTGTGTTTAAAAAATCATAGATAAAAATATATTGGATCAAATTAATGTTTAAAAGAATGAATATAATTAGAAAACTACACGAACACATAAAAATTGGTTTCGTATCATTCTGAGATCTTAAATATTAATTTGTAACTTTAACATGTTCAACTAATTAAATTTACTTTTTAACTCTAACATTTTCAACTTACCTTTGAAATTCATCTAATTGACTTAGCTATGAAAGAAAATATTGGATCAAAATAATATTTGAGGACATTGATATAATCAAGAGAAATAACAACCACATAGAAATTGATTTCATGTCATTCCGAATTCTCTAGGTCTATCAACCACCTTCGGATATATATTTTTTTTTAAAAAAAATACTCAATTTAGTGACAAATCCCGAGATTCAATGGAAATTTTGCGACGAATCCATGGATTCATTAGAAATATTGCGAACGAATCCAAGGTTTCGTCGGAAATTTTACGACGAATCTAGGGAATTGTCGTAAAATTAAATGATTTTAAAAAAAAATGTCCGAAGTTGGTTGATGAATATAGATAGCTCGGAATAACATGAAACAAGTTTCTATATGCTCGTCTAATTTTGCTGATTATATCCATACTTTCAAATATCAATTTGACCTAATATATTTTTGATACGGTTTGGGCTGAGGGGCAGAAGAGGAGATTGAAGGAAGGAGAGGGGCAAAGGGGTCCTTTTACTGCTAGGGTATTAAGAAAAAGGGAGAAAGCGATTTTGGAGGGGGGGGGGTGGCTTGGTGGATGGGTTTTTTCCGCCGCCAACTTCTCCTTCTACCTCCTTCTCATGCGCGCCTCGCCGGCGTTGGTTTCCGGCCACCACCTTTTCCTCTATCTCTTTCTCCCTCTTCTCCTCGCAACGCCAGCCCTAGCCTTCTTCTTCCTCTCTTCTCCGTGCTTTCTGTCCGCCGCCAAGAAAAAAGGGAGGAGAAGGCATCATCTTCTTCCTCGGACGCTACTCGCCGGCGCGACACCAACCTCCGACTGTCCTCTTCTCTTCTTCTCCTTTCGGACGATGCCTCCTCTCCCTATTTCTTCTCTCGCGAACAGACCACGTCAAGCTGAGAGGGAGGTTGGCTCGTGTGTGCACGACGCCGCCCATAGGAACTAAGCATCCTCCTTCCTCTCCCTCTCGCGCTCCTTGCCGGCGCTCACTCCGACGCCGACCGCCACCTTAGTTCCTCTCCTGCTCCTCTCGCCGCATCCGCCGCAACCGGGAAGAGGAGAAGCTTAGTGCTTCCTTACGGTGCCACCATCAGACGAACTCGGCACCGCCCTCCTACCCACCTGAGCCCATCAGCCGGCACCAGCAGCCGCCCTCTTCTCCCTCTTGTCACACCACAGCTGTCCTCTTCCCCTCACCGCTATCCATCTCCTCCGATGCTCATTCAGCCACCTTTCGACGTCGATACAGCCGATTTCGGCCTCTCCACTGTCATTGTCGCCGCTTCCGGTGCCGATTCAACCGTTGCTATGTGTAAGCCATCGAGCCACTATGTCTCGCTCTTCGTATCGCTATTATGTGTCGACATTCGAGCCGCAATGGAGTACCGATCTGTGTGCCACGGTTGTATCTTGGTCTTTGTGTTATTTTATATCCCGGCCTACGTGCCGAAGTCCATTTCCCGGCCTATGTGCCGATTTAGTTTCCCGGCTTGCGTGTCGGTGTAGTGTCCCGGCCTGTGTGCCGATCTTATTTCCTGGCCTGCGTGCCGACCCAGTGTCCCGGTCTGCGTGCCGATCTTGTTTTTCGGCCTGCGTGTCGGTGTTTTAGCCAAACCTGCAGCTCATCTTCTGGTTCCGCACCACGTTCGGCTCTGCGTCGTTAGATCCAGCTCTCCAGCTTGATCAGAGTCATCTACTCTTTCGGGTCGCGACAACTCGAGCCGCGTCCCATCCGAGGGCGCCCCTCTGGGCCAGGGTATGCTTTCCGTACTCACCCCTTACTTATTTCATTATTATATCATTAGCTGGTTACTCATATATTCGTTGGATCCGCCTCGAGACTCGGGGTATCGGGGGCCGGGCCAACCCGGTCACTGGCTGCAGGTAGCGTTGACCAGAGGACTTTTGAAGACTCGGTCAACACGAAGGCCATCTCAGCATACCCCCCCCTTCCGGGACGTCGCGACTCCAATCAACATTCCATCCACCTCACCCGGCGGTCCGTCCGACTCAGCTTCCGGACAGGATCAAATTTGGCGCCGTCTGTGGGAATCTTCTCCACCTGTTCTGGAACGTGTGGATGGACGACGTCGGGAGGTTCTCTTCTATTATCACAGCCCTGGAGGATCTTGACAGATATATCATCTTCGGCCCTCACTGCACGGGTATTCGGGAGTCGAGGAATTGAGCGGAGCTTCAACTGGCTGACAGGTTAGTTTTTTCATTACGTTTTTTCCCTAACTCCACGGGTATTCGGGAGTTAAGGGACTGAGACAAATCCTTAGCCGGTTGGCAAGGCTCCTCGATCAGGTACGATTACAAGCTCTGTTCTCTTTTTACGATTATAGGAACTGCTATATTTCCCTGATAAAAGAGTAAGAACCTAGTTCCTTGATCATAGACTAGAGCCTTCGATTTCTGATCGGACACTAGGGGCCCAGCTCCCCGTTCATACACTTGGGACACAACTCCCTGCTCATACTCTAGGGGCACAGCTCCCTGTTAGGACCAAAAGTAGCTAGAGGGGGGGGGGTGAATAGCTCGTCGCGTGCTCGTCGCTTGGCGTTGCTTGTTTCTTCAAGGATATGCAGCGGAAAATACAGAAACAAATCACACAACGCTAACAAGGTTGGTTTACTTGGTATCCACCTCACAAGAGGTGACTAGTCCAAGGATCCACACCACGCACGCACCCTCCACTATGAAACACTCCTTTTCGGTAACTACCGAGGGCGGAGAAGCCCTACAAGACTCTCAGTACAAGAAGAAGAAAGGGAAATACAAGTTAAGCAAAAGCTTACAAGATGTGCAGTAAAAACCCTAACCCTAACTTCTTCCTCTTGCAATAGATCCGCCTCTTGACTTGGAAAGCCTCCAAGAACCTTCAAGAACTGGCGATCACGTGCTTGTAGAGAGCTGTGGAGGAGCTGGAATGAATCTGAGAAGAGCTCGTAAAGCAATACCGAAGACCACGCTCGCCTTTCCACCTGAGCTCGGATCTCGATCTAATGTTCCAATCGAGAGGCTGATCGATCCACGGATCGATCCAGCGCCTCTTCTCGCGAAAGCGCTGGATCGATCCACGGATCGATCCGGCGCTGCTCAGCGGCGATCGTCGTCGATCGGCGATCGATCGGGACCTCTGATCGATCACGGATCGATCCGAGCTTCTGGGAAGAATGGATCGATCCATCACGGATCGATCCACGGATCGATCCAGCACTTGGTTTTTGCCCAAAACCAAGTCCCAAACCTCCCTAACCAACATCCGGTCAACCTTGACCTGTTGGTACATCATGCCTCGCATCTGGTCACTCCCTTGACCTGCCAGGACTCCTCACCAAGTGTCCGGTCAATCCCTTTGACCCACTTGGACTTTTACTCGTCGTGCCAAGTATCCGGTCACTCCATTGACCTACTTGGACTTCCAACAGATGTCTGGTCAACCTTGACCCATCTGTACTTCCTTCCTTGCCAAGTATCCAGTCAATCCTTTGACCTACTTGGACTTCCCAACACCAGATGTCCGATCATCCTTGATCCATCTGGATTTCCTTGCGCCCGTCTCCACTCACCCTTTCACCTACTTCGGGTTTTCCATGCCTAGCTTCACTCACTAGGACTTCACTCACCAGGATTTCCTTCTGCCTAGCTTCACTCACTAGGACTTTCACCTGGCTTCACTCACCAGGATTTCCTTCTGCCTAGCTTCACTCACTAGGACTTTCACCTGGCTTCACTCACCAGGATTTCCTTCTGCCTAGCTTCACTCACTAGGACTTTCCTTCTGCCTAGCTTCACTCACTAGGACTTTCACCTGGCTTCACTCACCAGGATTTCCTTCTGCCTAGCTTCACTCACTAGGACTTTCCTTCTGCCTAACTTGCCAGTTAGGACTTCCCAGTCAAGTATCCGGTCAACCTTGACCTACTTGACTCTTCTTCGATCAATATCTTATTGTCAAACATCTAAACCCTAACCAAGACTCAGCTTGGTTAACCAGGTCACCCTTGACCTGAGGGATATTGCACCAACAATCTCCCCCTTTTTGATGTTTGACAATACCACAATAACACTTACAATCCCACATGTAAGTTAGGCTAATCCTATAGCCTCCTTCTTCATGCCACTAGGTAATGAACACATAAGTTAAGCTTTTCATTCTCCCCCTAAGAGGGCAAACTCCCTCTAGGTAATGAAAACCTAACTTACTTCCTTTCATTCTCCCCCTATTGGCACACATCAACCCCTACTAATAAAACACATCAACCCGTCTTTGGACACACATCAACCTATGCTCCAATTTTGGGCACACTTCAACAACTTCATCTGTTGAAGACTCTCCCCCTGAAGAGTTGCTCATTGTTGTTCACAACATCACTTATTGTGATCAACACGATACTGAAGGTCCCATACCCTTCATTATCCTCACCCTACATTCTCCCCCAATGTAGGTAAATGCCCATCCTTGAGCATTATCCTTTGAAAACACTTGAACAATGAGGATATCCACTCCCCATTAAAGTTCAATCGCTCAACCTTGAGCATTTTCAAACAGAAGGTTAACCACCTTCCAAGGTTCATGAAAAATAAATTTTCATGTCTTTAAAGAGTCCCTCCCCCTAAAGACATGGTGGTAACTTCTGTCATTGCACCAACAATGACTTGGAATCCCTAAACCTTTAGGAAACCCAAATTTAGAAGTTTTGAGGTTCAAATATTCAAAATTTGAAACAAACCTCAACCTAAACTTCAATGAAGCCTTCCTTAACCAATCCATCCTTGTTTTCACATGAAAATACCCTTTGTATGTATACAAATGTATTTTAGGGATTTGGAATGGTTACCTAGACTCAACGAGGTTCAAATATGCTGAAATCAGGCCTTCCCAGCCAAAATCAGCAACTTGGATCGATTGGAGTTGGGTTCCAATCGATTGAACCTTTCTGAATCGATCCACTGATCGATTCATATTACCTGGATCGATCGGCTGATCGATCCAGCGAGCTTCTGCTCGCGGAAGAATTGCCTTCTGAATCGATTCAGACACTCCAATCGATCCATGGATCGATCGGAGCTCTGATAGTTGCTGAAATTCCATTTCAGTCAACTTCAGAAACCCCTAGAAAATTCTACAAAAATCCAAAAATCATGAAATTTCGTGTAGACATTATTTAGGGCATACTTAATCAAGGAAAAATAGCTTTCTATGAAAATACATCATATTTTCAAAGATTGACACAAACTTGAAAACTTGCAAAAACTTTAGTGTTTTCTTCAAGTTTGTGTCTAACTATTCAATGGTGATTACTATCAAAAGATAGCCTTCACCAAGGTTTTCCAAAATCATTTTGAAAACTTTTTCAAAACCAATATCCCATCATGTTCCTTGGGCATAATGCACATGACTTGTACATTAGCTTTCCCAATGATGGGAAAACACATATCTATGTGTTTTGATGAAACTAAAACTCAAAAGAATGCACTTAATCAACATCTTGAGTTTTGTTCATCATCCTAACATCTCACTTGTATCTAATGTGCACTAAAACACATACAAGTCATCTTATAGGTCTTTGTGAGATGTAGATTTTGGTTTTGCCCTAATCTAGGGATCATGCATATCTATCTAGGCATTTTGGAGATATTAGACACCCACCTAGGATGTCACTTGTTAATAAGTGTTGTTAAATGCCTTTTGTCCTTAATTACAAGGAATTAAACTTAATGCATGATAATGTTATGACATACATCAAAAAGAAATAATTTTCAAAAGAAAATATCCTATAATTACATGATGTATGAATGTCATGACATGGTATTTTTGGATTTTTCATAATAAAACATGAACGCAAAAATAGACATGATGTCATGACATATGATGGGCAAACAATCATGGCAAGATTTAGCATAAATAAAATATACCTAGATTAACTATCTAAGTATCCTTAAAACCTTAGCTAAACTTACAACTTAAACCTAGATTGCCCTAAAGTGCTTCAAGAAAAATGTCAAAGCCTAAATTGGCATTTCTAATTCCCTTGATTAATTTATGCCAGTCGAAATTAAGCATATCCTCAAATGTTGGCATATTTCATTTTTCCACAAGAGTAGCACTTCAACATAAGGCTTCAATTTCCTTTAATTTTCTAAGAACATACCAAAATCCCAACTTGGTAGCTCTTATGAATTTCCCAATATGTGCCTTTTAAGATTAAAATCAAATTTTCACCACTAGGCACATTTTACTCTTTCAAGGAGTAAATAATAGTTCCATTTCATTTTCAAAGGTTAACAAAAACCTTGAAAATGCTCCTTGAGTGTCAATTTCCTCAAAGTTGGGTTAACTACCCTTCTAATTGGAGTTGACACTCTCTAACCCATTTATGGGATAGAGAAGATGCTCCTAGGAACCCAACACCTATTGGTGGTCCTTGGATGCTCTAGGTACTCACTAGGGATAACTTCCCTAGATACCTTCCTAATGACCTTGTTGGGCTTCTTAGAAGCCTTGGTCACATTTTCTAGGTCAACCCTAGGGATAGCCTCCCTTGTGACCTTGTTAGTGACTTTCTTAGACTTCTTAGAAGTCTTAGTCACTTTGGTTGCAAAAATACTCTTAGGGATGACTTCCCTAGTATTCTTGACTTGACCACTAAACCTAGGGTTTGTTCCATAACTATATGGAACCCTATGATAACTAGGCACATCCTTCTTAGCCTTTGGTTTGTATCCCAAACCTCTATGGCTATTTGATGGCTTTGACTTTCCTAGCCCTAGGTTTTGCTCACTTTGCCCTTTTTGGATATTTTCCATCCTTTTTAGGGTCTTTTCCATTTTATCAAGTCTTGATCTCAAGACTTGATTTTCTATCATTAAATCCTTAGAATTTGGTTTTTCATTAAGTCCATGAGCATTTTGGTTTCTAGGCTTGTATCTAAAATCCTTAGAGTTCTTGCCTAGACTTTTACCTACATTCCTAGCCTTAGGTGTAGTAGTTTTGGCATGTAGGGCCACATGCTTTTCCTTAAAGCCCTCATGCTTCCTATTCTTATGGTAAATTGCATTAAAATGATAAAAGTTAGAACTATCATGCTTTTTACCATAATGTAAAGGGGTAGGCTCAATAAATGTTACCTTCCTTTTTACCTTAGAGGCTCCCCCTTGACTTGAGCTTCCTCCTTGAGCCTTGACCATCTTCTTCCCCTTAGGGCATTGACTCCGATAATGCCCCTTTTGATTGCAAGAGAAGCATATGATATGCTCCTTGCTCTTCTTTGTTCCGGGAATGGTCTCCTCGGGCTTCTCCTTGCCCTTTTGCGTCACTTGACCCTTCTTCTTGGCCAAGTTGGGACACTTGCTCTTGTAGTGCCCACTTTCCCTACACTCAAAACATATGATATGATTTTTATTATTAATTGAAATGTTTATACCTTCTTGTGTAGGGATGGCACTTGCTCCTCCATTTGATATTTCTTGAATTTGGAGGTGGCACCATCTTCTTCTTCTTCACTTGACCCGGATGTAGAAGCTTCTCCTTCTTCTTGATCCGGCGTCACCAAGGATTGCTCCCCCTCAATCCTAGAGGTGGAGGCTTCATCATCTTGAACATGAAACAAGGAGTATGCTCCCTCCTTGTTCCCTTCGTTGCATTCCCTTGAGGATGAAGCTTCTTGGATTTCCTCTTCTTCGGAGGTTGAGCATCTCTCAACCTCGGAGTCCTCCTCTTGATCTTGCTCCAAAGAGTCACCCTCTCTGGATTCTTCATGATCTTGTACAGTGGAGGGGATCTCTTTATGAAGCTTGTCCAATTTGCTCCATAATTCCTTTGCATCTTCAAATTCTCCAATTTTGCAAAGGATGGTGCTTGGCAATAAATTGATCACTTTGTCATTAACCTCGCACCTTTGGACTTGCTCTTGGCTCCACTTGCTCCTCTTGAGAACTTTACCCTTTGAATTTCTTGGAGCCTTGAAGCCTTCCATTAGAGCAAACCATTGCTCTATCTCCATCATAAGAAAATTTTCGATTCTTGATTTCCAAGAATCGAAACTCGTAGAAGTGTATGGTGGAGCCACCCTTGTGTCAAATCCAAACCCATCTTGGAATTGCATCTTAAAGTTGAGCTTGATAAAGTCTTGAACTTGAAGAATTTGCTCCAACTTCTTCACCCTCTAGCTTTTCTTGATATGCTTGACCCTTCCGGCGATGATTCCGGTGAAGAGCGGCCTCGCTCTGATACCACTTGTTAGGACCAAAAGTAGCTAGAGGGGGGGGGTGAATAGCTCGTCGCTTGGCGTTGCTTGTTTCTTCAAGGATATGCAGCGGAAAATATAGAAACAAATCACACAACGCTAACAAGGTTGGTTTACTTGGTATCCACCTCACAAGAGGTGACTAGTCCAGGATCCACCACGCACGCACCCTCCACTATGAAACACTCCTTTTCGGTAACTGATAAAGCCCTACAAGACTCTCGGTACAAGAAGAAGAAGGGAAATACAAGTTAAGCAAAAGCTTACAAGTGTGCGATAAAACCCTAACCCTAACTTCTTCCTCTTGCAATAGATCCGCCTCTTGACTTGGAAAGCCTCCAAGAACCTTCAAGAACTGGCGATCACGTGCTTGTAGAGAGCTGTGGAGGAGCTGGAATGAATCTGAGAAGAGCTCGTAAAGCAATGCCGAAGACCACGCTCGCCTGCGGCTTTAAACCCGACGCAACGGTCGGATCCCGATCGATTCGAATGTTCCGAATCGATCGGGGAGGCTTTGGATCGATCCACGGATCGATCCAGAGCGCCTCTGTGCTCAGGAAACGCGCCTGGATCGATCCACGGATCGATCCAGCGCTTATCGCGCGAAGCAGCATCGTCCCGATCGATCGGCTGATCGATCGGGACCTCTGGATCGATCCACGGATCGATCCAGAAGCTTTCTGTTCGCTGGGAAGAATCTGGATCGATCCACAGCCTGGATCGATCCACGGATCGATCCAGCACTTGGTTTTTGCCCAAAACCAAGTCCCAAACCTCCCTAACCAACATCCGGTCAACCTTGACCTGTTGGTACATCATGCCTCGCATCTGGTCACTCCCTTGACCTGCTAGGACTCCCCACCAAGTGTCCGGTCAATCCCTTTGACCCACTTGGACTTTTACTCGTCGTGCCAAGTATCCGGTCACTCCATTGACCTACTTGGACTTCCACCAGATGTCTGGTCAACCTTGACCCATCTGGACTTCCTTCCTTGCCAAGTATCCAGTCAATCCTTTGACCTACTTGGACTTCCCAACACCAGATGTCCGATCATCCTTGATCCATCTGGATTTCCTTCCTTGCCTGGCTTCACTCACCAGGACTTTCACCTAGCTTCACTCACTAGGGTTTTCCATCTGCCTAGCTTCACTCACTAGGACTTTCACCTGGCTTCACTCACCAGGATTTCCTTCTGCCTAGCTTCACTCACTAGGACTTTCCTTCTGCCTAGCTTCACTCACTAGGACTTTCACCTGGCTTCACTCACCAGGATTTCCTTCTGCCTAGCTTCACTCACTAGGACTTTCCTTCTGCCTAACTTGCCAGTTAGGACTTCCCAGTCAAGTATCCGGTCAACCTTGACCTACTTGACTCTTCTTCGATCAATATCTTATTGTCAAACATCTAAACCCTAACCAAGACTCAGCTTGGTTAACCAGGTCACCCTTGACCTGAGGGATATTGCACCAACACTCCCCACTCATACACTAGGGCACAGCTCCCCGATCATTGACTTGCAGTACCACTTCCCGATCAGGATCTAAGGGCCTCGCTCTTCGATTACAGGCTAGGGACCTTAATCTCCAATCAGGGAACAGGGATTTAGTTCCCTGATCAGGTGTGTTATAGGCTCTGCATCCTTCACCATGAGACTCTGCATCCTCTTACTGCTACGGGCTCTGCACCCTTCACCGTGAGGCTCTGCACCCTGTACTATGGGGCTTAGCATCCTATTACTGCTATAGCTTTACTCTATTATTATTATATGCTCTGCAGCCACCACCTGTTTTGCATCTTCTTATGTCTACAGGCTCTGCTTCCTTCAACCACGGTGCTCTGCTTACCTCTACTTTTATGAAATCTGCTCCCCTATATTACCATGGGTTTCATTCTCTTTGACGGTCGGGGCTCATATTATCATCTTCTCCCCTCGCTCCACGGGTATTCGGGAGTTGAGGGATCGAGACAGATCCGCAGTCGGTTGGCACCACACCGCTGTCAGGTATGACATAAGCTTTATTTCCTCATGCTGCTACATGCGTCGCTTTTACTAGCTTCAAAGCTTATCCTTCCCCGTTCGGGGTTGAGTGGTTTTCACTGGTCTCAGACCAGCTTATTGGATTTCATATTTCCCCCGTTCGGGGTTGAGCGATTGTCACTGGTCTCAGACCAGCTTATTGGATTTCATATCTCCCCCGTTCGAGGTTGAGCGATAGTCACTGGTCTCAGACCAGCTTATTGGATTTCTTATCTCCCCCGTTCGGGGTCGAGTTATCGCCACCGGTCTCGGACCGGAGTATCATTACTGGTCTCGGACCAGCGCCATCGCCACCGGTCTCGGACCGGAGTATTATTACTGGTCTCGGACTAGCGCCATCGCCACCGGTTTCGGACCGGAGTATTATTGCTGGTCTCGGACCAGCGCCATCGCCACCGGTCTCGGACCGGAGTATTATTACTGGTCTCAGACCAGCGCCATCGCCACCGGTCTCAGACCGGAGTATCATTACTGGTCTCGGACCAGTGCCATCGCAACCGGTCTCGGACCGGAGTATCGTCTTGGTCTCGGACTGCGCCATACCGTCTCGGACGGAGTATCCCGGACTCTCGCTTGTCACGAGTTATAAGTGAGCTCTGCTCTCACGCGACCTTCGGTCGGCTCCCATCAGAATTAAAGTGAGCTCTGTTCTCCGCCCAACGACCTTCGGTCGGTGGCCCCAGAACTCTCGCCTCGGTGCGAGTTATAAGTGAGCTCTGCTCTCCCGCCACTTCGGTCGGCTCGCATGAAGAATTAAAGTGAGCTCTGTTCTCCCTAACGACCTTCGGTCGGTAGCCCCGAACTCTTGCCTCGGTCACGAGTTATAAGTGAGCTCTGCTCTCACGTCCGACCTTCGGTCGGCTCCCATGCGAGAATTAAACGTGAGCTCTGTTCTCACGCCCAACAACCTTTCAGGTCGGTAGCCCCACTCTCGCCCGGTCACGAGTTATAAGTGAGCTCTGCTCTCACGCCCAACGACCTTCGGTCGGCTGCCAAATTAAAAGTGAGCTCTGTTCTCACTCCCAACGACCTTTCAGGTCGGTAGTTCGAACTCTCGCCCGGTCGCGAGTTATAAGTGAGCTCTGCTCTCACGCCCAATGACCTTTCCGGTCGGCTCCCATGTGAGAATTAAAGTGAGCCTGCTCACGCCCAACGACCTTTCGGTGTTCCAGACTCTCGCCCCACGAGTTATAAGTGAGCTCTGCTCTCACGCCCAACGACCTTCTCGGTCGGCTGGAGAATTAAAGTGAGCTCTGTTCTCACGCCCAACGACCTTTCAGGTCGGTAGTCCCGCCTCGGTGCGAGTTATAAGTGAGCTCTACTCTCACGCCTCCAGACTCCTCCCATCGAATTATAAAGTGAGCTCTGTTCTCACGCCCAACGACCTTTCAGGTCGGCTCTCGCCCGGTCACGAGTTATAAGTGAGCTCTGCTCTCACGCCCAACGATCTGGCTCCCATCTGAGAATTAAAGTGAGCTCTGTTCTCACGCCCAACGACCTTCAGGTCGGTAGTTCAGACTCTCGCCCGGTCATGAGTTATAAGTGAGCTCTGCTCTCACGCCCAATGACCTTTCAGTCGGCTCCCATGCGAGAATTAAAGTGAGCTCTGTTCTCACGCCCAACGACCTTTCAGGTCGGGTCCCAGCTCTCGCCTCGGTCTGAGTTATAAGTGAGCTCTGCTCTCCTGCCCAACGACCGGCTCCCATGCGAGAATTAAAAGTGAGCTCTGTTCTCACGCCCAATGACCTTTCAGGTCGGTAGTCCCAGACTCTCGCCTCAGTGCGAGTTATAAGTGAGCTCTGCTCTCACGCCTAACGACCTTTCAGGTCGGTTCCCATGCGAGAATTAAAAGTGAGCTCTGTTCTCACGCCCAACGACCTTTCAGGTCGGTAGTCCCAGACTCTCGCCCCAGTACCAGTTATAAGTGAGCTCTGCTCTCACGCCCAACGACCTTTCAGGTCGGCTCCCATGCGAGAATTAAAAGTGAGCTCTGTTCTCACGCCCAACGACCTTTCAGGTCGGTAGTCCCAGACTTCTAACGGTCATGGCTCAGATTATTCTCTTCTCCCCTTGCTCCCCGGGTATTTGGGAGTTGAGGGACCGAGACGGATCCTCAGTCTGTTGACATCACTTTGTGATCAGGTATGATAAAGGTTCTGTCCCCTTATATTGCTACATGTTTCGTTTCTATGGGCTTCAAGGCTTATCCTCACCCGTTCGGGGTTGAGCTATTACCACCGGTCTCGGACCAGACTATTATCACCGGTCTCAGACCAGAGTGTTACCACCGGTCTCGGACCAGACTATTACCACCGGTCTCGGACCAGAGTATTACCACTGGTCTCGGATCAGAGTATCATTAACGATCTCTCGGTCAGGCGGTCAGACCAATTCCCAGTCAGTCTTCCAGACAAATTCCCGGTCGGGCTTTCAGACAAATTCCCGGTCAGGCTTTCAGAAAAATTCCCGATCGGGCTATCAGACAAATTCCCGGTCGGGCTTCTAGACCAAGTCCTGGTCAGACCCTCAGATCAATTCCTGGTCAGGCCTCCAAACTGCTTCTTTGTCAGACCCTCAGATTGTTTCTGGGTCAAGTCTCCAGATCGAGTACTGGTCAGGCCTCCAGAGCACCTCCCCGTCGGGGTCCCTGACTCTCGCCCCGGTGCGAGTTATAAGTGAACTATGCTCTCACGCCTCCATGCTCTCGCCCTAGTGCGAGTTATAAGTGAGTTCTGCTCTCACGCCCAATGACCTTTCGGTCGGCACTCATCGCTCTGCTCGCAGCTCTGCCTGACACTCAACGCACTCGCTCTACTCACTTGCCGCTCTGCCCGACACCCATTATACTCACTCTGCTCGCTGCTCTGCACGACACTCGGCTCCCACGTTCCGCTCATCGTTGTTGCTCAGTCGGCATTCATCGCTTCACTCATCGCTCTGCTCGACACTCATTGTACACACTTCGTCGCCCTGCTTGGCACTCATCATGCACACTTCGCCGCCCTGCTCGGCACTCATCATGCACGCTTCGCCGCTCTGCTCGGGACTCATCCTTAACGCTTCGCTTACCGCTGTAGCTCGGTCAACACTCACCGCTCACTCGCCATCCTGCCCGGCACCCATCCCACGTGATTCGCTCGTCGCTCTGCTCGGCACTTTTCGTTCACGTCTAGCTCATCACTGTTGTTTGGCCGTTGGCTCGACTACTCACTGGTATCGCTCGGCTACTCGGTTTACGTTGATCGACCCATCACTTAAGGGCTTCCTCGGTTATGCACTTGACTTCGCTCGCCCTCGCTCGCCCATTCTTAGCTTGCTCAGTCGACACTCGCTCAGTCGACACTCGCTCGGTCGGCACTCGCTCAGTCGACACTCGCTCGGTCGGCACCCGCTCGGACGATACTCGCTCAGTCGGCACTCACTCGGTTGCTTGCTCGGCTTTCCCCATCCCCTGATTAGCTCAGCATCGCCACAGCTACTCATTCGACGTCATATGACAAACCCGCGATATGACTCTGCATTCAGTGGCGATTCTTTGTTTTAGTTGGATGGGTCTAGTTAGTCGGACTTGCGCCTCCTTCGACTAGACTTGAGGGGGAGGCTTGTGATACGGTTTGGGCCGAGGGGCAGAAGAGGAGATTGAAGGAAGGAGAGGGGCAAAGGGGTCCTTTTACTGCTAGGGTATTAAGGAAAAGGGAGAAAGCAATTTTGGGAGGGGGGGTGGCTTCGTGGATGGGTTTCTTCCGCCGCCAAATGCTCTTTCTTCCTCTTTCTCATGAGCGCCTCGCCGGCGCTGGTTTCCGGCCACCACCTTTTCCTCTATCTCTTTCTCCCTCTTCTCCTCGCGACGCCAGCCCTAGCCTTCTTCTTCCTCTCTTCTCCGTGCTTTCTGTCCGCCGCCAAGAAAAAAGGGAGGAGAAGGCATCATCTTCTTCCTCGGACGCTACTCGCCGGCGCGACGCCAGCCTCCGGCTGTCCTCTTCTCTTCTTCTCCTTCCGGACGATGCCTCCTCTCCCTCTCTCTATTTCTTCTCTCGCGAACAGACCACGTCAAGCTGAGAGGGAGGTTCGCTCGTGTGTGCACGGCGCCACCCATAGGAACTAAGCATCCTCCTTCCTCTCCCTCTCGCGCTCCTTGCCGGCGCTCACTCCGACGCCGGCCGCCACCTCAGTTCCTATCCTGCTCCTCTCGCCGCATCCGCCGCAACCAGGAAGAGGAGAAGCTTAGTGCTTCCTTACGGTGCCACCATCAGACGAACTCGGCACCGCCCTCCTACCCACCTGAGCCCATCAGCCGGCACCAGCAGCCGCCCTCTTCTCCCTCTTGTCACACCACAGCTGTCCTCTTCCCCTCACCACTATCCATCTCCTCCGATGCTCATTCAGCCACCTTTCGACGTCGATACAGCCGACTCCGGCCTCTCCACTGTCATTGTCGCCGCTTCCAGTGCCGATTCGACCGTTGCTATGTGTAGGCCATCGAGCCACTATGTCTCGCTCTTCGTATCGCTATTATGTGTCGACATTCGAGCCGCAATGGAGTACCGATCTGTGTGCCACGGTTGTATCTCGGTCTTTGTGTTATTTTATATCTCGGCCTGCGTGCAGAAGTCCATTTCTCGGCCTATGTGCCGATTTAGTTTCCCGGCTTGCGTGTCGGTGTAGTGTCTCGGCCTGTGTGCCGATCTTATTTCTCGGCCTGCGTGCCGACCCAGTGTCCCGATCTGCGTGCCGGTCTTGTTTTCCGGCCTGCGTGTTGGTGTTTTAGCCAGACCTGTAGCTCATCTTCTGGTTCCGCACCGCGTTCGGCTCTGCGTCGTTAGATCCAGCTCTCCAGCCTGATCAGAGTCATCTGCTCTTCCGGGTCGCGACAACTCGAGCCGCGTCCCATCTGAGGGCGCCCCCTGGGCCAGGGTACGTTTTCCGTACTCACCCCTTACTTCTTTCATTATTATATCATTAGCCGGTTACTCATATATTCGTTGGATCCGCCTCGAGACTCGGGGTACCGGGGGCCGGGTCAACCCGGTCACTGGCTGCAGGTAGCGTTGACCAGAGGACTTTTGAAGACTCGGTCAACACGAAGGCCATCTCAGCATACCCCCCCCTTCCGGGATGTCGCGACTCCAGTCAACATTCCATCCACCTCTTCCGGCGGTCCGTCCGACTCAGCTTCCGGACAAAATCAAATTTGATTAGTGATTTTTAGAACACTAATATATTTCAAAAATATAATTCATGTTTAAAAAATCACATATCAAAATATATTGGGTCAAATTGACGTTTAAAGATATAAATATAATCATGAGAAGTAAACGAATACATAAGAACTGATTTCTTATCGTTTTGAGATCTATAGGTCTATCAACAGGTTTCGGACATATTTATTTTTTTAAAAAAAAATCACCCAATCTGTAATGAATATTGATTCGATGCAAAGACATAAAAATTAAATAAATATCAATAATTCATATAAAATATAGGAAAATAAAAATATTTAACATTGCAACAAACACAAATATCTGTCGTAACGATTCGCAACGAATTTAATATTGGTTGTAAAATATGTGACAAATAATTAATTCGTTGCAAATTCTGCAATGAATAATAATTTCGTCGCAAAAATTGTGATGAATGTATTATTCATTGCGGATTTTGCAATAAATATTTATTTTTATCACCAAATTGTAACAAATTTAGTGACGAATAATTTTTTTGGTACTAATTTGCGATAAAATATGTTCGCTCCTAAGAAGCAACAATTTATTTTTTTTTGTAAAAATCATCGCAAATTTGAGACGAAAATATTCCATTGCAAAGATTCGTCTCTAAATAACTTTTTTTTTTTTGTAGTGCAAGGTTTTGATTGTAAAGTCGTTTTTTTATTTCATTTGTCTTTATATTCTAATTTCTTGTTGTATTCTTGAGCTCAAGCTTATAAGAGATTTTTCCGCATCCGAAAGGTTTATGAGAAAGGAGAAGTTTTAGTGAAATTTGTGAACGATTAGTGGATCCTTGAATTACTCGTCTCAAAGAGACGGATGCCAAGTAAAATTAAGTGTTGTGCGTGTAGAGTCGAGTTTGAATCAAGGTTTCCATTATGCATTTAAATGACAAGAACAAATCAAAACGAAACGATCAAAGCTATTCACCTTCGTCTCGCATAAGTCTTAACAATAATTTATTGTGAATTGTGATACTGAAAGGGGTTATACTTAGGGCAATATCACGATCGATCGAGTACTATCATACTCGATAGAAGCGTCCATTGAAGGGCCGCCATGGGGACCCTTTCTGAAGACAACTTGAGATTTCTCTAAAGGTGTCTTATTCATACAAAAGCCTTAAAAACATGTATGAATATCTCTTCTTTTCTTTGTGCTAGTTTCATCCTTATCTGAAAGAAATTGATCATAATTTTTTTTTCCTTTTTTCTTCCCTAAAAATACAACATTTATGGGCATTAGTTAAAAATACCATTATCATATATGATACGGGAGGGACCCAGTATATTGGAGATATCAATAGTTAAGATACTGTAGAAGCTCTCTTAGGACTTAGCTCTCCCACCTCATAAGCATAGTGCCACAATTGATATACTCCCAATGCCAATTAGATTATTGTCAGGAGATAATTTTGTCAGACAATCATAATAATTTGTCAGAGAATAACGACTATCCGTCAAGAAATATTTCGATACTTTGCCACATACATAACGCGGAACCTTCCTCTATCCAATAAAAATTTGTCGTACTTCGGCCGTCACCCGATATACCCTGACATCCGACATTCTCTGATGTTTCATCACGCACATGTACACATTTACTACAGTTTTTATTTTTATACTTTTCACTTTGTGCTGCTCTTGACTTAAACATCGGAGGGCTTGCGCCGGGATCTCTTCTCTGTAGGTGGCCTCCCGTGCCATCTCTGTGCGTGTGCGCAGCTCATGGGTACCATTAACGACCTTTCCTTCACCCCCACCCTGCTCCGTTGTAAGGCGGAAAAGCTTGCAACACTCCTACAGGCCCTAGATCTAGATTCTCTTTTCGTCAACATCTTTATTCTGGTCATCGATTCTCCCACCCGACTCAGCTTCCGGATAGAATTAATGTATCTTTTATATTGGCTTTAGTATATTGATGAATAAATATTTAAATTTTTAGTTACTTCTACCTTTTAGAATTTTGTTGTGCTACTATGCAAAGGTCTTCGTCTGGAGCATATCATGCACTAGTCGAACATTGTGAATAGTTTTTAGCGTAAGTAAAGCATGTCTCAAACCTCTCGGTCTCACCGACAAAAATTGTAAGTAAAAGAGGAGCAGCAAAAGCATGTGATCAAATATATGTGATTTCACACATTTGTGAGAAAAATAAAATTAATTATGAACCTACAAAATTTAAAAGGAAAATAATTAATTATTTAAAAAAAATAAAAGGGAAGCATACAAAGGGTGATATGCCGACCTTTCACTTCCAACACAAGCTGGCCAAGTTCAATTCACCTTTAAAAAAAATAGATTAAGAGAAGGGAAAAGTGGCATGATTTTAAACTTAATTTGTTTTTATTTTTTTTGGATATACTTATTGATCATTTATCGGTAAGGTGTTGGGTGGATTCACGGAGTATGACAATTTGAAACCCTAGAGCAAGAGTAGGCTTTGTAATAAATTTTCGACTGTGAAAGTCGGCTGCTAGATAAATTACCACCGGGATTTCCAAATTTATTAGTGGACGAACCAAGGGAGAGTCGTCCATCTCCAAAAATAATCAGGTCCGCAAGAACCTGATTACCTCGCTTAACAAAAAAAAAAAAAACCATCATATCGTTGTCCTTAAGTTCAGCCATATAAACCTAATTGAAAGATTTCTAAAATACAATAAATGATAGGGGTGCCAAAAATGAACCCGATCCGACGATCTAACACGAGTCGATCAGAAAAAAATCAGATTCGGGTTGGACATTTTCGGGTTCGGGTCGGGTTCGGGTTGGAGGGTTGGAGAGTAAAAAGTTTTCGGGTTGGGTTGGGTCGGGTCGGGTTCGGGTTGACCCAGGTTGGCTTAAATATAAGATTTTGTGGGTTTTTTTGGGGTTAATTCAAATTTTATTTTAAAATTTTAGATGTTTTTATGTATATTAATATCATGTTTGTATAATAATGATGGAGTATTGAGATAAAAGTGAAGAATTATAGGAAAAATAGCCCAAAAAAATCGTTTTGAATCGGATTTTCAGGTTATATGGGTCGGGGTCGGGTTGATCGGGTTGGTCGGGTTTGGGTTCGGATTGGGTTTTAAAAAAAAAAACTCAACCCGACCCAACCCGACCCGACCCGACCCGACCCGAACCACCCGAATTTACACCCCTAATGAATTGTACATGCTAAAAGATTCAAACAATTTAAAAAAAAAATTAGTATTTGAGCAGATTCAAACAATTCAAAAATAAAATTGAGTATTTGTTGGGTTGCAATGATTGTAAATAAAATTTTATATTAAAAATATATAGAAATCATCACAAACTCATAATGAAAAGATATCTTTATTAATATAGAATCTTTTGGATAGAATTCAAAAATAAAATTATGAGGATTTAAATTAAAATGAATAATATCATATAATTATGGAGATATTTGAATGAGTCATAGCTAGAATCAACCAAAGATAATAAGAAAAACAAGCACTTTTACAACAAGATTTTTCATTATATCTTCTTTCGGATGAGATGAAAGAAGTTTCAATACCTTAACCTTACGGGTCATAACCCTATTTATAACTTCAGATCAATTAAGTGTTGGACACAAACAATCTGTTGTCGGAGATATATGGAATATTAGCTGAATTTAAATACTTAAATTAAATTCAACTTACAGTTGAGTTAACCTGAGCTGATAATCTCAGACTGCCAGCAGGGGCTGGTTTTTGCTAATAGCTGAGTGCAGATGAACTTCGAGTCTGAGTAGCAAAATCCAAGCGTAGACAGGTCGGGCGGGCGAAGCCGACTGACCGAGCGCAGATAGGCCGAGCGAGTGGAGAGGTTGATCGGGCAATAAGGTCGACTGGGCAGTGTAGTCGTCCGAACAGAGAGACAGAGAGCCAACCATGCAAGTAGATAGGCCTAGCAATAGGCCAGCCGGGCAGACAGAAAGGTAGGTCGGGCGAAGTAGACAGGTCGGGCGGAGCAGATCGGCCGAGAGAGAGGCAAATTGATCAGTCAGGTAGACAGGCCGGGCTGTCAGAGAGTTTGGTCGGGCAAGATAGCGTCGGTCGAGTGGGCTTACAGACAGGCCGATCGGGCGACGAGACAAGCAGAGCGAAGCGGTAGGCAGGGCGAGTGAGCTGATGTCGGTCGGGCGAACAGACAGGCCGAGCGTTCAGAGAAACTGATCGGGCGGACGAAGAGACCGACTGAGCGGTCAGAGAAGCGGATCGGGCGAATGAAGAGATCGACCAGCAGTCTGAGAAGCCGGTCGGGCGAAGGGGTTGATCGGTCAGAGAGGCCGACTGGGCGAGCTAACCGAGGTCTGTGAGAGTCGCAGTTTTCTTGAAACAGATTCGCCCCTACCTCCGGCGGTGTTAATGATCATTACTAGGCGAGCAGTGAAACGACTACCGTTTCACTCATTATTACTCGAACGTTTAGATTATGCATTAATCTCAAATTTAATGCATCCGTTACACAACAACAAAAGGTTTACGTGGCAAAACATTAATTGTTCCACTTAGGCGAATTTTGTCCCGACTGGTCCGGCATTCGTCGCGCCCGCACACAAGTCAACATGGTTTAGTACAAGAGTTGCAGTTTCCTTGAAACAGATTCACCCCTACCTCCAGCGGTGTTAATGACCAATGACCATTACTAGGCGAGTAGTGAAACGACTACCGTTTCACTCATTATTACTCGAACGTTTAGATTATGCATTAATCTCAAATGTAATGCATCCGTTACACAACAACAAAAGGTTTACGTTGCAAAACATTAATTGTTCCACTTGGGCGAATTTTGTCCCGACTGGTCCGACATTTGTCGGTCCCGCACACGAGTCAACATGGTTTAGTACAAGAGTAGCAGTTTCCTTGAAACAGATTCACCCCAACCTCCAGCGGTGTTAATGACCATTACTAGGCGAGTAGTGAAATGACTACCGTTTCACTCACTATTACTCAACATTTAGATTATGCATTAATCTCAAATTTAATGCATCCATTACACAACAGCAAAAGGTTTATATACGTTGCAAAACATTAATTGTTCCACTTGGGCGAATTTTGTCTCGACTGGTCCGACATTCGTCGTGCCCACACACGAGTCAACATGGTTTAGTACAAGAGTCGCAGTTTCCTTGAAACAGATTCACCCCTACCTCCAGCGGTGTTAATGACCATTACTAGGCGAGCAGTGAAACGACTACCGTTTCACTCATTATTACTCGAACGTTTAGATTCCGCATTAATCTCAAATTTAATGCATCCGTTACACAGCAGCAAAAAGTTTACGTGGCAAAACATTAATTGTTCCACTTGGGCGAATTTTGTCCCAACTGATCCGACATTTGTCGCGCCCGCACACGAGTTAACATGGTTTAGTACAAATCCAGACTTTAAATTTGCACCCCCACACGAGTTAACATGGTTTAGTACGAATCTTGGTAAGACCGAGGTAAATACCTCCCTTATGTGCTAGTCACTATTCCAAAGGCTAATAACCGCTCGTGATTTACCTCCTCCGTGTTGGCCTTGGGATGGATTGGTAGGGGCACTGTGAGCGAGCGTATTCATCTTTTGTCACAACTTATATTCAACATTAAGTTCATAATTAAACATAAATTAGATTATTTTATTAGACTTGAATCTTTAATGACATAGACCCTAAATAAATCTCCCAACACTAAATATACTCGATGAAAGAAATACTAGTCTCTCGATCGCCTTTTGTTTGTTGTGGCATCCTCTTCCCCACTATAAATAGCACCCAACAAAGACAGAGGAAGACCACACCTTGTGGAGCCTTCCTCAAAGAAGAGATCTTCAAGTGGACATGGCTTCTCACAACCCTAATGAGATCCATGACATTTCGGTGGCCGCCTCGCAAACCTCCTCCACCTCTCCCCTCTCCGGCCATCTTCTCCCTCCCTTCCTCGCAAGAAAGGTCTATCCCCTCTCGATAATCATCTCCTCAATTTTTCAACAAAAAAAAAACAAAATTGAAATCTCATTTTCATCATCATTATTTTTTTTATTATTA
Organism: Zingiber officinale; assembly: GCF_018446385.1. NCBI lineage: Eukaryota > Viridiplantae > Streptophyta > Magnoliopsida > Zingiberales > Zingiberaceae > Zingiber > Zingiber officinale. The sequence goes on from NC_056001.1 coordinate 36,021,391, forward strand.
TTTACTTTGGCAATTCTATTGGAACAGTAGAAGTGTTAGAATTTGATCAAGTAATTAAAATTGGGGCAACTTCAGGTGGTTTCTGAGATGATTGCCACTTTCTTACTTGTGTTTGTCACCTGTGGTTCTGCTGCCCTGAGCAAGAGCAACCCAAGCCTGGTCTCCCAGCTCGGAGCCTCGGTCGCCGGCGGACTGATTGTCACGGTCATGATCTATGCCGTCGGCCACATCTCCGGCGCTCACATGAACCCCGCCGTCACCTTGGCCTTCGCCGTCTCCCGGCATTTCCCATGGATACAAGTATGCTTACATTCTTATGAACTTACTTCAGAGTCTCTTCATCTTCTTTACCGCTCTGTAACTTTTTTTTTTCTTTTTTCTTTTTATATTATTTTCGATATATTTCTTCTATTAAAACTATATATGAATAGAGTTGTGATACTCATCTAGAATTTTCATCTAGAAAATTCATCTAGATAGACACATAAAGATGGGACCCACCATTTCACTTTTTGTGGGCCCCATCATTTATGTGTCTATCTAGATGAATTTTCTAGATGAAAATTCTAGATGAATATCATTTCTCATATGAATATTAGAAAGGGTATCAAACAAATAATTGAATGCCTCATTTAAAAGGGTGGTCCATGAGGAGTATTATATTTATGGCTCCATGTGCTAGCTAGGTGAATTGCCAACTTATAGCATGTAAGACATTTTTTTATTGTGTGTATACCAGCTATAATTTATGGTTCTATGAACAAAAAAATAAAATTTTTATAGGTACGACGGGCCACTTTCAATATTAATTGATTTAAAGAATTGGATAATTAAATTCTAAAAAAATAAATAAATTTTAAAAATATACATTTTTATGATACGAAATTATGGAAAATAAGCTATAAATTTCTTGTAAAAACAAGGGCTAAAATATTAACATGTATTTGAGCTTGTTGTCAAGCTCAAGGTGAATCTACTCTTGAGTTAAAGTTGTGGCCAAATTCGATCTAGTTGAGTCAAATGTCGCTAAAATTACATGATGGATTAGGTATAATTAATTTGTCTTCATGAGAATCAAATCAAATGGACCCATTACAAGTCTCCTCAACTTGCTTTCAACAATATCAACCTCATGGAACGTTACTTGGGGCCACAACTAGTCTGTTTGGATCTTGTTTCAAATGACTGTGTGTGTTTTATTTGTCGTAGGTCCCCTTTTATATGGCCGCTCAAATCTTTGGTGCTTTGATTGCGTCCTTCGTCCTCCTAGAGGTGTTGCATCCGATCACGAATTTGGGAACGACGGCACCGGCCGGTGCGGCATCGAAGGCCTTGGTGGTTGAAATCGTTGTCACGTTTTGTATGATGTTTGTGACTTCGGCCGTAGCAACCGATACAAAAGCTGTGAGTTATATAATTTTTTTCCATATATATACATATTTTGTTTTTTTTCTCTAATAAATGGATTTTGTTTTCTTATTTTTCAGATAGGAGAGTTGGCCGGTTTAGCTGTTGGTTCTTCAGTATGCATAACCTCCATTTTAGCTGGGTAATTAAAATTAGAATACGTAGATTAATTTCACAAAAATTAAGACTATTTTTAGAAAAAACACAAAAGTAGAGGATTGAAAAGGAAAAGAAAAAAAAAAGAAAACATTTGCCAAATAACTCCTTGACACTTTTGATTTTTACAGAAAATATGTTTAAGAATGAGGGGAAAAATTACGATAGAAAATTCTGAAAATTGAGACCGTGTTGGTACTTAAGATGGAGTCGAGTTGTGCAGGCCGATCTCAGGTGGTTCGATGAACCCAGCGAGGACGCTCGGACCGGCCGTGGCGAGCAAGAAGTTCGACTCGATTTGGGTCTATTTTATTGGGCCTGTTCTGGGAACCTTAATGGGCTCATTATCCTACAACTTCATAAGGCTGAATGAGAAGCCCACTTCGGCCCAAACCGACGGCGGTAGTAGCCACAAGTACAAGCTCCCCTCCTTCAAACTTCGCAGGCTTCAGAGCCCGGAAATGGCCAGCAATAATTCCTACGATAATATCTGATAATTAATCAATTCGGACGACGAAATTTTGCTAGAAATTAATTTCGTCATATATAAATATATTAAAAATATTTTCCATTATGTTAATATATTTAGTCCATGTAATGCAGGAAGATAATGTAATATCCAGTACTAATTTTTCTGCTTGAGTAGATGATGATTAAGTCATTAGCTGATAATTATCTAATTGATTAACCGAATTAAACGGAGACTTTCTCGCTGGCAGCGGAATCATAACGAGAAGAAGCTTGAACCGCACGCCTGGTCGGTTTAATTTTGGGGGTCTAGAGTCTAGACCCAGGTCAAGGAAGAAGAGACAAAAGGGAGGCCAAACCGAGATGGCTCGGATTGAATAGACCGGTTAGGTGGGTCAATTAAGGGGGCTGGCCAACTCATAGTGGCCGAGGTATGAACGGTTGTCAAATTTATTTCAAGATTGCTTGGTATCAAATTTAAAAATGTTAATAACAGTTTTGTTTTAGTTTATATAAGGCTTTTTTAAACTTATATACGTAATTTGGAGATTTTAAATTTTTAAAATCCGGTAGTTGTTTAACATATACCTCTTCCTTTATAAAGCCATTTAAAAACACTAATTCTACGTCCATTTGATACAATTTAAATCTCTTATGAGCTGCAAATGCCGACATCATCCTAATAGACTCTAATATAGCTGCGGGTACATAAATTTTATTATAATCCAACCCTTTTACTTGATTGAAGTCTCTAGCATCCAATCTAACTTTGTTTCTTACAACTACTCCCTTATCATCAAGTTTATTCATAAATGTCTATTTTGTATCAATAATTAATCTCAAACTTGACTTCTCTCAAATTGAGATAATTCATCTTGTATTGCTAAAATTTAATCCGGATCAAACAATGCATCATCAATAGTTTTTAGTTCAATTTGAGAGATTAAGGCTACTTGACTTCCTTCATTTCTAAAATAAGATCGGGTTCTTACTCCTTATGTGATATCTCCTACTACTTGATATAAGGATGATTTACATGAATCCTAGTAGATCTTAATTCTTGATTTGTTGCAATTTTGGATTCAAGTGGTAAAGTTTCAATTCTCTCACTATCACTCTCTTGGTTTTCTCCCCCTTGATCATTACCTTCATTTAATGTTAATTTCTCTAACTCAAATTATAATTCTTCATTATTTGTTCTAGTAGGATTTGATGGAGGATTTTCTTCAAACACAATATTTAATGATTTTTCAACTAATTTAGATATTTTATTGTAAATTCGATATATTTTGCTATGACTTGAGTAACCTACAAGAATATCCTCATCCGCCTTAGCGGAGAATTTTCTTAATTGATCTTTGGTGTTTAGATTGTAAATCTTGCATCCAAATACTCTAAGATGTTTAATTGTAGGTGTTTATCAAACCACAACTTATAAGGTATTTTTCCTAGAAATCTATGTATTAATATTCGATTTTATACATAATAAACCGTATTAATTTCTTTGGCTCATAGGTACTATGAAGTGAATATTTATTTAACATGATTCTAGCGGCCTCTTGTAAAACTCTATTTTTCCTCTCAATAACTTCATTTTATTGAGGAGTCCTAAGGGTGGAAAATTCATGTTTATAACCTTTTCCCATGTAAAAACTTGTGAACCTATCATTTTCAAATTCACCTCTATAATCACTTCTTATTTTGTTTATCTTGTGATTCTTTTTATTTTATGCCCTTTTACAAAAATCAATCAAGGAATCTAAAGTTTGATCCTTATATTTCAAGAAAAATACTCATGTGTATCTAGTGTAATCATCTACAATTACAAAGTAATACCTACAACCATTTAAAGAAACATATCTATTACTATCAAACAAATCCATATGAATGAGTTGCAATGCATTTGAAGTACTTGCAACATTTTTACTTTTATGGGTAGCTTTGATTTGCTTACCCATTTAACATACATCACACATTTTGTCCTTTTGAAATTTTAACTTAAAACAATCCTTGCACCAACTCATTCTTTGAAAGGCTTTTGATATTCCTCATGTTAGTGTGAGCAAGTTTTTGGTGTCAAAACCAAGTCTCCTCTTTTTTAGACATGAAACACTTAGCAAACACATTAGTAGTACCAAATAATTCAACTTGATAAATATTTTCTTTTCTATGGTCTTTGAGCATAATGGTGTTTAGTTCACTATACTTGATTAGATATTGAGATGAGGTAAACTCAACTCTATATCCCGAATCACATAGTTGACTAACACTTAGAAGATTAAAAGTTATGTCTTTCACTAATAAAATATGTTTTATTATAAATTTTTTAGAAATTCTAATATCTCCAATTTCTATGGCTTTTAATTCACCATTATTACCAAAAGAAATGACACATTTACTTTTGTGTCTAAATGATGAGAATTTTAATGAATCTCCTATCATGTGCCTAGAGCATCTACTATCTATAAACCATGTTGTCGGATGCTCCCCCTTGGCGCATGCCTGTTCAAACATGATAAATCAAATGTCTTGGTACCCAAATTTTGGGTCTAGTAGCGTCAACAACAAATTGCTTGGGTACAGCTTGCACAATCTTAACCTTTCAAGTATGATTTCTACTAACTAAAAACATGAATTTGATTTCTTTATGTTGTGATTTAAACCCTAAACTTGCTTTGTTGTAAACACCCCTTTGAGCTCCTAGAATCATGTCCAAATATTTAGAACTTGAAGTAAACTTTTCTAAAGAACCTCTAAGATCATTAACCTACCATTTTAAAGATGCATTCTCATTCTTAAGGTCATCAAATTCAATTATGTCATTTTTATGACGCATACAAATTTTACATGGTACAATTTCATTCTTAAATGATGTCAATTCATTTTGTAACATTCTAATATTATCTTTTGATTTTGCTAGAGCATTAGTTAAACATGCAATGGTAGCATACATTTTATCAAGCTTGGGAGAAATTATTTCGTCATCACCAGATGATGACTCACTTGAAGATTCCTCATTCTCCCCATGATTATCTTCACCTTCGCTATCTTACACATGGCATAAGGCCATGAGTATCACGTGCCTTGACCTCTTCCTTTCATCTTCTTCTGATAAGCTTGAAGATGATTCATCCCATGTGGCTTTTAAGGTCTTCTTTTTCTTCTTAATCTTTTCTTCTTGCTTTTTTAATTTTGGACACTCTATTTTGTAGTGCCCTTTTTTCTTACATTCATAACAAATTACATCAGTTTTAGACTTTGAATCTACAAGAGATTTACCTTTTCTTTTGTCATCATTAAAGATCTTCTTGATGTCCTTCTTGTCAAACTTCCTTAAGCGTCTCATCATTCTTCGAACAAAATTCATCATTTCACTTGATGATAGCTCTTCATCACTATCAATATCACTATCTTGCTTAGATTCTGAAGATAACTCCTCCTTCTCCTTCTTCTCTTTGTGCTTCTTCTTGCTCTTTTCACTTGCAACCAATGTTATACCTTTCTCTTTATGGCTTGTCTTAACTTGTTTATGCAATTTAAGTTCACAAAATAATTCATCTAACTTTACTATTGACAAGTCTCTTGAAACTTTATAGGCATCCACTATGGATAACCATAATGAGTTTCTAGGGAAGGATTTTAGTGCATACCTTATGAGACCTTGGTTCTCCACACTTTCTTCAATTGAATGGAGATTGTTTAGGAGTTCCTTGAATCTCCCATGTAGTGAACTTACCATTTCTCCATCCTTCATTGTGAAATTCTGAAGTTGATTTATTAGGAGATCTATCTTTATAATTCTTGAATCCTTGGTGTCTTCATTTAGTTCAATGAGCTTATCCCACAAATCCTTAGCACTCTTGAAGGGCCCAACCTTGTTGAGTTGCTCTGAGCTCAACCTACATTGAAGAGTCACGATCGCCTTAGCATTTGCTTGAGCCTTCATCTTTTGTTCAACAGTCCATTTTGATGATTTAAGCACTTTTCCATCCTAGGTTGGCGTCATGAATCCCTCCGTGATTGAGAACCACATGTCAATTTAGGTCATGAGATAGTGCTCCATACGATTCTTCCAGTAAGCAAAGTTGTTTCCTTTATAGAATGGTGGTAGTGAAGTGTTGTGTCCCTCTTTCAATGACATCTTGTAGCTCTAAACTTGCGCTTCCTTGGAGGTGAATCCTCAAAAGCCAATCTTGCTCTAATACAACTTGTTAGGACCAGTTCAGCTAGGGGGGGGGGGGGTGAATGACTCACTTCAATTTCTTAGTTAACTTAATGTTGCGCAGTGAAAATTTGAAGGGAATGCTAACTCCTTGTATTTACTTGGTATCCACCTCCTTGAGGTGACTAATCCAAGGGTCCACACTATGGTCACACTTTGTACTATGAAACTTCTCCTTCTCGGATCAACACCGAAGGTGGAGAAACCTTACACAATAATCTACAAATCTTCCCCTCAACAAAACACCACACAAGGAAGAAGAAGACAAGAGATTAGGGTTTTGAGTACACCTTCTTCTTCTTTGAGTGGTTTGAGATTGTAGCACTTGTGAGAGCTTGAGCTTGAGTACTGGTGAGCAATGAGCACTGGTGAGCAATGAAGAAAAATTGATCACACTGGAATAGTCTCTACAAAATAAGCTCCGCGAGCGTTCTTAAACCCTTTGAGAAAGAACCATTTTTCTTATCATTTTGTGAGTCTTAATCGATTAAGAAGTGATCTTAATCGATTATCCAATGTTAATCGATTAGAATAGTCAATTTGGTACGTGTCTCGTAATTCATTTACGTGCCCCCTCCAAATCGCCTACCTTAATCAATTAAGATTAGGGCAATTGACTAAATCAGTCAATTAGGGATTATTCTATTTTGAGTAAAATGTCTCGTAAGCGGCTGGGCTAATCACTTAAGCTTCGAACAGAAGCATTCTGTTTGAAGCAAAAAGTCCCTAATCGATTACGATAATCGATTAGGAAACTTTCTGTTTTAAAAAGAAGGTTTATTAAGCGATTGACCCAATCACTTAATACCCTCTTAATCGATTAAGTGTTTTTTTTAATCGATTAACACGCTTTGCTTGTGCTGATTATCAATTGCCCCGCTAAAAATCTTGTTCTCGACCTCCTTAGACTTCTTTTTCCTTAAATCCAGTCTTCTGACCTGTAAGGGCTTTTCTTGTGCCAAAGATCTGGTCCTCTGACCTCCTTGGACTTCTCTTGCCTTTCATCCGGTCTTCCGACCTGTAAGGGCTTCTCTTGCTAGGAATTTGGTCCTCAACCTTCTTGATCCTGCAAACTCGAACTCATATTAAATCTAATATATTAGCCTAAACTTACATAATCATCAATCATCAAAATTTCTTCCTTAGGGCATGATTGCACCTACAAATTTTCCTTATGACCTTCTTAATGACTTTCTTAGGCTTCTTAGAAGCCTTAGCCACACTAATTTTTTCAATATTACTTCTAGGGATAACTTTCTTTGTTACCTTAACTTGACTCTTAGGCCTAGGGTTAGTTCTATAACTATATGGAACTCTATGGTATGATGACACATTTTCTTTGACTTTTAGTTTGTAACCCAAACTTCTCTTGCCATTAAATGAATCTTCCCTATCTACCCTTCGATCTTGTTCATTTGACCCCTTAAAGACATTTTTCATTCTTTTAAGGATCTTTTCTAATTTATCAAGTCTTGACCTCAAGACTTGATTTTCTTTCCTTAAATCCTTAAATTTAGATTTTTCTTGATTTCCTTGGACATTTTTATTTTTAGGCATATACCTAAAATCCTTACCGCACATTGGCAAGGAACGTCCTAGTTTTCTTTTGCTAATGTGCAATCTTCCTTGATCCACTTGGAATTTGCTTGCCTAACCGTATTTAGGAATTTCCTTACCAATTGCGGTCTTCCTTAACCCACTTGGACTTTCCTTGCCAACATTTGGTCCTCCTTAACCCACTTGGACTTTCCTTTGTCTAACCATAATTAGGGCTTTCCTTTGTCAACGTGTGATCCTCCTTGGTCCACTTGGACTTTGCTTGCCTAACTATAGTTAGGACTTTCCTTGCCTAACTATAGTTAAGACTTGCCTTGCCAACATGTGGTCCTCCGTGACCCACTTGGACTTTCCTTGCCAACGTGTATGTAGTCCTCCTTGACCCACTTGGACTTTTCTTTATCTAATCGCAATTAGGACTTTACTTGCTGACGTGCAACCCTCCTTGACCCACTTAGACTTTCCTTCTTGACTCACTTATACTTTCCCTTTGCCTAACCCTTGAGTTAGGACTTGTTTTGCCTAACCTCCAGTTAGGACTTTATCAGTCAAGTATCGGTCATCCTTGACCTACTTGATCTTTCTCACATATTGTCTAACAATATATTGTCCAAACATCGAAACTGAAGTTTGAATCCACTCAAGTTTAATCAAACTGGTCAACCTTTACCGGGGGAACGATTGCACCAATAATCGCCCAACACACGGGCCATAAAAAAAAATTAAAACTATATATAAAAAATTAAAAATTTTAAATTTGGTTACGAATTAATCGGGTCAAACCCATGATTTAGCATGCAGATGTGATGATGTTAAGTATCTTCATATCCAAAGATAGTCTATCTTTCAAAGCGTTTGCTTTTCATTCTTTCACAATTATTCTTTATTTTATTTAAGTACATGATATGAGTATAGAAGTTGGTGGAGTCTGATCCAATTCAAGTTAAAATATCATCTTCAAAGTTTTTGAATTTTTCATTTTAATTTTAAGTTTTGGGGAAAAAAATTTTCCTCAACCCGCGACCAACCCTCTAGGGTCACAGGCCTAGGCGGGTTGACCCACATGGACCCACTTTTAAATGAATTGATAAAAGTTTAACCCAATCCATTTAATTTATTTAGTGGGACGAGTCAACCTGACGAGCCCAACTCAAATTAACAGTTCTAGTGTTGGAAAATGTCATATTAGTGTTCAAATAATTAAAAGATTAATTCTTAACTTAGAGCATTTGTAAATGTTAGAGTTCTAAATGAGGTCTTTGTATGATTCTAATATGTCACATCAATATTATAAAAAATTATTGAAACATCTTCAATAGTTAGAGTTGTTGATAATTCTAAAGTATGACAAATATAGAAATATAAAATTTGTAAAACTCACAGTGATCTCCCGTAGTAGATCTTGATCTTCCTTTGTTGTCGGAAAAACGATCACGAACCACTTGTCGTCGGAAGAACGATCACGAACGAATCAGAAAGTTCTTCATGATTCACAAAATAAATCTCATGCCTCGGATGTTTTTCTTCTATGCAGGAAACATAGTTTCAATAGAATTCTGACAGTACTTCTGATGTACTTCGGTCCCATCTACGTACACAATGCAACAACCTTTCTTGATGCATGCACCCCTCTTGCTCTCTTTTCCTCATTGCACATATTGCCTTGGACACTTTTTTATAGAGAAAGATGACTCTTTATCTTCCTTTACCTCCATTAATGGAGGAATGAAAAAGGGTTGGAAGGTGAAGGGGAAGAGGCACCCTTTCACCTTCTTAACACCAACATCTCCACTCGTCCAAGTCAATCCTTAAAAGTTAACTGGTCACAAAGACCATATAAGTCACATAAACTATATTATATGTTGGATCGAGACCGCGCTAGAGGGGGGGGGGGGGGGGGAATAGCGCTCGTGGCTATTTCGTTCGATTCGTAAAACTATCGGAGTAAAATACGCAGCGAAAAATGTAAATAAACACAAACACAGAGACACGGTCGTTTACTTCGTTCGGAGCCTAAGGTGACTCCTACTCGAAGGCCCGCGATCCTTGATCGCTTCCGGTGGGCAACAACTATAAGCTCGATAAAGGATTACAAGTTGAAGTACAATAAACGACAGTAAATAATTATACCAACGACAAAGAAATGAAGATTCGGAGCTCCTGGTCTTCGGGCACAAGTAGCAGCACTTCGGAACGTCGTTTGGAGCAGCACGTAGCACTTGAATCACTTAAGACTTGATATTTTGAAGTGCTGGTCGAAACCCCCTTATAAAGGGTGTTCAAGGCGCCTCCATGCTGCCGATTCTTCCGCACGGATCAAACTTGATCTGGTCGAACTTTATCTGCTTAAGGCGCCTCAAACCCTGCTCAAGGCGCCTTCCAAGGCGCCTTAAACCCCCTTCAAGGCGCCTCCATTGAAGCTTTGCAGCCAGGTCAGCTTTTGCACCCGAGGCGCCTCCAAGCTCCATGGAGGCGCCTCGGACACTGTTCATCCGAGGTTAACCTTTGCACTTTGGTCCCTGCAAGATACATTAATCCAAAATATACCCTGCAGCACAAAGTTAGCACATTACGCATAATAGAAGTGATATTGATAGTCTCCGGACTTCGGGTTTCCTACCGGAAACCCTAGGTCGACCCGACGCCTACTGTTCCCTCTACGGGGAACGCGTCCTCACCTACTCCACTCAGGAGATATACCTGTTGCCAGTCCGGTCCTCCAGACTGACTGGACTTTCCGCCTAGGGTTACCACCCCCTACGACCTAGGGTTACCGCCCCCTAGGGTTTTTCTCCACCTAGGGTTACCACCCCCTAGGACCTAAGGTTGCCGCCCCTTAGGGTTTTCCTCCACCTAGGGTTACCGCCCCCTAGGACCTAAGGTTGCCGCCCCTTAGGGTTTTCCTCCACCTAGGGTTACCGCCCCCTAGGACCTAAGGTTGCCGCCCCTTAGGGTTTTCCTCCACCTAGGGTTACTGCCCCCTAGGACCTAAGGTTACCCCCCTTAGGATTTTCCTTCACCTAGGGTTACCGCCCCCTAGGACCTAAGGTTAACCCCCCTTAGGATTTTCCTTCACCTAGGGTTACCGCCCCCTATGACCTAAGGTTAACCCCCCTTAGGATTTTCCTTCACCTAGGGTTACCACCCCCTAAACCCTTAGGATTTTCCCTTGCCTAACCGCAGTTAGGACTTTCCTGAAACCTTATTTAACCACGTTAGATAACAAGGAGTCTTAACTTTGAATCCCTTTGCCATTATCAAAACTGAGGTTCGATCGTCGGATGCTTACTGCACCAACATTATAATCAAGTCACAAAGACCAAATAAAAACTAGTTAGTCACAAAGACCAAATAAGAACATCCATTCCATACATTAGGGAAAATGGCTCGTGCGACAGCTGTTGGTTGCTACTCGGAAAACCTAATGGTTCCACTGTACAAAAATTTTGTACAAAGGTCTGAACCTTTTCTTAGCTACCATGTGTTCTTTTAAATTAAATTTGGATCGCCTGCGGAACTTAACACGTTTGATCCAAAGTTTAATCTATTTGTTCTTTTAGGTTTAGACTCGGATCTCCTGCGGAACTTAACACGTTCGATCCAAATCACCTAGGTTATTAATTTCATTAAATATTAATTTCTAAAATTGGCTTCCAGTACTGACGTGGCGAGGCACATGACCTTCTTGGATATGGGAACAACCACCACCGACTAGACAAAGCCTTTTAAGGAAAGTTAATATTTAATTTCCTTAAATAACTTTAGGTCTACCAAAAAGAATAATCAAATCACAAGGAAAAGAAAAAAAACAAAAGAACACAACCTCGAAAACAAATTCGAAATACTAGAATCGCATGCCTCTTGTATTTGGTATTATTTCCAAAAATAACTAGTATGATGCGGAAAGGAAAAATACTAGTTATACCTTTTAGAAAAACCTCTTGATCTTCTACCGTATTCCTCTTATAACCTCGAACGTTGTGTGGGTAACGATCTTCCGAGATGAGAACCACCAAGCACCTTCTTCTTCCTTACAAGTTTCGGCCATCAAAACTTCTCCAAGGATGAAGAGGTTCGGCCACCACCACCATGCTCCAAGGGATGCTAGAAACAAAACTTTCTTTCTCTCCTTCTTCTTCTTCTCTAAACTTGATCCGACCACCATATGAATCTCCACAAGAAGGATGAGGTTCGGCCATCAAAGAGAAGAGTGGAGGAGAGGATGGCCGGCCACACCAAGGAAGAAAAAGAGGGAGAAAATATAATAGAGTTGTTCGCTATGAAGCCTTCTCTACCCCCTCTTTTATAATTCTTGGTCTTGGCAAATAAGGAAAATTTAATAAAAACTTCCTTAATTCTTTTGCCATTGAAAAGGAAAATTTATTTAATTAAAAACAATTTTTCTTTTCAACTTACAATGGCCGGCCACACCATAAAATTTCCAAGCAAATAAAATTTTAAACACAAATTAAAACTTCCTTATTTGCTTCCGGAAATTTATAAAAAATTCTCCAATAATTTTTCCCTTCGTGATTGGTTAATAAAAAGGAAATTTTATAAATTAAAATCTTTCTTTTAACATGTGGATAAAAATAAAGTTATCTCTAAAAATTAAAATCTCTTTTAATCTACAAATAAGGAAAGATATTAAATCTTTTCTTAATCTTTTGTAGAAACTAATAAAAGAGAATTTTTAATTTTTAAACTTTCTTTTAAATAATAAACATGATTAATAGGAAAGTTTTTACCAAAATTAAAATCAGCTTTTTAATCTACAAATAAGGAAAGAGATTTAGCTCTTCTCTTAATCTTTTGTAGAATCTTATAAAAGGAAATATTTAAAATTTTAAACTCTCTTTTAAATCATGTTATCCACATAAGAAAAAAATTTTAAAATTAAAATTCCTTTTTATTTTAATAGGGCCGGTCACCTAAGCTTGAGTTCAAGCTAGGGACGGCCACATGAATTCACCCATGAACCAAACCATGGCCGGCCCTAGCTTGGTCTCCAAGCTAGCTTGGCCGACCCCTATAGGATGGGTAAGAAGGTGGGTATGTGGTGGGTATAAATCTCTATATACAAGAGGCTACGATAGGGACCGAGAGGAGGAATTGGTTTTGGTCTCCCAATGAAATTAAGCATCCTGTGTTCGCCCCGAACACACAACTTAACTTCATCAATAATAATTCATTCCACTAAAGAATTATTATTGAACTACCGCACCAATCCCAAATTACATTTTTGGGCTCCTTCTTATTATGAGTGTGTTAGTCTCCCTGTGTTTAAGATGTCGAATGACCACTAATTAAGTGAGTTACTGACAACTCATTTAATTAATATCTTAGTCCAAGAGTAGTACCACTCAACCTCATCGTCATGTCGGACTAAGTCCACCTGCAGGGTTTAACATGACAATCCTTATGAGCTCCTCTTGGGGACATTCTCAACCTAGATTACTAGGACACAGTTTCCTTCTATAATCAACAACACACACTATAAGTGATATCATTTCCCAACTTATCGGGCTTATTGATTTATCGAACTAAATCTCACCCATTGATAAATTAAAGAAATAAATATCAAATATATGTGCTTGTTATTATATTGGGATTAAGAGCACACACTTCCATAATAACTGAGGTGATCTTTGTTCCTTTATAAAGTCAGTATAAAAGAAACGACCTCTAATGATCCTACTCAATACACTTTAAGTGTACTAGTGTAATTATATAGTTAAGATAAACTAATACATAATTACACTACGACCTTCCAATGGTTTGTTCCTTTCCATCTTGGTCGTGAGCTACTGTTTATAATTTATAAGGTACTGATAACATGATCTTCTGTGTGTGACACCACACACCATGTTATCTACAATATTAATTGAACAACGACATTTATCATAAATATAGACATTTGACCAATGTGATTTTTATTTCTAGATAAATGTTTATACCAAAAGCTAGGCTTTTAGTATACATTCTAACAACAGCAAGCACACTGAGTAATTATTGCTAAGAAGATTGTTACACCTTACATAGCTACTCTTTGAGTGATCAATGCTAACAAAGTTGTTACAATTTACTTAGCCGCTCTTCTAAATGAATTAGAGACACTCATTATGACACATAGCCTCTCTCCTGGCAGAACATATCCGTTACCCAGGAAATATCCAATCTCCTAGTGGTACACAACCATTATCTAGGAGATATCTATGTCTTGCTATTTACCCAGATTAAATAATCTTCATTTACATCAATATATACATCTCTAATCTCTCATAATGACTATTATGTCAAGAGCATGTTCCATATTCAATATTCACAATCATTTCTATACATAACAAAAATGGATTGGCCAGTGAATAACATCAAAAGATGTAAATTTATTTAATCTTTCTTTTTAGCTAGAATCTATTCATTTTAATAAGTCGTTTTCCTAGTTATGCTCCATAGACTGAATCATCCATAGTTAATAGGAACATGCTAAAGTAGCAGACACTGATTATAACTTCAAGTAGACAGCTAAATAGTCATTGAGGGTAAAATTGAGATTAACTTATAATCTCAAGGTCTCACATAGTAGAGAAGCAGGGATCCATTCTCCTACTACCCTTCTTGTCGTCATAGCACATGTGGTATGAATCACATGCTACGATGTTATTCTCTTTACTAAAAAAAGTGCATATTTTTCTCAAATTTTAACATTGTACATATTTCGATCTAGACATACCTAATGTCTAATCCTGAATTTAACATATGAATTCCAATCTGACCTTTAAATAGATTCAGTAAATGGTAGGTACATTTACTCCGGTCATTACATAAATGATCTCATTTTGATATAATTATCAAAGCGACCTTAACTTATAGGTATATCTCTATTCACAGCTACATAAGTTGTCCCATAAGTAACCATGATACCTCTATTTATACTTAACAAATAGAGATGATTGTCCATGTGAGTGGATCAATTTCAATCTGCCAACATGCTCATCGAAACTTTAATCCAAAATATAACAATTTGTACACTGAATATATCATGACATTTTACAACGTGTTACATTTTACGAAGTCACAAAGACTTCCCATTCTTTGAAATGACTCTTTAGTCAATAGCTTAGTAAAAGAATCTGCAAATATAGTACGTGTAGGGATATACTCAAGAATTATCATTTTCTTGTCCATAATATCCCTTACAAAATTATGCTTAATTCTATATGTTTGCCTTTGTTGTGATATTTGGGATCCTCAGCTTAATCGTTACAATACACTGTAATAGGACTCTCATTGTTCTCAGCAATATTCAAATGCTTCAGGAACCTTTTCAACCAGACAGGTTATTGCACAACTGATGCGCAAGCCACACAGCTTTTATTGTCGACAAGGCTACACAAGTCTAGCCATATAGCTTCTGTTGTCGACAAGGCTACACAAGCTAAGACACACAGCTTCCATTGTCAACACGGCTACATAAACCTGCTTCTTGCTATTCCATGAGATGACACCACCATTTAGCAAGAAGGTATAGCTAGATATGAATTTTATGTCATTAAGGTCTCCTGTTCAATCTGCATCTGTGTAGCCACTCAGGCTCATATTAGATCCTTGAAAACAGACACATAATATGTTGTCCTTTTGAGATATTTTAATATCCTCTTCACCACTTTCCAGTATCTTGGTCTTGGGTTTAACTGGAAATGACTAACTAAGTCAACATCATAACTTATATCAGGATAAGTACATAACATAGTGCACATCAAATTATCAATAGCACTGACATATGATTTTTTTTTCATTTCGACTATTTCTTCAGGAGTCTTGAGATACAATGTTGCAATTAAGTGTTGTAGCATCATAGTGATATAAGCCTCTTGAGACAAACTTAAAAGCCATTTTTTTTTATCGATCTTACATGATCTTCACTCCTAAGATGTACTTAGCTTCTCTTCAAAAATAATACCCTCCATTTGGATATATCCTTTTACAACTAGTAGAACTTTGTATCGATTAATCGATCCATTCGCTTTCCTCTTGATTTTGAGAATCAACTTATTCCCAATAGCCCTTCGACCTAGAGGAAGATCGACCAAATCTCAAACTTGATTCTTTCTCATTGAATCCATTTCCTCATCCATTGCAACTTACCCCCCTTTTTTTCTCTAACGGAGCATCTTAATGCTTCTTCTACCGTTCGAGGTTCATTGTGTCAACTGAGAGTGTTATTAATGCCTTATTCTCAATATCAAATCATTTCTTCATAAGTTGGATTGTTCAGAAGTCAACTTATGACTTGACAAATCATTCATACTGGGTTGACAAGACTTAGGCCTCTCTTTCGACACCTCTTTTGTTGATAATATCTCATCCCCTCAAAGAGGAACACTTTTATCAACATTACCTCTGATTTGGAACTTTGTTTCGAGAAAAATTACATCTCTCAAATTTATTTCGGAGATGGTTCCATCTAATTGCTCACCTATGAAAACATAACCTTTGGAGGTCTCATGATATCTAATAAAGAAACATTTCTTATCCCTAAGTCCCAGTTTCTATACTTGTGAGAACTATCATGAACATAAGCAGCTGCCCCCCAGGGTCTCAGATTACTTAAATCCAATTTTCTGCCCTAAAACGTTCATATGGGGTAGATGGAACTAACTTTGAAAGCACTTTGTTAAATATATATGTCGTAACTAATAATACATCTCAGCAAATTATTCTGCGCCATTATAGACCTAACCATATCTAGAAGAATTCTATTTCTTCTTTCAGCAACCTTATTTTGCTGTGGAGTTCCTGGGATTGTAAGCTGTCTAATAATCCCTCTATCATTACATATTGTCTTGAATATATCAGACAAATATTTTCCTCCACGATCAGTGCGTAAAGTCTTAACATTACATTTCGTTTGATTCTCAACTTCGTTCATTTAACGAATGAAGCAATCTAATGCTTCAGACTTATGAGAAATCAAATACACATGACCAAAATGAGATAAATCATCAATAAATGTAATGTAATAGGAAGTTCCATGTCTAGCCTTCACATTCATTTGACTATAGATATCTGAATGAATTAATTGCAATGATGATTCAGTGCTTATAGCCTTCCCAAATGATTTTCAAGTTGCTTTTCCATCAATGCTCACATATAGACAAGTGAATCTTAGCCCGAGTGTCCAATAGACCCTCTCTAGCTAACCGATTCATACGTTCTTGTCCTGTAATCTAGCATGTCAAACCTCATTAGTTATATCTGCATCACTAGTTAGAGCAATGTTTGAAAAACAACCCTCAATATCACAATTGATATCTGATTCTACATCAAGAACCATAAAACCATTTGATAAAAAACCATATCCGATTGACAATGAGTCAAATCTTAAGTTCAACTCTCCGGCTATAAAAATTAATACAATACCCTAAATCAAGAAGACCTATAACGGAAACAAGATTCCGTCAAATTTCAGGAGCATACAGGACATCATGTAGAAACAAAACACTACCACCACAGAGGTTGAGTTTGCAAGTGTTGACTCTTTTAACTTCAACTCTTGCATTAATTCCTACATAGATCCATCGGTACACTACAAATGTAACTCACTCCAGAACTACATAGTTGGTTGCTCCCGAATCTATAATTCACAAAGGATAAGAATCAACTAACAACACTGGAGTAGCAACAAAATGCTCAAGAAAAGAAGACATACTTGCATTGTCTCAATCTGGTCTTCTTTCCTTTCTTCTTGATCGGGTCTTATCCCACAGTAGAAACTTCTTTCTTCTTTCCCTTCCCTTTCTTGAACCATTTCTTTTCCTTGGATTCAGATGATCTAACAGAACCAATAGCCACATAAGTTAGTCCTGAAATCCTTGCGGATTCAACTCTCTCCGCCTTCAATTCTATATGGCATGAGATGTCAATGAAAGTCTTAATACTCTCACTATGAGTTAGGGTCAGCTTTATACTCTCTCAAGAATCTGGAAGGGAAAGAATAACTGCTTGAACTTGTTATTCATCGGTTAACTCATGACTAGCAGTTTTAAGCTCTCGAATCATGTTTAACATCTCCCTGAGGTGTTGAACCATTATAAGATTCGGACGCTCCTTGTAGCTGTCAAACTTAATCGTCAGCTGCCGAAGCTTGCTCAGACTTACTCCACTGTATTTCTTCTTAAGGGCTATCTAGACTGCATGAGTCGTAATACAACTCATACTCAAAAACTAGGTCATTAACCATTGAACTAATCAATATTCCCTTAGCAGCGGAGTCCTTCTTCTTCCATGCCTTATAGGCATTAAGATCTCGTCTGTTCTATATAGTGGGATCTACAGGTTCTTCCATAACTTATTTTATAACCTCAAGAACTTCTTTTTCCTCAAGAACATATTGTATTTTGAGTTGCCAGATTTTGTAGTTATCCTTATATAATTTCTCTCTATTATTGAGTTTAGCTATGATGTTCTTATTTGTCATGATTTAACATAAATAAACATATTATTTAGTATTCAGTGCAATTTATGTTGGTTGCTACTCGGAAAGCCTAGAGATTCCACTGTACAAAAATTTTGTACAAAGGTCTGAACCTTTTCCTAGCTACCATGTGTTCTTTTAAATTAAATTTTGGATCGCCTACGGAACTTAACACGTTTGATCCAAAACTTAATCTATTTGTTCTTTTAGGTTTTGACTTGGATCTCCTGCGGAACTTAACACGTTCGACCCAAATCACCTTAAGTTATTAATTTCATTAAATATTAATTTCCATAATTGGTTCCCAGTACTGACGTGGCGAGGCACATGGCCTTCTTGGATATGGGAGCAACCACCACCGACTAGACAAAACCTTTTATAGAAATCTAATATTTAATTTCCTAAAATAACTTTAGGTTAACCGAAAAGAACAATCAAATTGCAAGGAAAAATAAAACAAAAGAACACAACTTCGAAAAACATATTCGAAATACTAGAATCGTAAGCCTCTTGTATTTGGTATTATTTCCAAAAATAACTAGTATGATGCGGAAAGAAAAAATACTAGTTATACCTTTTAGAAAGACCTCTTGATCTTCTACCGTATTCCTCTTCTAACCTCGGACGTTGTGTGGGCAACGATCTTCCGAGATGAGAATCTACCAAAGCACCTTCTTCTCCTTTCTTCAAGTTTCGGCCAAGCACAAAGCTTCCAAAAGATGAAGATCCTTTTCCACCAACCAAGCTCCAAGGGATACAAGCTTTCTCTCCTTCTTCTTCTTCTTCTCCAAGTAGTATCCGGCCACCACAAGAGCTCCAAGCAAATAGAGAAGGTTCGGCCACCACCAAGAGGAAGAGAGGAAGAGAGGTTGGCCGGCCACAACACCAAGGAAAAGAGGGAGAGAAATAATAGAGGTTGTACACCATGAAGCCTTCTCTACTCCCTCTTTTATAATCCTTGGTCTTGGCAAATAAGGAAATTTAATTAAAAACTTCCTTAATTCTTTTGCCATGAAAAGGAAAAATTTATTTAATTAAAAACAATTTTCCTTTTCTCAATTTACATGGCCCACACTAAAGTTACAAACAAGAAGAGTTTTAATTAATTAAAACTTCCTAATTTGTCTCCAGAAATTTATAAAATTTCTCCAATAATTTAATCCCTTCATGATTGGTTTATAAAAAGGAAATTTAATAAATTAAAATATTTCTTTTAAATATGTGGATAAAAAGAAAGTTATCTCTAAAAAATAAAATCTCTTTTAATCTACAAATAAGGAAAGATATCAAATCTTTTCTCAATCTTTTGTAGAAACTAATAAAACAGAATTATTAATTTTTAAACTTTTTTTAAATCATGAACATGGTTAAAAAGAAAAGTTTTCTTAAAATTTAAAATCCTCCTTTAATCAACAAATAAAGAAAGATTTCAAATTTTAAACTCTCTTTTAAACATGTAGATGATTTACAAATAAGGAAAATTTTTACCAAAAATTAAAACCATCCTTTGAAACTACAAATAAGGAAAAAGATTAATCTCTTCTCTTAATCTTTTGTAGAAAACTATAAAAGGAAATTTTTAATTTTTAAACTCTCTTTTAAAATCATGATATCCACATAAGAAATAATTTTAATAAAAATCCTTTTAATATTCTAGTGGCCGGCCACCTAAGCTTGGGACCCAAGCTTTGGCCACCTACATGACTCATCCACTTGATCTTGGCCGGCCCTAGCTTGGGTTCCAAGCTAGCTTGGCGGCCCCATTAGATGGGTAAGAAGGTGGGTATTCGGTGGGTATAAATCTCTATATACTAGAGGCTACGATAGGGACCGAGAGGAGGAATTGGTTTTGGTCTCCGATGAAATTAAGCATCCCGTGTTCGCCAACACACAACTTAATTTCATCAATAATAATTCATTCCACTAAAGAACTATTATTGAACTACGCACCAATCCCAAATTACATTTTGGGCTCCTTCTTATTATGAGCGTGTTAGTCTCCCCGTGTTTAAGATATCGAATGTCCACTAATTAAGTGAGTTCGACAACTCATTTAATTAATATCTAAGTCCAAGAGTAGTACCACTCAACCTTATTATCATGTCGGACTAAGTCCACTGCAGGGTTTAACATGACAATCCTTATGAGCTCCTCTTGAGGACATTATCAACCTAGTATCTCTAGGACAGATTCCTTCTATAAACAATAACACACACTATAAGTGATATCATTTCCCAACTTATCGGGTTTATTGATTTATCGAACTAAATCTCACCCATTGATAAATTAAAGAAATAAATATCAAATATATGTGCTTGTTATTATATTAGGATTAAGAGAACACACTTCCATAATAACTGAGGTCTTTATTCTTTTATAAAGTCAGTATAAAAGGAACGACCTCAAATGGTCCTACTCAATACACTCTAAGTGTACTAGTGTAATCATATAGTTAAGATAAACTAATACCTAATTACACTACGACCTTCCAATGGTTTGTTCCTTTCCATCTTGGTCGTGAGCTACTGTTTATAATTTATAAGGAACCGATAACATGATCTTCTGTATGTGACACCACACACCATGTTATCTACAATATAAATTAATTGAGCAACTACATTTATCATAAATGTAGACATTTGACCAATGCGATTCTTATTTCTAGATTAATGTTTATACCAAAAGCTAGGCTTTTAGTATACACTCTAACAATTTATATACATGTAATTTATGATTGACTCAATATTAATTTGAGTTGGTTTACAAAATCAAGTGATAACTACGTTTTCACTCATCATTTGTATGGTCCAATCAAATCAACATTAATTAATATTATTACATACATCCAAAAAAATGAACTAATCATTGTTCTATCATGATTTCTTTAATTAAATGAACTAATCATTTAATAAAATGAACTAATCATTTTTCATGTATCATGTAGAGTAATCAGCATATGAATGAACATATCATTCATATAAACATGTCGCATATTGTTAACATATAACAAACATACATGAACTAAATGGACTAATACTGTTCATATATAATGACAGTAATCAGGGGCGGCCCTGGTGGGGGCAAGCAGGGCACCTGCCGAGGGCCCCACTTTGGGTGGGGCCCCATAATTTATTTTAATATATTATTAAAAATATATAGTTTAAATTCCTCGTCGAATTCTCCTTGCCGAATTGAAACCTTCTCGCCCTAGCCCTCTCCCTCCTCGCCAAAGCGAACTTGCCCTCCCTCTCTTGCTCTCTCGTCCTCCCTCTCTCCCTAGCCCTCTTTCACCCAGTTGCTCTCCCTCTTGCTGCACCCTCCCTCTAGTCGTGCCCCCCCCCCCCTCATCGTTATCGCTGTTGAACTCCGAAGTTCCCCACGATGGCGCAACACCGGGACAGCGCGACGGTACGACGACATCGTCCTTCACCGTGCTGCCCTCCCTTGAGTTTTTAAGTTAATGTAAGAGGGAGGGCCCAAATGGCAAAATCTATAGTTTTGCCTCGGGCCTAGTTTTTCTCAGGACCGCCCCTGACAGTAATAATAATAGAACTCTTACAAACTAGATAAGTTGACACCACTCCCATTATGACAGACACTAGTGCAGTGATCAACATAATCCCCTTCAACCTGGACTCATTTGAGGTAATCTCAGATATACCAACTTCAAGATTTTCAATTTGATCTATCATCGAAACTTTTTTAGAATCCTCTTTAGATTCTTCAGGATCATTCTTTGGATCCTTCTCAAATTCTTCAGGATTTTCCTCTAGGAACTCATGGTGAAGTAGCTCCACACACAACTATGCATATAAGGTTCTCCCTTCGGAGAGCCTCCATATCTGGTGTGCTACCATCTTAGGATTCTCCAACAGTGAACGAATCAACGCCCAGATCCTGTAATTATCCAGGATTGGAAACTCTTCTTATTCGAGTTTCCAGAACTGGTAATCATCCATGTCATCTTTAAATTGAAATTAAATAAGTTAGTACAAACCAACTAACTAGTACAAAACTGGCTTAATTTAATTTATATAAGCATAGAACTAACATTATTAATCAAGAAAAATAAATCTTCTTGATTTTCAGGAGTCTAAATCGACTAATCCATTTGATCGGTTGATTGGGAATCCAAATTCTGAGCTCTGTCGAATGTCCTCATTAGAACTAATCTAATTGGACTGAGATTTCTTACCTATGTTCTGTTTATGTAAGCCTATTTAAGTCAATCTCAGACTTATTGATCAAACTCAGGTATATTTAAACAAACCAATGTCTATTTGATTAAGTCTGACCCATTATAACAAATCTAATTAGTTTAGTTAAACCAACTAATGGTTTGAACTAAATCAAGGTCAAATTGGGCCAAAATTGTCTGATTAAACTAACATGGTCGGTCTGATTTAGTGAACTAGATCCAGTTTAAGTCTAACTAAAAAGTTTAAACCCAAACCAATTAATTGAGGCAATTAATAATCTCAATTATAATTAATTCCACATGCATCAATTAATTGAAACGTAAGTTTGATAACACAAACTTAATCTAACATGTAATAATCAGACAATTTCTCAAACAGTAAGTTTGATGAACAAAATTACTATTCGACCTTTTTCTTCGCTACGCCACACGCTGCCTCCACACAACCATGACAAACGTGGTTGTTAGCTACAAAGGCCAATCACCGGCCTACAACGACAATCGTCAATCTTTCTAGCGCTAGATACTGGTCACCCTTGGCCCGACGACGTCGCTGTTGAATGTTCAACGCGTCCTGGCCACCGGCGCATCGCCGGCTAGACGAGAATCCTTTGCCATATCCGGAATGTCGTCGCCGGCATACCTTCCAACCGGCGTCTTCTGTTCAACGTCGAAGAACACCCGCTTCTTCCACTGAAGCCACACTCATGAGCATGTCGACGCCATTTATGCCGCCCCATGCAGTGGCGTGGTTGCGGACTACGACAATCAACTGTCGATTTTCTAACATCGTTTCTAGAGCTAGCAAGCCAAGAACACCTATGACTATCCTCCCGACTTGGTCGCTGATGTTTACAACCATTTCTACGTGACAAACACGTGGTCGGTAGCAATTGCCGGTTCTTTCTGACATGGTTGGCAACACGTAACACAGTCGTTGGCGCACAATCCAATCACTAGTTCTCGCAGCGATCGTTCGCAAGCCATTTGCTGGCTCAGGAGGAAATTTTCGACACAAAGTTTTGATTTCCAAGCGAAGTAATACAGATTATTTTCATGTTTTTACAACTTGTGCTCTGATACCATTGTTGATAGTTCTAAAGTATGAAAAATATATAAATATAAAATCTGTAAAACTCACAGTGATCTCCAGTAGTAGATCTTGATCTTCCTTTATCGTCGGAAAAACGATCACAAACCACTTGTCATCGGAAGAACGTGTTGGATCGAGAAGCGCTAGAGGGGGTGTGAATAGCGCTCGTGGCTATTTCGTTCAATTTAAAATGTATCGAGTAGATAAACGCAGCGGAAAGGAAAAGAACAAACGCTAACACAGGTTGGTTACTTGGTTCGGAGCCTGTGATGACTTCTACTCCAAGGCCCGCGATCGTTGATCGCTTCCGGTGGGCAACAACTATAAGCTCGGAAAATGTTATTACAAACTAAGTACAATGTAAAAGCAGTAAAGAAACTTTATACCGACAACAATATACTGAAAACTAAAGCTCCGGGTTGTCGGGATGTTGTTGCAGTACTTTGGGATCGTCTCGTTAGCAGCTTGTAGCAGAGGAATAGCTTAGAATGTCTTCTCTCTATCTGCTAGTCGAGACCCTCTTATATAGGGTGTTCAAGGCGCCTCCATCAAGCTCCAAGGCGCCTCTAACCCGAAATTTGATCCCGAAATCAACTCTGCGATAAGCCTCTGCTCGCTGCTCGTTATCCATCTGAAGGCGCCTCTAGCTCCACTTCGCAGCTAGCTTTAGCCTTGCACCCGAGGCGCCTCCAAGCTCCATGGAGGCGCCTCGAACACTGTTCATCCGAGGTGTGACTTGCTCCTTTGTTCTTGTAAAATGTGTTAGTCCCGAACACATACCCTGCAAAACAAAGTTACCACATAATAGTCATAAATAAAATATTGACAGTCTCCGGACTGTCCGGGTCTGACTTCAGATTTCCTACCAGAAACCCTAGGTCGACCCAACGCCTATTGTTCCCTCCGCAGGGAACGCGTCCTCACCTACTCCTCTCAGGAGAGTTACCTATTGCCAGTGTAATCCTCCAGATCAACTGGACTTTTGCTCAGCGCTCGATGCTTCCAGACTTTCTGCTGACGCCCGCTTCCCGACCCGTCTAGTCTTCCATTTGGTTCGCGACACCAGGACTTTCCACCTAGGGTTACCACCCCTTACGACTTTTGCCTGAAGCCCTCGACCCGCCAATACTTTCCGCATAGGGTTACCACCCCCTATGACCTAGGGTTACCACCCCCTAAGGTTTTCCACCTGCCTAACCGCAGCTAGGACTTTTGCCTAAGTACACTTAGGACTTTCCTGCGGGCTCATTCAAACTGTTAGATCACAAAATAACTTAACTTTGAACCCTTTGCCATTATCAAAACACGTGTTCGATCGTCGGATGCTTCCCGCACCAACAATCTCCCCCTTTTTGATTATGACAATCGAAATTCAAAGTTAAGTAAAAGCAGACATAAGTAAACAGATGTATAAGTAACAATTTTTAAAGTTTTAGCATAAGTAAACAATTTCGGACGCAACTGTTGGTTGCTACTCGGAAAACCTATAGGTTCCACTGTACAAAAATTTTGTACAAAGGTCTGAACCTTTTCCTAGCTACCATGTGTTCTTTTAAATTAAATTTTGGATCACCTGCGGAACTTAACACGTTTAATCCAAAACTTAATCTATTTATTCTTTTAGGTTTTGACTTGGATCTCCTGCGGAACTTAACACGTTCGACCCAAGTCTCCTTAAGTTATTAATTCCATTAAATATTAATTTCCATAATTGGTTCCCAGTACTGACGTGGCGAGGCACATGGCATTCTTGGATATGGGAGCAACCACCACCGACTAGACAAAACCTTTTATAGAAATCTAATATTTAATTTCCTAAAATAATTTTAGGTTAACCGAAGAGAACAATCAAATCACAAGGAAAAGAAAAAACAAAAGAACACAACATCGAAAAACATATTCGAAATTCTAGAACGTAAGCCTCTTGTATTTGGTATTATTTCCATAAATAACTAGCATGATGCGGAAAGAAAAATTACTAGTTATACCTTGTAGAAAAACCTCTTGATCTTCTACCGTATTCCTCTTCTAACCTCGGACGTTGTGTGGGCAACGATCTTCCGAGATGAGAAACCACCAATCACCTTCTTCTCCTCCTAGCTAGGTTCGGCCACAAAGAAAGAAGCTTCACCAAGGAAGAAAATCAAAACACCAACCAAGCTCCAAGAGATGCTAGCTTCCTCTCCTTCTTCTTCTTCTTCTCCAAGTAGTATCCGGCCACCACAAGAGCTCCAAGGGAAGAGAGGGGTTCGGCCACCACAAGAGGAAGAGAGGGAAAGGATGGCCGGCCACACCAAGGAACAAAAGAGGGAGAGAAAATAATAGAGGTTGTGTCTTATGAAGGCACCCTCACCCCTTCTTTTATATTCCTTGGCCTAGGCAAATTAGGAAATTTAATTACAATAAAATTTCCTTAATTTCCTTGACATGATTTAATTGAGAAAAATAAAATAAAATTTCTCCAATTGAATTCAAGTGGTCGACCACATCATAAAGAACAAATTGGACATGTTTCAATCAACAATTAAAACTTCCTAATTTGTTTCCGGAAATTTTAAAAAATAAAATTTCTCTTCAAAAATCTTTTCATGGTTGATAAAAGGAAATTTCTATAATTTTAATTTTATCAACATGTGAATAATTTTAAAGAGAAAATAAAATATCTCACCAATCTACAAATAAGGAAAGAGATCTAATCTCTTTCTTTAATCTTTTGTAGATCTTTTATAAGAGAGATATTTTAATTTAAATTCTCTTTAATAAATTATTTCTTCCACATAATAAAAATTAAAATTAAAATTCCTTTTTAATTTAATTTGGCCGGCCCCCACTAGCTTGGGTTCAAGCTAGGGCCGGTCACCCAATTTTATACCTAGGTCGGCCCTAGCTTGGTTCCCAAGCTAGCTTGGCCGGGCCCCTATTGGTGGGTATAGAAGGTGGGTATAGGTGGGTATAGTACTCTATAAATAAGAGGCTACGATAGGGACCGAGAGGAGGAATTGGTTTTGGTCTCCCGATAAAATTAAGCATCCCGTGAACACACAACTTAATTTTATCAATAATAATTCATTCCACTAGAGAACTATTATTGAACTACCGTACCAATCCCAAATTACATTTTTGGGCTCCTTCTTATTATGAGCGTGTTAGTCTCCCTGTGTTTAAGATATCGAATGTCCACTAATTAAGTGAGTTACTGACAACTCATTTAATTAATATCTAAGTCCAAGAGTAGTACCACTCAACCTTATCGTCATGTTGGACTAAGTCCACCTGCAGGGTTTAACATGACAATCCTTATGAGCTCCTCTTGGGGACATTATCAACCTAGTATCTCTAGGACACAGTTTCCTTCTATAATCAACAACACACACTATAAGTGATATCATTTCCCAACTTATCGGGCTTATTGATTCATCGAACTAAATCTCACCCATTGATAAATTAAAGAAATAAATATCAAATATATATGCTTGTTATTATATTAGGATTAAGAGCACACACTTCCATAATAACTGAGGTTTTTGTTCCTTTATAAAGTCAGTATAAAAGAAACGACCTCTAATGGTCCTACTCAATACACTCTAAGTGTACTAGTGTAATTATACAGTCAAGATAAACTGATACTTAATTACACTACGACCTTCTAATGATTTGTTCCTTTCCATTTTGGTCGTGAGCTACTGTTTATAATTTATAAGGTACTGATAACATTATCTTCTGCATGTGACACCACATGCTATGTTATCTACAATATAAATTAATTGAACAACTACAAACAAATGTAGATAATTTGACCAAATGTGATTCTTTATTCAAAATAAATGTTTACAAAAGTTTAGGCTTTCAGTATACACTCCAACAGCAACCAAGATGCAACCAAAGCTAAAACTTTAAAGTGTGAGGCTCCCCCTTAATTAGAGTTTTCTTTTGAATTTTTTATGCTACTCTCCCCCTTTGCCATATATCAAAAATTTGCGGAGGGAAAGAGTAAGATGATTTTGTTTTCCGATACTGGGTTATAGGAAAATAACTTTAGATAAACGAAAAACCATTAAGTGTGTGGAAAACTTAAGTTATGTAATAAAGCAACATAAGATAGAAAAGTTAATCTTTTAAAGTTTCAAAAACTTGTCGTTCGTAAATTAGCATAGGCTTACAAAAAGGCAAAACTTAAGTTTAGCTAGCTTTAAAAGAATGCTTTCATTTTTAAAATCCAAGTTAAAAGAACTTAGATCATTTAAAAGATGAGTAAACAACTTAACTTAGCTAAAATGAAAATAGTAGTTTGATAAAGGACTTTAGCTAATATTTTGATAACAGTAGTAAAAAAATTTAGCTAAAGTATTTGAAAGAATAAGTTTTAGCTAAAAAGAATGTGTTTTGAAAATATTTAGCCAAATTTTTGAAAAGAATGATTTTAGTTAATCTTTAACAATTTTATTTTATTTTATTTTATTCTTTTTTGGAAAGATTTAACTAGTTCAAGTTTTAAAGGGACATAACTAAGTTTGGAAATTTAGTTTTATAAAGAATTGTAGCTAATTTTTGAGAGTAGACATATTGAAAATAGACTTAGCCAAATTTTTAAGAATAGTAGTTTTAATAACACTTAACTAATTTAACAGTTAAAACAAAATTGGCTAAAAAGTTTTGTGAAATTTGAGATTCCAAAAAAAATTATAAACAGACTTTTATGATAACTGGCCTATTGAAAAACATGAATTCCTTTAGCGAAGTATCAGAGCCCTAAAGTTCAAGCATGAGTACACTTAATCGTTGGATAACCAAATTTTAATATCCTTAACCAACTGTCTAACCTTTAGCTACTAGCTGTTTGTCAGAAGACAGTAGCTTTCACTTGGTTAGTCAAGTTAAGTCAATTGATCTAGTTAGATTTGACTAAGACAGGATCGCTTAACTTGATTATTGTATTTTTGGTATTTAACGCCCAGACTTGCTGTGATGCACAAAAATAAGCATATTGAAGTCTAGGTTGTACCCTATGCATCTCACACCGTTCTAAGTTTTCAAATACAAACAAGTTATGCCTAGTGTGCTTGTGAGATGCTCTGGCTAAAACTAGGGGAACATGATTTCTAGGGTTAGTACCTAGGCTAAATCCAAATTTTTGAAAGTCTAGTAAATTTGGGATTTTGAAAACATTATTTTTCCTAAGATTTTGAAAAATACAAAACCAAGCCGAATAAGTTCTATTCTACTAAGCACATTCCTATTTGTCTTCTAAGTGCACTGAACTCAAGTTCAGGTAAGGATTTTGTGAATATGTCAGCTAGGTTTGATTTGGACTCAACATAGTTAAGTACAATATCTCCCCTAGCTACGTGATCCCTTACAAAGTGGTGTTTTACCTCAATATGTTTAGTTCTTGAGTGGTGAATTGGGTTTTTGGTTAGGTTGATTGAACTTATATTATCAATTAAAATTTTTGTATTTTTATATTCTATTTGATAGTCCTTTAGTGTATGCATCATCCATAAAATTTGAGAAGCACACTCTCCTAGGGTTATGTATTCAGCTTCAGTAGTGGATAAAGCAACACAGTGTTACTTTTTGCTTGACCAACTTACTGGGCACTGACCTAGAATTTGACAGCTACCACTTGTGCTTTTTCTGTCTAGTTTACACCCGGCATAGTCTGAATCAGAATAGTCATATAGGTCAAAGGTGCAAGTTCTAGGGTACCAAAGTTCTACATTTAGGGTGCCCTTAATGTACCTAAGTATTCTTTTAACATATGTTAGGTGTGACTCTTTTGCACAAGATTGGTATCTTGCGCACATACCTACTGTAAATAATATATCGGGACGGCTTGCAGTTAAGTAGAGTAAGCTACCTATTACACTTCTATAGTACTTTGGGTCTGCTGATTTTCCTTCTGGGTCAGAATCAATATTAATATTAGTTGTCATTGGAGTATTTATAATTTTTGAATTTTCCATGCCAAATTTTTTAATAAGTTCCTTAGCATATTTAGTTTGATAAATATAGATTCCATCTCTGGTTTGTTTAATTTGTAAGCCTAAGAAAAAATTAAGTTCCCCCACCAAACTCATTTCAAATTCATTTTCCATTAATTTAACAAATTCTTTTAAAATTTTAGTGTTGGTTGAGCCAAAAAGTATATCATCAACATAGATTTGGGCTATAAAAATATCTTTTTCTAAGGTTTTGACAAATAGGGTCTGATCTATTTGACCTTGGTTAAAGCCCTTAGATATTAGGAAATTAGATAGTCGTTCATACCATGCCCTAGGTGCTTGTTTTAGTCCATATAAGGCCTTTTTCAGTTTAAATACATGGTTTGGGTTGTCTTGGTCCTCAATTCATGGCGGTTGGCTCACATATACCTCTTCTTTAATCAACCCATTTAAGAAGGCTGACTTGACATCCATTTGGTATAACCTAAATCCTTTATTTGCTGCATAGGCCAGCAGCATCCTAATGGATTTGAGTCTAGCTACTGGTGCGTAGGTTTCGTCATAATCTAGCCCTTCAACCTGGCTGAATCTTTTGGCTACTAATCTGGCCTTATTTCTTACTATATCACCCTGATCATCCAATTTATTCCTAAATACCCATTTGATGTCAATTATGGACTTATCTATGGGTTTAGGTACAAGTTCCCAGACTTTGTTTCTATCGAATTGGGCTAACTCTTCCTGCATACCAATGATCCAGTCTGGGTTAGGAAGAGCTTCTTCTATAGTCTTCGGCTCAATCTTAGAAATAAGGGCAATCTGACTCAGGTTTCTATAAGAATATCTAGTTCTATAACTCCTAGATTTGGGTCACCCAAAATTTAGTCAGGTGGGTGAGAAGTACTTATTCTTGTTGGTCTTATTCTTGGGTCAGTAATTAGTTCCTCTGGTTTACTAGTGTTAGGTTGATTTTCATCATCTTCTATAATTCTTGGGATAATGTCAACATTTTCATTTATATTAGGTAGGTTATTTTCTTCATCAAAGATTACATTAGTTGTTTCTTCAACTTTTAGGGTATTTTGGTTATAAACTCTATAGGCCCTACTGGTTGAGGAGTACCCTAAAAATATTTCTTGGACTGATTTGGTGTAAATTTTCCTAAGTAATCTTTAGTGTTTAAAATGTGAACTTTACATCCAAATACTTTTAAATAGTTCAAGTTGGGAATTTTATTATAGTATATTTCATAGGAGGTTTTATTGTGTAACTTGTTAATCAAAATTTTATTTTGAATGTAGTTTGCTGTATTTATTGCTTCGACCCAGAATTGATGATTTAAGTAATACTCATTTAACATGATTCTAGCGGCCTCTTGTAGAGTTCTATTTTTCCGTTTCACTAGACCATTCTGTTGGGGGGTTCTAGGGCATGAAAATTCATGTTTGTATCCATTGATTTTACAAAATTGGGTAAATCTATGATTTTCAAATTCACCCCCATGATCACTTCTTATTCTTTTAATTTTGGTATCTTTTTTATTTTCTGTTAACTTGCAAAAATTATTAAAAGCTTCAAAGGTTTCATCTTTTGTTTTCAGAAACTTTACCCAAGTGAACCTAGAGTAATCATATGACTAAGCAGTATTGGTTCTTGCTTAGTGACTTGGCTCCATGTGAATCAAATAGATCTAAATGTAGGAGCTCAAGTAAGGAGTTAGCTCTATCTAGATTGGTTGACTTGTGGGTTGATTTTGTTTGTTTATCTTGTTGGCAAGCTTGGCAAATTATATTTTGTAACTTTCTTAATTTGGGTAGCCCTTTAACTAAGCCATTTCGACTCATTTTTGAAATAATTTTGACATGAGTGTGACCCAGTCTTCTGTGCCACAGGTTGGTTTCCTCTTGTTGTGTCAAGAGACACTTTGTTGAGGATATGGGCAGGTCAATTGTATAGATGTTATTTTTCCTAAGCCCCTTAAGTATGATTTCGGGGTTATGAATATTTTTAACTAAATACCCAGAATTATCAAAAGTAACTAAGTAACCACTATCACACAATTGACTTATACTCAGTAAATTAAAGTTAAAATTTTCAACTAATAAAACGTTCCGAATAATGAAATTGGAACTAAGTTCGATATTACCCTTTCCGATTACCTTAAGTTTACCGTCGTTGCCGAATGCAACTGATCCTAGGTTCTTGCATTTGAGCTTAGTGAACTTCAACCTATCTCCAGTCATATGCCTGGAGCATCCACTATCCAACATCTATTGATCCAATTCCTACACATAAAGTATTTGAATTGGATTCTTTTTGATGGATCAAAAGATAGTTTGATTGAAATAAGATCCCTAATTTTCCATCTCACCCAATCTAGGTTAACACTCAGTTATTCCTATGGATGATTATGAGATGGTTGAATTTGTTCTAAGTTAAGTACCTTTTGAAAAATAATTAAGGTAATTAATTTTGAGAAATTTTAAGTTAATTAATTAAATTTTAATTCCATTTAATTTAATTTTAGTTTTGCTTTAATTTAATTAAATTGAATTTAATTTAATTTTAATTTAATTTAATTTTAATTTTAATTTAATTGAATTTAATTTAATTTGAATTTAATTGAATTTTAATTTAATTTAATTTGAATTTAATTGAATTTTAATTTAATTTAATTTTAATGTTAATTTTACTTTAATTGAATTGAATTTAATTTAATTTATTTTAATTTTAATTTAATTGAATTGAATTTAATTTAATTTTAATGTTAATTTTACTTTAATTGAATTGAATTTAATTTAATTTAATTTTAATTTTAATTTTTATTTTTATTTTATTTTAATTTAAATTTAATTTAATTTAATTTAATTTTTTACTTTAATTGATTTTAATTTAATTTTTATTTTATTTTTTACTTTAATTGAATTGAATTGAATTTAATTTTAGTTTTACTTTAATTTAATTGAATTTAATTTTAATTTAATTTAATTTTTCTTAATCATCCCACCCGATCTAAATTTTTCAAATCAGGGAATTCTATGATTTTTTGAAATGAATTAGGTTCAATTATAGGGTTTGTTTTAACTTTGTGTTAGATTCAGGTTTAGCTTTGGACTCAGCAAATAGGCATTCTTTGGATAAACTTTTGGGTTATGGTGAGTCACTTGGACATCATTAAAGTAACCATGCCTTCAAGGTTTTCCAAATGGTCCTATCCACTGAACTTAGTACAAAACCTTGGTCTAACTAGTTAAGATCCGTAAGAGATAGCTTCGGTCAGTTCCACTTAGCCAAATGCACCAAGTCGAAGCCATATCTTCCTAGACATGCATAGACTAAGCTTCCCTAACATACTATCATCCAAAACTTCACCAGTACCATTGGTCAATTTAAACTGTTGTCCTTCTTTCTATTCTAACCCTAATTACCCTGCCGGGTAGGTTGTATTTTTGGAGGTACCAGCTATTCTGAAGCCTCCTCCTACATTATTGTTTTTCCTTTTAACTTGTTTTTATTTAATTTAAAATTTTGAATTATATTCCTTTAAATTTATTTATTTATTTATTAAGATAATTTTTCGTTATTTATTTATTTATTTATTAGGATAATTTTTCTTTTTGCTCCCCCTAGATCATAGTCTCGATAAGGTCTATCAAGATAATGTACTTGATCCTTGGGGACCCAATATTGATCAAGTCCAATTTGATTGACCAAGTTGGACTTGGGTACCCATGCTTGGACCACCTTTCTATTTGTTCTGTGCACAAGTGATAAATACGATCTATACTTCTTTTTAGGCTTGAATCCAATTTCGGATCTGTTGTATACGGCCTTTTGTTTTCCAAGAATCAGGTCAAGATTCTTGGAACCCAAAGTGAACCATTCCAACGCGGTCTTCAAATCCTTGACTTGAATTTTCAAGTTGGAATTCTCTTCCTCAAGCTTTTGGACTTGAGCCGAGGTTCTAGTCTGAACGGATTCAGACAAGGATTTGGGGTTGGTCACTTCTTTAAGGGTTGTTACCTCTTTCAGAAGTGACTTGATCCGAATATTGGATTTTGCTAATTTACGTAATAAATAATTAATCAAATTGTTTAAACGCGGAATACTTAAAGTGGGGTCAGACCCTTCAGAAATGGATACAGATCCGTGGCTTCTTTCCAATTCAGCTTCCGATTCGCTCTCGCTCTCAGACATATTGATCTGGTCCCAGGCCATCAGTGCAAGGAGACTCGTCTGATCGAGTTCGTCGTCGTCGTCTTCTGAGGAAGATTCATCAAATGTTGCCTTCAGGACCTTTTTCTTTCTTTGTTTCTTTACCTCATTTTGGTTGGGACAGTTGGCCTTGATGTGTCCCTTCTGGTTGCAGCCATAACACGTCACTTCAAATTTTACCTTCGAGCTTGATTGGGCTTCCTTGGACTGAACTGCCTTCTTGAGGTCCTTCTTGTTGAACCCCTTCTTCTTCTTGTAGAACTTCTTTACAAGGTTGACGAGTTCAGTCGTTAGCTCGTCATCTTCATCGTCTGAGTCAGGTTCTTCATCCGATTCTGGTTCGGTTCTACGCCTTGATCTTAGTTCGCATGTTCTGCTTGTACCTGCAACCATAGCAATGCCCTTCTCGGTTGGCTGTGCATTAGTCTACTCATGTAATTCAAACTCTGAGAATAACTCATCTAATTTTATAGAAGATAAATCCTTGGAGACTTTGTAGGCATCTACCATTGATGCCCATAATGTACTCCTCGGAAACGCGTTGAGAGCGTACCTTATTGTATCTCTGTTCTCGACCTTTTGCCTTATCGCGTGGAGGGAGTTGAGAATATCTTGAATACGTGTGTGGACTTGACTTGCTGTCTCTCCTTCCTGCATTTTAAGATTATATAATTTATTAAACAATAAATCTCTCTTGCTTACCTTGGTGTCGGAAGTACCCTTGTGCAGTTCGATCAGCTTCTCCCATAGCTCTTTTGCGGTTGAAAACGGACCAACTCTGTTGAGCTCCTCCTTGGTCAGTCCACACTGGAGGGTGTAGGTAGCTCTGACATTGGCTTCCACCTTCTTGATTAGGGATGGTTCCAGTTCTCGCAAGGTGTACGCTTGCCGTTTTCATCAATTGGCAGTTGGAATCCAGTCTTGACGATCATCCACATCTCGAACTGGATCTTTAGGAAGTTTTCCATTCGTCCCTTCCAGTACCCAAAATCTTCTCCAATGAAGAGCGGGGGACGAACGGTGCTGTATCATTCTTGCTGGGCCATTTAGTTAATATGCAAGTACAAAATAGAACGAGATGTCCCAAGACTAGGTCTTGGATTAGTAGTGCGGGAATAAAGTTAAAACAACGAGCTCGAGTGGTGTTGCGCCAATTTCGAGCAAAAAAAACCGATTCGTAAAAAGAATTAGAATGTAGCTATTAAGTTAATTCTAATTGACTCCGTAAAAGAGAAAATAACCACACAAAAAAATATGCTTGATTGGTGGTTGCACCAAATCGAAGCGACCTTGCTCTGATACCAATTGTTGGATCGAGAAGCGCTAGAGTGGGGGGGTGGGTGTGAATAGCGCTCGTGGCTATTTCGTTCGATTTAAAACGTATCGAGTAGATAAACGCAGCGGAAAGGAAAAGATCAAACACTAACACAGGTTGGTTACTTGGTTCGGAGCCTGTGGCGACTCCTACTCCAAGGCCCGCAATCGTTGATCGCTTTCAGTGGACAACAACTATAAGCTTAGAAAATGTTATTACAAACTAAGTACAATGTAAAAGCAGTAAAGAAACTTTATACCGGCAACAGTATACTGAAAACTAAAGCTCCGGGTTGTCGGGATGTTGTTGCAGTACTTCGGAATCGTCTTGTTAGTAGCTTGTAGCATAGGAATAGCTTAGAATGTCTTCTCTCTAGCTGCTGGTCAAGACCCTCTTATATAGGGTGTTCAAGGCGCTTCCATCAAGCTCCAAGGCACCTCCAACCCAAAATTTGATCCCGAAATCAACTCTGCGATAAGCCTTTGCTCGCTGCCCGTTATCCATCTGAAGGTGCCTTAAACGCCATTCCAAGGCGCCTCCAAGCAACGGTCCAAGGCGCCTCCAATCCACATAAAGGGGTGTGACTTGCTCCTTTATTCCTGCAAAATGTGTTAGTCCCAAACACATACCTTGCAAAACAAAATTAGCTCATAATAGTCATAAATAAAATATTGACAGTCTCCGGACTGTCCGGGTCTGACTTCGGATTTCCTATAGGAAACCCTAGGTCGACTCGACGCCTACTGTTTCCTCCGCAGGGAACGCGTCCTCACCTATTCCTCTCAGGAGAGTTACCTGTTGCAGTGCGATCCTCCAGATCGACTGGACTTTTGCTCAGCGCTCGATGCTTCCGGACTTTCTGCTGGACGCCCACTCCCCGACCCGTCCAGTCTTCCACCTGGTTCGCGACACCATGACTTTCCACCTAGGGTTACCACCCCCTAGGACTTTTGCTTGAAGCTCTCGACCCACCAAGACTTTCCGCATAGGGTTACCACCCCCTAGGGTTTTCCACCTGCCTAACCGCAGCTAGGACTTTTGTCTAAGTACACTTAGGACTTTCTTGCAGGCTCATTCAAACTGTTAGATTACAAAACAACTTAACTTTGAACCCTTTGTCATTATCAAAACACGGGTTCGATCGACGGATGTTTCCCGCACTAACAGAACGATCATGAACAAATCAGAAAGTTCTTCATGGTTCACAAACCAAATCTCATGCCTCAGATGTTCTTCTTCTCTGCAAGACACATAGCCTCAACAGAATTCTGATAGCACTTCAGATGTGCTTCGATCTTATCTACGTACACAACGTAGCAACCTTTCTTAATGCATGCACCCCTCTTGCTCTCTGTTCCTCATTGCACCAATTGCCTTGGACGTTTTTTTATAGAGGAAGATGCCTCTTCATCTTCCTCTACCTCCATTAATGGAGGAATGAGAAAGAGCTGGAAGGTGAAGGGGAAGAAGCACTCTTTCACCTTCTTAACACCAGCAAGAGCTTTAAGTGAGCTTTTGTGTGGTCTAATTTATAATATGTAGTTGCATGACTCTATACATACTACATCAATTTCAAAATAAAAAAATAAATTTAAATTTTCACTACTTTTAAATTATAAATATCAAACTTCACCTCTAGGATAATTTAAATTTTTTTATTCAGCTCTTGTTTTTTGAATTTTTTAGACTCTCACAAACCAGATGCCCTTACTTTTGGGGAACATGGTTAGCAAATCTTGGTAATGAGAATTGAAAAGTTAAATTAAATTAAATTAAAATATAACAAATATTTTTTCTTCTTTGCTGGTTTCTATCAAAATATATTTTCACATATATAAGGCACTTTTATGAAGCAATTATTGCTTTAAGCTTTCTATCTATTATATAGGCATAAAAAATATCATCAAAGAGGTTTAAGTAAGAAGGATTTCGAGATTCTTGGGATTGAATATGAGAATATATGATGCTTTTATTCTGTTGGATAAAGTGTGAAGCTTCTTTCAAACCATGCAATATATTTAATCACTCACTCACCTCCACCACGATATATAATTAACTGTGTTATTTGTCCTCGGGATGTTGGTGTAGCGGTAAGGCAGTTAATCAAATATCTAAGCTTTGAATTTTCACTATATATGGAATATTATAAAATATTTTCTTCTACTAAGATGATACATTTAAGGACACTGGCAACTTTGGCCGGGACAATCATAAGAATTTTCCAATTTATTTGATGAGTCTATCTGAAATTGTAAAATATGAATATATGATATAAATAATAATTTACGAGGAGGGTGTTTAAGTCGAAAGATAAGAAGAGCATTCAGAGTTTGAAGCCCTAAGAGGGAACTCTAATCCAAGTCGTCTGTGTAGGTCACCATATTTTACTTCTTGAGAGCTTCATTAACGTCTTGCTTGAGGGGTTTTGTTATATCAGTGATGATGGAGGGGAGAAGTTGTGGTGGTGTTGATGAAGTGGAGGAGATGAAGGGATCGTCGGATGAGGTGATCATACTACTGGGGTTTAGGTTTCACCCGACCGACGAGGAGCTTGTGAGCTTCTACTTAAAGAGGAAGGTGCAGTAGAAGCCTCTCTCCATTGAGCTCGTCTGGCAGCTCGACATCTACAAGTATAATCATTGGGATCTTCCAAGTAGCCCCCACGGGCTGGATCAGCTGGTTAGGTGCCTATAGCTTGCCAATGAAGTCGTGGGGTCGAAGGTCGCCAGTTGCACTCAGGGATAAAACTCTGGTCTGCTACGCCAAAAATTCCTTCGACCCCCAGTCACCTATCCTGCCCAACATTAACCGTGATTTACTCTCTCTGGAATCTTGTGGGGCTGGGGCCAGGGGGCCGCTAGGGTGGCGGTTCCACCTTTTTGCCAATTGGGATCTTCCAAGTAATCCCATCGAGATAGATAATTGACTAGCACATAATAGTGTTATCATCGTAAGGTCTAAGGATTAAATTCTGGCCAGTAATCGAGCGTCTGCCCTCTTCATGTGCTATTCAACCGTCCAAGGCTAATAGCTACCTATGATTTACCTCTTTCATATTGACCTGGGGGCGGACTGATAGAGGTACTAGGATGAGCGAATCACCTTTTACCATATGATATATTCCAAGTAATTAAGCTCTCTACACTCTATTCATTATATACACTCAAGAGACTGTTGGTGCAACCTTAGATCAAGGTTGACCTGGTTGACCCGACTCAAGCTGACCTGACTCGAGGTATATTTTGATGTTTGACAAAAAATAGAGAAGTTGTATTTTGATGTTTGACGAGGATAGAAAAGTTATATTCTGATGTTTGACAGAATACAAACTTGGGAGATTGTGGGTGCAATCTTTGGTCAAGGTTGACCTGGTTGACCCGAGGTGAGTCGACCTGATTCGGGAAATCCTGGTGAGTGAAGCCAGTTGGAAAGTTCTGGTGAGTGAAGCCAGGCAAGGGAAAGTCCTGGTGAGTGAAGCCAGGCAGTTGGAAAGTTCTGGTGAGTGAAGCCAGGCAAGGGAAATCCAGATAGGTCAAGGTTGACCAGACATCTGGTGAAAAAGTCCAAGCAGGGAGCTTGGCACGAGAAAAGTCTAAGTATGGAGACTTGGCATGGAAAAGTCCAAGCAGGGAGCTTGGCACGGGAAAAGTCCAAGTATGGAGACTTGGCACGGAAAAGTCAAAGCTGGGAGCTTGGCACGAGAAAAGTCCAAGTATGGAGACTTGGCACGGAAAAGTCCAAGCAGGGAGCTTGGCACGGGAAAAGTCCAAGTATGGAGACTTGGCACGGAAAAGTCCAAGTATGGAAACTTGGCATGGGAAGTCGGAGAGGGCTTGGGAGCTCGTTCTCCGAACTGTGGTCAGAGAGGGCTCGGTAGCTCGTTCTCTGGACCGGATGGAGTCGGAGAGGGCTCGGTAGCTCATTCTCCGGACTAGGTCAGAGAGGGCTCGGTAGCTCATTCTCAGGACCAGGTAGGGTTTAGGGCTGGGAGCTCTAAACCTGGATCGGTCTGGTGACCGATCCAGTGATACGCTGATTGACTGATCGGTCTGGTGACCGATCAGTAACCAAACAGTGTGTTTCTGTGAATTACCTGATCGATCTGGTGACCGATCAGTAATCATACAGAAGCAAAGAAGATCGGTAGAAGAAAGAGGGGGATCGCTCTGTGGACCGATCCACCTGAGTCCTGATCGGTCCTGATCGGTCCACAGACCGATCAGAGAGTTGGGCAACTCTCTGTGAAGTGTGCTGATCGGTCTGGGGACCGATCAGAATAGGTCCTGATCGGTCCCAAGACCGATCAGAGAAGGTCTGGACCGATCAGGGTGGAGCCTGATCGGTCCAGCTCTAGCCGTTGAGTCACAACGGCTAGATTTCTGCTATGTCTTCTCCCCTCTTCGCAGGTTCGCAGGTTCAGGGATATAAAGGGGTCGAGTGCCTCTACAGTAGTGAGACTGCCTCTCTTTTCTTTCTGATCTTACTGCAATCAGAGCTTTGCTGAGCTCTCATTTTCCTGAAGCTTTGTGGAAGCTTCCTTCGGCTGGTTCCTGCTGTTGTAGGTGTTTCGTGAAGTTGCTGCTTCATCCAGTCGACGAGAAGGCAAGCTGTGTTTTTACATTCTTACTGCCTTTGTATTGTGCTGTATCTTTGTACTCCTATCTTGCTGTTGCAAGAAGTTTGTGGCAAGGTTTCTCCACCCAGAAGGAGTTTCTATTAGCCGGTTTTCCGGGGTCTCATCCACCGACGGATTGATAGGCTTCGTCCACCTTACGGACACGCCGAGGAGTAGGAGTATCATCTCCGAACCTCGTTACATCATCGTGTTTGAGGTTTGATCTTCTCCACTTTCGTTTCTACTCTTTATTTCCGCTGCGCTAACCTAAATTGTAGGAAGAAACGAAAATTTGGGGTCGGCTATTCACACCCCCCCTCTCTAGCCGCTATCCGAAGGTCCTAACAAGTGGTATCAGAGCAAGGTTGCTCTTCGTCGGATTAACACCCAAGGGAGCACAAGCTAGAGAATGGATGAACTTGGAGAAGACGTCACGATTCCACCCTTCTACGATCGCGACGACTTCGCGTTTTGGAAGGTAAGAATGAAGTACTTGTTAGGATCGATGATCGCGGCTAGAGAGGGGGGGTGTGAATAGCCGCCCCAAATCGTTCGTTTCTTTCTACAAATCAAGGTTAGCGCAGCGGAAATAACTAAATAGAAACGCAAAAAGGAAAGATCAAACCTGAAACTCGAACTCGACGATGTAACGAGGTTCGGAGATGAAACTCCTACTCCTCGGCGTGTCCGTAAGGTGGACGAAGCCTATCAATCCGTCGGTGGATGAGTCCCCGGAAAACCGGCTAATAAGAACTCCTTCTGGGTGGAGAAACCTCGCCACAAACTCTTGCAACAGCAAGATCAGAGTACAAGTACAAGAAGCACAGCAAGATATAAATATAAAGATGAATGTAACAACTCTTGCTTGCCTTCTCGTCGTCGACTGAAATCTGTAGATGAAGCACCAACTTCACAGAATCACAGCAGCAGCTGAAACCAGTCGAAGAAGTCGAGGAAGCTCACGCGAAGCTTCGGAGCTCAGCAAAGCTCAAGAGCACAGCTTTCATAAGAACAGCAGCTCAGTTCCGAGAAGGAAGAAGAAGGAAGGAAGAAGTAGCGAGGAAGCCCTCGATCTCCTTTTATAACCTCTGATATCCTGAGCCAACCTGCGAACCTGCAAGGCAAAAAGACCAGAACACAGAAGCCCGAAATAGCCTAGCCGTTGAGTCACAACGGCTAGGCCTGGACCGATCAGGTTCCACCCTGATCGGTCCAGGGTGCTGCTGATCGGTCATGGGGACCGATCAGAGCTTCCTCTGATCGGTCCAGGGACCGATCAGCTTCCTTTTCTCCCGAACTTCTTGCCTTCTGATCATTGTTTCCTGATCGGTCTCCAGACCGATCAGTAACTCTCACAGAAAGCTACTGATCGGTTACTGATCGGTCACCAGACCGATCAGATAACTCAGTGTATCACTGGATCGATCAACTGATCGATCCAGCTCTTGGTTTTTACCCAAACCAAGTCCCAAGCCTTCCAAACCAACATCCGGTCAACCTTGACCTGTTGGTACATCATGCTTAGCATCCGGTCACTCCCTTGACCTGCTAAGACTCCCTACCAAGTGTCCGGTCAATCCCTTTGATCCACTTGGACTTTTCTCTTCGTGTCAAGTATCCGGTCACTCCTTTGACCTACTTGACCTTCTCAACACCAGATGTTCGATCACCCTTGATCCATCTGGATTTTCCCTTGCCCGGATTCACTCACCAGGACTTTCACCTAGCTTCACTCACTAGGGTTTTCACCTGGCTTCACTCACCAGGATTTCCAATCTGCCCGGCTTCACTCACCAGGACTTTCTAACTGCCTGGCTTCACTTACCAGGACTTTCCCACTGCCTGGCTTCACTCACCAGGACTTTTACCATCTGGTCCAGAGAACGAGCTACCGAGCCCTCTCTGACCACAGTTCGGAGAATGAGCTACCGAGCCCTCTCCGACTTCCCATGTGGTCCAGAGAACGAGCTCCTGAGCCCTCTCTGACCACAGTCCGGAGAACGAGCTACCGAGCCCTCTCCGACTTCCCATGTGCCAAGCTTCCATACTTGGATTTCTCCGTGCCAAGTCTCCATACTTGGACTTTTCCCGTGCCAAGCTCCCTGCTTGGACTTTTCCCGTGCCAAGCTCCCTGCTTGGAATTTTCCGAGTCAGGTCAACTCACCTCGGGTCAACCAGGTCAACCTTGACCACGGGTTGCACCCACAATCTCCCAAGCTTGTATCCTTGTAAAACATCAAGATACAACTTTTCTGTTCACGTCAGACATTGTCAAACATAACTCGTCAAACATCAAAACACAACTCGAGTCAAGTCAACTCGAGTCTGGTCAACCAGGTCAACCTTGACCTAAGGTTGCACCAACAGTACTTTCTTATGACTAACTTAGTTAATTGGAATTGTGTACAAGTAGGTTTTGTTCCTCGAAGGGATGAAGAAGGAGAAATTCTTGAAAAGAAGAGGTGGACGAAGGAACAAATCCACCAATCCGTAATCAACGACGAGGTAATGAAAATTTTTGAATTCTCATTACCTAACGATATCTTGTGTAAGATAGGTGGTTACAACAATGCCAAGGAATTGTGGAACAACTTGGCCAAGTTCCATGAGGGAAGCTCCAATTCAAGTCATGAAGAGGAGTCAAGTGAGTCAAGTAGCTCACTTCATGGAGGTAAGGAATTAGAAGTTGAGGGCTACTCAACATCTAAGGAAAAAGAGGAGGAGAGTTCTTCTTCAAGATTGGAGCAAGAAGAAGAAGCTTCTACCTCCGGAAGGGATGAAGGAGAAAGCTCATATTCACCCTCAACACTAGGCAACTCAAGCAATTTAATTTCTTGTAAATTACATATAATGTGCTTTGAGTGTAGGGAATATGAACATTACAAGAGTAAGTGTCCAAGGAGGATTAGGAAGACTCCACCGGCGCCAAAGGTCAAGAAAGCCGGAGTCCCGATACGCAAGGGTAAGGAGCACGTGGTGTGCTTCCAATGCAAGCGAAGGGGACATTATAGGAGCCAATGTCCGAGGGGGAGGCAATCTCACAAGGACAAGAGACCGAGCACGTCTATAGGGGGAGCTAAGGCAAACCCTAAGGTAATCTATAAGGTACATTCTTGCAATTCTAGTAGGATGCATGCTAGTAGCCTTATTGCTATTGTCAATAATAATAAGCATGATAACTATAGTAACCAATACACGTGCTTAGGTGTCAAACATGTTAGCCTAGATAAGGACAATACTAGAAAAACCAATCCTAGAATTAACTCATCTAAGGTTAAGGAAAACCTAGGTAGGAATCCCAAAACAACTAGACATATGCCTAGGAATACCTCAAAGAAAAATGGAAAATTAAAGCTTGAGGTATTAGAGAAGGAAAATCAAGTCTTGAGGTCAAGACTTGACAACTTAGAAAAGACCCTTAAGAATTTAGAGAAGTCAACTCAAGGGTCTAAGGGTCAGAAATCAAAGCCCAGGAACATGAGAAGTTTGAGTCACAAACCTAAGACTCAAGTGGTCAAGCCCACTTATCATAATGTTCCATTCGATTATGGAACAAGACCTAGGGCTAGAAAGACCATCACCAAGGTCACAAGGGGAGTCACCCCTAGAATTGATCTTGATGAGTCTCAAATGACCAAGGCTTTAAAGCCTAGGAGGGTCATTAGGAGGGTTGCTAGGGAAGTCATCCCTAGTGAATATTTAGTGAACCCAATGAGCTCAAATAGGTTTTGGGTTCCTAGGAGCGTGATTTCATCACGCTAGATGGTTTAGGGTGTGCCAACCTTACTTGAATAGGTAGTTAACCTAATCATGGCAAAAGGTGGCACTTCAGGAATTTTCAAGGTGTAATCAAGCCTTGAAAATGAAATGGAAAGTTATTCCTAAGGTGATTAGGATGTGCCAATCACATTTGAAGAGTTTTCTAGAGTCAATCTAATTGGCACATAGTGATCTAAAAATCTTTGGTATATGATTTTAGGTCTATTACACTTAGGAATATAGAATTTATGGCAAAATGATCAAAATTATCAAAAATGACAACTAAAGCTAGAATTAGGTATTTTCTATACCTTTATATGTTATTTGCCATATATTGTTTGTCATATGTCATGTCATGACATCATATCTAATTTACTATCATTTGAAATGTCATGATAATGCTTAGGTTAGTTATATGACATGCTTTATTTAAGTTTCATACTTTATGACATGACATCATGACATTGGCACATGTTTTCACTTATGATATTTTTTTTATGCCATGTCATCATCTCTTGTATTTATGATCAATTAAATTGATTTAAGAATAAAAACTCAATTTGATATGGAAATCAAATTGTTGTCTAGAAAATGCATGAGAACTTAGCTTAAGATGACCTAAACCCAAATCTCACATCAAAATTGACTTGGATGTGTTTGATACACCTTAGATGTGTGTGAGATATTAGGATTATGAGTTAGGATCAAGGTGCATAGCTCTTGTACCTAGATGAGCCTAGTTCGTAATTGAGGATCATAGGGAAAGCTTGTGTACAAGTCATGTACATTTAGCCCTAAGATTGTGGTCCTAAATTGAATGGTTTAAAATCATTTCAAAATTGATTTGAAAAACCTTGATGAAGCTTTTCTAGTGATAGCATTCATCATTGAGCAAGTTGATACAAAGATGGATTAACCTTGAGCTATTTCAAAGTTTTTCAAACTTTGTATCAAGATTTAAAAATGGAAGTTATTTTCATAGAAAACTATTTTTCCATGATAATATATGTTATGAGGAATGTATCCTCAAAATTTTACAATTTTTGGAATTTTCTGTAATTTTTTAGGGATTTCTGAATTTCGGGAGAAAAATCAGAAATTCCTATCAGAGCTTTGTGGACCGATCAAAGGGGATGCTGATCGGTCCAGAGTAGTGTGGATCGGTCACTGGACCGATCCAGGAAAGTCTGATCGGTCTGGTGACCGATCCAGTAAAGGGTTGAGCGTGCCAAAATGCTGATTTTCGACTGATTGTCTGAAATTTCAGCTGGAAGTTGGTATTTTAGATTTCTAAAGGATTGAAACTCTCCAAGACATTGTTGGTGCAATGGTCAAGGGGGAGTTGACCTTTAGGGGGAGTTTTACCTAATGGTCAAGGGGGAGTTGACGTTTAGGGGGAGTTTTTACTCGATTTCTGAGGATGAGTGACATGGGATGGTCACTAAGTTGATTGTTGTCTTTAGTATCAAGGGGAAATTAAGGGTTTCAATGAAAGGTATGGGACTTTCATTAACCT
This sequence comes from Zingiber officinale, assembly GCF_018446385.1. NCBI lineage: Eukaryota > Viridiplantae > Streptophyta > Magnoliopsida > Zingiberales > Zingiberaceae > Zingiber > Zingiber officinale. The sequence goes on from NC_056001.1 coordinate 36,066,331, forward strand.
TGATTCACTCTTTTTGATGTGTGTCAAAAAGTGGGAGAAATGTCTAGAGAATGTTCAAGGAAGAACATTGGAGTTTGGGGAGCATGTTCAAGGAAGAACATTGATTGGAGAACTATTGGAAAACCTAAGTTAGGTTATCGGGTTAACCTAACTTGATTATGGTTTTTGTCAAACATTAAAAAGGGGGAGATTGTTGGTGCAACTTTAGGTCAAGGTTGACCTGGTTGACCCGACTTAAGCTGACCTGACTCGAGGTATATTTTGATGTTTGACAAAAAATAGAGAAGTTGTATTTTGATGTTTGACGAGGATAGAAAAGTTGTATTCTGATGTTTGACAGAATACAAACTTGGGAGATTGTGGGTGCAATCTTTGGTCAAGGTTGACCTGGTTGACCCGAGGTGAGTCGACCTGATTCGGGAAATCCTGGTGAGTGAAGCCAGGTGAAAGTCCTGGTGAGTGAAGCCAGGCAAGGGAAAGTCCTGGTGAGTGAAGCGAGGTAGTTGGAAAGTTCTGGTGAGTGAAGCCAGGCAAGGGAAAGTCCTGGTGAGTGAAGCCAGGCAGTTGAAAAGTTCTGGTGAGTGAAGCCAGGCAAGGAAAATCCAGATAGGTCAAGGTTGACCAGACATCTGGTGAAAAAGTCCAAGCAGGGAGCTTGGCACGAGAAAAGTCCAAGTATGGAGACTTGGCACAGAAAAGTCCAAGCAGGGAGCTTGGCACGAGAAAAGTCCAAGTATGGAGACTTGGCACGGAAAAGTCCAAGCAGGGAGCTTGGCACGGGAAAAGTCCAAGTATGGAGACTTGGCACGGAAAAGTCCAAGTATGGAAACTTGGCATGGGAAGTCGGAGAGGGCTTAGGAGCTCGTTCTCCGAACTGTGGTCAGAGAGGGTTCGGTAGCTTGTTCTCTGGACCGGATGGAGTCGGAGAGGGCTCGGTAGCTCGTTCTCCAGACTAGGTCAGAGAGGGCTCGGTAGCTCGTTCTCAGGACCAGGTAGGGTTTAGGGCTGGGAGCTCTAAACCTGGATCGGTCTGGTGACCGATCCAGTGATACGCTGATTGACTGATAGGTCTGGTGACCGATCAGTAACCAAACAGTGTGTTTTTGTGAATTACCTTATCGGTCTGGTGACCGATCAGTAATCATACAGAAGCGAAGAAGATCGGGAGAAGAAAGAGGGGGATCGGTCTGTGGACCGATCCACCTGAGTCCTGATCGGTCCACAGACCGATCAGAGAGTTGGGAAACTCTCTGTGAAGCGTGCTGATCGGTCTGGGGACCGATCAGAATATGTCCTGATCGGTCCCAAGACCGATCAGAGAAGGTCTGGACCGATCAAGGTGGAGCCTGATCGGTCCAGCTCTAGCCGTTGAGTCACAACGACTAGATTTCTGCTGTGTCTTCTCCCCTCTTCGCAGGTTCGCAGGTTCAGGGATATAAAGGGGTCGAGTGCCTCTACAGTAGTGAGACTGCCTCTCTTTTCTTTCTGATCTTACTGCAATCAGAGCTTTGCTGAGCTCTCATTTTCCTGAAGCTTCGTGGAAGCTTCCTTCGGCTGGTTCCTGCTGTTGTAGGTGTTTCGTGAAGTTGCTGCTTCATCCAGTCGACGAGAAGGCAAGCTGTGGTTTTACATTCTTACTGCCTTTGTATTGTGCTATATCTTTGTACTCCTATCTTGCTGTTGCAAGAAGTTTGTGGCGAGGTTTCTCCACCCAGAAAGAGTTTCTATTAGCCGGTTTTCCGGGGTCTCATCCACCGACGGATTGATAGGCTTCGTCCACCTTACGGACACGCCGAGTAGGAGTATCATCTCCGAACCTCATTACATCATCGTGTTTGAGGTTTGATCTTCTCCACTTTCGTTTCTACTCTTTATTTCCGCTGCGCTAACCTAAATTGTAGGAAGAAACGAAAATTTGGGGTCGGCTATTCACACCCCCCCCCTCTCTAGCCGCTATCTGAAGGTCCTAACATAGATATGTTTTGTATTCATTATATACAGTCAAGAGACATGTTTTAGCTTCATAATTAATTGGTAAAATTTTTCAGAGCTTGCGACAATGGGAGAGAAGGAATGATACTTCTACTACCCAAGATTACAATGGAAGGGCTGTAAATGAGCTAAGAGTTAATTTCATGGTATTTGAACTTGTTTGATAAGATAACTATATCAAATTAAACTGAACATAAACTGAATTAAATCATTAAAATAATTGTTCAAATTTGATTTGGTTTCTTTTTTACGAGCTTGAACTTAGTTCAAGTTTGGCTTGAGTTTGATTCATTTAGATGTTATCGAGCTCTCAATTCAAACCTGTTTAATTATTTAAAATTTTTACATTTTAAACTTTTTTGATTGATTATTGATTTATTGTTCATGAATATTGTTTATGAATATTAATGAGTTGAATATATATATGTTCAAACTTGTTCATTTAGTTTTGTTAGGACCAGTGCGAGCTAATGGGGGTGAATAGCTTCAATTGTTTCATCTCGATTGTGAGCTCGTAATAGAATACTTAAATCAAATTTGACACCACATACACAACACATTTGTTTTACTCGGTATCCGCCTTTTAAGACGATTAATTCAAGACCTAGTCTAGGTGATCTACCACCACTAAATCTTCTCCTTCTCGGATATCTTCCGGAGGTAGAGAAGCCTCTTACAATATGCTCTCGTAACAAATACAACAAACATATAAATAAAAATGAAAGCACAAACAACTTTACAAATGAAATCTTGCTTTGGACATTGTTTTATTGTTCGGAATTATTTCTTGTTGGTATAAAAATGCAACAATACTTCATCCTCAAACCTTCAAGAACCGGCCGCTAAAATTTTCTTGAACCCCCCTCTTTTAAAGCCTTTAAATCAATATTGATTTTCACTTATCAATTGACTAATCCTACCTATAGTATTGATATGGTCTCCAACACTGTTCCTTTCATTGAATGATTTTTGAACTTTTTGAAATATGTCTGATTTTGTCGATCATTTGAACATTAGTCGACTGATTCATTTGAGAAATCAACTCATAGTAATAAGTTGAATCTCGTAATTGAATCAACATTCTTCTGTTCATCCCCTGATCAACATTAGTTGACTGATATCAACCATCAGTTGATTGATATCATCAATCGAGTTGAACAATCAAATCGACTTGCTTCTATTTAGTTGTGACCGACATCAGTCAACTAATACTTATAATCAATCGACTGCTATCAAGTTCATAAATCCCAAAATTCGAACATAACCCTTTTCTCTATTTGCTACAGTATCGCCATCATCAATCGACTGTTATGGTAGAATACAGTAACAAACCAAAGTAGAAACACTATAGTAGTACTATAGTAGTCGTATTTTTATGATATGGGAGGAAGGTGATTTGGGAGGAAGGAGGGTTGCGTTCATTAGTCAATCAATACACCTTAGTAATTAACTAATACTCAGGTTTAGCCTTAGCAAAGCTAAATTCTAGTTTTACCTGGGATCCATTGGCCTCAACTTACTAGAACTTCATTTGTCCAACATTGATCAATCCTGGACTTGTTGGGATTTTACTCGTCCAGCATCCAACTAATCTTGACTTGCCGAGACTTCACGCCTCATGTCTGCTCCTTGTTAAACTTTTTTCTTGTGTCAATTTGACATATTGAGTGATCAAATATCTGACCTAGCATCCAATTAACTTTGACCTAAGACTTCATTGTTATTAAACATTTGGTTAAGTTTGATTTACCAAGACTTCACGTCTCATATCAATTTTCTATTGGACTTTCTTTTAATGCCAACTCGATCGATATATTGATCAACTGTCAAATATTTGATCATTATTAATCTACTTACCATCTCAACTAATTAATATATTAATTAAATATTGAAATTCTAACTCGAACTTGATGAATTTGATTCGAAATCGATTACACCAATATATTTAACGAATTATTCCGAATTATTTATTTAATTAATCTGATATTAAAGGAATATAAATAAAATCATACCAAACTTATTTACAAATGTTGGTTCTGTTTATTTACAGCCATCTACAACGGGCTCAAGAAACCACCATGCTTGCCTTGCAGCAGTAAGGATAATAATTGAGTTCATCCAGTCAGATTTGTACATTGTAGTGCTCGTATATTTCACTAAACTATATAGGATTTTTTTTAGCCTATAATCGCTACTGCCCATGACACGTGACGCGACGCGTGGGACGCGGTTCCTTCTTGCGTGGACACCGATATCACGGATCGGGTTCAGCCCTCGTTTCCTCCGCCGTCCACGATAGCGATCCTTGACCGGGTACGTAGTCCTTGCCCAGGAGAACTACGTGCGTTTCAGGACACGTGGCTCTCCAAGCTAACGGTTGAACGATGCCATCCACGTGTCGACGGTAGCGTGCCGTAGACGGAGCAGCGATCGCGCGCTTCGCCTTCTTCCTGTCCTTTTTAACTCCCCGGCCGTTTATTGGTCCTCGCTCAAAACCCTAGGAAGAGAGCAGGAGCGCGGGTCGATGACGGCAGCGATCTCCATGGCAAGAGTAGGCAGTTTTGAGGTGGAGGAGGACGAGGAGGAACCGAGGAGCCCTTCGACGCCGTTGGTCCACAGCCAGGTGAGGCGGATCCGCGAAGAGGACCTGCGGATAGGCGCCGTCGCTGGGGAGGGGTTGAGTGAGAGGGTTATCCGGTTCCACCTCGCCCTCCATCATGCCTCCGTCTCCGCCGATGCGGCTCTCTGTTCTCGAGTCGCATCGCTTCCGGCCTCTCCGCTTCGCAATAGCAGGACCGCCCTCGGATCGGCTTGATTAGGTTCGATTTCTTCAGTTTCCTTTGTTGTTTTTCGTATTTCTGATTCGATTTTGATTTGTCGTCGCTCTCTTACCTCAAATCTGTCATCTGCTCCTACTTTCCCCCTTGGTAAATGGTTTGTGTGCTATGCTTTTACGAACTATTGTATTATCATTGACAAGGGCTGGAGTTGTTTCGAATCCTTGAAAATCGTAGTTGATCCGCTGCTATTCTACTTTAAATTCGTCATCGACTCCTATTTTCTCCTCTGTGAATTGTTCATGGAAAAATCTTTAGGAACAACAGTTTGGCCATTTTCTTGCAGCCCGATTTTTTAAAAATCGTTTTCCAATCTTGGAAACTTAGAACAAGAATTAACCAGTCTCTCTAAAAGAGCATACATTTCACACTCTGATTCAATCTTTATATTTTTAAAGAGTTTTCAAAATTTCTATGCTCTAAATCAGCATGCTCTTTGAATTTGCAGGTCACTGTTGTCCGGCGTAGGGAAATTGGACGAGTTTTAGAAATACCTCTGTTTTTTTTCTTCCTTTTATCAATCATGATCTGTACAGTGCAATCATAGGTTTTTGACATCATATTAATCGTAATACCGCGGATTTGGTATCTTGTCCTCTAATTTTCAGGTCATTTGATGTGCGAGTTCCAATTCTTTTACTTTTCTATTTGTTTGCTGTATGTTTTGTGCTGCGCACTTGCTCTACGAAGTTACAAGTTAAACCGTCAGTTCAACCGTTTCTGTACCTACCGAAAAAAAGCGTCCTATAGGCTGTACAGCCGGGCCGCTCCATGGGGCCCACGTCCTCATCCTATACGCATGCGACGTTGACGTTTCGTCCTCACGAACAAATCCGTATCGTTGATCGTCTCCCTCATGAATCGTCCTTTTATCTTTGGCAAGGAAGAAGCCTCTTTCATCGAAGCTGCTGCTGATTCGAAGAAACTGGCAACCCGAACACATGCACGGTCATTAATGTTTTCTGCTTCGCTACAATCATAAACACGTTTCATATATGATAACGTTTAAATTTAACAGGAGTTGGCATTCCAAATTCGCTTAACTTACTTGTCAAAGGACGAGACGAGTCAGAAATCAGAATGCATAGCGCCAAGAGATGAATTGTGGACTGTGGCATTTAACAACGCTATCAACAGAGTTACAGAAAACACGGTCTTCGTTAGATTCCAGATTAGATGGGCAATACCATAGATTCATGTAGAACCTTGACTGATTACATGCATTACTATTTTTTTAATGCAGATGTCGGTCGGTTGTCTGCAGAGATAACAACTCGAGCCAGGCATTCACAAAGTGGAAGAAAAAGAACAAGAAAATGGAAATACTGATGCTTGCTACTTCCTAACTCGCACTCTCCGAACAGAGTTTACGTACGTACACTATCTATATACATCTACGTGGTCATGTAGATGTGGACTTCCATATCTATATAGATGTGATTATATTAACTGAGCTATCGTCAATCAGGAACGGAGCAGGCTCCGGATGATCTCGGCCTCGGCGCTGTTGGTGTCCATGGTCGCCATGATGGCAGAGAGCCGGTCACTGAGGTCGTCCACCTCCCTGTTCAGGCTCCTGATATAGTTGCACGTTTCCTTCAGTAACTTCGCCGCGGACACCTGCTCGAGGAAAGAACACAAGGTTAGTCAAGTCATCAATGTAGCCTTTTTTTGTCTTAAGTCTATAAATTATGCTGTTTAGGTATTTGTTGTTTTACTTGCCTGGCTGGCGCCGCGCCGACGGGTCTCCGGGAGGAGGGATCGAAGCTTGGAGATAAGCTCATCGATCTCCTCTTCCGAGATCCTGTTCCTTCCGCTCGACATTCTTAATCTACTCAGTAGTACAATGAGTGAGTGACACTGAGAGATGCAAGAAGGGAAAGTGGTGGGGTGGGTGGGAAGATGAAGAGAGGCGAAAAGGGTGGAACGAAGGGAGGACTTTATAGGGGAGGGGGATGGAACGGTAAGAGCAGAGCAGAGCAGAGCAAAGGGAAGTGGAGATGTGCAGAGGAAGATGGAAAGTGTGGACCTCGATGTCCCTTCCCTTTCCCTCACCCGGCCCTACCTCCCCACCCAGCTTCCCCGCCAATGAAACACTGCACCAGGCACTCCCCTCCCGCCACGTGTCACACAACAATAACCTATCCTGGTCTCTTTCTTCTTCTCTTTAATCCGTGTTTAACCGCCCTGGGACTCGTTTTAAAAATCGCCTAACTCTCATCCCCAAAGATGCCATGTGTCCTTGTCCCCTTTGTCTTAGGAATCGGGGACCTGTTAATCTTCATCTAACATTGATTATTAAAGGTACTTAACATAGAATAACACGGGCGGGATTTGGCATCGTTTACCAAATGTGCGCAAATCTCGCAATCTCCGTGCAATTGTGATGCCAACCTGGCTGACGGCTCGTGGGCCATTGGCCCATTAAGAAGATCATGTGATCTGGTTCCCTAACAAATATGGTCGTTCACGCTTGTCTTATCTAATCCGTCATAAATTTAGGCTAAAACCCCATTTCAAGCACTTACAACTTTCATTTCTCTTTCCTTTAAAATTCTCAAATGAACGTTTGCCCCATTGAAAATAGTGTCAGCTCAAACTTGATACTCTACTTATGGGTGTAATGATAATAATCAAAAGATGGATGTCAAAAACAAATATTATATAACTTAATATAAGAAACAATGCTGTCACTACCAACTCTCTCTGTATGTCTAACCCAACAAGTCCACATGACTAGCTTTAAGTAGCATATGACATATGAAAATGAGGGAGGGTGAATCTGTGGGCTCATGGAGTTTATGTGAGGAAACAGAATAGGAGGGGATTAATTTTGTGGGTGGTGTGTCATGTAACTGTCATGATCGGTGGACGGTGGTTCGGTTGGGTAAGTGCCTTATTGGGTAAGACTTTTGGTAATATTAGTTGGGTAGTTTTAAAGAGAGAACTGTGATTTCATATATATATATTATTATATATATTGAAGAGGCAAGCGTCAAATAGTTATTTTATATTTTAAATTATGAAATCTTAATTCTGTTATATAGGATAATAAAAAAATTAGGAGAATAAGGTCTCAATTTATCATCACAAGAGTGATCTTCAAGTATTAATATATGCAGAGAACCTAGGTGCTTATCCTTCATTAAGATTTCTATAGAGTGCTTACGTGCATCCATTGTTTTATCATATGTGCATCTATTTTTCCTAATTTTATGTCCATTTCTTTTTTATAGTGTACATTTGTTCTTTATAGCAAGTATTCAATTTTTAAATCATGTGCGTTTGTCTTAGCGCAAGATTTTTGATGAGAGGCTCCACAAAACTTGTCCTTGATAGGCTGTTTGATGATAGGGTCCACAAAAATAAATTGTCCTTGATAGGCTGTTTGATGACAGCAATGAACTGTTGACTGGGGACAAACTTCCCAAATTGACGAAATGTAGGACCAATATGCTTTTTATATATCCACATCAAACTGTAGTTAGTCTTCTTAAATTAACAAAATTAAATCAAGAAGACATCATTCAGTTTCTTGATAAAATTTTATTAATTACCTTCGTACTGAATTTTGCAGTGATCTAATTTTTTTTTTTAAAAGTTAAATTTCTTTTTTAAATTTAATGACAATGTTATCAATGCAGTGGATTCAACAAGTGCAATGACAGTGTTTCTGTTTCCTTTTCAGATCACTGAAACACATGTATTAACCAGTCGATGCTTGCTTCCTCTGCCAATTAAAGTTCATGTCAGGAAACCAAACTGAAGAGGAAATTCAAGCATCATCTTGAAGGGCTCTACCAACGACCATCATCTCGAATATCTGAAAAGCTCTCGAGAAAAAACTAACAAAAAGCTAGAAAACTTTTTAGGAGGGAGAAAAAGACTCAAACCTAGCTAATAATTTAGTAGTGGACTGGTACATAACAAAGAAGGAGAACGTGTCAGATAGCTTTTGACCTCCCCATTAGACTTTGACGATCGAGTTTGTGACCTGCACAAACAATTTAAAATCACTGTACTGCAAAATCTTTCTAGATGGACCACTACAAGATATGATGGTCCACTTGTTGTCGAGATTTCGTAGGCAATATTGCTTCATCGAATTTGAGATGGATTATTGTTGTCTTGCACAAATTACTGAGAGCCTTCAGATCTTCTTGTATCATATTCAACTGAGTTCTTGCGCATGGATCTTTGATTATTTTTTTTTATGTTTTTAATATATACATTGTTTCCCCCATCTTCTTTCCAAAGTACTCAAGTTAAGAAAGTTTGAGAAACAAATCAAGAATGCCTTTGAAATGGAAGCATCGTACGGGATTCTGGGTGTCGTTTTCATATGATATTATTGTTTATTTTTTATAGCAAAGTTTGAAGTCAAAATATCTATAGTTTCTATAGATTCAATCAGCATCTGAATTTCATTGTTTCTTACATCATCAAAATAGTTAGAATTTTAGTTGATACACTGTGATTATGGTTGCATGATAAAATGAAAACATATCAATGCAAAAATTAGACTGGACATTTTGCTATTACGTCATTAACATATCTCTTCAAACGCATTTAGAATTGTCAGGTTCATTCTTTATTTGCTAAGTCAAAATAAAGGAGCCAAATTGTTTCATATGGTACCATCATTTACTCTTTCTAGAACAATTTTTTAGTGTAATTATGAAAATTACCTTGTGAAGGATCATTTTACTAGGTTGGCTTGATTTTGAGTTACATAGTTGATGGATATTTTTATTGTGATGGATATTTATACTTCTTTAAAAAACCAATTTCGCATTTAACTGTAAATCTCACACGTGAACTGTATTGTTACCATTGGATTATATTTGATGTGGTGTTTCTTTTTGTTTAATAGTTAAATGACAACGTATTTGGTCGGTTGATATTTGGCATGTGTTGGAGCTAAATGATTTGTATGGATTATATATTTTGGTTGATTATTGTTTGTTGTTGGAATTTATTCTTGGTGTATTGCATTCATATTGAGATGTATTTTAACTTTTTAAAATGTGAGTTTTTCGATAGTCAAAAGCATCCACCAATGGTCTATGGATTAGCATCTCAGCTTAAAATCTACAATGACCATCACAAATGCTACAATTTTATTACCATCTTAGAAGATCTTCTCAAGCGTTATCTGTATTTAGCAGGCCTGAGACTTGTATAGTATGGACTTGATATGGATCAGCAAGTAAAAGACCCATAAAATGCCTACTTCAGGCCTCCAATGTACAGGTAGAGTTGTTTTCATCTCGTTGTTTGTGTTTATACTCACTTCTCTACATTGAATAATTAGTTTTTGGATCATGGGATTTCGAACACTCAAGAATTATCCGGACAGAAGTATTATCATGTAGCTGCAACCTACGTTTGCCAATTAATTTTTTTTATCTAGATGTTACAATCCGACTAATTTTAAATAGATGATTTAATTTTATATTCTATCTATCAAATAAACTTAGGAAGTGTGACAGATCCTAACATGACTCATAAAAAATTTATTCGCCACAAATATTGACCTGACAACACGATGCAACATCACTTGATCTAAAATTATGACTAAAAGGAAAATATTAGATTAGATATCCCATATCTTATAGAAATATTTTTTATATGAATTTTATATTATCATGAATAATATGGGTTATTTCCGAGATAATTAACAAGCTATAAATTTAGTTGTAAAAAGCAAAGATGGTTCACAAACTTGTCCACCTACTCAGTTTGGGTCAAACTCAAAATAGCATATCTTATTTGCCATGAAAAATCTATGTTAAAATCATCACTCTTTTTAGAGCAAGGATTTCCAACTATTTAAACAGTTGGATTCTTTATATTTGAGTAGAGATGAATTAACAAAGCCTCTGATCACATTGAGAACGATGAATGTTCACGTTTAGTGGTATGATTAATTATCCAAGATAATAAATTAAATTATTCATAAAACTCGTACAATTCTTGTTAAATAAATGTTTAAGAGGTTTAATTAATTTTAATTTGTAACATATGATAAATCGTATATTGTTATATAAATATATATACGTTAATTCATTGTCGTATTTTCAAAATTCGATCGAGCTTAATTATATAACACCCGGTTCAATTTCGAGCAAGCGCACAATTTTTACCGTTGGAGCTCGAATACTGCGAGATCTATATTGATAATCAATCGAAAAAAGCCGGTCCGGTTCAATTTTTTTATTTATAATTTTACATTTATGCCCAATCTAATATTTCTAAGAATACGATCGACCAATCAAAAGTAGACAAATAAGCCTTAATGAATGTCCAAGCCAAACCAAGAGTTGGTTCCGTCGGGCCGTCGCACCGCCCAGTTGGAACTAGAACGTTCCGGAATCGGGATCAGGATATCCCAATCGAACGGCTCTGATTCCATCGCCTCAACCACGTGCACACCCTACGTTTATCCTCTCTCTCTCTCTCTCTCTCTCTCTGCCCGTTCTGTTTTATAATCTCGCCTTCAAATTTGGGATTGAGACCGCGTTCGCCGACGCTTTCAGATTCTCCGTCTCACTTCCAAATCCCCCTCAAACCCTATTCCACACCGCCCCTGCCCCTGATCTCCATCCTCAATCTTTGGTATCGGTCATGGCGAAGCGCAGGGCGGTGGCGGCGGCATCGAAGAAGAGGAAGAAAACTTCTGATGATGCAGCGAAGGAGGAAGAGGAGGGCACCACGAGCAAGTCGCAGGAGGAGGATCTCCAGAAGGAGCCGAAGAAGACACGGGTCAAGGCGCCGAAGCCGAAGGTTGAGACTGAGTACTTCTCCGAAAAGAGAAACATGGTATGGCTCGCCGCCCGTTTGTGTTGGATTGAGGGAAACTGCTGGTTCTGTCAATGCGCAGCTATGCCAACTTATTATTAAACTACCAGTACTTACTCGTTCCGATAATGTTTTTTATTTGTACAGGAGGATCTATGGCAATCGGCTTTTCCAGTTGGAACTGAGGTTCTTTCGTAGTTTTATGTGCATCAGTTTCAATTGATTTAGATAAGCCTGAGGATAATTTCATTGTTCAGCTTAGTGGATAAATATTTACAAAAGATTGCCAAAACCTTCCCTATAGGGAATGTCACTTCTGCTTTATGAGAGTTTCTGAGACGTTGATTTGATTCTGACAGTGGGATAACATGGATAAACTTAGCGAGATAAATTGGTGTTTTTCAAATTTAGAGGTGCGTTGTTCTCTTTTCTCAATGCCGGAATGAAGAAAGTGTATTGTTGGTGATGGGCCTAATAGATATTTTGCTGCATAGAGTGCCTTTGAGGAGGGAGGGGAGCTGCATGGGAAGACAGTCTACATGTTTGTCAGCACAGAAGGTAAATGACTTGGATTTTTTCCTTTCGGCTCATTTGTTCCAATTTCCAATGTGTTTGATTATATTTTAGTTTCTAGTTGAAGATTTAAATTCACCATTTTATATTATATTTTATTGAGGATTCAACTTAACTCTCCTACCACCAATCTTTCGTTTAGTATCTTTGTGTGTGTGTGCGCGCGCGTGCGCCGAGCTTAAAATGAACCAAGCTTTTGAAATGAGTGTTCAAGCTTGGCTTGGTTTATTTTTTATGAGCTTGAGCTTGTTTGAAGCTTGGCTTGAGCTTGGTTCGTTTAGATGTTATCAAGCTCTCAATTCAAGCTTGACTTGAGCTTGGTTTGAGCTTGGTTCGTTTAGATGTTATCAAGCTTTCAATTCAAGTTTGTTTGATTGTTTGAAACTTTTAGTTGTTTGATTGGTTATTGAACTTGATAATTTAAATTTATATATTTATTTTATTTCATTTTATTATTTATTTAGCATATTGAAAAGAGTTTTATTAATAAATATGGTTCGTGAACATTGTTCATGAACGTTGTTCACGAACGTTAACGAGCTGAACACATATGTGTTCAAGCTTTTTTATTTAGTTTAACGAGCTGTTCAAGCTTGTTTGTTTAATTAATCTTATGTATATTAAATGAACATAAGCAAGCTTTTACTAAGCCGAACACCGAACTTGTTCACGAACGCTTGGTTCATTTACAACCCTAAGCGCAAATGTTAATTGTGAATGGTGAAGAAAAAGTTGTGCTTATTCCCATTGTGGTTGCTGTAAGTTGCTTCAGATAGCATTATTTTTAACCTGATGCCATGTTGTTAGGAGACCAAGTACTTCAAATGTTTTATACATGTAGGCTGTGAAATGTAATTACTATATTATATTTGAAAATAGAGTTCAAATTCTTACAGATCTAGTCATTTCAACACATTCTGTTTCAGAAAAAAGACATGTATAATGTGATTGCTAATCAACATCAGTTATTATTTATTCTCCTTGTATTGCTTAGCACAGTTGTGGTAGCAAACAACTTATTTTGTAGAGTTATTTGGTAATGGATCTCGACCATTAGTGGAAAAGAGATAGATGAACTCATGATCATATGCAAAGAGAGGCAGAGCTTTGTGTATTTTTTTTATAGAGAAATTATAAATTAGTTTTTTGAACTATTGTTTGTTCTTTTTCTGTATTATGTGCTTTCTCTCGGTAGATTCTCCAATTCCACCATCTGATAAGATTGGTGTAAAATCTGTTCAAAGGGAGAAAGAGGAAGTAATACCCATGAAGACAATGAAAATGGCATGGGTTCCATATATTCCACTTGAAGATGGGTATGTGCTAATCTATTAAATTTATATTTGTTAATTTCCAAACTGATCTTGCTTACCATCTGAACTCAAAATAGTTAAGGCGCTTTAACATTTTCTTTCCAGTCTAAGTCAAGTTGATAGATTGAAGACTCAAATATTTACTATGGCTTGCACTCAAAGAAGGTACTGCAATGAATTCACTTACTTGTTTGATTTTTTTTGTTAACTGTGGTGTTTGTCCAGCTGGACTACTATTGGAATGTTTGTGCCACTACTTTTTATTCGTTTCGGATACTGCTGTCTAAGAATGTATTGTCTTAGCTGTTTCTATCCTATTGGTTTTGTCTTCTTTTTTTTTCTTATCTTAGCTTCACTCATCTGTCTCCTGCACTCAAAACCCTCCTGCAACTTCACTATATATTTTCCAATTGTCTCCCTCTTTTTTATTCTCTCTTATTTTGGTGTGTCTATATACTAGCAAACTGTCACTACGTTATATAAAACCTTGGTTTCAAGCAACGTATAAATATGGAAGATGTTAAGTGGATACTTCTGGTTATACAAAAATGATTTATATAAACAAATAAGTCAATTGTTCCTAATTTTATGTTGCATGCATTTTCTGTTTATATCAGGATACTAGGCTACTTTGCCTGTGAATGAATGATTATTAAGCCTTGTGTCTATTTGTTATATGTTTGCCTCCTCGCTCTCATCTTTGAAGTATCATATTAGTTGTACTTTCCTTGTGATTGGTGGTGAATATGAGCAAAATTTTATCACACTTTATAGGCTAAACTTTGAATTATTTTTCTTTGTTATCACTTCATATGCAATGAAGCAAAATGAATAATGCCCTTTGCGAATAGGAAAAACATCTTTCTGTTAATCTATCCATGGCACATAGTCATCATATCTGAAGTTCATTTTTTATACCCTTTTTTTTCTCTTTTTCTTTTTTTCTTTGTTCTTTGCAGATCTGCATTAAAACATCTGAGGATTGAGCGTGTCAAGCAATATGACTATTGTCTCCCTTGTAAGTCTTATGCGCCTTTTGCAGTCTTTTTCTCAAAACTTGTTTGTTTCTATTCAATTAAATAGGTTCTGCTTTGAAAGCCTTGCTTATGCTTCAATGTTGCTTTTGGCATCCTTCCTGTGGTGACCCACAAGGTTTTTTGGTCTGTTACATCAGTGGCATCAGTCAGTGTTTGTGAGTTGTGTAGACAAACTCCATGAGAGATCTTGATGACCTTTGAAGTTCTTAGGTAAAATAAACTACAAAGTTAATCCTTTAATTTTTTTCTGCTGTCTTATAAGTGCATAATATCCTACCTGCAAGTTTGTTGGTTAGGAGTATTCTTTTGGATCGTCATTTTATTGGAGAATAGGACTGCATAATGCTTGTTATGAATTCCAGGCATTACAATCTTGCTTCTTTTTAACTTAATATTTTATCACATTAATTTCTGCTTATTTGATTAATCTTGTGGACATTAGTTAAGCCGGAAATACATTTATGGATTTACAATATGGGGAAGTTAAGGAAATAATACTTGCACAGTCAATTGGTTATGTGATCTGTTAACTAATTCACTTTTGTACGTTGGACAGCAAGAGGCTCTATAAACTAGGGAGTCTAGGACATACAGCTCTTAATTCTTCTCAACAAGTAAAACTTGTCTTTTTTATGACATGTTGCAATTTCATAGTTTACATATTTGATCTCGTTCATTAGCTTTTCATTTCTACTTCATCAATGTTGTAATATAAAATTTAGCTACACCATCCTTTGCCCCCTCCACATTTCTTTGCATTCCTTGTGTTGATTAGCCGAAAGAATTGAAAAATTCATATACTTCTTCCCAACATGTAAATTTTTTAAATTTTTATTCAGATCTTCAATCATTGAAAGCAGATGAAGATGAGGATGATACTGTTGTTAATATAATGTTTCCTCTAGAACCTCCAGTACGTAAAATCTTCTCAAAGACTTCTTTCTTGTATCTATTATCTGTCACTAGAAACATTGTCTTTAGTTTGTGTAATTCATTTCTTCCTAAGAAACTATAACAGCAGTCAGTGGAGGGCATCCTTAATCAAATGTTAAAGCAACCTCGTAGTCTTATGGATCCATGTTGCAAAACTTGACTGTCAGGGAAACCGGTGGGCTCACTAGTTGTAATTTTCCTTGTTGAATGGGGCGATAGTCAGATTTTTTGAATTGCAAAACATGAATTTTTTTTGATAATATTTATATAAACAAATGTTTCTAAAATGAATTCCCTACATTTTATTGGTTACCTTGTGATTAGTTTTCTCTGTATATATGTCTCAATTTGTTGGTGATGATGGATAATTTCTTTTAACAGATTGTCTGTGATTATGATTGGGAAATGTATGAAATTGAGGTATTAATTCTGGTTGTGTTTTTGGCCTAAGTTATTTAGCTGGTATTATGTCTAACTGGTACTAAGTATACTTTCTACACTGGCACAATCAAATATTCCAGGAATTTACTGATAATCTTATTATGGAGGAGACACTGTCAGAAGATAAGAAAGATGAGTTTAAGATAATTTAGCAAATGCTGAGTATTTCTTTTTTAAGACTTCGAAAAGCTGACAGGCCTTTTATAAAATGAAGCTTTGTTCATGAAATTGACAAAGATAAAAAGAGTGTATGCATTCTTTAGCCTGGTTCATGGAATGGAATAAATATCTTTATTTTCATTTTTTACATTTTGTTTGTAAGTATATTACAAGTAATGGACCAAGAATTGCCACCACATTATTAAAATATCCTAGGTGGTATTATTTCATTTGGCCTGGTCGATTTACCTAGTTTGCTTGACCAGCCACCATTAGATTACTTTCTTATATGTCAGTTACCAACTAAATTTTTTACCTTTTATATTACAAGGAATATGTGAAGGAACAGGTCAGAGAAAGGAGAAAAGCACAGCGGCAGGTATTACAAAACACTAATTACTAGTTTTCTGATAAAAAAGTTCTCTTCTGTTTTTTATGTCTTTGGTACCTTTCTGCCTCTAGGCAAAGGAAGCAAGAAAAAAGGCCATCGAAGACATGGACCCAAAGACAAGAGAAGCCATGGAAAACATGAAATTTTACAAATTTTATCCTGTTCCGACACTGGATACACCTGATATCAGCCATGTAAAGGTATACATCTATTTCTCCAATGGACCATTTTCCTAATGGATTACAATACTTAATTGATGGTCCTTGCTCACCTATATATGCTATGTCAATTGCAATCGGTAACCTAAAACAAATTGACAAATAGTTTTTCAGGGTTTGAGGTCAGATTTTGGAGATCTGAAATTGTGTTTCAGGTTCTGATTGTATTTTTGGATTCTTATAAAGAATACATTTCCCATGCACATACATGTTGACGTTTACATTACCCACACGTGTGCATGCACGTATACATATATGCGCACACTAATCAATACATGCATATATAATATGGACAATACTAAATGCTTAGAATCTAATCAATACATGCATATATAATATGGACAATACTAAATGCTTAGAATCCGATCAACCAGAATACACTTTGTAAGTCATTAGTAAGGATATTTTAGTAATATCATTTCTATATATTAATTATTTGTAATACATGTATTACAATACAATTTTTGCCAGCCAGATTCTGGCCAGATTTACCGATACTACAGGATCAGATATGCACACTGTATAGTTATTATTGGAAAAGTACAAATAAGTTTGAAATAATAATGATTTGTGTATTTGGTTGTATATTTTCCACACATACACTATGGAGACCTGAAAGACGATTAAACTCCCAAACTCACTACTATGAGTCATTCTTGGTTTTCGTCTCTATTTATTGATATGTTCATCACTAAAAGATGAATTATCCTGCTGTGTGAGTATCAAATGCCAGAACTTGATAGATTTCACTTGTTAGGCGTCAATGTGAACAAATTAGCTCCTCCGTTGATTTGCAGGTACTATACATAAATAGGTATTATGAGAGAGCTTAGTTCTTGAGATAGCCTTTCTTCAATATCGGTAAACAATAAACTTCGCAAAAAAAAAAAAAAAAAACCTTCTCATTCTCATGAAGCCCTGTGGGGCAATAATGCCAACCGAAGACTTTTCTCTTGTTAAATTTTCATCTCTCATCGTAGACTCATACCAGCAGGGCGTTATACTCAACTCCTCCCACCGAGTGATGCCATGTTGTAAGCTTGGGATCGTAGTTGAGTTTTTGTTGTGTTATATTTTGAGCCCCAAGAAATTGTTGCACAGTTGGGTAATTGTATCGTTGTTAGATTTTTTTTTTTTTTTTTTTTGAAGGCGGAAAGGCAGATTTCTCGTCGGTAATGAGAACAGGGAATCTTTCTATTCGGTTTCTTCTGATTGATTAATAGTTGCTGCGTGATGTAATTTTTTGTTCTCTTGAAGCAGGTTGAAAGAGAACTCGTGAGGGCAACCGTGCTTGAGGAGATGAAAGGGAAGGATAAGAGCCTGTTTATGCCAATTTTTGTTAGAAGCAGGTCCTTTTCAGCTGCAGGTCCTGTCGATCCACTGGTAAATGTTTCAATAGGTGAGTCTGGCCTAGACGCCGGCTTGTGACTGGGAGTTTGAAGCTTCTTGTGGTTTTGAGCACGACCTTAGAACTTGTTGGGCCGTTGTCTGTTTGGGAACGGCCCAGTAAGTACTGCCTCTGCCCAACGGGTTACGGGTTCTAGACATGACTAGTTTTGGTTGTGCCGTGCTTGGCTATTGGCTTGTGGAGCTTTAAACTTAATGCTAAAATTAATTCACATATATTTATCAGAAAATAAATTTATACTAATAGAGTTTATTAAATCCGGAAACTTTTCGGCCAATTTGTAGTTCTAATCTGAACGTGTATTGTTGGTGGGCCACTGTTTAGCAAGTTGAACGCGTCAGTTGCAGCCTATTATATACGTAGAGTGGCTTACACAGGAAGAGTCACATGTCCGACCTATTGGGTTTCATATTCGGCTCATTTATATCCGTATTCGGCCGATGTCTTCCCATCTATATTCATATTGGGCCTAATGCAAACATCTACACTCTTATTGGGCCTCTTATCCAGCCCCTTACATTTATTAGACTGTATATGCATATATCTAAATCTCTTATTGGACTGTATTTGCCAGTGGATCCGTGGGCCTTGACAGACGTCCGTTTAGGGGGTTGCCTGGAGGTTGCTGGGGCTGCCTGGAGGTCGTTGGAAGTAGACAAGTGTCCAAGTTGTTGAGCGTTAAGCAGGAGGCAGTCTCGTTTGTTCTGATCCAAATTATAATATGAAGAGACAATGAATCCATAAAATAAAAGTTCTTTGCCTAACTCCATCACTTTATAAAAATAAAAGTCCTTTTCTTCGGAATGGAAGGTATCAAGTGTCGTATTAGAAGAGTCAAGGTATGGATTTTACCTTGTCCTGTACCATCGTTGTCTTCTTCAATTTGATTCCGCGACTTTGTCATTGCGTTGCTTCTACGCCCAATATTTCTCACCCAAAGACAATATCTTAAACTTGATGCTTTGAACAACGTAACGACGACTATATGATAACTTTGAATAGACTTATTAAAATCCAAATTTGACAAGTTCAGCCATTTTTTCCAGTCAAAGAGCTCCTTCTCTTGCACTTTGCTTGATCCAAAAGGCCAACCATATTAGTTCCTCTAGAAAAGTGACACGTCTCTCGCCATGACTTAGCAAGCATCAATATCAAAAAATAAGGCAAAAAAATTGCCACTATCCATTCATATCTGCCCACAGCTCTGTCAATATGGACGGAATACTCGAATGTATTTTGTGAAAACTCATTTTACTGGCATTAAATCTGAATGGAATAGATCTTTTGTGTTTAGGATTTAAAATTTATTTCCTTTAATTCAAATCCAATCCAATCCAATCCAACAGCTATTAATGAGATCTAAAGCACCATAATAAACCTCCTTCCTATTCGCTCATCTAACATCACTGATCAGGGATGGTAAATTGAAGTTAAAATGGAGAATATAAATATGAATTGTCATTATTTGCCCCTTCATTTTCATCTATCCAAATGAAACATAATATGAACACTCACCGTTGGGTTCAGCCGGCAATCCCCACAAGAAACTTCCCCAAGTCAATAATATATTCAGTCATATTTCTATATATATATATATATATTTCAAAAAGCAAATGCCCTTTTTTCAATCACAAGAAATATCTACTGAATATTAATGGGGTGGGTCAGAGCTTCTGCCATACTATTAAAGATTTCATCACAAGTTGCTTATGACTTCAACTATCTTGATTACTCTTTCCACTTTAAAGAGAGATATCCCTCTCAAAACAATGAAATAATGCATTTTTATAATAATAGATTTAATATATATACACATCAAATTGCCCATATATATACCCACAATTTTCTATTTAAAAATTTAATTATATTTGTATATTCAAATATAATTGTATAATACACAAATCAAATATACTTCGTATATGATTAAGGAGGCACTTGGTTCGGGTAAGGGAATGAGAAAGGATATGGGAATGATTACAAATATTAACGAAATGGGAATGATTCTCATACCCCTCATAATACTCAGGAATGGTCCAATCCTATATTTAGAGGAATGAATCCGTGGATCCCACCATCATTTTCCTAACCCAAGCACAAAGTTTCATTCCATTTCCATTCCAAACCCCTCAAACAAACAGCCCCTAAAAGTTAAAAGATTAGGGTTGATCTAAGAACGGGCTGATGGGTTGCCATAATTTTAAATGGTAGTTCCAACTAATGCACCTAATATTTCTCTATTTCTTTTACCTTTCTTTAATTTTTTTTTATATATGCTCGAGATGTTAAAATAATTTAAAAGTGAATTATTCTTTATATGATAATTTTAAATATATATTCTTTAGATATATATAACTTTATATGGTTGTTCCAGCTAATCCAACTAAATATATATATATATATACCTTATATATTCAATTTTAAATGATAATGCTTGGTCTAATCAAATTCAAGTAAAATGTTACTCCAACTAATCCAACCTAAAGGTTCTCTATCTCTTTAACCTTTTTAAATTCTCTTAGCTTATTATATATTCGTTCCATCAAGTCATCCCTATCAAGTCATCTCTTCAAGGACTTGTCCATAGTCCACACCTTATGTTTATCTTTACTGAAATTTCATTTCACCTCTTGAATTCTAAAGTTTATCTATTTGTCAAAATGCCTTTCAGATTGATTATTGTGTCATTTATTTTACAGACAATGAATTCTTCCTTCCATTGTTTTTATTATTTAAAGTGATATAATTAATATTAATAATTTCATTAGGACTTGGTCATCATATTTTTTTTTGTCCTCATTTTATTTAATAATAGAATTGATTTAAATGAATAATTCATTTGATTCATCTCACCAGTGGTCCAGAAAGTAGTCCCGATGCAATTCCCTGAAAAAAAAAACATAAAAAACAAAGGATAAATCGAGTAGATACACACGCATTATATACATAACATAGATTTAGGATGAGAATATACAAAATACAATAATTTACCTGGAACATAACGGCAATCGACGACGAGGAGTCCACGGCGACGAAATCCGAACGGGATGGACGAAGGGAACGTAACGGAGTGGACGGATCATTGCTCCCAATACTGCATTCAACGAACCACAAAGACCAACATCACATTCAATCCATCATCAGTTAATGAATGAGTTAGTCAAGATAATGGAAATGTTAATTCAAATTAGTTATGAACAAATTGAATGATTTTTAATTTTATTTTTGCTCCGGGAAGTGTTCTTCTCAGTTCATTTCCGGTGTTTGTTCCATCGGCGTTGCATCAACGCCGGCCAAATAACTGTATGTACAAATCGGACGGCCGATATCAGATCGGCGCCGAACTCCAGCTCTGGTACAAAAATAGCAACAACAAAAAAAGCTCCGAACGAAATCCGATTGTCCCGGCGAATCTGGCCGTGTGATGAGGAAAGAGAGGTGAGATTTTGTTTTATTGGCGTGTTTCCACGAACCTGATTTTAGAACGGTGGATCGGACGGCCGAGATTTAGGGATCTGCTGCGTTGGACATCCGGGAGAGGCGGCTAGGGCGGAGTTGGAAGGCGGCCCGCCGCCGCTGCTGGTGAGAGGAGGGACGGATGAGCGCAGCAAGCGCGCGCTTCACCCACTCACCCTCCACCGTCCCGATCCGGACCAGCGAGTTCGCCATCGCAGACCGCCGCGCGTTGAGCCTGTTCGACTGCGAGGCTGTGGCGGTGGATCCGCCCCCTCCGTTGAGGCCCTTGTGGAGGTGGCAGCGGAAGGATCCGGGGTGGGTGGAGGGCGAACAGAGGCAAGTGCGGCGTGCCGGGGCCGGGGCGGGAGCAGGAGCGGATCGGTTTTCAGAGGAGGCGAGGGAGCGCCCTGGGGAGGCGGATCGGTTGAGGGCGAAGCGGATGGAAGGGGAAACCGAAGATCCGGCGCCGGCGAGGCGGACGTGCGTGGGAGAGGCAGATCGGTGATGCACGAAGGGAGAAGTAGTCCGAGCGGAGAGGCTAGTCGACGAGGAGGCAAAGCCGCCCACTGGCGAGTTCGATCGCCGCAGAGGGAGCACCGGCCCGCTTGATCTCTTGTACGATGACGCCATCTGCTTGGTTTCGAATTCAAAAGAGGGGGAAGAGAGAGAGAGATCGCTCTTCTAGAGAGAGAAAGGGAGGCTTCAAGTAGCTAATTTGTCAAACATAACCCAACTCCGGCGTGCAATTTATAGCCAGAGGGAAGGGGGGCACGATCGTAAAAAAAGAGAACGCTAAGGCTTTTATTCTCCACAGGAAGCTTAACCCATCCCGGTGGGCGGACAAATTAGTTGAAAACAAAACCCATGTGCCTGCGTCAAGAAAGGACCTTCTGGTTCCAACAAGCAACACAAATGCCACAGACGTAACGACTCCGTCAAAAGACACGAAGCTTCTACCACGCAAACAACGCGAAACGACGACGGCGATAACTGCAAAACGAGTATTTGGGGAAGTGGGCCCGTGCCAACGTAGCACGAGCTGTCATATAAAATTTAATATGCTTCATTTTGTCTTAATCATTGCTTAAGCCTTAAGCTTCGCAATTATGTGTTCTTATTTTGAAACATATAGTGTGCTTAAACAAAGTCCAAATACGTGAGCTGTTGCAGTTAGATAAGACGTGTTCATACTAGTTTGAGTGGGAATCACGTTACGTCGAGGTTTACAGGAGAGCTCCGACTGTCACGTGACTTTCATTTCCTTCACTATGACGGGACTCCAGCGAAGAAGCTTTCTCTTACAGTAGAGGAAGCTCTTCACTAATACTGAGAAACAGCCCCAGTCCTCCGACTCAGGAGGTCAGGCGAAAATGAGGTTCAAAATAAATTTTTAATAATATATAATTCATCTATAACGATTTTTTTTAATATTTTTATTTATAAAATCATTTATAATATTATCGATTTTAAAATTTTCCAAAATATCTTTTTCGATACATAAAATTATCAATGCATTTAATTTTTCTTGCGACATTGACGATCTCATATATGTTTTCAATAATTTTAATTTTAAAAACTTCTTTCAGCTGATGCTACTGTAACAGACATAGTCAGATAAATAGACACATCCCATTGCACTGATCGGGGTGGCGCTTGTAGTGACTAAGGGGGTCGAAGATCAAGAAGTGAGTTATTTATACCAAGCATTCTTCTTATGGCTAGATCCAATCTCCTGGTCCCTGCGGAAAGGATTTATAATTTGAACAAGAATATCAATTGTAGTCATTACTACATTTGGTAAAGTCATTTGTAATATTTTTTAATTTGATAAATAAATTATCTAACTTAATATCTAATGAATTGTTATGAGTTAGAGTAGATTTTAGATTGACATAATATTTTTGCAATTCATCATCGTCCAAAGTTCTTAACATTTTTGAATTAAATAAAAACTAAATATATTTTTAAAAGTTATCATTTGCTCAAATCTACATTTTAAAGAAGCAATCGTCATATCCACAACAATAACAAAATAATCACTTCTAAAGGACTCTGATAGTGAAACTTCATCGTCCTCTCTTTCATTAAATTATTTTTTCCTAAAAATACGATGCTTTGTTGTAAATAATGACTCTATGTTCATATATGATGTAAGACTTTTAGTAATAGTCAAACTTGAAATAAAATCATCATTCCTATACTTTTAAAAAAATAAGATTATACCTTCCAATTATTTCATGGCAGCCCCAAATCTTTGTTTTTTCATTTGTTTACCACTTTGCAAATTGCAACATAAAAGAATAAAAGGAAAAGATAATATCAAAAGGTTCTGAAATATGAATTTAGGCCCAACTACCCAAGGCACCAACTACATGTCTATAATACATAATACTAAAAAAAAATAGGCCCTCCCAAATTCTGGGCCAGGGCCATCGCCCAGTGTCGCCCTCCTCCAGGGTCGACCCAGCTGAGAAAGTCATCTTATATTAATTTGAAAATAAAAAATTAAAAAGTTAGAGATGTGAGACGATTTCATTGATCGATTGTATATTTAATTTTACTTTATAAAATAAGTAACGTTAGTGTCGAGTTAAGAAAGTGATCATCGACGTTAACCGTCTGATGCTTAAGTCAGTCATCGGAATAATGGAAGGAAACGGAGCAATAATAGTGATCCGGAGGTAAATTAGGGCATGAGAAGTAAATAGAGAAGTGGTCAGGGGCATTTTGGGGATTGAGGATTGCTAGGGCTGAGGGGTTTTTTTGGAATCGCCGTTCACAGCAAAGGGGGGGGAGGGGTTCGTGATCTGGTCCGCCGCCAGCCATCAAGGAGAGTCTCTCTCCTTCTCAAGCTCTCCACCGGCGCCGACGAAGCCGCCGGCGCTCCCTTCTTCTTCTCCTCTACCCTCCATTACTCCGGCCTTCTCATTCCAGCGCCGCGGCCTCGGGAGGTTTAAAGGGGGGGGGCTCCGGTATGCGTCGCCGGGGAAGGGGGAGGGTTCTCCTTTTGGTGCCCGTCGCCGGCGACGACGGAGACACCGGCGCTTTCTTTCCCTTCTCCTATACCCTCTTCCTTAGCTTCGTCATTCTAATGTCGCCGTAAGGAAGAGGAGGACGCCTTTCGGCCGGCGTCAGCTTTGTAGATGGGAGGTCTCCCCCTCCACGCCCACGGTCGCCGTTTTCTCCTCTAGCCGGCAGATACCTCCAGTTGACACCTTTGCCGGTCGCTACCCGCCGGAACCGAGATGGTACCTTCGTTATTGCCGACGCCGGCCATGTCCGATGCCTCAGCAGGTGTCTCCTCAGGCAACCGCCGTCGCCTTCCCCAGCGGCATCCTCCACCATCGCTACCGCCTTCGGCGGCTGTGGGTGACGCCGCTGCTTCTAGCAGCAGCCCGTCACCCACGGGATAACCGTCATTCGGCGGACTCAGGTTTGTTTATTCCGGTCATCGCGCCGAGAGTGGGTTCGGCCATCGAGCCGAGGTTGTTCCGGCCATCGAGTCGTTGGGTTTTACTCTGTGCATCTCTCTTATGATTACGAGCTATCTGTGTTATCCGGCCTGCGTGCCGCGTATCGGCCTACGAGCCGTCTCCTTGGACCCCTGCCGCATCAGAGCACATGCTGCCGCACGATGACTCGATCAGCACCACGACCAGATCATCCATCCATCCGAGGGCGCCCCCTGGGCCAGGGTACGTTCTCGTACCTTTTCTGCATTTAGTTAATTATTCTGCTATACTATTATGTGGTTACTCATATATTTGTGGGATTCGCCTCGAGCACCGAGGTACCAGAGACCGGGGGAACCCGGTCGCTGGATACAGGTACAGTTGACCGGAGGAGGACTTCAGACGACTTGGTCAATGCAGCGGATAGATCATCAACCGGGTCATGGGGATGCGGTCAACCTTCCAGACACGTCACACCGGCAGGTTCGTCTTCGTAGCTTCCAGACAGGATCAAATTGGCGCCGTCTGTGGGAACGCGCCTGATCTGGAACGTGAAGATGGACGACGCCGGAGAGTTCTGCTATTCTCATGACCTAGGTCAGTTTTTCCGTTATCTGTTCTCGGTTAGTTATATGATCTGTATTAGTTCTTCGAGTCAAGGCCCCCGTGCCGATCAGCCGGGAGTTTTATATACGAGCCAGAGGCTCAAAGACGAAGGCCCCCGAGCCGTTCGGCCGGGAGGTTTATATCCGAGCCACAGGCTCGAAGACGAAGGCCCCCGAGCCGTTCGGCCGGGAGGTTTATATCCGAGCCACAGGCTCGAAGCCGAAGGCCCCCGAGCCGATCGGCCGGGAGGTTTATATCCGAGCCACAGGCTCGAAGCCGAAGGCCCCTCGAGCCGTTCGGCCGGGAGGTTGATATACGAGCCAGAGCAGCGGTCAAGGCCCCCGAGCCGATCGGCCGGGAGGTTTATATCCGAGCCACGGACTCGTCGAAGGCCCCCGGTCGGGAGGTTGATATCGAGCCGCAGGCTCGGCCAAGACCCAGCGCCATCATCGGAGGTTTATATCCGAGCCACGTGCTCGGTCGAAGCCCCCCGCCCGGCCGGGAGGTTGATATACGAGCCAGAGGCTCGAAGCCGAAGGCCCCCGAGCCGATCGGCCGGGAGGTTTATATCCGAGCCACGGGCTCGAAGCCGAAGGCCCCCCGAGCCGTTCGGCCGGGAGGTTGATATACGAGCCAGAGGCTCGAAGCCGAAGGCCCCCGAGCCGATCGGCCGGGAGGTTTATATCCGAGCCACGGGCTCGAAGCCGAAGGCCCCCGAGCCGTTCGGCCGGGAGGTTTATATCCGAGCCACGGGCTCGAAGCCGAAGGCCCCCCGAGCCGTTCGGCCGGGAGGTTGATATACGAGCCAGGGGCTCGATGGCGAAGACCCCCGAGCCGTTCGGCCGGGAGGATTATATACGAGCCCGTAGCTGCTACGGGCTCGATGGCGAAGACCCCCGAGCCGAGCAGCCGGGAGGATTATATACGAGCCAGGGGCTCGATGGCGAAGACCCCCGAGCCGAGCAGCCGGGAGGATTATATACGAGCCAGGGGCTCGATGGCGAAGACCCCCGAGCCGTTCGGCCGGGAGGATTATATACGAGCCCGTAGCTGCTACGGGCTCGATGGCGAAGACCCCCGAGCCGAGCAACCGGGAGGATTATATACGAGCCAGGGGCTCGATGGCGAAGACCCCCGAGCCGAGCAGCCGGGAGGATTATATACGAGCCAAGGGCTCGATGGCGAAGACCCCCGAGCCGATCGGCCGGGAGGATTATATTCAAGCGATCATCACCAGTTTCGGATCAGTTCAGCGGACCAGCACATCATATATCTATATCCCTCGTTCGGGGTTGAGCGACCTTCACTGGTCACGTACCAGATTCATGATCATCTATTTCCCCCGTTCGGGGTCGAGCAGTCGTCGCGGCCAGGTATCTATTCTTCTGATCGACATCATTCCGGTCGCACTCGCGGTATAGCCGCCCGACATTTATCCGACCGATCGACATTCCGATCACACTCGCGGTATCGCCGCCCGGCATTTATCCGACCGATCGACATTCCGGTTGCACGCGCGGTATCGTCCGCTCGGCATTTATCCGACCGATCGACATCATTCCGGTTGCAAGCAAGGCATCGCCCGCCCCGCATCTATCCATCCGATCGGCGTCATTTCGATCGCTCGCACGACAGCGTCCGTCTAGCATCTATCCATCCGATCGGCATCATTTCGATCGCTCGCACGACAGCGTTCGTCTAGCATCTATCCATCCGATCGACTGCACTTCGATCATCCAGTCGGTATCTTCATGGTCGCGTACTAGGCATCGCTCGTCCGCTCGGTCTACTTGTTGTCCAGCGTGTTGTTCGGTCTGCTATGCTTGCACTCGCCATGCGCTTGTTGTTTTGCCGCTCATTTGATGTTTTGTCGTTCGCTCGGCCTCGGGCCGATTATCGGCTTGATCCGCTCGGCTTGATTACTATCTCATTCGACACCACTATTATAGCAACCACTCGAGCGACATTATATTATTGGTTCAGCGATTTGACTTTGACATCGAGAGTGATTCAACTCTTTGCGATAGACTTGTCTAGTCAGTCGGACTTGCACCTCCTTCGACTAGACTCGAGGGGGAGGCTTGTGATCCGGAGGTAAATTAGGGCATGAGAAGTAAATAGAGAAGTGGTCAGGGGCATTTTGGGGATTGAGGATTGCTAGGGCTGAGGGGTTTTTTTGGAATCGCCGTTCACAGCAAAGGGGGGGAGAGGGGTTCGTGATCTGGTCCGCCGCCAGCCATCAAGGAGAGTCTCTCTCCTTCTCAAGCTCTCAACCGACGCCGACGAAGCCGCCGGCGCTCCCTTCTTCTTCTCCTCTACCCTCCATTACTCCGGCCTTCTCATTCCAGCGCCGCGGCCTCGGGAGGTTTAAAGGGGGGGGCTCCGGTATGCGTCGCCGGGGAAGGGGGAGGGTTCTCCTTTTGGTGCCCATCGCCGGCGACGACGGAGACACCGGCGCTTTCTTTCCCTTCTCCTATACCCTCTTCCTTAGCTTCGTCATTCTAATGTCGCCGTAAGGAAGAGGAGGACGCCTTTCGGCCGACGTCAGCTTTGTAGATGGGAGGTCTCCCCCTCCACGCCCACGGTCGCCGTTTTCTCCTCTAGCCGGCAGATACCTCCAGTTGACACCTTTGCCGGTCGCTGCCCGCCGGAACCGAGATGGTACCTTCGTTATTGCCGACGCCGGGCATGTCCGATGCCTCAGCAGGTGTCTCCTCAGGCAACCGCCGTCGCCTTCCCCAGCGGCATCCTCCACCATCGCTGCCGCCTTCGGCGGCTGTGGGTGACGCCGCTGCTTCTAGCAGCAGCCCGTCACCCACGGGATAACCGTCATTCGGCGGACTCAGGTTTGTTTATTCCGGTCATCGCGCCGAGAGTGGGTTCGGCCATCGAGCCGAGGTTGTTCCGGCCATCGAGTCGTTGGGTTTTACTCTGTGCATCTCTCTTATGATTACGAGCTATCTGTGTTATCCGGCCTGCGTGCCGCGTATCGGCCTACGAGCCGTCTCCTTGGACCCCTGCCGCATCAGAGCACATGCTGTCGCACGATGACTCGATCAGCACCACGACCAGATCATCCATCCATCCGAGGGCGCCCCCTGGGCCAGGGTACGTTCTCGTACCTTTTCTGCATTTAGTTAATTATTCTGCTATACTATTATGTGGTTACTCATACATTTGTGGGATTCGCCTCGAGCACCGAGGTACCAGAGACCGGGGGAACCCGGTCGCTGGATACAGGTACAGTTGACCGGAGGAGGACTTCAGACGACTTGGTCAATGCAGGGAACAGATCATCAACCGGGTCATGGGGATGCGGTCAACCTTCCAGACACGTCACACCGGCAGGTTCGTCTTCGTAGCTTCCAGACAGGATCAAATAGAATTAGCACAGATGATGAATAATGCGTATCTTCGTCGATGATGGACTCCCTTTATATAGAGCTCTGGTGGATCATGTGCACGCTTCTTGAGACGGAGACACGTTCTCAAATATATCCTATGAAAGGACTGGTCAGGAAAGTACCTCTGACACCATACCTTAACAGAGCATGCATATCCCTGACAAAACAGTAGAAGTTTCCGTCGTACGATCCGCCATCGACCATGCCTTGTGTCACCGACACTATCTCCTAAAATAATGTCGAGAGATCTTATAGTGGTCTCGTTGCTTGGCCGAGTAGGGTAGCCGCTTGGCCGAGTCTCATTCGCTCCGTCCATGGCTAGGTCCCGCTGCTTGGCTGAGCGGAGTAGTCGTTCGGCCGAGACTCCTCCACTCTGTTGACCTCAGTCGCTCTTCCCTGCAATGACTGTAGTAACATACCCTCCCCTGTTCAAACAAACTAGTCGGTCTCTTTTAGTGTCCTGCTGCTCCATACTGAGCGTCGGCTATCTTACGTATTATCTCGAGCTGGACGGTTGGTCTACTCGGACATATCTCCCGTCGGTCGGACTCTGAGTGTCTCGATCGGCCGTTGCAATTGTCCTCCGTTCGGCCCTTTGACACCAGAATGTTGACCACCTGACTTAACCTCCACATTTGCAGTTGACTTTATTAAATATTTTTTTCTAATTTAAAAAATAAAATATTAAAATATTTTTAAAAAGGAAATGTTAATTTTTAAATTAAAATTTATGAATTTAAGTTTTATTAAAATTTAATTATATACTAGTGATGGTGCATGCATTACATGAGTTATACTCTATCGTCCGATGTAATAATATAATGTTAAGGTAATACTTAAGAATCACAACAAGTTACTATAACAAACTCCCTTTATAAAAAATTAATTTAATATAATACTTGATCTTAACAAAAAAAAAACTAGTAAAAGTATGTTTTTTAAATCGTCAACCCAAGATATTTATAAAAGTTTCTTTGCTCACAGTATTACCAATTCTAAGATGTGGAACTAAAGAAAATTCTAAATTTCTAATTAATTAATAAGAAAATTATCAATAATATACTACAACTGAGTCACAAACAAATTCTTGATTGATTAATAAGAAAAATTCTTAATAATACACAGCAACTCTTGAACTCTAGATTACGGATTGATATGCTTATAGAAATTATTAATAAATCTTAAAATTATTTTCGATGTGAATAGAAAAAAGATATTAATGTAAATTTAGTTTAAGATTCATCACAATTAGTTAGTAAGATAGTATAAAATAGAAAAGTGAAAGAAATATATATCTGATAAAAAGTGTAAAATCAATGAAGAGCTGTTGAGAAATTTTATCATAGTAGAAAAAGGATATAAAGTTTTATTTTAACGTGCCATAAATATGACGATAAAAGAAATTTATGGAAAAATTCCATGACTATAAATACCCTAATGCTTCGTCTTAGGTGTTAATTACAATTAGTTTGCCGACAATTACGCGTTTTATTATGGTCAACCTGCCTTGTTTTATTTATTTATTTTATTAATTCTGATATCCAGCTTTTCCAATTAATTAATTTTTAAAATAATAAATTTACCTTCCACCACCAAAATAAATCTGAGAATGACCATCCCCATGGAAGTTTACCTTCAGACTAAATCCGAAAAACCAAGACAACCCATCATAGTTGGAACATTACCTACATATAATATATCCTGAAAACAAATTCAAAACATTATTGTATTGAAATCTGTTCTACCTCTTACCATCGCTCCGTGACCCGAGCGAATCAGCCTGCATTGTCTTTGAGAGAACATTAGACACTCCAACACTGGGAGCAGCTTGCTTCAATGCTAATTGATGCTTTATGTACACTATTTACTGACAGACGATACTTTAAGTGAGGAAACACCGTTTTGTTTCTCTTGTGCTTCCAGTTGATGCTTCAACGTCATTAGATTAAACTAAAATCAGGCCAGGAGTTTAAACACACCGATATATACAATTTTGATCGTAGTCTCCTTTGCCGGGCTGAATCTCCTACGACAGTGTGCATGTGCAGATGAAAACTTTACAGGAGGGGGTGGTGGCTTCGAACTGAGCTTACTCAGGCCGGACACTGAGGAGGTTTGGAAGGGCAGACAACTGTAACTTCTTCATTTCATTGGCAGTCACTTTGCACGACTCCAGGGTGAGCAATCGCAGGTTCTTCAATGGCTTCAGGTGCCGCAGTCCAGTGTTCGTTATGCGAGAGTTTGATACGTTAAGTGAAGTTAGTCCGGTCAATCCTGTAATCAAAGGAAAGTTGTTGAGACATACAAATGTGAAAGTAGATTGATTTATTTTTTGAGACAGTTAAGAACCTGAAATCAGTTCGAGTGTTTTATCTGTGAGGTGGCTGTTTTGTGACAGGTTCAATTGCGTAAGAGATTTAAGGTCCTTGATGTTCTTCACTCCAGCGTCGGTTATGAAGCCCCCGCATAGCTCAAGGGACTGCAGGTTCTTGAAATCTGACCAAATTGCAAGAGACAACATCATCGCCGCGCAAAATTTTAGGATGTTCTTTCATCTATTAGAAAGATCGAGATAAATGGAATGACCAAGCCAAGATAAATCATAATCCTCTAACAAGATCAGCATATTGTCGATTTTACTCAGTTGAATGTGTAAGAGAGTTTAGAATCCCAACAATTGATCTTTCAACCAGCGTTATAAGACAACAGATTAATCTAAAGTAACAGATCAAAGTCTGACAAATGCAAGACCCCAACCACTATTAGTCTATCGTAGTTCTCGTTTTCACGTCAAGAAATTATAAGCCATGATGAATTAGACGAGCTAAAAGTAAACATAAAGCAAAATACCAAAATCAGCGAGCAAGAAAAGAGAAGACGTTTAAGTAGGTTAATTCACATACGTTTCAAATAGTTTGTGCCGAAGTCTGTGATACGAGCACCAAAAAGATCCAAGTGGGTCAATCCAGTAAGACCTGCATCATGCCACATAACTAATTAAGTAAACGACATATTTATCAATATTTATATTACCGGGAAGGTATTATTAGAATGTACTGAAATGAAAGAGCATCTAAGGAAAACTCCCTAGTAATGTGAGAAAAACATATTTGAAGATAAGGATAATAAAATAAAGGAGAACATAGTGAATAAACACTACAGAAGTTGCTTGTAAAGTTTGGGGCAGACTTTAATTTATACAAGCTACAAAACATAATCGTGCAAATTACTACTTATATTTTACATTAAAGAAGATAGCAATAGAACATAAATTGAGAACCTCAATTACAAACAGTATTATCAGATCTTACTGGTAATCATATAATAAACAAGAAAACAACATATTAGGGAATAATACAAGACTCGAACAGATCTTACTAGTGATTGTGGCTAACCCTGCATCTGTTATCAGTCGAGAATCCAAATTGAGTGATTTAATAGAGGTTAATCCAGACAATTTCCTCAAACCACCATCAGTTACTGATGTGAACGATAGATTTATACTTTCCAAATTGGACAACCCTGAAAAAGAATAGATAAACACTCAGCTATCAATGGTGTGATCATTATAGATGAAACTGTTCTATGTAACTGAACTTAATAGCTTTACTACAATTACATAACATCAGAGAACACCATTCAGCCATTCCGAGCGAGATTGTTTATCTACATTTAATAAAACTCACGAGTTAAACCAGTCAAAGATGATTCCATCTGGTACATGGTCAATGAGAAAAGTGTCCCAACTTCATTAGTAACAAGAATACTTTTATACTCATGATAACACTGAGAATGCTGTTCCCAAGTGACCAAGAGTAGATCAGATGAAAAAGATGGCGTGTTGGCCTTGAGAATATAGAATTATGTCAATGGCCACAGAGACATGGATCATTTTGAATAGAGAGAACACTCCTGCTCAGATACTGCTAAAGTTCATTTCCTTTTCTCAACTGCTCAATGAATTTGTTAATTTGCAATTGCCAATCAGGCACATCAAGTACAATTACTAACGAGCGAATGGCAAAAACGGCAATTACTAAGTAATGCATAGAATAAAGGGCTGCTCTCAATCTCATCAGAGAACATAGAACGACAAATCTCATCCAAGAGGCAAACAATTTGGAAAACCTTAGAGAAGCTATCAATAGCTGAATGCATTATAAACCGAAAGTACAATGATCTCTTAGTTATAAATGTAAAGATACTAGCAACATATGTATTTACTTAAAACCAGATTCATTGACATCTTGAGCAGGAAAGCTAATCAGGAACAACCCAAGAATATTGCCGGGAAAGATTTCTATGGTTATCAGAGTATTTATATTCATATCCAACTAGCAATCTCGGCTCCAAACAGATGTTCTGATTTCCCAAAAGAAAAGGGAACAAAAGCACTATAAAATACAAAATCTAGTTGAAACTCAAAATTTTTAGGTTCATAGGGAAAGACCAAGAGAACAGGATTCATACCCAAAGGACTAATTAGCATGCCTTTCTAATGTTACCTCAAAGGTTTAACAAGCAAACATTTACTGATATCTCACATTTTTGCAGGCAAAGAAGTAATGAAATTAATTTATCACAAGATAAAGTCACTATGCAATTGCCACTACGACGTTAGCTCATAACCCAACAAAAAAATAGTGCACCGTGCCTAAGTTTACCAATCATACCCGATAGATGGCTCAGACCGTTGCTACCAACTCCTGTGTCTGATAGCTCCAAACTCTTTAATTTCAGCAGACCTAAAATTTCAGAAAGAAAAAAATGAATTGGTAGAAATTTCAGGTACAAGAACATTTCCTACCTTCCTTGAGCTTAGATGAGAACTTGTCTGTGAACATAAACGATACCAAAGGATGTCAAAAATGAAACCTAATGCATGCCTTTTTCTTTTCTAACAAAAAAAATGGAAAGCCAGCAGAAGATGCTTCCACACCTAGAAGTATACTGCTGGCTCACTCTCTTCCTAGTATAAGTTTCACAGTTGAGATATGCATTTACTTATGTTGCTCAACCAAGATTTTACATGCTACACTCATATCAAAGTGACTGATCAAAATTAAAATAAAATCACACTAAAATATAGAGAAGAAACATAATGAAAACATATTAAGAAAGTCATAGAAGTTTGTCCGCTGACTTCATTTTGGAGGAAAAAAACTACACAAAGCTTCATGTTGGTGAAATGCATGTAACTAACAACTTGAATTAATTAGAAAAAGTAACACAAACCTTTCAAATTTAATAATCCTTCATTGCCGATGCTACAAGAATCAAAGTTCAAGCTCTCCAAATTGATCAAATCTACAATTTACCAACAATTAAGCAAACTCAATAGAATGATATATCACTTAGATCAAAAACTCACAGTAGTGAGGTTCAGAAATTCCAAGTGTTGATAAAGTTTTGCTACCATATTAAAGACAGAAAAAGGCAACAACAAATCAAGGAACTCGAGATATATGAAGCCATACGAATAAGAGATGTAAGAGATGGTACTATATTGAGCAAAACATTGATTACTTTGAACTGCAATCCAACTTAGAAAAAGACAACAGAGCAAGAGAGTTGGAAGCTGAAAATTGGAGCATGAAAAATGTAGCATGACAGACAATCCTTAATTCCATAAACCACGAGAATCATGTTGAGAATGATATCTTGCTAAATGGTGCCAGCCAATGCAATACAGCCGGAAGTTAAAAAAGAAGTGAAGAGTCAGGTGATAATGCCAAATGAGATTTTACCTTTAAGATGCACCAGACATGCATCACTAATGTTGTTGAATCCCAAGTTCAAAACTTTCAGTTTCTGAAGTACTTTCAACTTCTGAAGTGCTGCATTACAATAATTGTGATAAAGTTAGCATATGAAAAATGAAAATAACTAGACCAAAACAATTATGACACCTCACTTTAGTACCTCATTGTCAGTAGTTGATTCATAAAGGAGTTCTATAGGCTTAGATGAAC
Source organism: Zingiber officinale (assembly GCF_018446385.1). Taxonomy (NCBI): domain Eukaryota; kingdom Viridiplantae; phylum Streptophyta; class Magnoliopsida; order Zingiberales; family Zingiberaceae; genus Zingiber; species Zingiber officinale. The sequence goes on from NC_056001.1 coordinate 36,101,321, forward strand.
AAGCTACTACTAATTCGGGCTTACAGATTTGGGGCCACTAGGCTAGTTCTCTCATCTAAGTGGAGTGTGACAACAATGATAAATTCTCTCCGAAACTAAAACAGCATGGTTGCTTTACAAAGTAGCAATTAGCATAGTCAAGTGGCACACCAAGTGACACCTCAGTTTAGTACCTCATTGTCAGTAGTTGATTCATAAAGGAGCTCTATAGGCTTAGATGAACAAGCTACTACTAATTTGGCTTACGGATTTGGGCTACTAGTTGGATCTAACAACTTAATAGGCTAGTTCTCTCATCTAAGTGGAGTGTGACAATGATAAATTTTCAGCATGGTTGCTTTACAAAGTAGCAATTAGCATAGTCAAGTGGCACACCAAGTGACAAATTGGCAAGCACGCTCCAATTCTTAATATTTACCAGTTGAATGACCCATGTATTGCACATGTAACTGATCAAACGATTAAACTCTGAACCATTATGTCACGGAATAAAAAAATATTAGTACATCAACTCGTGCAACCCAATGTGTACAATATCTTCATCAAGTCATCAAACGAAGTAAATAAAGTCATTCAGAAGAAGAGAATTGCTGCAAATATTGATATTGAGTACATTAACATACTCTTTCTAGTGGTTTAATTTTCCAACAAATTTACAATTGCTTGAAAGTAAATATCAACAACTCGAAAATGAAAAAGAAAAAAAAAACATTTAGGATATAGTTATAACACAATTTGATAACGATTCATGTTGTTGCTAAATTGGGTAGAATAGATACTTAAGGGATCATGGTACATTAATAATGCTGAAAAGATTCAAAAAGAATGACCTTCATTTTTACATGCTCAAAAGCCATCTACGTTTTTGACATTGATAGAAAAACTCACCAGAAAAGTTCTCACTTCCATCATCAGATATACTACAACGGCTCAGATTCAGAAACATCATTGATGGAAAGCCTGTGAAAGAACAAGAAAACTACAATTCTTACAATCAATGAAGTCAATATAAAAATCAAAAGAACAATAGAGGACCACATGAAAAGATAGAATATTGCAATGATATAGTTTTAAATATGGGTTGCATGTATCAATATTCTCTTGAATCACTGTTAAAATAACACAATTTGTGTAGTTATACGTGAAAGTGTGAAACGGATCTTATGTAGTTCACAAGCAAGTGTGTAACCGAAATTATTCAAAACAGCATATAAAACGAAAGTAGATGATGCTTAGTGTGACTTGAACATGAAAATGAGTAGCAAGGTCCCCATAGAAGATACTACTGTCCAAGTAATTATTCATTAACAATTATTCCCATGGTTATCAGGTTAAAAGAAAAGAGAAACCTGATATAACTTTCAAGCAAGCAGCAGTAAGTGGGCAACCCTCCAAGTTCAGGTGAGCAAGTTTGGATAAACCTACACAAAATGAAAATGAGACATATACGTGCACCAATCAGCACGAAACAGGATAATGTTGAAAAGCAACGTCAAAAGTGGATACAACAACAACCAAGCCTTTTCCCACTAGGTGGGGTCGGCTGTATGAATCCCTTTACGCCATTGAACTCTATCTCCTATTATATCATCATCTATATTTAAATAAATTTTATCTTGTTTTATTGTTGCTAACCAAATCTTTTTTGGTCTTCCTCTTCCTCGTTTGATATGCATGTTTATCATAGTTTCACATCGCCTAACTGGAGCATTTATTGGTCGTCTAAGTACATGTCCGTACCATCTTAAACGTATCTCTCGGAGTTTTTCCTCAATGTCCAAAGTGGATGATAAAAAAAAACATTAAAAAAAATCAAGGTGCAAGTACTAAGAGACGTTCACCCTGTGGTACCTTTCAATTGAGTGGTGCCTGCATCAGTAATTTTACAACACGACATTTGCAGCTCCTGTAAGCTTGTTAGACCTAGAACAATGAACGGGAAAAAATAAAAGTTTTATTGATGAGACCTACTGGACAAACTAACAATACTAAACCAAGATAAAGAGCAACACGAAAAAGGATGGTGGGGAGATGACAGTGGACCTCCTCTTTATGAAATAACACATAGTGAGCTGATTAGGGTATATTATCCAACAGCAGAAGGAAAAGCATGCTAAATCATAGAAAGTAAGCTCAGCTGTACACATTTTTGTCCTTGGTTGTTTTACATATGTAGCTGAATAGCAGTTCTAAAGGCCCAGGACTAACTATAGGAGAAGGAACGAGTATGCCAAGCTGAAATGAAAATGTGACAAATAATAAGCTGCATAAAACTTGAACGGGGGATTTTGCACACATGAAATAACAAAGAATCCATTTATATAGTCTCTCTTTGGAGAGGGTAGTTACTGAGAAAATAGTGTACTGAAATTGCAATATTTGAACATTAAGAAACCCAAATAAAGGCCAACCTGAGATAGATCCAATGTCTGCATCTGTTATACAATTGCAGTATTTGATGTTAAGAGATTCAAGCTTTTTTAAATCTGCAGGAAAGATCATGTAGGAACATTATATCACTATAATCCAATAGAATAGGTCCAATTTGTAAAAGAAATAACAGCAATGAGGTCTTTAGTAGCAAATGCAAAATCATAAAGAGAATTTTCAAAATCCTAAATCAATTAATATGCTAACATCTTCATTGGAGAAAAGTAGGAGAGTGAAACATTAGAATGGTGTCAGTGACTTGTGTCTATATATTTTTAACACATAGAGATTCTTTAACCTTCACAGTATACAAGAACTTCATAGACAATTAGTTTAGTAGGAATTGTTAAGTTTATAGTTTGACATGACTAAACATTTAAGAGAAGAGAAACTTAAAATTTCCTCTCTTTTTATCAAAATGCAACAGCTATAAATTTACAAGAAAAGAATCGGCTAGCTAAGAAACCACCACTGAATTGTAGTGTCAATTTGTTAACATCAGTCATTCAGATTCTCTTTTAAATCAATGCCAGGCTTTTATTTGGGAAAACAAATCTTGTTTATTGTGATAACAACACCATATTTGATCAACATGAGAAACCGAGATCCACTGTATGGATTCAAACCTTTTAAATGTACAAGACCTCCATGAATCTTTAAGCATCTCTCAAGGTCCAAATTTACCAAGTTAACTAAGTTGGTAAAAGCTCTCATTCCATCAGCAGTGATAGCATTGCTCCTCTTGAAACTCAAGGAGGTCAAGTTTGAAAGTCCTGGGAAAAAAACATGCATTACCATGGAAACATACAATAAAAACAGAATAAATTATTAAGGCAATTAATTTTTAACGTGGGACAAATATTTTCATTTCAATGAATAAGATAAGCAAGAATAATATGCTTTGCATCTTTAGCAATATGACTGATGGTATACAGTGGACATTCTATGACATACTACAAAATTGACATCAGATAAAAGAGAAACCCTCTAGTTGTCAAGATTTGTAATCGAACACAGAGCGGCTTAGAACCTATGTAGCAGAAGATCCAAAAAGTGCCTTCCGCGACTCAAACGCATGGCCACATGGTGCAGCAACTTAACCGTTGTGCCAAGGCTCCCCTTCTAAAGAGAGTATTGTATCATAAACATTAAATACAAAGTACAAGATATGACCCTACATTAGGAAGCCCGAGTGAAGGTAGGAAATTGTCACTAATACAAACTACAATGGTTTGAATGCATAACTTCACTAATACAAACTACAATGGTTTGAATGCAAAACTTAATGTGCTAAAAAAAATCCTTAATCACGAACACAGAAATATGTCTTCTTTGTGAGCAGTATAAACAAATTCTGTAAGATTCTCAAAATCAGGAAAATATAGGAGGATGTGGAGAAGAAGTCTGGAGATACCAGATAAGTGCCCTAGGCCATAGTCTGAGATTTGGTCACAATAGTTACATTTCAAGCTCTGGACATTGGGACACTTCTTAAGGAGAGACAAGCCAGTATCAGTAACATCAGAGCAAGAAATATCAAGTGACAGAAGTGATTCCCCTTGAGAACAAACTATTCCGATCCAACCATCTTTGACTCCTGGATATTCTCCAATCAAAATATCCTGATGAAACAGCAGACAATTGAGACTATCAACAAAAAGAAACACAATCTGCAATTTGTAAGAGTGATATCACCCACAAGATTAATGCATTGCACAATTTAGGAGGCTTGCCAAATTGAACAAGGTGGATCTAGAGTAACATAAGTTCTCTAAATCTTCCATTGAACAGCAAAATCACTCTAAATAATCTTTCTAAGTTTGAAGAAAGAACGCACACAACATGGAACAAATCTCAAAAATGTGATAACAAGTACAAGGAGTTTCCACTCAGTCAAATTCAAGGAAAAACTCAAAAAGGCCTCCTCCAAATAGCAGCACCACACCACGATCTTAGAACTGTATAATGATATAAATATATTTTTTTTGGATATTGTGTTACTCAAGCCTGCAAAACAATGGAAATTAAATTGAATGGACAATTTGGACTAAAGAAAACAGAAAATCAACCTGAAGAGCACAGTCCCGAAAGGCTTCAAGAGACACATCATTGAGGCAATGAGATGTCACTAACTCGTTGAAAATCAGCTGGCTTATGTCCCTTGGAAGCACGGAAAAGCTGCCATATTTTTTGATGTCCTGGTTTCATAAAATACTTGTTTTTAAGTTAATTGAAGTTGTCGAACAGAAACAAAACTAAAAACATCAAAATAATATCTCAATAACCATGACGACTACCTCACGAACTTTAGCCAGGCACAAGTCCATGAGGGAAGGACACTTCCCTTGCTCTTGAACTGATACATTAGAATTGCATCGGGGCAGGGTAAGTAGCAACCACTTTGCACTGCTACTCTTGGAGTATCTTCCAGACCTGTGCAAAGCATCTTCGTCGAGAAGGTCTCTCTTCCTGGAACAAGCTCCCCCCATCAGGAAAGTAGCAAGTCCTTAATGATGAATTCTTCCTCTCCCTTTTATACTAGTTCTTCTGATGTATTTTAAGCAGTATAGGATAACCCTTTTTTGGTCGCACTATTCCATTCTAGAATAAGATTCTCCGTCAGCACAGCACGAATCATAGCTCTTCAAAATAAGCTCTATAAAAGGGATCGGAACTTTAATTGCATAAATCTTTTTTTAAAACAAAAATACTTGTGAGGAAAAAATATAGCATCAAAAATCGTTTTTTTGGCATAAGCTCAATATTTTACTGCGTAAGATCACACCTTCACGAGAGTCCAAAATGTTCGACATTACAGGAACGCAGAAGGGGAATGATGATAGAATTAAAAATTCATCCAATAAGTGTAATCACCGATCCATAAACTCCAAATTCAGAAGCAAGAACGGAAACAAGCGAACTCCTAAGAACAGTATGGAAGCGACGGCCATGATCAAAAACCACGAGATAAAGCATGAAAAGCCCATCGATCGAATCACCGAAAGCCGTATTCTTACCTTCGTGAGAGGGGAAGGCGGGGCGAGTGGCGATCGAAGCTTAGGGTTTATGGGATAACGGAGGTCGAGAGGGGAGCGAAAACGATGGCTGAAGCGGCACGAAAGGGAGGGAGAAGAAAAAGATAGAGCACAGTGTACGGGCCCTTCTGGCTAATCCAATGGCTGCACAACGCGTGTTCGTCTATGCATTCCGACCTCGGCGCTTCACAAGAGAACAAGGATAATGCGGGACGGGACGATCCGCCCTGTAAGCACGACACCAAACCGGGATGTGGAGACACGTGCCGGCGATCTTCGTAATGACGACCGGTTCTCGGGTCATATGAAAGAGTTTCAACGATACAATTTTATTATCGTAATTAATAATAAATATTTGTTTTAAAATTTTAAAAATATACAATGTCAAATAAATAGAAAAAAATAGAATCTTATCAAATTACATAAAATATAAAAACTAAAAAGTATATCTTTATTATAATATTTATATTTAAATGGTGGTTTGTGTCCGGATAAGCACAGCGGAGCCAACTTATGGGGGTCCACGTGTAGCGGTCGCTTGCTCGACACGCTCCCTCGCCGTCGCTTCTTCTTTGAATAACCCAAATAAAAAAATATTGGTAATTACTCATTAAAATTAGGGAATTCTTCATTTAACTCTAAAGTTAAAATAATCCCTATTATAAAAAATTTAAAATTATCGTTATTTCGATTTATAAAGTATTGGCAAACTAACCCATCTAATAAAAACAGTTATTAAAAATTTCCTAATTAATATATTACAATAACCGCATATAAACATACGTCTATGACAAATTAGGTGATGTTTGGTTCTATCATAGGAATCGAAATGAAAATGAATATCATAGTATTATGAAATAGGAATAGGAATGGGTATGAGTTTAGGTATCATTCTTAAAAATAACATTTGGTTAGTTGAATATTTTCAATCGGAATGAATCTAAATTTTCATTTTTACCCTTAGAAAAAAATAAGAGAAAAAATTAGATGTAAGAGAAAGTTGAATGTGAGAGACACATATGATGAGAGAGAAAGTATGATGGAAAAATGAAGAGAGAGAAAGTGTGAGAAGAGAAAATGAGAAGAGAGTGTGTGATAGGAGAGATGGAGAAGAGAAAAAGTATGATGAGAGAGAAAGTGTGTTGAGAGAGAAAAATTGATGGGAAAAAATGAAGAGAGAGAAAGTATGATGAGAGAAAATGAAAGATTGGGAAGAGAAAGTGTAATTATAAAAAATGAAGAGAGGGAAAGTGTGACGAGAGAAAATGAGGAGAGAGAGTGTGGTGGAAGAGAATGAAGAGAGAGAAAGTGTGATGAGAGAAAATATGGAGAAAGAGTATGGTAAAAGAGATTGAGGAGAGAGAAAGTATTGTGAGAGAGAAAGTATGTGAAGGGCGCTGGAATTCCGTTCAGTTTAAATTTCCCTGTACAAATACAAAACATTTCCTGACCACCCGTATGTTCGATCGTACATGTGTTTGATCAATCAAGCAAGTTCTTGATGGATCAAAGCACACCTTCATCGAAGTATAAGATCGCTGGCCTCTTGTGTTGGTATTCAAAATCGATACAAAGAAAACTCGACTAATTACGCAACGGAATTAAAGAACTAGTTGTACCTTTCCTTTGTAGCTAAAAGACCTCTTGATTTTCTGACGTATTCCTTTTCTCTTCTTGGACGTCGTGTGGGCGATGATCTACCAAGACAAAACCACCCTTCCCTTCTTCTCTTCCAAACCGTCGGCCACCAAGGAAAGCTCTAGGATGGGGCACCTTCTTCTCTTCTTCCTCTTCTTAAAGCCGCCGACCACCAATGGAGAAGGGGGCACCGGCCCTAAGCAAGTAGGAGGGGAGGGGCGCCGACTACAAGGAGGGAGGAGGTGAGGGGCGTCGACCATAAGGAGGGAGGAGGTGAGGGGCACCGCCCACAAGGAGGAGGATGTGTGTCGCCGCCCTAGGAGGAGAGAAGAGAATTGTGGGAAAATTAGATTTTATGGGACACCACTTACTCCTTCTTATAGCCTTGTCCCCGGCCCTCGGAAGGTAAGAAAAAACTGAACCAAAACCAAGTTGTGGATGAGTGGATGTGAGACTTTATATAGAGGCTACAACAGAGACCTAGAGGAAGAATTGGTTTAGGCCTCCTGATGGGCTTGAGCTTCCTGTGTTCGGCTCGAACATTCAACCCAAGTCCATTAATAATAACTCATACCACTAAAGGGCTATTATTAAACTATCGCACCAATCTCATATTACAATATGAGCTCCTTCTTATCATGAGTGTGTTAATCTCCCCGTGTTTAAGATATCGTATGTCTGTTAATTAATTGAGTTACTGACAACCTAATTAATTAACATCTGATTCCAAGAGTAGTACCACTCAACTTTATTATCATGTCGGACTAAGTCTACTTGCAGGGTTTACATGATAATCCTTATGAGCTCCTCAAGGGGACATCATCAACCTAAATAATTAGGACACAGATTCCTTCTATAATCAACAACACACCATATAAATAATATTATCTCCCAACTCATCGGACTTATTTATTTAACAAATAAAACTCGCTCATTGATAAGTTAAAGAAATAAATACTAAGTATACGTGCTTGTTATTATATAGGGATTAAGAGGATACACATCCATAATAACAGAGGTTCTGTTCTTTTATATAGTCAGTACAAATCGAACAACCTCAGACGGTCATGCTCAATACACACATAGTGTATTAGTGTAATTTTATAGTCAAGACAGACTAATACCAAATTACACTATAATCATTCTAATGATTTGTCTCAATCTATCTTGGTTGTGGGCTACTATTTATAATTTATAAGGAACCGATAACATGATCTTCTGTGTGATACCACACACCATGTTATCTACAATATAAATTAAATAGGCAACTGCATTGACATATATAGAAATATAAAATGCAGACATTTTACCAAAGTGATTATCATTTCAAAATATTTCAAAATAGATGTTCATACAAAAGCTAGGCTTATAGTGTACATTCCAACAGCAAGATGGAAAGATGAGGAGAGAATGAAGAGAGCGAAAATAATGAGAGAAAGAGTGTGTGTGATGAGAGAAAATACAAAGAGAAAATGACAAAAAAAAAATATGTGATTATAGAGAATAAGGAGAGAGAGTGATTAAAAAGAATGAAGAGAGATAAAGTGTGATGAGATAAAATATAGAGAGAGATTAAGGAGAGAAAAAGTATAATGAGAGAGAAGTATGATGAAAAAAATGAGGAGAGAATGAAGAGAAAAAATAATGAGAAAGAATATAGAGATAAAATGATAGAGAATTTGTGATGAGAGAGAATAAATAGAGAGAAAGTATGTTGAGAGAGAAAATATGATGATAGAATGAGGAGAGAGAACAAGGAGAGAGAGTGAAACTAAAGGTATTTTCGTCCAAAACTTAATTATTATTCTTATTCTATCAAAACACAAAAGGAGAGGGTGGGTCTCATCCATACTCAAATTTTTGGATTTCATTTCAAAATTTTGATGATGTGGAAGCTGACCGGTTATTAAAAATAGTGATGAAGTAATCATGAGGTGATGATTATAGAAACTTTTTAGCCAACCGGTTATTAAAAAAACTTTATAAACATGTCTAAAAAATTATTAAGAGAAATTAAAACAAATCAATAAAATTGTATGATTAAAATTGAATAAATCAAACTAATATAAAATATTTAGTGGATTTTAAAATTAAATCACATAAATTAGAAAATAAAATGAATATTTAAAATAAACTGAATTTTTAAATTAATTAAATTAAATTTTGCCTTCGTTGTTATGTCTGTATTATTATTTATTTAGGGGGTGTTTGATTTAGGGGAATAGGAGTGGAGAATGAGAATGAGAATCATTGATTGTCGTTATTAATGTTTGGATTATAAGAATAGAAATACAAATAAAGTAATGAATCATTGAAATTGGGTAATAACTCATTCTCATGTACCTCCCCTTCAATGAGTCATTATCCTATTTTCATCAATCAAAATATTTCCTTATTCCAAATATACCCTTGACCTAAAACTAAAATTTTCTCCCTTAATATCAAATATCAAAATATATTTATTTATTTTTTCTTTCATATCACTCCTCTCTCCTTGTTATCTCTCATCATATTTTCTCTCTCATCATTTTATCACACACTTTCTCTCTCCATAATCTCTCCTATCATACTCTCTTTCCTCTTTTTTTTCTCATTACACTTTCTCTCTCATCATACTTTCTCTCTCCTCAATCTCTTCCATCGCACTCTCTTCCTTCTTTTTTCTCATCATACTTTCTCTCTCCTCAATTTCCCCCATCACGCTCTCTTTTCTTTTTTCCTCATCACACTTTCGCTCTCATCACATTTTCTCTCTCCTCAATCTCTCTTGTCACACTCCTTCCTTTTTTTCTCAACATACTTTCTCTCTTATCATATTTTCTCTTTCCTCAATCTCTCCCATCACACTCGCTGTTCTCTTTTTCATCATACTTTCTCTCTCATCACACTCTCTCTCCTATTTTTTCTCTCTTCATCCTCTCCCATCATACTTTCTCTCACATCATATTTTCTCTCTCATCATGCTCTCTCCTATCACACTCTCTTTTCTCATTTTCTCTCATCACACATTCTCTCTCTTCATTCTTTCTCATCGCACTTTCTCTCTCATCATATTTTTATCTCACATTCATCTTTCTCTCATTTCTCTTATTTTCCTTTAAGGGTAAGAAAGGAAATTTTAATTTATTCTAATAGAAAATATGCAACTAATCAAACATTACTTTTAAGAGTGATAATCATGCTCATACCCATTCTCATTTTACAATACAATGATTCACATACCGATTCCTATTCCTAGGAAAGAACCAAATCAGTTTCTACTTGTTAGTAGAGATAAAGGGACTAATAAATAGATAAATATAAGGGAGTGTTTGGTTCTTTCCTAGGAATAGGAACTGAAATGAGAATCATTGTATTGTGGAATGAGAATAGGTATGAGCATGAATATCACTCTTAAAAGTAATGTTTGGTTAGTTTCATATTTTCTATCGGAATAAATCAAAAATTCATTTTTTACCCTTAAAAGAAAATTAAAAAAAAAAATAGATGTGAGGGAAAGATGAATGTGAGAGAAAAATATGATGAAAGAGAATTACGAGAGAAAGAGAGTATGATGAGAGAGAAAGTGTGATGAGAAAAAATGAAAAGAGAGAAAGTGTGATGAGAGAAAAAAAGAAAAGAGAGTGTGATAGGAGAGAGCATGATGAGAGAAGATGAGAGAGAAAATATGTTGTGAGAGAAAGTATAATGAGAGAGGATGAAGAGAGAGAAAATGTAATGAGAAAAAAATGAGGAGAAAGAGTGTGATGAGAGAGAAAGTATGATAAGAGAGAAAGTGTGATGAGAAAAAAAAATAGTGAGTGTGATGGGAGAGATTGAGGAGAGAGAAAGTATGTTGAGGAAAAAAAAATGGAGTGTGACAAGAGAGATTGAGGAGAGCGAAAGTGTGATGAGAAAAAAAGAGAAAAGAGAGTGTGATGAGAGAGACTGAAGAGAGAGAAAATACGATGAGAAAAAAAGAAGGAAGAGAGTGCAATGGAAGAAATTGAGAAGAGAGAAAGTCTAATGAGGAAAAAAGAGGAAAGAGAGTGTGATAGAAGGGATTAAGGAGAGAGAAAGTGTAATGAGGAAAAAAGAGAAAAGAGAGTGTGACAGGAGAGATTAAGGAGAGAGAAAGTGTGTGATAAAATGATGAGAGAGAAAATATGATGAGAGAGAACAAGGAGAGAGAAGTGATATGAAAGAAAAATAAATAAATATATATATTTTGATATTTGATATTAAGGGAGAAATTTTTAATTTTAGGTCAAGGGTATATTTGGAATAAGAAAATATTTTGATTGATGAAAATAGGGTAATGACTCATTGAAGGGGAGGTACATGAGAATGTGTTATTACCCAATTTCAAGGATTCATTCCTTTATTTGTATTTCTATTCCTATAATCAAAACATTAATAATGACAATCAATGATTTCCATTCTCATTCTCCACTCTTATTCCTCTAAACCAAACACCCCTGAGTGCGTGATGGAAAGAGAATATGATATGTGATAACACATTTCTCATCTATTAAATTTGAGCAGAGATTTTCTATCTATATTTAGTGGATCAAGACTCAGATCCATTATAGTGATAGATGGATTCAATGATCTCCACCTATTAAATAAATAGAGATCATTGAATTCTACCTATCACTATCCTTGATCCAGGAACAAATTAAGATAGATGAGACTAGACTATCCCACTTAATTAATCCTCATCCTTAGCGTTGCTAGTGATCACATGGACAAATCCATTTTTCTTATATTTTTCCTCACCTTTCATATTAGTCAAAATTTAAAAGGGCACACATTTAAAATCATCCACGGCCTCCCCATTTCATACTAAAACCAAACGGACTTTAATATGAATGATCTAAAATATCTTTATATTATCACATTATTTGGCCATATAAAAATTAGTTGCAGTAAATTAATGGTTAACTTATATAACAATGAGTTTTTATATTTTAATTTTATTTCTCTAAATAATAATATAATTAAAATAATATTTCAATAAATTAAATAAACGATGAGAAATTTAGGATATTTATTATATTTTAAATGAATATTATTTAATCATAATTAATCGTGTAAAAATTAACATATAACTTTTACATGGTTATAGAAGTTAACTTATATCATGATGATTTCATATTATTTTAATTTTATTTATCTGAATGATAAATTAATTAATATAATATTTTATAACAATAACATCATATTTATTACATTTCAAATAAATTTATTATATTTCAAATAAATCATTTTATTGGAATCTGTTATTTTAATGGAAGAGATGAAGGAAAGAAAAATAAAAAATTTATCCAAAAATAAATAAATTTGCAGTTGTTTTTTCATCCTCAATATACTATTTAGTTCTACATCTTCATCCTAACAAATTTAGTTCGTATAGGTATTTTGGACGCAACTAGTGAAATAGTTATTCTAGTTATAATTTCAGATACTCCATTCATTTTATAAAGTATTCGACCTGATTTAACAACGGATACCCAATATTCGGGGGATCCCTTACATGAACCCATACGTGTTTCTGCGGGTCTTACTGTAACAGGTTTGTCGGGAAATCGAGATAAATACCTTCCTTATGTGCTAATTACTATTTAAAAGGTTAGTAGTCGCTCATGATTTATCTCCTCTGTGTTGATCTTAAAACAGATTGACAGTAACGCTGTGACTAACGTATTACTTTTTTTTTACCACCCCATTATAAAAATTAACTTACAACTTCTGCAATTATATAGAAGATACCAAAAATCAAACTCGGGTTTAATTTAAATTATTTTAAATAAGCAGTTATTCGAGATATTTTTATATTTTATTTATTTTACATCGATTTATCATTTGGAATGAATATTTAAATGGATATAAATAATAAATATTTAAACGGATATTGATTTAGCAAAATATTTAAATGGATATAAATAATAAATATTTAATCGGATATAGATTTAGCAAAATATAGATATAAAAAAAACCACCGTGGAATCTATGTACCTTTAACAAAATAATTCTAGAAAGTGTGTAATTATGATTTATGAACAGATTGAGCCATTAGTTCCGAATCTATACATCTCAAAATACAATATAGTTGGCAATTAATTCTAAAAATTGATTAAAAAATACTAATTATTTCCAACTTGCACAGGCGAATCATAATTTAAGACAAAAAATAAAGCTATTTAAACTTACATAGAATCCTTCATGGAATCTATATACATTGAAGAAAATAGAGTTCTACAGTACTGGAAATTGAGAACAGCATAACAAACCTCTTGATAAACTTGTGTTTAGTTCTTCCCCAATTGTCCAACTTAAATCCAAAATGAGAGCGTTTACAATTGTTTTCAGCAGAAGCAAAACCAAATGCGAGAGGTAATCGTGGGTCACTTCCAATTTCTTGACTTCTCGATATGAATACAAAGAATTCCTTGGTAAAGAATCACCTTATCGCGACCATTTTTCCTTTTTTTTTTTTTGTAAAAATGCTAGAAACCTATGAATCTGGATAGTCGTTCAGACAGATTGGCTATCACAAACCCAGCAAAAACCTGTGAATATGAGAAGAAAAAAGTGGACTTCAGTCGAGAGTTGAATTGAATTTAATGTAATTGAATTTGGTAGACCATAAAGACAACCGATATAAGTCGAATCAACTACACTGAAAGATCTGAGGCAAGAGCAAGAGCAAAGAAAGATTAGAAGGGATCTCAAATGAGATGAGTCTTCTAACAATATGATATCGTGCTAAAACTCAATCGTCGCAGGACAAGATGCATTTTGTTGTCAATATGTTGTACAAATAGAAACATCTTGGATTTCAGGATTGATTTTCCAGTCGAGCAGAATCATAAGTGGAAACAGATGCATGCTTATTGATAAAAAATAGGATTGATTACCTGAGTTGAGCCGAGGATGTAGACTGCCGAATAGTGTCGACCGTGAATCATCATATCGGCTACCATAGCGAGTGGTATTGTAAGTGACATGCCTAATGTAGCTACCAACGGCGTGGTCCATATGACACAAAGTGCCCTGATGAACAACAAACTATGTCAGAAACACAGCCTACATAATGACTCACTATTTCTGGTAAACGTACCAGAAGTAATCTGAAAGAACACTTCCGATAAAGCCATTAGCAAGCACGACTTCGTCCATTTTAGCAGAATGTGGTATTCTGAACTTGGGCTCGATCCCTAGTGCAGTCAATGGCCACACTGAAAAGAAGAAAACAGCAATATATTTTGTGATGAATATGTAACATGTACGCAAGTAGAGGAATTGTTGAAAGCTTTTGGTTAAAACTTAAAAATATAATATTGTAGAAACAAGAAAAGACTAATCACTTAATATACTACGGTGGGCACTTGGCTGACTTTATCTTTATCGAGAAAATCTAGCATGATTGTAACATAAACGGAAACACGAATCTCTAATCTAATAAAAAACAAAATATCCAAAGAATACTGCACAAGAGCAGGAAAAAGAGTATAACATGGATGTGTACGTTAATAGCTTGATTTGCCTTCTTGGAAATGTATATATCATTAATCTTTGTAAGAGCAAAATTTACCAAGCCACCACAAAGCTACGAGTGTAAATAGTCCAACATATCCAAACAGCTTCTGGACATCGACTCCTTCTCCTTCCTCACCAGCAAACTTTTTTAGAAGCACTGCACACATTGAAATGGGATATTTAAGTTTAGACTAGTACTAAATTGTAAGTTAATCCTATCAAAAGAAGAAGAAAGTTGAAATTCCACAAACCAGTAAATAGACCATAACTCATAGCTGAAAGAAGACCAAAAAGATCCCCTACGAGAGACCGCTTTCCATTGCTGTAGAAAGTAAAACCCTAACTCATATCAGACATAATGGCTAGCAGTAACCAAACACTCTGGACAAGATAAAGGAAATGAAGGCAAAATTGATAAACATTCTTGCCACAAATATGATTTGTAAAGATATTCTTCTTTTAGAAATGGAAAAAAAAATATGTATACACCCACAACCAACCCCCCAAAGGACACACAAATAGATGATACCTAGCGGCACTAAGATCTGATTCATCTGTAGCCCAAGTCTTGCCAAATGTAGTCATCACTACGCCAGCCATGCAAATGAATACAGCAACCACTTTGGACATATTCAAGGAGTCTTGTCGTAGAAATACGCCAACAAAAAGAGTAAAGAGACCTGATGTCGATGATAACACAGTCGTACTTGCCACACTGGTTCTTGCAAGTGCGGCATTTGATAAGTACTGCATCCATAAAATTCAAATATTAAGAATGCTTGTATGATTAAATAACAATGATGACCATGTTAAAGGATAATGCTTCATCTTCTTATTTAGCAGAAGAAGCATACAAGAAAAACCAATCAAACAAATTTAGAAAATCAGAATGATGCACGGAACTATTGATGCTCAGGATAGGTTTGAGCAGTCTTCATTTTACCTGGCTAAAAGGATATTTATATTGGTTACTCAACAATGTACATTTTTCTTTTACCAGTTAACAACGTCCAAGAATATATTTTTCAAATTAAAGCATCCAAGTATAAGCATAGCTGCATATCAACAAGCACAGTACCACTCAAAATTTCCGAAGACATCCATAACTAAGAGGTGACTGCACAACACATTTCAAAGGAAAATACTTACTGGATTATAGTCGTGGCACACTAAAATATATATTTTCCAATTAAGGACATCACAAATGATGAAAACAAAATTAATGTGATTAAAACAGAATGCAACTTTTAACTGGGGATCATGGACTTGAAAACCCTTTAAAAGGATAAACATGTGAGAGGAACTTTAAACAACTAATGCATTTTTAAACTATAAATTAGAACGAATATTAACTTTTCTTTTATTCTGTGGTCAGTAATTGCACGAATGGAGCATAGTCAAATACACTAAAAGTCCACCACAAAATTACATATCTCACCTCTGTCACAAACCAAATAGGGGCAAGATAGATTGCGTATGTTATGATCTCCTTAGTGGTGACTGCTTTTCTTTCCTTCAGGACTTCAATATTCACATCATCTTTAATATGAGATATTAGTGATTGTTCCTCTTCTCGTGCTGAAAGGTCAATTTCACTGTCTTTTTTTGCTAAAAGAGATTGTGCTTCCATTTCTACAATCCTTGGACTATTCTTTGGAGAAGAGTTAATTCCAGATGATGACTTATTGCTTCTGGAAGAGTGTTTTCTCAGTAAACTACACACCCAATCTCTGAGAAAAGATAATGGCAGATAAACAACCATAAGGGAGGCTCCCAAGTAAGTGACAGCAAATGGTTGTTGATAATCAGTAAATATACCCTGTTGCACAGTGATTAAAGATGAATTAATATAAAATAAGTTGCATTATTATATAATTAATAAAACACAATCAATACAAAAGAAAATTGATTTTAGTTCTATCAAAATTTCAATAAAAACAGAATACCCGAACAAAGTATTAATTAAATTGAAAGAAAATATTTGCCTTCCTAAAACAAAAGTTCTCATCAGCCTTGACAAAGTCATGTCCAAAAATTGACAAGATGTTACTGCAGACATATCAACATTGAATATGGCACCGTTGTTTAGTCCCAAATGTAGTGTTATGGGCTAATAAAAAGGGTCATATGCTTAGATGAAATTCCAAAATCATTTTGTTAGAAACTAGTCGGGCCGACAGCTCCTACCCAGAGATTGTCATTTTTTTACTGCTAGATCACAAATTAAAATATTCCTTCCAGATTCATATTGGCTGATCATATTTCCCTAAGAAAGCATCCTGATGTCAATCTAAAGCATCCAATCTGCAAATTAGCTTTATGTATCACAATGAATGATGTATTTCTATCACCAATTTATGTGGGCTATTTAGAATTGTGATAATTAGAATGAATCAATCAGCGAAGTCAATATTTTATTGATAGTAGTATCCTTTCCCTCTTTTCTCTCTTACTATGTGATCACAGATTATCACATGAACTTATGTGACATCACCAGTCTAATATTAACAAGCTCAAAAGTTATGTCTCCAGCATTTCTCCATAGGCAGAAATTCTGTCTAGTGTAGGGAGACTTGTGATATACATACTTGGTACCTCTTCCGTTAGATGCTACAACAAAAGATCAAGCTTTTACTGAAAGTTTTGTCCACATCTTCAAATTTCAGTTGATTAGAAGTAGTGACACAATTTTCCTTTCATAAAATTCATTGAAAATTTAATTGCACTTCGTCAGCACCTCAACTTTGTGATCGTAGATATTTACTGTGCGCTTATCTATTCCTAGGCTCCTACCAAATAGACATTTCTACTTTGTTAATTAGTGCAGCATCTATCTCAGTCACTTCAGCCAACAAAATAACATAACAACGGCTAAAGTATGAAAACACAAATGCAATCAGACTAAACTGTTCATTACATCGTATTCTCTTGATTTTTGGAATACGGTCACTAGGTAATTCATGCCCAAGTCAAGTTTTCAATAAACTCGGGATAAAGCCTGCTTGCTAAGGAGAAAGAGCCTTAGGATTTGTGATTCAACAGCCAACGCATTTTTAGTCCAACAAAGGATCAGCGATAGAAGTCCTTAGATCTAATTCACAAGTTTCAAAAGACCATCTTATAGGCCATAAATTGAGCACAAACACGCGCTATAATGTAAATCAACACATGCTTCCTCATGAGTAGAAAAAAAAATTCCTAATTTTTCAGGATTCATGATACCTAAAGTATAGTTAACGGCATCACAAGACATGAAAGATTAAAAAGAGGAAGTTTTTTCACATTGAAAACCAAAGAACTTAAGCAAGGGATTCAGCATAAACCTGCGTGACTTCGGCTGAGGCGACCCAGATAACGACCACCGTGAGGATGAGAAACAACCCGGCCTTGTACCTCCAGCTCGCCATCGCCGCCCGCCTCTTCCACCGACTAATCACCCCGTAAAACGCAAAGGGAGAGGAAAGGAAGAAAGTGAGAAGAACAATTGTCCGCGAAAGATAGTTTTCTGGATCGAGATCTAGCCTGCTGCCGCAGCCGCTCCTACTGCCACTCGGAACCCGGACGGCGATGCCGAGATCACGAACAACTCGAACCTATACGCGATGGAAGAAGACGACCTCTTCTGCCCCCTCCTCTTCCTCCTCTTCCCTCTTCTTTTTCTTCTGCTTTCCCTCTCGTTTCTCGTATCGGCGAAACGACGAAGACGCGGAGCGGAAAAGCGATTATAGAACTGTCGCAGTTTCCTGCGACCACATATATATTAATTTGGACAAAACTATATACAGATATTTTAAATATTTATAATCCTAAAATTTTATTTATCACGCCAATTTCCTTATTACTATATCTAAATTTAAGATAAATGACTCACTTTATTAAATTTAGACAATCACTTTTCACTATACACTATATCAACTACCCTAAAATTTCTATCATCCTTAATTTTTTATTATTTTCTTCTCTTTCTTCTATTTATTATTATTATAATTATGAAATGAATGGAAGGAAAGAGATGGAGTGGAAGGAAAGAGATTAAAAAAAATATTATTTTATTTTTAGGGTAGTGATTTCATTTCCTAAATTTAGAGAATCACTATCTATCAAATCTAAATTTAGGGAAAAATCTAAACTTTAAGGTAAAATCTTTGGATATGGTAGTTGATGTGGATGCTCTTACTTAAAAACGTCCTAATTATCGTTGGCATATTTATAAATTTATAAAAATTCATATATAATTTTTTATTAATCCATATAGATATGATAAGAGTGTGAAAAATAAATCCGATTCAAGATGTAAGATCCAAGTTTATCCGAAAAAATTAAGTTTAGGTTGTGAGTTTTTGGGTTTGTGTTAAGAATTTTTGGATTCGGGTCAGATTTAGATTAGAAAGTTTTTAGATTGGATCCGAGTTGACGCGACGAGTTAATCCAAATTTAAAGTTTAGTGATGTTTTTTGTTAAATAAGATTTTATTTTAAAATTTAAAATATCTTTATATTTATTAATATCAATAATAATACGATAATAATTAAACATTGAGATAAAAGTAAAACAAGTATAAGGACAAATAGTTTAAAAAAACATTTTGAATTGGAATATTCTAGTTGAATTCGGATTCGAACTTAGGACGTTCAGGTTCAAATTAAATATTTTTTCTAAAAAAATAATTTGATCGGAATCTAATCTGATCTATTCAAATTGACACTCTTAACCTCAAACTATCCCAGTAGTTTGAGCATTCCTATTATTATCCTTAATCGAACTCTCAAAATACATACATAAATTATGGTGCCTCTTATAGTTGTGCTGTGCCCGAGGCACGCTCGTGACTTCATAACTGGAAGAAGAAGAAGAGTAAACGAAAAGACACTTTCAAAACTAGTGATTCTATAATTAATATATATGTTTATATATATTATTTAAGCCGTAAAAGTAAAGTAAAGTTACGCCATCTTTACTTCATCTTGAATACACCATCATCATCATCATCATCATCATCATCATCATCATAATAATAAACAACTCATCGTCGATCAGATGAAAAAATATAAATCAAATATTGAACTGCCCTGGATGGGAGAGTATTGATCATGTCATTTACGTCCATAATTTTCTATTATTATTTATTCTTTCGTTAAATTTTGGATTAGATTGATAAAGTTGCATACGAGTTGGAGTAGTTTATCATTCATGTTGATTTGACCTGCTTTAACTTGATTGTTTAGTATACACGTTCATCGAGTTCCGATGATTTAAAAAAATGAAAAATAATATAATAATAGAGTTTTTTAAAAAATAGTTGATAAATTTATTTATGTGGTTTTGAGTCAAATAAAATATAATACAATATCATGACAAATGATGTGTGAAGGCTCACATACAATGCATATGAGAATAGAATAATTTAAAAATTATTGATAATTCCTAAAAAATCTAACAATTTGAAAGAAGCTATTAGTGAGGAAGAGATTCGATTTATTAAATTTTACAGTTAAAAATAAAAAATTAAAATAACTATTTAATTTTAAAATTTATGAACACAATATATTATCAACAGATATATATATATATATATATATATATATAATCCATCGCAGGAGCTTGCGATGGGCCACACAATTTGCGCTTTGACCTAACGGATTGTCGCGTGATGACGATGCTCATTTTTTAAATATATTTTTGGAATTTTTTAAAATAAAATATTAATTGCGACAGCAATTTGGCAACCACTCGACGAATGAAAAATGCTTTTTCACTGGGCAACGATGGCGTAACGTCTTTTTAATTTTTTTTATATTTAAGAATAATCTTAATTTCAATAAATTAATAAATATTTTTTTAACGAGTTTTTAATCTAAAAATATTGGATTGATATGCCCTTCTATGTAAACACTTCCTAATTTAGGTTAGTAGCTAATGAAAAATTTTCATTTATATAATACATGATGCCAACTTGAAAGAAAAAAAAAACCACAATTATTTAGCGAATAAAAAACTCTTCGAAAGCTAGTTAATCCATTTGGCGGTGTTAAGAAGAAAAGACAATTTAAATACTTCTTATTTGCTAACATAATCAATAAACACAATAAATATATATAGTCTGACCTTCTATCCAATTAGTTTGGGAGATAGACGGTTAAACTCTAAAGACTCATCGGTAACTCCTCGCTCAGCAGCCCACAGCCACGATTTTTGCTATACTTCAAATTCGAACCTTGAATATTTAGCCAAGTGTTTGAACTCGTGTCATAAATTTTTTATAC
The DNA here is from genome assembly GCF_018446385.1 of Zingiber officinale. Classification (NCBI taxonomy): domain Eukaryota; kingdom Viridiplantae; phylum Streptophyta; class Magnoliopsida; order Zingiberales; family Zingiberaceae; genus Zingiber; species Zingiber officinale. The sequence goes on from NC_056001.1 coordinate 36,122,208, forward strand.
TCTTTAAATGTTTTTAAACAATTTTACACTTGAATATTTTTTATACCCCTGACATCGTAAACCCATTTAATGATAAATCAGACTAAATAATATCAAATTTGGATGGATCGACTCGGTCCTACAAAAATTTCTACGATTACCACTGCACTATAACCCCAAAACATCATAAACTCATTTAATATATAAACTAAGTTAGAGCATTCACATCAGTTATCTTATTCAAAATTTTTATCCTAAATTTTGGATAAGTTAACTAAAAATATTTTGATTATCCTATCCATTCCCTAAATTTAGATTTGATAAATAATGATTCTCTAAATTTAGGGAATAAAATCTTTATCCTAAAAATAAAATAATATTTCTTTTTAATCTCTCTCCTTCCACTTAATCTCTCTCCTTCTACTCATTCCATAAATATAATAATAAAAAATAAAAGAAAGAAAAGAAAATAATAACAAATTAAGGATGATGAAATTTTTTTAGGGTATTTGATATATTGTGTAATGAAAAATGTATTTAAATTTAATAAATTTGATCATTTATTCAAAATTTTAGATATACAAACTGATATGGATGTTTTAAATTTTAGATATAGAAACTGATATGAATGTTTTAGATGATAACCATAGATATCTATGACAATTTAAATATATTACTGCTGCATTATAATCATGGACATCTAAACTGTCTAATGCTGGTTAATTTACTTAATTATTATTGTCGAAAATGGGCAACAAGCATGGCCCGATTTCCTCATAATCTTTCGGAGACCGTCCAATGATTAGGCCCAATTTGACCCAATACTGCCCAATTATTGGAGGACTTATTTGAAAAAAATAACTTCATTTAATATTTATAATTTAATGTTTGCTCCAACACATGCAAATAATTAGATGGGGAAAATGGTGGACTGTTTGTTGAGACATTTTGATTGGCACAATAATTGAAAGAGATTATTAACTTCAATTGTCCACCTCCAAATTAACAAAATTATAATTCTATGCCGTATCTAATAGTTTATATTATTTATTTACATGTTTAAAGGGTTGTAGCTTGATAAGACTTCTGTGTCTTATTATTGTTTTTGCAACATAGTCCTTGTACTTTCAAATTAGCAAAAAAAAGGCCGCATGAACTTCAATCTGGTCGAGCAGTCAACGGCCGCAGTTCCCTCTTCCTTTCCTCTTCTTTGAATTTATATAAAGCAAAAAAAGAAGGGTAGAGTAAGCAAATGCGAGTGTGCGCCGCGGAGCAGTTACCGATGGAAGCGGAAGAGCTCGTTAACGGCGACGGCGACGGCGACGACCTTGAGACTGCTCTTCTCTCCGTCGATTCGCAGCTGGAGGAACACCACCACCCCCGCAGCATTCGCCGCTTCGCCTCTAACACCACCTCGCAGCTCGCCATTATCGGCTCCAACCTCTGTCCCATCGAAAGCCTCGACTACGAGTACTTTCTTCTTTTTGCATCTCATCATTCCTGTTCATCTCCTTTGCTGCTCGATCTAAGCTCGTAGTGTGGCTAAAGGGAGGATTTTGTTAACTCTAGATCTGGGGATGATTGAAGAATCGATTTCTACATCTCCCTCTCTCTTTCTGAAAAGAAAGGGGGCAGCATTTTGATTTTGCTCTTTCATCCCTGAAAAACAAAAAAAAAGGAGAAAAACAGACCTGCCCTAGTTTTGAGATTTTTGGATGCTGCAAAATATGATTTTTATGTTATTTTATTTTTTAAAATTTGAACTTTGGCCCGTGGCAAGACGGGATCGGAGGTCTAAAAGAGGGTTTGCAGGTTGATCGAGAATGACTTCCTGAAGCAGGACTGGCGCAGCAGGGGGGCGGCGCGCATCGTGCAGTACGTCATCCTAAAGTGGACTCTCTGCTTCCTCGTCGGTGCTCTCTCCGGCGCCGTCGGTTTTTTCAACAACCTCGCCATCGAGAACATCGCCGGCGTCAAGTTCGTGGTCACCTCCAATATGATGCTCGACCGCAAGTACGGACGCATGCGATCTAGTTGTGCTCCGCTGTTTCTTCTTGGCTAACTGATGTTTTACTTTGGTTGGATTAGGTATTGGCGGGCTTTCGGTGTGTTTGTGGGGTCAAATTTTCTCCTCGTCATCTTTGCTTCGGCCATCACAGCCTTCATCTCGCCAGCGGCAGCCGGATCTGGGATTCCGGAAGTGAAGGCCTATCTGAATGGCGTTGATGCTCCTCAGATTTTCTCATTGAAGACGCTATGTGTCAAGGTGCAATTCTTGGAATTGGTCTAAACTTATCTATCTCAATCATCAATAGAATTTAGTAAAAGAAGTTTTGCCACCATATGCCTATGGCCTGTGTACCTACATAAACCTCCCTTCATATCCGTGGGACCGGTACTAGGGAGACCGTTAAGATAACGGATCTACCTTTTTTAGTAAAAGAAGTTTTGCCTCTTTCTTTCAGTGTTAACAACTACTTCAATTCAATTGAACTGCACATCTTATAGAATTGGTAGATTGCAATTCCATGGATGAGTATCTACTCTTTATACTTAAGAACTAAAAAAGCAAGTTTTGTGCATGATTTTCATCTTGTACGGAAATAAAACAGAGTGTAATAGTAGTACTTGGTTTCACCAATCTATGGCTGAATCAAGACAGCTGATCCAGTCTGAAAATGGAGATGGTGGCAAACTGAGGATGTGGTCGGAAAGTTGACGAAGTGAAGACTCCACGCAAGCCTGCAATGCAAAGTCATTAGTGTCAGGCCGAGAAAGGGTTCTCGACGATGACCCTCCGACGCTCAAGTCAATTTCTGATGAGTAGAAAAATGGAGAACTGTAGTAAGAGCATGTAGAAAACGAAGTTGCGCATACTTCCGCCTGTAGATAGGAACCCTCGTTTATAGTGTCACTGTAATATTTGTGCACGCATCTCAAAGCGTAGGCACATTTTCCTAGATATCCTAGGAAAAAAGACAAGTCAAAAAATGTCTCTGACATCATTTCCTTAAGTAGCCATGCAACTTTCTGATGTGACAGCCTGGAAGCTTCTAAAGTACGATTTGCCTATTGGACATGCTATGCTGTCAGCGGCACAAACTCCCAAGAGGATATGATGGGATATTTCGTGGGTCCACACGTGGCCGATTGACCGCTGCTCGGTCAGGTAATCCTCGTCCGGACGTAATGCATAAAACCATTGTCCTACTTTCCGTTCAACTGAACTACCGTTGGAGGGCTGCCCTTGGTCCAACCGGACATGTCTCCTACTCGGGAGAAGCGGTTCGGGGGAGTTGCTGCTTGGGTATCAACCTTAATCGCGGGCTTTCCCAGAACAGTCGTTTGGGCCCAACTGGGACTGACTGGGTGGTTGCGCCCGACCGGACAGACTATGTCATCGCTCGGCTTAATTGGTTTGCTTCCTGAGTCGGGGCCTTTGACTATTCTAACTTTGACATCCACGTCTTCTGCTTTTCTTCCACTTTGACCCACTGGTGGGGCCCACTTACTCATTGCATCACAAGCCTTTCCCTCAAATTTAGTCGAAGGAGGCTGCAAGTCCGACTGACTGGAGTCATTCGACTGTGATGTCTACTGCTCCCATGGCGATGGCCGCCATTTGGCTTTCAACATTCTTTGGCTCAAGGGTTTATAGTCGTCATTCGGCTGTCGATGTTGAGTCCATACGATTTTATAGTCTTTGTTCGACTATTGATGCCAAACCCATACGGTTTTATAACTGTCGTTTGGTTATTGATGTCGAACCCACACGGTTTTATAGTTGTTGTTCAGCTCTATCGTGCGCAACACTTAGCCAATTTTCGTACTTGTCGTTGATCTTTGCTTTGACCGTAACGCCTTTTAATTGTTGCTGTTGTCATCATAATTTCTCGAGAGTCGTTCAAATCTTCACCCATTAATGCTAAGCACACTTGCTCATATCTCGTAATCATGCTTTCTGCCTTATCATTAATGCCAATTGTAATAGAATGCCACGTGTCACCTCTGCATGTTGCCGCCTGTGAGATATGGCAGACGACTGTTTGGGCTTGATGTGACAGCTGCCTTTTTGAATTCAACGGTTGCGATGAATGCCCATTTTCCAAAGACCTCGATCGAACAGTTCAAAGTGATCGTTCTTCAGGTTTTTACGCCTTCATCTTGTTCCTTTGCCCTATCGTTTCCCTCGTGCTTACTGTCGTCTTCTCTTCTTCTCCGTCGGCGATCTGCTTTTGCAGTAAGCCCTCTCTTCTAGTTGAATCATTGCCTTCCTTCCCTTTCTTTGTTCTATGGTTGAATCTCCTCGTCCTCCTTCGGCTATCCCCGGGTTCTGGTATACCTCCACCAAATCTAAGTTCAACGGCGACGAGGTCGACCAGATGCAGCTAACATATCGTTTCCCCGAGGGCTATAAGATTATCATCCTGTCTGCCTACGATCGTCCTCATACACCTCCCGATGACTTTCTGCCCTTTTTTAAGGACTAGTTTCTAGCCGACCTGCGATTTCCCATTCACCCCTTTTGTTCCGAAGTTTATAAATATTTTCATATTTCTTTGTATCAATTAGTGTTCAACTCCTTTAGACTGTTGTGTGGGGTAGTCGTACTGTTCCGCCTATACGATATTCCTTTGACTCCGCGTGTGTTTCATTACTTATACTACCCCAAACTATATGAGTCGGGCGCCTTTCTATTTCAAGCATGAGTGGGTGTATTCTACTTCGATAAAATGTCTTCCTCGAATAAGCACCGGAGAGAGCATTACTTCTACATCCGTCTCCCCATTCGGCCCGAATTCTCTACCGACAAATAGAACTGGCGAAGTCTCCTCCTGTCGGCTGATATCGAGACCGTTCGGACTACCTACAAGTAGCCGTGAGATGGGCCAGTCAGAAATATTACATACAACGGCTATTATTGGAGGGGGTCATGTATGTGTTTGGGCTAAGCCCTATTTGGACACGGTTGCCCCTCTCCCTAGGTATGCCATTTTTCTTCCTGTCGTCCTTGAATCTAACTGATTTTTCGTACTTTCTTGCAGCCCAAATCATGTTGAGGGCACGGTTGAGCGGCAAGAGCAAGCTTACCGACGCAGAGATTAATGCCAAAGGCGTCACTGAGCTGGAGAGTCAAGGCTTGCTACCGGTCGAGCACTCGGATGACCCGGCCGGCGAAGCAGGGAGTCACGTGGCCGGTAGTGACGCTGTGGCAACCACTGGCGAGCTACCACCCTAGCGGCAATCTATGGCGCCGATCGCGGTGCCCTTGGAGTCGGCCACTTTCGGTGAGCTGCTAATCCAACGCCGCAAGAGGCACTGAGCGGAGGCTTCTTCCCGCTCGGCAACTTCGGCCCTACAACCCTCCGCTCCTTCAACTTCCCGCATTCCATTCGATCAGGGCGAAGCTTCATCCTCAGCAGTTACTGAGAGAGAGGCTTCCCTTCCTACACCTCCATCATCCGATCGGACACCTTCATTGTCCGCGCTGCCGACTGGGACGGTATGTGCATCACCGATTGTCTTACTGCCGCCTTCGTCCACCAGCCTAGTCGGCCAGATATCCATTATTCGCTCCTCTCCCATATCTAAGTCCAAAGGCCCGGTCACTTCAGAGCCATCAGCCCCGAACGGTCGGCAAAGCATCAAGGACATCCTTCGCCTGCCTACTGACGAGTGGCATCACTCGGAGGATGCCTAGTCACTCTCTCCTCGCCACCAAATAACTATTCAAGGTCCCCTTGCCCAAACGTGGGCAAATGCCCGGGCAAGAGTGGCAACCCTTCCGCCCGGGGAGCTAGCTGACGACTTTACTCAGAAATCTACATGGGTAAATTTTAACTAAGTCTTTTCTCTGCGTTCCCCGATCGACACTTATTACCTGTTCTGTCTTGCAATTCCGGGTGGAGAGCTTGGCACTCTGCTAGCGGCTGGCATTTTTGGAGCATGAGAACCAACAACTGTGAGCCCCGTCCGGCCAAGCCTACACCTCGCGTGCTCGGGTTGAGCAGCTCACCGGGGAGGTTGCCCAGCTAAAGAATGACTTGGAGCGAAGCTCCGAATAGCTGTTGGGCTCCGAACGGGTGCTCAACATGGAGAAGAACAACAATCATGAGCAGACCTTCCAACTCGATCGGCTAACCAAGTAGGCTTATAACTTTGAATCAAAAATAAATTCTGCCAATGTCAAAAAACTCCGAGCCATCGAAGACCTCGACATCAAAAATAAAGAGGCTCGAGTTTTGGCACAAAATCTTAAGGAGGAGGAAGCTTCATTAAAGGCCGAACAGGCTAGCCGAATGTCCGAGCAGGCAACAAGCAAGCTCCAGCTCGAGGAGAAAGATGTCGAGTTGGCTACTCTAAAAGCCAAGTTGTGAGCCTCTCGGGCGGCTTTCAATAGGTATCAAGAGGAGGAACTCGGTCGGTTGGAGTCTTTCAGAGTAAATTATCTCCGCTCCGACGCCTTCAATAAAATACTTACCGACCGGATCGTCCACCTTTTCAACTAGGGCATCGACAGCATTTTCTGCCAGTTGGAGTCTTTCAGAGTAAATTATCTCCGCTCTGACGCCTTCAATAAAATACTTACCGACCGGACCGCCCACCTTTTCAACTAGGGCATCGACAACACTTCCGCCAGCTGAAGGACGGTGACTACCTCTCACCTGATCTGCCTTGCAAGATTATAAAGAGAGAGCATATCACCGAGTCACTTTATGGATGACGTGCTTGATTACCTTGTTTAGTTCCCTTTGCCACCCTCTCGCCAGCTTTTTGTATGCTCCCTAAAAGCAATTTGTAAAAAATTTAAGTAGCAATCAATACTGCCCGCTCTACCATGTATACCGAGCCTAACGACTCAAGAATGATGAGATGTGAAAATTAAGTTCACTTATAACACTGCTGAGCGCCTAATAAGTCTTTGACACTTAGGCGTGAGAGCTTGTTCGCTTATAACACGGCCGAGCGACTCGTTAGTCTGGGACACGCTCGGTCTGAACCCCGTGGCTAATAATCTTGAGGTACAAGAATGTGCTTGCTTATAACTCGCCCTCTCCGGTCAAGAGTCTTGGAGACTTAGCGCGAGAGCTGCGCTTTCTTATAACACGGCTGAACGGCTCGTGAGTCTTTAACACGCCCGATCTGAATCTCGTGACAAATATTCTTGAGATGTGAGGGCATGCTCGCTTATAACTCGCCCGATTGGGTCGAGAGTCTTTGACACTTAGTGCGAGGGCTACACTCGCTTATAACATGGCCGAACAGCTCGTGAGTCTTTGACATGCCCGGTCTGAACCCCAGGGCAAAAATTCTTAAGGCACGAGAGCATACTCGCTTATAACTCGCTTGATTGAGTCGAGAGTCTTTGACACACTCGGTCTGAACCCCGTGGCAAATATTCTTGAGGCTCGAGAGCATGCTCGCTTATAACTCACCCGATTGGATCGAGAGTCTTTCACACTTAGCGTAAGGGCTACGCTCGCTTATAACACAGTTGAACAACTCGTGAGTCTTTGACACGCTCGGTTTGAACCCCGTAGCAAATATTCTTGAGACGCGAGAATATGCTTGCTTATAACTCGCCCGATCAGGTGGAGAGTCTTTGACACTTAGCGCGAAGGCTATGCTCGCTTATAACACAGTCGAACGGCTTGTGAGTCTTTAACACACCCGGTCTAAACCCCGTGGTAAATATTCTTGAAGCGTGAGAGCATGCTCGCTTATAACTCGCCCGATCAGGTCGAGAGTCTTTTGACACTTGGCGTGAGATCTACGCTCGCTTATAACACGGCCGAACGACTCGTGAGTCTGGGATACTTAGGAAATCTTTGTTTTAACCTTCCTGCATTCATAGAATAAATGATTTTTACAATTTACATCGATTCTACCATATGCTTACTATCCCATCCGGTAGGCTGCAGATTGTTCGCGCTCCATGGTCGATCAAGCTTTGTTCCTTCTTCGTCCTGCAGATAGTATGCCCCCGAGCTAGCCTTCTGTAACACCTTTTAGGGTCCCCCCATGGTGGTTTCAGCTTGGTCACGTCGTCGACCGACTTTACTCTTTTTCAGATAAAGTTGTTGACCTAGAATGATCTAGGAATAACTCGCTTATTATAATTTTGCTTCATCATCTGCTGATACGCCATTAGCCGGACGACAACCTTATCTCTTACTTCGTCTATCAGATCTAACTCCATAAGTCGTCGATCGGGATTATCTTCATAGTATAGTTGTCGTCGATCGGACTCTATGCCCACCTCGATTGGCACCACTACTTGTCCTTTGTACACCAAGTGAAATTGAGTAATGCAGTGACCTCTCGGGGAGTCGTGCGATAAAATCACAATACTCTTGGCAGCTCGTCCACCCAGCTTCCTCCCAAGTGATCTAGCCGAGCCCTAAGCCCTCTTAGAATTTCTCTGTTGGTGACTTCCGTCTGACCATTGCTTTGGGGGTAAGCTACTGAAGTGAAGACCTGTGTAATGTCATAGCCGGCACACCACTCTCTAAGCCTCCCTCCCTGAAACTGTCTTCCATTGTTGGAGACTAGTTTATAAGGGACGACGAACTGACATACGATATTTTGCCACAAAAACTTGATAACCATCTGCTCTGTTATCTTGGCGAGCAGTTCGGCCGCTACCCATTTAGAAAAAGAATCTACTGTCACAAGCAGAAATCTTCTCTGACTGATCGCCATGGGAAAAGGTCCTACAATTGTTAGGACCTTAGATGGCTAGAGGGGGGTGAATAGCCTCTTTGAAAAACACTAAACACAAATTTCTTCAAGAACTTTGTTAGCACAGCGGAATTAGAAAACTAAAACAAGAAAGCACAAGACTTACAGTAGTGGCTCAAGTGAAATGATCAAAGGAAGCTCACAGCCACAATCAGCGAAGAACAAGCACACTGCTTCGATCTTTCGGTAGATCACACCCCGGAAGCTATCCGGCTAAAGGATTCTCCTTCTCGGTGGAGTAACCTCTCCACAAAGTCTTTAACAGCAGTAAGAAATTAAGCACAAGACTTACAGTAGTGGCTCAAGTGAAATGATCAAAGGAAGCTCACAGCCACAATCAGCGAAGAACAAGCACACTGCTTCAATCTTCCAGAGAGTTTTTCTCCACAGTGTTTTTCACAGCAAGAGCACAAAAAGCATTGTTGCGAGAGCCTCTCCTCTCCACCTTCATATGCCTCTCTGCTCTGTAACGGATCGCGAATCCCTGCAACCGTCCACGACGCCGCCAATCACGCTTCTTCCTTGTCTGATTGTCTCAGCTCCCACCAATGGCATCCTCGTTTCCACTGGTACCTCTGAGCTTGAACCTATCAGCACAAGTCAAGCTGATTTCGACCAAACGGCTGCCAGCAGATCGCAAACGAGACGTTGCTACCAAAACTGGTTTGTCCGCAGCGAGACACAGCAAAAGCTTTTTCGTCGCCTTCTACTAATGATCCTTAATTTGAATTCACCCAACATCAAGTAATCTGTAACCTGTAACTTCGAGAAAGCTTACAGCAGATGGTTAGAAACGAAATAGGTAAAAGCAATCGCGAATCGAAACAATAAGAGAAAGCGCATGCAAAACAAGCCATACTGTGGATCGGTCCGACGCCCCTGTTATCGCCACCGATCGGGTGACCGATCAGTGGCTCGATCGGTCCCAAGACCGATCCACCCCTTCACGCGAATCTGGCATCGATCTGCGGACCGATCGAGAATACTCTGGATCGGTCCGTAGACCGATCGGTATCCGCCATCAGGCATCGTCCGATCGGTCCCCTGACCGATCAAGTATCCACTGCTATCGAGTGTTATCCGATCGGCCCCGGACCGACAAGATACACTCGATGTCATCGAGTTTTGCGATCGGTCCCCGACCGACCAAGATACACTCGATGTTATCGAGTGTTGCCTCGATCGGTCCGCAGATCGATCAGTAACGATCGACAAAGAGATCTGAACGTATGGATCGGCCTGACCGATCCAAAGCTGCGAGTCTCGAGTCAAGCTTCCAAGCTTGCCCCTCACCCCTGACGGTCCCAGAGCGTGCTACCGAACCCTCTCCGACCATACATGCCAAGCTTCCACACTGACTTCCCAATTGCCTGGTTTCACTCACCAGACTTTCCAACTGCCTGGCTTCACTCACCGGGACTTTCCAACCGCCTAACATCCCAGTTAGGCCTGCCTAGCTTCACTCACGTGACTTTCCAACCGCCTAACATCCCAGTTAGAACTTTCCCCGCCTAGCTTCACTCACTGAGACTTTCCGTGCCAAGCTCCTCACTTGGACTTTTCCCAATCAGGTCAATCAGGTTAACCAAGTCAACCTTGATTAGTAATTAATCTGAGTTAATTTAATATCTGATTCAAACTTAAATCAGTGTCAACATCAAAACAACATCCAGGTCAGACTGTATCAACAATCTCCCCCTTTTTGTTGTTTGACAACACAATTTAAGTTTAGATCAGAAAAACTCTCATATCCATAATTTCAGGGAAATTAAGATCTCCCCCTAAGATGGATATAACTCAGTTACCTTCTCCTCTTTTTTTTTTATATTGATTCAAAGAGGTCAAATCGTCTCTAAACTTAATTATTCTCTCCCCCTTTGTCAAACACCGAAAATGTGTAAAATAATGAATAAGACTGACAAGCACCTCCCTCTTTTAACCAATAACGCCTCAATCTTAATCCACATAAAAAAATACGGTATATGAAAAACAATGGCATATGAAACATCATAAGTGTATCATGAATAGTGAAGCATCATAAATAGCATGAATATAAGAAACACAGCTAACATCCAGTTCAGATAAATGTATCAAAGACATAGTATCAACAAAACAATCAAAACATAGAGAATGTCAGCCAACATCCTCATCAACAGTGTAATCTGATCGGACGGCTGTCCGATCAGGATCGATTTTAATGCACACAAAAAGGGTCTGATCGGTCCCCTTGACCGATCAGGAAACCCTCTGATCGGTGCTCGGATCGATCAGGTGTGAATCGTCGCGTGAGATCCTCCTGATCGGTCCCTGGACCGATCATTTGTGATTGTCGCGTGCCAGAACCTCCTGATCGGTCCCTGGACCGATCAGTGAGCCAACAGAAAGCACGAAGATATCTGGAGGACCCCTGATCGGACTGTGGACCGATCAGAGAGTCTCCTGATCGGTCGTGAGACCGATCAGTGTCTGATAATTCAGATTTCTGATATCTGAATTCGAGCAACTGATTTCGCAGTCGTTTCTCTCGAGAATTCTGAAAATTCAGAACTTCTCAAATTCAGAACACAGAACTTAAACATCTACGAACAAGAACATTTCCTAATTGCAAGCTCTGAAAGTCCTAACATTCTAGGTTTTTTTTATTAAGTTACAAGTTAGTTTCAGACATTTCAGAGTTTCAAAACCTGAAATATCCAACCCTGTCATGTTTAGTTTCAAATTTGTCAAAATATATCCTAAATTACTATTCTTACATTATCAACTCATCTTATCATTAAAGATACCAATCCAAAGTATCAATCAACACATCAATCATGATTAGATAATTTCTAGACAAAAGTCCAACCAAGATTCCTTGGTTGGAATATATGAGTAAGATCTAGGAGTCAAATACACATGAATTATGTAATGACCTTCCCCATACTCAATTTATGTCTCTTCAACCTACTTATTCAAGGGATGCATAGTACATTTTGAATAAATTGGTTGTTCCTAGCATCTCACCCCATTTCTAGCAAACAAAAATAATTTGTTAAACCTTATCGTTTGTGTGAGATGTCCCCAAATTGCCCAAATCAGTTTCCCAATTACTCTTGTCATCTTAATAGTCCTTATTGATCATGGTGAAGTTCTAATGACCTAAGGAGCCAAACACATTCCCAACTCCCTCCTTAAATGACTAAATTCATTCTCCGGAAGGGGTTTTGTGAAGATATCGGCTAGGTTTGACTTTGACTCAACATATGTGAGCACAATGTCTCCCCTAGCTACGTGATCTCTTATGAAGTGATGACGCACTTCAATGTGTTTGGTCCTCGAATGATGGACTGGATTTTTAGTTAGGTTGATTGTGCTAATGTTGTCGCATAGCACTTGTACACCCTTATAAGAGAGTCCATAATCCTCTAGGGTGTGTATCATCCACAACAACCGTGACACTCTCTCCCACGGCAATATATTCGCCTCTCGGTCGTTGAGAGAGCAACACAATGTTGCTTCCGACTTGACCAACTAACTAAACATGAACAAAAATTGGCAACCCCCACTTGTACTTTTCCGATCCAATTTGCACCCAGCATAATCTGAGTCGGTATAACTTATCAAGTCAAATGATTCAAGACGAGGGTACCAAAGACCTACTCTAATCAGGCCTTTAAGGTATCTCAATTCTCTTAACCGCATTAAGTGAGATTCCTCGCACAGACTGATACTCCAGCATACGCCCACAAAGAAAGAGTACGTCCGATCGACTAATGAGATATGAAGACCACCGATCATGCTTCTATATGCGTTAGATCAACCGATTTTCCACTCATCATTGTCAAGACGAGTGCTCGTCGCCATAGGAGTGGATACTTCCTTAGAATCACTCATTTTGAATTTCTTAAGCATCTCTTGAGTGTATTTTGCTTGATGGACATAAATGCCATCTCTAGTTTGTTTGATTTCTAGTCCAAGGAAGAATGTCAATTCTCCCACAAGACTCATTTCAAACTCACTTTCCATGTGAGTGATAAATTCATTTAAATAGCCCTTGTTATTTGAGCCACAAATTACGTCATCTCTGGGCTACAAAAATATTTTCACCATCTCGACGAAGAAATAGTGTTGGGTCTATTTGACCCCTTACAAAACCCTTTTCTAATAGATAAGTCGACAACCTTTCGTACCAAGCTCGAGGTGCTTGTTTTAGCCCATAAAGAGCTTTCTTGAGCTTGAACACGTGGTTTGGAGCTTCGGTATTCACAAACCCCGGTGGTTGTTCAACGTAGACTTCTTCTTTAATGAAACCATTTAAGAAGGCCGATTTAACGTCCATTTGATAGAGCTTGAAACCTCTATGTGCAGCAAAAGCTAGCATTGAACGAATGGACTCCAATCGTGCCACAGGAGCATAGGTCTCATCATAATCGAGGCCTTCAACTTGACTATAGCCCTTGGCTACTAGTCTTGCCTTGTTTCTTACTACCTCTCCCTTTTGATTTAACTTATTTTTGAAGACCCATTTAGTTCCAATAATGGTGGTCTTCTTAGGTCTAGGAACCAAGTCCCACACTTGGCTTCTTTCAAATTGACCTAACTCATCTTGCATAGCTATGACCCAATCAGGATCATGCAATGCCTCATCAACTAGTTTAGGTTCGATTTCTGAGATCAAAGCAACCTCATTCGACTCATTTCTGAAGAATGATCTAGTCCTAACCCCTTGTTGGATGTCTCCCACAATCTGGTCTTGTGGATGACTAGAGACTATCCTAGATTGCCTTGGAGTGGCGGTGCCTCATGAGTGGTCTCACTCGGCACAGGCAAGAGATCGATTGAGCCCTTCCTTGCCTTTGCTCATCATCTTCGAGTCAACTTCGACTCTTCCAATGTTTTGATCATTCAAACTTAGATTTCTAAGTTCGAATCAATTTCTCCTACATCCCTTGATCGATCATTTGATTTAGGGATTTCTTCAAATGCTACGTCCGAGGACTCTTCAATCAATTTAGTCCTCTCATTGTAGACTCGAGACTTTGTTGGTAAGAGAGTACCCGACCAATATCCCTCGATCAACCTTAGCCGTGAACTTCCCAAGATGGTCCTTGGTGTTTAAGATAAACACGCTACAACCAAACACCCTAAGATGTTTAATTGTAGGCGGTTTCCCAAACCAAAGTTCATGGGAGTCTTTCCTAAAACCTATGTATTAAAACTCGATTTTGACATAGCAAGTCAGATTCACTTGACCCAAGTAGCTTCGGTAGTGAGTACTCAAGCATGCTTCATGCACCTCAGGACTCGGTTCTTTCTCCACAACCCCATTTTTGTGGGGTCCTTGGAGTAGAGAACTCATGCCTATATCCCTTTTCTTGACAAAACTCTAAAACCTATGATTTTGAAATTCCCCACCACGATCACTTCTAATGGTTTTAATTGTTGTCGATTTTCATTTTCAGTTCTTCTACAAAAGGAAATAAAAATATCTATAGTTTGTCCTTATGTTTCAAGAAGAAAGTCCATGTGTATCTAGTAAAATCATCAACGATTACCAAACAATATCTACTTCCATTCAATGATATTACACTACTGCAATCAAAAAGGTCCATGTGCAATAAATCTAAAGCAGTAGATGTACTTACATTGCTTTTACCTTTATGGACAGCTTTTGTTTGCTTACCCTTTTGACATGCATCACATAGTTTGGTCTTGTGGAACTTGATGCTTGGTAAGCCTCGCACTAATCCTTGGTTGACCAACTTCCAGATGTTCTTCATGTTTACATGTGCCAATCTTCTATGCCATAACCAAGACTCTTCTTCTTTCGATATGAAACACTTAATCAAAGCATTAGTAGCACTTTTAAATGATACTTGATAAATATTGTCAACCCTTGTGCCTACTAGTACCGTGTCAAGTGTGTCAATGTGTTTAACCAAACATTGACTTGAATGAAATTCAATTGTGTAACCCGTATCACACAATTGACTGACACTTAGGAGATTAAAAGTCATCCCCTTGACTAGAAGGACATTCTTGATATGAAGACATTCGGATATATGAATGTCTCCAACTCCTACAACCTTAAGGCTACCATTATTACCAAAAGACACATTACCTCTACTTTTGTTTTGAATGGTTGTAAACAGTGATTTGTTCCCGGTCATGTGCTTGGAGCATCCACTATCAACAAACCAAGTTGATAGATGCTCCCCCTCGACCAATGCCTACAAGACACGGAAGATAGAGGTTTTAGGTACCCAAATCTTGGGACCTAATGCTTCTACAACGAAAGACCTAGGAACCCATGCCTTGGTCATACCTTTCCTAGTTCCATGAGCCCTAGAAACATGTGATCTACTATTTTGAGTTCTAGACATTAGAGAAATGAAACTCGACTCCTTGGGTTGATACCCTAGCCCGGCCTTGTTGTAGACTGCCCTTTGGGCATTTAGAATCATGTCTAGAGTCTTAGAGCTAGTTGAGAATTTCTCAAGCATTTTCTTGAGTTTCTCAACCTCACCCTTTAAAGCCTTGTTCTCATCCTCAAGGACTTCTAGATGTAGGTCATCGACCTCATCTTCCCTAAGGGTCCTTAAGGTTTTTACTTCTTCTTTTAACAATT
This sequence comes from Zingiber officinale, assembly GCF_018446385.1. Taxonomy (NCBI): domain Eukaryota; kingdom Viridiplantae; phylum Streptophyta; class Magnoliopsida; order Zingiberales; family Zingiberaceae; genus Zingiber; species Zingiber officinale. The sequence goes on from NC_056001.1 coordinate 36,137,536, forward strand.
TATTTTCTGTTTTTGACTTTTTAAGCAATGTAGATAAGTGAGTGATAGTTTTATAACACTTTTCTATATGAGAAGAGGTTACCTCTTCATCATCCGAAGATGATGAAGCCGTGGTTGAAGCGCTTGAGTCATCACTCTCGGATTCTGACTCTTCCCTTGCCATGAGTGCTCTTTTCCATCTTCTCTTCTTCCTCCGATGAGCTTGATGAGGACTCATCCCAAGTGGCCTTGAGAGCCTTCTTCTTCTTGGCTCTTTCCTCCTTCCTTTTGGCTCGTTCCTCCTTCCTCTTTAGTTTCGGACACTCGCTCCGAATGTGTCCTTTCTTGCTACACTCATAACATGTAACATTAGATTTATCAAAATTTTGATCATTAGTTTTACCTTTTCCTTTGTATCTTGACCTCTTCATAATCCTCATAGACGCCATCTCGGTTGATGATGATCCACTTTCATCATCGGATTCGAAGAAGAGGTGGATGAGGAAATCTCCTTTCTTTCTTCTTTCCTTCTTCCTTCTTCCATCCTCGCTCTTTGGTCCCGCAAATAAAGCAATACCCTTCTCTTTTTGACCTTTGTTAGAAAGTTCCATCTCACAGAAAAATTCATCTAGTTTAACAATGGAAAGATCCTTGGATACCTTGTAGGCATCTACCATGGATGACCACAAGGCATTCCTAGGAAAAGATTTAAGAGCGTACCTTACTAGGTCACGGTTTTCTACCCGTTCATCCACGGAGTGGAGACCGTTCATCCCATGAAGTTCACTCACCGTTTCATTGTCCTTCATGGTTAGATTTTGGAGCTGATTCAAGAATAGGTCCCTCTTGGCAATCCGAGAATCTCGAGTTCCCTCTTGGAGCTCGATGAGTTTGTTCCATGGGTCTCTTGCACTCGAACGGACCTACCTTGACGAGTTGGTCCTTGGCGATTCCACATTGCAAGGTGACCATAGCCTTGGCATCGGCTTGTGCTTTGCGGAGTTGTTCGGTAGACCACTTTGACGACTCGAGTTCCTTACCTTCTTCATCCTTTGGTGGTGTGAAACCTTCCTTGACTGAGAACCACATGGCTATGTCGGTTTTGAGGTAGTACTCCATGCGGCCCTTCCAATATTGAAAATCTGCTCCTTCGAAGTAAGGTGGACGGTTGGTGCTAAATCCCTCCTTCATGGCCATTGTTTTGCTCTTTGGGTTGTTAAGCGAAATGAAACACCGGCTCGATACCACTTGTTAGGACCTTAGATGGCTAGAGGGGGTGAATAGCCTCTTTGAAAACACTAAACACAAATTTCTTCAAGAACTTTGTTAGACAGTGAATTAGAAAACTAAAACAAGAAAGCACAAGACTTACAGTAGTGGTTCAGGGGATAATGCTCACTCGGCGTGTCTGTAAGGTGGACGAATCCTCTTGATCTTCGGTAGATCACACCCCGAAGCTATCCCGCTAAAGGATTCTCCTTCTCGGTGGAGTAACCTCTCCACAAAGTCTTTAGCAGGAAGAAATTAAGCACAAGACTTACAAGAGTGGCTCAAGTGAAATGATCAAAGGAAGCTCACACCACAATCAGTGAAGAACAAGCACATTGCTTCAATCTTCCAGAGTTCTTCTCCATGTGTTTTCACGAAGAGCACAAAAGCATCACAGAGCCTCTCCTCTCCACCTTCATACGCCTCGCTCAGAACGGATCTCCGCCAAACTCGCAGAATCCTGCAATCGTCCACGACGCCGCCAATCACGCTTCTTCCTTGTCGATTGTCTCGGCCCCACCAACGACATCCTCGCTTCCACCGGTACCTCGAGCTTGAACTATCGACAAGTCAAGTCGATTCACCAAACGGCAGATCGAACGAGACGCTACCAAAACTGGTTTGTGAGACACAAAGAAAGCTTTTTCGTCGCCTACTAATGATCCTTAATTTGAATTCACCCAACATCAAGTAATCAGTAACCTGTAACTCGAGAAAGCTTACAGCAGATGGTTAAAACGAAATAGGTAAAAGCAATTGCGAATCGAAACAATAAGAGAAAGCGCATTATTGTGGATCGGTCGGCAGACCGATCCACGCCTATTTATCGTCACCGATCGGTCCGGTGACCGATCGGTGCTGTCTGATCGGTCCCAAGACCGATCCACCCCTTCACGCGAATCTGGTATCGAAGCCTAATCGGTCCGATCAGCTGGATCGGTCCGTAAGACCGATCGATATCCACTCGCCTCGAGGATCATCCGATCGGTCCCGGACCGATCGGTATCCACCGATGTCATCGAGTTACTCGATCGGCCCCGGACCGATCAAGATACACTCGAGTGTGCCTCGATCGCAGATCGATCAGAATCGGATCTGCACCGATCACCGTACATCGTGCCACCGGATCGTCTGCACCGATCCAAAGTCGCGAGTCTCGAGTCAAGCTTCCAAGCTTCACTCGACGGTCAAGCGCTACCGAACCCTCTCCGACCATACATGCCAAGCTTCCACACTTGGATTTTGTCTGGTTTCACTCACGGGACTTTTTCTGCCTGGCTTCACTCACCAGGACTTTCCAACTGCCTAACATCCCAGTTAGGACTTTCCCACTGCCTGGCTTCACTCACCAGGACTTTCCAACTGCCTAACATCCCAGTTAGGACTTTCCCACTGCCTGGCTTCACTCACCAGGACTTTCCCGTGCCAAGCTCCTCGCTTGGACTTTTCCCAATCAGGTCAATCAGGTTAACCAAGTCAACCTTGATTAGTAATTAATCTGAGTTAATTTAATATCTGATTCAAACTTAAATCAGTGTCAACATCAAAATAACATTCAGGTCAGACTGTATCAACAACAATGTCCATGTCCCACTAGTCGAACGAACATGACACGATGGATGCCTTCAATTCTTCAGTTGGTCGGTGCAGTATGTTCTGATACTTTTGACAAGAGAAGCAGGTGGACATTGCCCGAGCGACATTTGCTTGCAAGGTAGGCTAGAAATACCCTATTAGTAGGATTTTTTCTTGCCAATGAACGACAGTTCGGATGACTGCCACAGGAACCTTGATGCACTTCTTGTAAGATGTACTAGATGTCTTTCGCTCTAACGCACTTGAGCAGGGGCCTTGAGAAGGCCCTTTTGTAGAGGCAATCTCCAATTAGTGTGAACCGCCCGACCTTCTTCTTGACTAACCGAGCCTGCTCACGGTCGGTTGGTGTATTGCCCAACTGGAGGAACTCGATCAAAAATGTCCTCCAGTCATTCGAGGTCCCTCCTTCAGTTGGCCTCTCGATATGAGCCACCAACAATACCTGCTCGATCGGCCTATCCAGCAATACGGGGTCAAGGAACTTACTAATTTTGCCAGCCCGTTCACGTACTGATTCTCCGCTCAAGGAATTTTTTAGATAATTACTTTTTGAAATCTGGCCTTCAACTTTTCAAACGCCTCAGCATATAACCTTAGCTTGACATTGTTTATTTCGAAAGTCCCCGACAATTGCTGTGGTGCGAATTAAGAGTCTGAATGGATAAGGACTCGGGTGGCTCCTACATGCAAGTCACCTATAAACCGGCGATCAATGCTTCATACTCTGCCTTGTTTTTTGTGGTCCGATAGTCCAGCCGAATGGATAGTTGCATTCGATTGGCCCGTGGTGATATCAGAAGTATGCCCACGCTGCCGCCCTTCTTGGTGGATGATCCGTCCATATAGATTTTCCAGGTTACCTCTGGCTCGACATTCTGTACATCTGTCATAAAATCGACTAAGGCTTGTATCTTAATCGCCGATCTGGGCTTGTATTGTATTTCAAATTTGCTCAGCTCCGTGGTTCACTTGATGAGATGATAGGACGCTTTAGGATTGAGAAGAACCCACTCTAGAGCGCTGTTGGTTATTACAATTATAGGATGCGATAAAAAGTATAGACGTAACCTCTGAGCGGTGAGGACTAGCCCGTAGGCCAGTTTTTCGAGACAGGTGTAGCGACATTCGACATCTTTCAATATATGGCTAAAAAATTACACCAACTGTTGTTCAGTGTCGTTCTGTCGCACCAAAGATGAGCCAACCGCCCGCTCTGTGGACGACAGGTACATCCAGAGTGGTTCACCAGCGATGGGCTTTGCCAGTGCAGGTAAGGAGATTAGATAACTCTTAAGCTCCTCCAGCGTTTTATCACACTCAGCGTCCCAATGAAATTTTGTAGCTCGGCGGGAACCTTGAAGAACTGGTGGCTCCGGTCAGATAACTTAGAGATGAACCTTGATAATGCTGTGATCCGCCGGGTCAGCCGCTGAGCCTCCTTGAGGTTGCGAGACATGCCTTGGAACGCCTTCAGTTTATTTGGATTCGCCTCGATCCCCTGCTCGGTCACTGTAATCGAGGAAACGTCCACTCTTCGCTCCGAACAGACACTTGTTTGGATTGAGCTTGATTCCATACCTCCTCAGCGTACGACAGGTCTCCTCGACATCTGCACAAAGATCAGTGGCCCGGAGGGATTTTATTAGAATGTCGTCAACATATACCGCTATGTTCCGACCAATCTACTCACGGAACACCTTATTCATCATCCTCTAGTAGGTGTCCCCCACGTTCTTCAATTCAAACGACATCACATTGTAGCAGAAGGTCTCGTCGGTCGTGATGAAGCTGACCTTCTCCTGATCTTCTTTAGTGAGTCAGACCTGGCGGTAGCCCTGATATGCATCCAACATGCAGATCAGTTCACATCCAGTCGTCGGGTCCACCATCTGATCAATGCGCAACAGCGGATAATAGTCCTTCGAGCAGGCCTTGTTCAAATCTTGAAAGTCAATGTAGACCCGTCATTTATTGCCTATCTTGGAAACTAGCACCACAATAGCCAGCCAGCTTGGGAATTGTACCTCGCGTATGTGGCCGGCCTCCACCATCTTTTCTACTTCCACTAAGATTATCTGATTTTGATCCGAACTGAAGTCCTTTTTCTTTTGTTTCACTGGCCTTGCGACCGACCAGACATGCAGGTCATGCTGGGCGATGGGCGGTGAGATGCTCTCGAGCTCATGCGTTGCCCATGCGAACACATCGTGACTCTGCCTTAGATAGGCAACGAACTCCTTATGCTCCGCACTCAGGTCGGCTGCAATGAAAGTCGTAGCTTCTGACCGGCAGGGGTGCACTTGGACTTCTTCTTTCTCGTCATAGACTAGGGCAGGAGGCTCTTCCGGATTTGCATTTACCTCGAGCCGTGGAGCCTTCCGCACAACTCGTGACTCAGCCTTTTACCATCTCGACCGCCGAGCAGCCAGCTAAGCGCCCTTGACTTCCCCGACCAAGTTATCCACGGGGAATTTGATCTTCTGGTAGAACGTGGACACGACAGCTTGGAACTTGTTCAACGCCACTCCGCCCAAAATAACATTGTAGGCGGACGGGGCGTCCACCACGATGAAGTTCATCGTCCTCGTCCTTTTGAATGGCTCCTCTCCGAGGGATATGGCCAATCTAGCCTGGTCGATCGGCAATACCTTATTGCCCATGAACCCGTATAAGGGAGTTGTCATGGGTTGTAGCTCGTTCCGATTGATTTGCAGTTGATCGAAAGCTTTTTTGAAAATGATATTCACCGAACTATTATAATTAGCGATTACTGCTTTGATGATCAGGGCGTCATCATGCGAGACCTCTACTACCTCCAGGTCTTGAGACCAAAACTGATCTCTAGTCCTTCCGCCACTGCTTTGCTGCATCCAACGGCGTGAATTTCTAATCGTCAGGCGTGCGATTTCCGAGCCCGGTTAGAGTCACCGCTAGTCGGTCCTCCTGCAATCATCCTAATGCCCCAAGCGGCATTGTTACGGCTTTCTTCCTCCCAAGCTGACGAGCGTTCCCGCTCGGCAGACACTCTGGCAGGCCTTTGATAGTCTCCATGCTGATGCCATTGTCGGTGCTCTTCAATTGTCGACCTCCTTTCTTCACACCGCCCTTCCACTCGACGGTGATGGTGTCTATCGGGCGAGGGGGATTGGCGGGAAAATCTCGATGAAGCCACTCGGCGAGGATTCGGCTTGAAACTTCCCTCTACGAGTCCTTGGGAGAAGGAGCTTATCAAGATCTCCGGTGTGGCTGATGGAACTTCCATTACCACTTGGTTAAACCTTTTGATATAGGCTCGCAGTACTTTCTTGGCCCCTTGCTTGACTGCAAATAAATTGACATTTGTTTTCTGATGGCGACGACTACTCGCAAAGTGTTGCAAAAACACCGATCGGAAATTTTTGAAGCTTTGGATGGATTCGATCAGCAACCTCTTGAACCACCTTTGCACGAATTCGGATAGCGTGGTGAGGAATATACGACACTTGACTCCATCAGTGTATTGGTCGAGCGTCACCACATTATCAAATTTGATGAAGTGATCTTCAGGGTCGGTTGCCCCCGTGTATTCCCCGATCATCAAAGGCCTATAATGGTGCGACAACTGGTCATCGAGGATCTCTTGGGAGAACTGCTGGTTAATATGCTCGGGAGAGGTATCGAGTTGAGGTGCTTTAACTTTTCGCTCATCTTGGACGGGCGCGTCATCTGATGAGGAGCTGGGTGTTCGTTCCGCTTGGTCTTGCTCTTCTGATGGCGTGCGGAATAACACACAATGGTAAGGGATGGGCGCGTCTCGGGAGATGCCGGTCGGCCTGCTGCTTTGCTTCCCGCCGGCTTGACCTTTCGCTCGAGCTCTGGGTTCAGCGTGTTGACCGTTCCTGATGCGGCGGGATCGTCTGCTCAGCGTCCAGCCGCTATCTACTGCTGCTCCATCATCTTCGCCGCTCGGGCTTGTATCAACAACTCCAAGTCTTTTTGTGTTAGCGTCACCGTAGTAAGTCGTCCAACGTCCTCCATCTTCATGCCTCGGATTCAGGTAAACTTCCCATAGACTGCGCCAAATGTGATCCTGTCCGAAAACGGAGATGGTGGCAAACTAGGGATGTGGCAGGAAAGTTGACTAAGCGAAGACTCCATGCAAGCCTGTAACGCAAAGTCGTTAGTGTTGGGCTGAGAAGGGTTCTCGGCGATGACCCTCCGATGCTCAAGTCAGTTTCCGATGAGTAGAAAAATGGAGAACTGTAGCACGAGCGTGTAGAAAATGAAGTTGCGCATACCTCTACATGTAGATAGGAACCCTCTTTTATAGTGTCACTGTAGTGTTCGTGATCGCATCTCAAAGCGTAGACATATTTTCTTAGATGTCGTAGGAAAAGATAAGTTAAAAAGTATTCCTGACACTATTCCTTAAGCAGTCGTGCAACTTTCTGATGTGACGGCCTAGAAGATTCTAAAGTACGATGTGCTGCTGTCAGCGACACAAACTCCCAAGAGGACGAGGATATTATGGGATATTTCGTGGGATTACACGTGGCCGATCAATCACTTCTCGATCGGGTAATCCCCGTCTGGACATAATGCATAGAACCATTGTCCTGTTTTTCGTTCGGCTATACTATCGTTGGAGAGCTATCCTTGCTCCAGCCGAACATGTCTCCTGCTCGGGAGTAGCGGTTTGGGGGAGATGTTGCTTGGCTATCAACCTTAATTGAGAGCTTTCCCAGAGCGGCATTCGGGCTTGACTGGAGCCGACCGGGTGGTTGTGCCCGGTCGGACAGACTATGCTGTCGCTCGACTTAATTGGTTTGTTTCTTGAATCGGGGCCTCTGACTATTCTGACTTTGACCTTCACGTCTTCTATTTTTTTTTTTCACTTTGATCCACTGGTGCTTCAAAAAGTTGAGTTTTATTGATGCATTCTTATCTTGATCAAGGGAGACATATTGAAGTTATTAATGAGATAAAGTCCACTTTTGTTGATGCATTGTTGAAAGCCTGCTGATGCATAAAATTGAGCAACACTGGAATCAACAGGTAGCAGGTAGCATTGCTGCGGTCTCCTCATCTCTCTATGTGGGCAAGGCTGGTCCCATGGTGCACACGAGTGCTTGCATTGCATCCATACTTGGACAGGGCGGGTCTCGGAAGTACAAGTTGACTTGCACATGGTTGAGGTACTTTAAGAACGACAGAGACCGACGGGATCTTGTCACCTGCGGAGCTGGTGCTGGTATGGCTGCTGCTTTTCGCGCACCAGTTGGTGGTGTTTTGTTCGCGCTGGAATGTGTATCATCATGGTATCATGCTACTTCATATCTTCCTTATGCCGCCTTTTATCTTTGCTTGCATTGAAAATTTCCTTTAGAAGTTGATAAACATAGGTTGAGGTTTGTGTGCAATGATTAAGATTTTATCTCCCTGATCAAATGTCATACATATAATTTGATGAAGGATTATAAAAATTTTAGGCACATTAGTGCTATTATCAGTTTAGAATTTCAATTGCCTGCCTTTTGGTTCTATTCTCATAATTGATATATAGATAAGTGATAACTTGTCTGTGAAGGTGGCGAAGTGCACTGCTATGGAGAGCCTTCTTCACTACAGCAGTCGTTGCGGTTGTGCTCAGGGTGCTAATCAATATTTGTAGAAGCGGAAAATGTGGGTTATTTGGGAAGGGTGGCCTTATCATGTTTGATGTCACTTCAGAGGATGTCCCTTATCACCTAGTCGACTTAACTCTGGTCGTCATTCTAGGAGTAATAGGAGGAATCTTCGGAAGCCTGTACAATTTCCTCCTCGACAAGGTTCTTAGATTCTACACTCTTATTCATCAGTATGTATTCCTCTCTTCTCAGATCACATTGTACACTTCGATCTTCTGCTTTGACTGCGAAGATTCATCCATATCTTCTACTCATCTTCAGGAAAGGCCATGTCTACAAATTTCTTCTAGCTGCTTCAGTTTCCATATTCACCTCATGCTGCCTATTTGGATTACCTTGGCTCGCATCTTGTAAGCCTTGCCCGGCTGGATTAGCAGAAGCTTGTCCATCAATAGGCAGGTCTGGAAATTTCAAGAAGTTTCAGTGTGCTCCCGGCCATTACAATGATTTAGCTAGTTTATTTTTCAACACAAACGATGATGCGATAAGAAACCTCTACAGTCTCAACACCGACACTGTGTTCCAGAAATCTTCGGTCTTTCTATTCCTCGTGACAACTTATTTTCTTAGCATCATCAGCTATGGCTTGGCACTTCCCTCCGGGCTTTTCGTGCCTGTTATTTTGTCCGGTGCAACTTTAGGACGTCTTACCGGTATGCTCATGGGCTCACATGCAACTCTTAACAATGGTCTCTTTGCGGTCATTGGCTCAGCTTCCCTTCTTAGTGGTACAATGAGAATGACTGTTTCGGTCTGTGTAATTATGCTAGAACTAACCAACAATCTCCTACTTCTTCCTCTGCTCATGCTGGTTTCACTGATATCGAAGACCGTAGCTGATGCTTTCACTGCCAACATCTACGACCTGATCGTGAAGTTGAAGGGTCTGCCTTACCTTGAATCACATGCCGAGCCATATATGAGGCAGCTCACGGTCGGTGATGTGGTTGGAGGCCCTTTGCAAGTATTCAACAGTGTCGAAAAAGTCGGCAACATAGTTCATGTGCTCAAGGCCACTGGTCATCATGGCTTCCCTGTGGTAGATGAGCCTCCCATTTCTGATTCACCTGTACTTCTCGGCCTCATTCTCCGTTCGCATTTACTCGTTCTGTTGAAGAAGAAGCAGTTTGTTCATACTCGAGCAATTTCGAGTATTGACACTACAAAAGAGTTCTCAGCTGATGATTTCGCTAAGCGTGGTTCTGGTAAAAATGAGCTCATCGATGCCATTGAGCTGACTGCTGAAGAGATGAATATGTATGTTGATTTGCATCAGTTCACGAATACTTCACCTTATACTGTTGTCGAGACGATGTCGTTGGCGAAAGCTCTCATACTTGTCCGCGAAGTCGGCCTGAGGCATCTCTTGGTTATTCCGAAGTCCACTTCGGTACGAAATGCGTCTCACTTAAACTCTCTTTGCCTCTGCCTATTTCTATGTATGTTTCTTGAGTTTGGTTACTTATGCTAGCTTTCATTTAGTGTATCGCCGATTATATTCAGTCTTTTGATGCTCATGTTGCTATATGACAATGTCCTTTTCAACTCTTGCAGGGGATGCCTATCGTTGGCATATTGACAAGGCATGATTTTATGCCGGAGCATATACTTGGGCTGCATCCTTGTATACTAAAGAACAAATGGAAAAAACTACGGTTTGGGAGATTAAGCATGGTGAAATTTTTTAATGATCTTCGTGATTGGTTCAAGAAATGACAGCTAAAATCCTCCCGTGGAAGTGAACTATCGGTGTGTTTTGATCCAGAATACTAAGCCTCTGTTTGGATGGAGTGGAGCAAGGTTCATTAATGTAAGGGGAAGGGAGGGAAAGGAAAGGGAAGGAAGGAGAAAGTAATATATCTATCTTATCCTTGTTTGGAAGGGAGGGAAAGTTCATTTGAGAGTAAAGGGATGGAAATGATGATTAAATATATAAATTTACAAAAATATCTTCTTATTTTTTTAATAAATCTGCATGTGAAAAAATAAAAAAGGATAAAATTAAAATAATTTCTTCTTCCCCTTCCTTACACCCCAAATTGGGGTGTAAGAAATTTCGCTGATTCCCGAGCATGCAAGGAGAAGCTTTACCCTTCTCTCCCCTTCCCCTCCATGACTCACTCTCTTCCAAACAAGTATAAAAATTCTTTTTCCCCATGTTTACCCTTCCCTCCCCTTTACTCACCTCCTCCCAAACATAGGGTAAGATCATTTGATTTTGTTGGCATTTTGAGGCAGCGAGATCTGTAAGTTCCTTCTCTACAGAACTAGATACTTGTTCCATGATTTCATAATGAATTTGTGGAGGATAGAAACAAGAAGCATAACTAATATTTAAAGACAAAAGCATAAAACATCAAATATCTATTAAAGAAAACACTAACCTTTTACTTGTTATATCCATTATTATCCGTTGAGCATTCTGATCGACATAGCAAGAACAATCACCATTAAACCACTTGAAGTGTTTAATCTCCATATATTCTTTCCATTTATACCAATTAAGTTTTTTCAATGTCATTAAATTTCTGTCTATTCACAATTACAACAATGTATTTATTTATGAATGTCAAATAAACATTACACTTATTTATGCACATTGGCTAACAAATGAATGAACAACCCTAGTCAAGTTGTTTATGCTACTGGCCAAATCCTCCCAACTCCAAGTTGTTGGGTGATAGGCTTTATCTTCAAAGCAGGGCTGATGGCAAGCAAGCTCACAAAGCAATCCACGGGCACCCTCATACCCCAAACATTGATCGCTTCAAGTTTACGACACTTATTGACAAGCTCGATGAGGCCATGTTCTGTGACATGGCGACAACTCCATAGAACAATAGTCTAAAATTTAAGGAAACATAGTCAGGGAAAGTAGTAATCATCACCATTATTATGAATATCATTCCATTAGGAGTACGAAAATTAGATTGCATAGACATTATTTAGTTTCCCTGTGAATGATATGCTGGTCAAAGAAAACAAGGTTTCCATCTCGCTGAAAAACTAGGAAATGAATCAAAATTTTGTATGAGACCGTTGTGCTTAGGGTTGTAAATGAACTGAACATTCGTGGTGTTTGGTTTCATAAGAGTTTGTTTATATTCGTTCAATATACACAAAATCAATTAAATGAACAAGCTTGAACAACTCCTTTAACTAAAGGAACAAACTTGAACACATATGTGCTCAACTCGTTAACGTTCATGAACAACGTTCATCAATAAAACTCTCATCAACTTACTAAATAAATAAAGAAGCTTTCAAAATGAACAAACAAATTTGTATTATTAAGCTTAATAACTAATCATACAAATTTAAAATGTAAAAATTTCAAATAATCAAAAAAGTTTGAGAGATCGATGACATCTATACCAAGCTTAAGCCAAGCTCAAACTTATAAAAAAAGAAACCAAGCCAAGATGAACAATCATTTTAACCGCTTGGTTCATTTTAGGTTCGGCTCGGCTCGATTATCTTATCAAACAAGCTTGAACACCACAAAACTTGGCTCAGCTTGACTTGTTTATTGAAATTTTGTATTTCAAGTACTGATAGTCATGTGGGAGAACATGTTTAGTATGAACTAGTTTTGCATGTATTCATGTAGGACTCATGGAACAATGGAACTAAGGCATCAAACTAAAGCAAATCGATAAGAACACAATTGTATAATCCATCCATCATAAGGCAGATGTTGCAAATTCAGTAAGACAAGGGAAGGAACGAAAAAATAATGACAATAGGGTTTAAACAATCAGTGGATTTGAAAACCTGATAGGATAATAATTTTTAGCTGATCTTAAGTTCCCAACTGTAATTTTGAGAATCATGAAATAGCCAAGTAGCAAGTAATGCATTTAGGAGAATACCTTGATATGTGGACAACTATGGGCAACAGCATACAGTGATTCATCTGTGATAAATGTACCACCAATATTTAGGTGTTGTAAGGAATTAGCTCTTGACACCTGAATAAAATCAGATATAAGTGATCGCAGATAGAATTTGCAAGATACTACTGGTTCAAATTATGCAATTTACAAAAACACAGAGTCAGAAATTGGATCCAAAAGAAAATATTACTCAATAACGATGGAAGACATTTGCAAGAATGAGAGCACCTCATTGGATAAGTCATGCTTTTAGTAGCTGAGATTTGATTGTCCAGGATGTCCATGTGTATGGCGAAACAATACATTCATGAACTCAAAACAATCATGCTAATGGTATGTGACATGATTCACATGAATAAATGAACTGTCAGTTTGAAAGAACAAATTGCATTAGCATACACAATAACAATGAATTTATCTGTGTTGTCTGCCTTATTGAGTTCATAACCTAACTGAAATGGCGCAATTACAGGTCACTGATCAAACTTCGAGTTTGTGAATTGTAACATCATGGAGAAAGAGGCTAGCAGGATAATGGAAGTGATAGGCATCAACTTATTAGTTGATCACAGAACATTGTCAAAACTTGCTCAACATCTTCCTAATTAAAGATGGTTTGGTACCAGCAATAGGTATCTCAATAAGGAAGATAACTTGATGATGATGAAAAAAAGTCAACTGATGAGAAAAGTAAGCTAAAATAAGATGGGTCAACTAGAACAACATAAGGAAACGTACAACTCAGAACCACTTAAATAGACAATTGACCTATAGTTCTTCCAAGGTTACTTGTCCAACTTGAGCAATTGCTCACATTGCTTAAAAAATGACCTTAAAGATACAACCAGAAAAAAGAAAATGCTACTCATCTTTTGCAGAAGCCTTTCACTCAACCGATTTAGCATATTTCTACTATCTCAACGATCATAGGAAAACATGGTTTTATGTATATTTGAACTTTCAGACACAATCATGGTCCATGGGATATTGCAAGAATCATAAGGGAGAAGTACTAACCAATTGAATTACTCCTTTGTCAGTGATTCCGGCCACGCCCCACAGCGATATTGATAATAGATTACCAACGCATTTTGTTTGTGAAATCTTATACAGCCCTAGGTCAGTTATCTGGCAACCCCAGCAACTCCTGGAACTACAGCAGAAAAGCAGTTTCCATCAAATTAAAAAGCTAAATATAAAGAGGGCAAAAGTTTCCAAATTTCTAAGAAGAAGAGCAAATTCTTCAAAGTACAAATATAACAACTATTTGATCTCTTCAGCCTCAATTGACGACCAAAATCAGTGTTTTTAAGCAAAATAGCAGACGGAAAGCAATCGAAATAGAGCAAGGCAAGGGAAGGAGAAGACGATACACATCCAGCTCCGTGATATTGTAGGCAGCCCGCACGACCCTGGAGGCGGACTCGTCATCGACATTCCACCCGGCGAAGCTGAGTCGCTCCTTCCTCGCCAGCGACTGCACCACTCCTCGCCGCCACTTCCGACAGACTCCGCTCGCCCTAGCAAGTTCAAACCCCCCAATGAAACAGAAAGATTCGATTCGACGACGACAACAACAACAAAATATAGGGCTTATCGGATCGTTACTGTGCCAAATCCTTGAACGAGAGGGTGAGAGAGAAGATGTGGGCGAGGAGGTCGACCGGGAGCCGCTCTATCTCGGACTCCATCTCCGCCTGCATCCCCACCGCCTCGCATCGGGGGTTATATGGGCGGCGGAGACGAGAGAGAGGACGCAGCGAAGGCGTTCTACGCTATGTGCACATCCGCCCGTCATCGTTACCACAGCGGCGAGACGTTTACTTAATTGAATGGAGAATTTCAAATCTACTTTTCAAAAAGGCCCTTAGTTCACGATTATCAAATTGCTTTTTATTTCTTTAGGCAAGAATCGTGGTGAAAAAAAACATAAAAAAAACATCTCATCAAAATTTTTATTCCCAAATTAATGGTCAAAATTACTACATTGTCGATCAAAATTGTTTTAAATTTGGTAAAAAAAAAATATTCAAGTATTAAAACAATGATATGCCAAAAAAAAAAAAAAATAGAAATGTTCAGGATAGACACATAAATTTATAATTTATCATTTCATTTCTTATGGATCACATCATTTTATGTATTTATCCTTGATTATTTACTTAAAATTTTTTCACTGAATATATCAGTTTTCTAAAGTTATTTCAATGTTGGTGAAAATTACTCCATATTGAAAATATAAAAAGAATGTTTTTATCCTAATTTTTTTCCTAAATTGTTCCTCTTAATAAAATAAAATGATTAAAATTGTTAGTCAAAATTTGTTTTTTTTTTTAATATTTATCAAAACTATTTTAGTTTTGGTCAAGTTGTTCATATTTGACCTGAAACAAGTTGAATCAAAGCAATTTGATGGAGAAAGCATTATTGGATAATTTTAAAATATTTTAATATAGTTAAAAGTATTATAATATGATATTTTTAAACTAAAAATACAATATATATATTTTTTAATTATTTAATTTGAGATGCCCTCAATGATAATTAAAATAAAAAGGCACTCTTTTAAATTTTCCCAAGAATATTGTTGATACTAATTATTCTATTTTAATAATTCAAATTAATATTTTTTATCAATAAATATAAATACATTAAACTAAATATTTAAAATTATAAATTTTTCAGATGCCCAACAAGAGATTATACTGCAAATTGATCATCAAATTTCACTCTAAATTTCAAATTAATATTTTTAATTGATTGTGGAATTATTCTTATGAAAGGATATTTTTTACCTTTAGGACCAAATATAGATTTATCCTTGCAACGTAATGTAAACGTTTCATAATTTACAGACAAATACTTGAAACTTAGAAAACGATTCTTCCATGATAAAAAAGAGATCTTTGAAGAAAGTTTTCGGAGATGAGCAGAGACTTCATGAGCAATAGGAAAAGCTGAACTTTTTGATCGCCAAAACGCAAAAGGCAACAACGCCAACTGATCATTTTGCTAAAGGCAGAACGAGACATTACAAATTCTAAAAGACAAGGATTTCAGTCGACGGAAAACAATCGGCGAATTATTATGGAGAATATCGAAACGGGCGAGAAATTTTCAGAAGCAAACAGAGAAATTCATGAAACTTGGAATTTGGGAAAATGTTCGAAGATGAACAAAGGCAGCTCAAAGATGAACAGAGGCTTCATGAGCAACTGCAAAGTTCCAATTTTTATCCACCCCAAACCATCAAACCCTAGCTAATGACTTCCACACAGGATAGACAACAGAACAAGCCAAATCCCTAGAAAAAAGATTCAATCGAAAAGAGGACACATGTATAGACGGATAGATGGATGGATGGATGGATTGATATATTGATACGTGCCTTTGTTGATTAGACTCCGTAGCGGGCGTCGGCGAATTTGTTCTTGATCCACTTGAAGCTGTTGCTGAAGGAGGACTTGAGCTTGCGCTCGACGGCGAAGGAGTTGTAGGAGGCGACGCGCCGCTTCCGCTTCAGCTCGGGGTCCGCCGCGCTGGCGAAGCCCTCGCCCTTCCCGCTCGGCCCGTTGAAGCTGTACGAGGTGGAGAGGTTCTCGTGGCCGGATCCACCGCCGGCGACGGAGGAGTAATAGGAGGAGTCCGGGAACGACCTGCACTTCTCCATGCGGGAAGGAAGGGAAAGCAGAGGATCGAGGAAGGAGTAGAGCTGTAGAGATGAGGGGATTCTAAATTCAGTGTAACAGAAGAGGGAAAGGATTGAAGGTGGGACCACCCTTTTAAGTGGGGTGCGGGGGTGGCCCACCTTGTTGGTTAAATTACTCATTAAGATTTGGAATAAAAAAAATGACAAGCTAAATTAGTATTTTATTTTTAAAATATTATCTATAAAATTACAAGTTCAACTATTGATAAAAAGCGTACTTGTACATTTAATTTTTAAATTTTCCAAAAAAAAATATACTTGTTTCCCATTTTAGTCTCCCAACAATGGACCATAAGATGAATTTAAAATTATGAAATTTGTAAAAGACACACTTAAACGTACTTGTCTCCCCATTTAGCCCTTTCAAATTTTGTTTTTTCGAAATAGGGTGATGCTGATTTTTGAAATGCAACACCATAACAATGGATTGTTGATTTTTGTCCTTCCAAGTATCAAGGATAGCTATTCAGAATAGAATCTAATAAAAGATTAAAAAAACATTTGATGCAATCATGCTTGAATTTGAAGAAAAAAGAGAAGATTTTGCTAACATAAATACGATATCAAATGCAAAAAATTGAATGATAGTTCAGACTATAATCAAAGAAAGTTTAGTTGGAGATCACTCATTGTCCATAGTGGATGTGAAAGCAAAAGCTCACTGGGTGGTGGTGGTGATGATGATAAAGGACCCTTCATAAGTTGCTTGGGTGCCCACTTGCATGGTGACCAAACAAATATTGCACTGTCACCACCATCACCTCTATCTACTCATTCCTCTTTTGTCTACTCAATTTTTTTTTTCTTTCAACCAAGATATTCTTGTATAGACAATTTATCAAAATATTTACACAAAAGGATTAGTTCTCTTCTTATTCTTTGTTTCTATTTGTTTGATAAACAGGAAAATAATCTTAGGGATCCTTCCATGATAGCTTTGAACTAAATTAAATAGCACACTGAATCTGAAAATATGCTTTTCTGATCATAGGACATCATTTAAAGCAAAGAGTACAATGGATCATCTAAGTTCTGAAACTTCAAATAGAATAATAGCCATATATAAGTTCTTTCAAATGTTTCAAGTTGCTAAAATTTGTTAACGTGAGTAAAACAGGAACTGTATGGTACTACTATTGAGGTTCATACCTTTTAGAATGAGGCAAAACGTGCAACCAACTCATCGTATTCCGGTAGTCTCGGATGCACTCGAATGCCATTTGAACTTAGCATGTTGCCCTGCATTGATTCGACTCGAGCAGAGACCTTGGAAACTACTTCAGATTGCCCAACCGGTTCAGGTGGCGTCGAGGTGGTTCTATCTAGAGGAGGTGCAGATGCTCTTGGTCTATCTGAATCAAGAACATGATCTCTCAGAGGATTCCTGTTTGTCCATGTTTTGTGGGTGCATCCTCTCGGAGTCCCTTTTCTGCTATAGTGAATCAAGAGCCTATCCATGACCATTTCATCATTGTCGTACTCATCACACCTTGCAGCATCTTGCCAGTCCTTGTTTCTTCGAGACTTAGTTGGTGTTGGTGTTCGGGTCCTCTCTGCACGTTTGCAGTGGTCTACGGAAGTGTCCATCTGACCATAAAACTCACTAATTGTGCCAGCACTTCTCCATCCTGTACGTCTTCTCTGGTTGTCCATCCGACCCTCTGAAGGCTCCCTTGCGTATCTAGTTGTGATCTTCCCCTTGTCATAGTAAACACAGATGTCATCCTCATTCTTCTTGCCTCTGTGCTGCCTTCGGTTGTCTAACTCTTGATGAATGGGTTCATTTCCATGCCTATTACTGGTGTGGCTCTCCTCATAGTATTCAACTTTATGACCAACGCTCTTCCAACTAGAATGCCTCCTGCTGTCCTTCTCGCCAACAATATGTTCTCTCGGAAGCCTAATTCTGGTCTTCCCGTCATCATAGTAATCACAATCGTTACCAGAACTATGCCTACTTCTATGTCGTCTTCTTCGGGTGTCCAACTCATTGTCGATGAGTACAGTTGGATGTCTATCAACAGTGTTCCCCACATCATAGTACTCCTCAATGCAACCACCGCTCTTCCAGCTTGCATGTCTTCTTGGGTTGTCCATCTCATCATCAATTGGTTCTCTTGGATGTCTACCGCTGGTCTTCCTGTCATGATAGTAATCGGCATTGGCACCTGCAATGTGCCTGCCTTGATCTCCTTTTCTGGTGTCTACTTCACCTTCAATAGGTTCACCATGATATCTCTTTATTGTTTTCCCGTTGTCATAGTAATCGTTAATGCTACTGGCACTTTGCCTTCTTGTATATCTTCTTCGATCTCTTGGGGTCCGGCTTCTGTTCTTCTCATCATAAAAGGCTCTATCAATTATTTCAGTTAGCACACTGTCATTAGCCTCACTGACTGTTAATTTCTGCAACTTCCTCTGCAACGAATTACCTGTGCTTGCCGGATTGCCAAGAATTTCATCCTTGCGATCATCAGAAATGACATAAGGTTTGGTCGGACAAGTAGAATCCAGTTTTTGAATGGCTTTAACATCATTGAATGGTTTTACATAAGGTGGAACCAAACTGGCTGGTTGCCTTTTCTTTTCACCGGGATACACCATTTCGGCGTATCTTTGAGAAGAATCATACTGCGAGCCATTTCTGATCTTCTCCTCCACTTGGAGGTAATTATTACTCCAGTTCGATTTGGCATATGGAGGGATGACTTGTTTCTCATTTAAAGGCTTCATTAAGTAAACTCCTTCCTTCTCAGGAGCAATTGGGTCCAGCTTTTCCAGCACTTTTGCTGTCTTATTATACCAAACACCTTTAGTCTCATTATTTCCATCTGTCTGATTGCTTATTTTATTATCATACAGAGGCATTACCCCGTCGTCCAGATATGGCTTCACATTCTCAATCTCAATAGCTTCTGCCTTTCTTGCCTTCTCACACGGAGCATTGCTAGGACTAACAGTTGAAATCATATGATTATCCTTCGAATCTGTTTGCCGATGCCACTGTTCAATGGTCGTAGCCTTTAGCTTACACTTTTTCCTAGGTAAAGATTGGACCTTTGTACCTTCAGTCGACATTATCCGAGTTGCATTATTCACAGAATGAAGAGGCACAACTTTCTTAGGTTGTTCCTGAAATGTAAAGCAGCAGCGTTAAGTTAATTATAGGAATGCAATTTGCGTCAAACAGCAAATGTACCAACAAAAAAAACTGTAACAGATATTTGTTTTATTAGCAAGGCAAATAGTTTTTTACTCTATCAGAACTCACATATTTCCTTGGAGGGGAATTAGATGGTTTATGTTCAAATGCCCAAGAATCCCATCTAACAGAAAACTCTTCTGCTATATTTTGCATCATTTGTAACTTGTCTTCCTTGGAAAATGTTTTCTTCTGAATTTTCTCAACAAACTGGAAAAAAACCATTCTAGATTATGAGAACATAATTCACAATATAACATATTTAGTAAGAAAAGCATAAAGAGTTGAGAACCTCAGCATTTACGAATGATTCCATAGGACCCCCATATCGATTTGTAAATATACGCCTAAGATCGCATAGTTCTGGTAGATCAGAGAATCTAGCTGCAGCAAAAATCAGAGTTGACACAGCTTCCACTGCTCCTTGAGGGCATTTCCTATGAATATAAATATCAACTAAAGTTTGATGAAATGTAGAAAATAGCAATCAAATTTCTTCAATTCTGAAAGGTTGACATTTGAGCTATTTGGCCCGGTTACTCAATATTTTTTATCTATATAACATAGTGTGCAAAATGTGCATAAATATTTTATTTTAGCAAATAAATTCTATCGGATCAAAATCATTGTAGTTTTGCTTGACAATATTTACAGTTTCTACATAAACCAACAATTTTATATCACACCGATTACTTGTTATGCCACTCTAATATTTGTCTCCTATACTCAAGCTCATCAGCTTGCCATCACTTTTACAACTTGTGTCGACAGTATTCACTATGTCAATTAACAATATCTATAACTTCTTGTTATTGTTTCCTCCATAATCTAACATAACGAGACCATGGCCATCTCAAAATGCTCTTCAAACTCAATTATGCAATTTCTGAAGTGTATCATTATTCATCCCATGCAACCAGTTCAACCTGACTTTACTCTGTAAATCAAATAACAAAAACCATCTTCTGATAAGCACCCATCAATAAAATGAAAGAAAAATGAAGTTAGGGAAGCCCTCAGAGAATATCATATAAAAACATTTATAATAAGCAGTTACATTTAGGCTCAAGTAATGTACATTTGAATTCCAACTCCATATGAGCTATATATTAGTGATTCTTATTATGCTATACTTTTTTGAAGATGAAGAAACTGGAAAAAATAACCATATGACCTTCATTCACATCGAAGTAAAATATCAAACGAACGAATCAATTCTAAGCCAAAAGCTGTTATTTAGCATTTGAAGACTGTAGAACTGTGTTTTTTTTAAAAAGCATAGTATTTGTACAGCAAGTAGAATTATTTTGGTACCTCAGCTTTTGTAGGCTTGGGAGCTGATTCAAGACAACTTCACCGAATTGTTTAATCATTTCATAGCAAGACGCATGATTTATCTCACAAATCAGTGCATCCATCTGTTCCACGCAGCAGAAAAAGAAACAATTACTCAGACCTCCATTAAAGCATGCATGCCCCACAATGTACTTAGGACAATCATAAGGAAAAATGATAATTTTTGAATAGTGGAACCCTAGTAAATCCCTGCCCCCATTTTGATGAAAACGCAGAAAGTAAAAGCAAAAGTAGATGTGAAGCCCCAATGTCATCGATCCACTGAAAAGCCTATTTCACCGGCACAGTGAAAATTTTTCATCTTTTTTAAGCAGAAAACGCCAGATGATGCCATTTAAACCGCATTAACTCCCTACTCTAAAGCTACTGGTAACTACTGACCGTGGAGAGGGCGACAAAAAAAAACGGAAATTGGCAGACGAATTACCCTTTCGAAGGCGTTGGACTCATGGCCGGCGGCAATGAGGTCGGCGACGTCCTTTTTGAGGAACCTCACCATGGCCTGCTTCTTCTTCCAGATCGCCTCGATTCGCGACCTTGTACACTTCACCGCGTGCTTGCTGCGATCATACGCGGCGAAAATCGTACGAACTCATGCTTAATAGATCAGCAAAACAAAAAAATTTCCCCTCGAGAACAAAAGCAACAAATAGCAACCAGATGACCGCGAGAAAGTGATTAAAGAACAAACGGTTACCATTTGAAGGAGAACTTGCTTCCGACCAAGCAATCAAACATCTTTGCTGATCTCTGTAGCTAGCAATCCCAGGAAAGATTCGAAGAGGAGGAAGGCGAGGATACGCAGTTAGAGTAGGAAGACGAAAAACAACTAAAGAAGTGAAACGGCAAGAGGACAAAACAGCTCATAGTGTTGTTGGTGTAACCACTATTTCTAGTTGGTCATTTAATTTTGAGTATATTTCATATACATCCATAAATATTTTAATTTTGAACTTGAGCTGAAGAAATTTCTTTCACCACTTAGAACTTTCATTCTTTTCTTTTTAAAATTTTATTGCTGAATTAAATAATTTTCGGAGAAAATTAAGATAAACAATTGTGACCTATATTTTCTTTTTTTAAAAATATGAATTCATGTAATTGATAAGTTTTATTTTTCAATTTTAGCTTTCCAAAAAATAAATACCTGGAAGCGTAATAAAGGGATGTCAGTGGAGTAGATTGCAAAAGGCAGGCACAAAAGCCATGTGGTCCAACAGTGACTCTTTAACGTTAACATTCCGGTTCGGTTTTTTTGTTGGGGCCGTTCAAGAGTGGCTCACTGAGTCCGAAATTAATGACTACAAATAAATATCTACATAAAATAGTATATAAAATAAACAATTCAAATAATAATAATACAAAATGTTGAAAAAATATTGTAAGATAATATTTAAAAACACTAAAGATTATTTGAAACCAAACGGTTCATATCACATTTAACGGTTCGTAGCAGACCGGGCCGGTTGAATTTAGGGTTTGAAATGGCGAAGTTCGAAGCCAAAGGGATTCAATTTTTACCCAGAAAGAAGAGTAGGAATGGAAGGAAAGGCGCATGGCAACAGACGTTCAAACATTGGAGTCGCACCTACCATTCCTTCTCTCCTTCCCGTTGCATGCTACTTGCAATCGACTCATCTTCCTTTTGATGATCCCTTGAAGCTTCGTCCTGTGTCGGAGGAGTTCTGCCATGGCCAGGACGGCGACCAACAACAGCATCCAAGCCAAGCTGGTGGGTATGTCTTCCCTTTGCGCTCGTTCTTGAACCCCCAAAAGTTGTCCTTTTTAGTTGATCTTGCAGTTGCTGTGTCGTCTTCTGGCCCTAGCTTTGCTTACGGATTCAACAAGAGGGTCCATGTGTTTGGATCATGATCGTAAGCATGGTCAAATATTAACAAAAGGGGGTAATACTTTTCCTGCACAAGAATGAGCAAAAGGGGGAAAAATTATTCGTAAACAGAACAATATGTTTGGGATATGGAGAGAAGGGAAGAGAGGTCCCCATATCGGTCGTTTGAATCCTTTGAGTTGAACATTTCAGGCTTCGAGAGGTCTTGGTTACTTTCATCAAGGATCCACTTGAGTTACTTTGACCTTATGGAGATGATTGTTCCAATCGGCCCAACCTTCTAGCTGTTGAGTTAGCTCTTTAATGTTCTTTCTGGGAATCTTCTTCTGGTTTCAAATAGGGGATCCTTCTAGTGCCGAAGGATAGGAACTTCTTTTGGGAGAAGGATTCACGTTCAGCCTTTGGAGGAGATTAGATCTCAACCAATATGGTTAGTTTAGAAAAGATTTGTCAATCTCAATAGAGAGAGGATGATTCTAGAGCATTCAATTGATCGACCAAAGAAGACTTAATTAGCAATGATAAAATTCATTTAAATATAAATGATGATATATGAGAGGATCAAACCCAATGACATAGGAGGATCCACATAGCTTAGTTGTTGTTGTTCTAGTAAGAAATGATCAAAATTGTCATTATATGGACGCTTCATAGGTGTTGCTTGGAGATATGGGAACAGGAAAGACAAGCATAGTGCTACGGTTTGTCAAAGACCAATATTTCGACTGTCAGGTCTATAACTTCTTCACTATTTTTGTTTATTTGCTTGAGTATTTTGGGAATGTGCTTAACCAATTGAATGCTCGGTTTGCAGGAGTCAACAATAGGAGCAGCATTCTTCTCTCAAATTATCTCACTAAATGAGGCGACTGTAAAATTTGATATATGGGACACGGCTGGACAGGAGAGATATCATAGTTTAACTCCAATGTATTATCGCGGTGCAGCTGCAGCAATCGTGGTCTATGATATCTCAAGCATGGTAAACAGTTCATCAAAATATACTCTAAGAGTGCTCTTGAACTCTTGGTTTAGGTTGTAGGTACTAAGATATATTAAACTTCATCCATGTTCTGTGTTGAACAGGTAGGAGTTTGGTGTACCATGTGAACATTTTTATGCATAGTAAAAGATTTGTGGGTGGCCTACAAAAAACTTAAACTACTAGGAAGATATCAATCTATATTTATGGTTTAAAAAAACAATATTACAGTTTAAAATTGTTTATTTGTGTAATCTTGTTCATGTTCATATCAATTTGTGTTCCAATTGTCATTCTGCAATGGCACATACTTTGCCTCTAGTTCTTGTGGTTTACATGTCATATTTGGCTTTGTCATAAGTAAAACTTGTGAGATCAAGAACTGTTTTTCTTTCTGTTAAGTAGACATTTACTTTTTCTTCCTCAGGATTCCTTCATTAGGGCACAAAAGTGGGTTCTGGAACTTCAAAGACAAGGTAATTTCAGATCATCTAAGACATGGCTTATACACGAAAATTTGAATAATGTGCAATGTACTTCAAATTTCAGTAATGCTTATTTCTTGCTTCCATTCGGTATGTAAACATGATTTGTCAAACGACTACTATGTTATAGCATCCGAAATACTTTGTATCAATAGATTGGTACATCAAAATACTGATTCGATCTGAAATCCCTCTGTCTTGATAAAGCTTTCTCATTCTAGGAAATCCATATCTGATAATGGCTCTAGTGGCGAACAAGGTTGACTTGGAAGCAAAGAGGAAGGTGGAGACTGAGGTAAAGTGACTACTTTTGATTCTTGTAACGAAACTGGAACTTGAGGTCAACTCAAGAAACTGAGTTGATTAGAAATGACTTGAAACTCAAAGGAATTATACATCTTTGGAATCTATACTCTACTCTCTTTGTTCGATGTCTTTGAACTCATTCCATTTCAGTGAAATCAAATGTAAGAATACAATAATCATTGTGTTCCATTCTCAATTCCATCCTAACACTAGTGGATTTGCACTCTGATCCACTACGTCTCAGGGAGGATTGCAATATGCTCAAGAACACGGGTTGTTCTTCATTGAAACTTCGGCAAAAACAGCAGAGAATATCAACGAACTCTTTTATGAAATAGGTACCTATCACCATTTTGATGCATTCTAAACCCGTGTTTTTGAAACTGAGCTAACCGATTCAACCAAAGACCAATTTCGGTCCAAGTAGTTGAATTAGTGGAATTGGAATCTGATGGTTTGATTGAAAAAACTGCTACCTAGATCAAATTTTACGACCTATTTGACAACTTTAGTTTTACTCTATGCAGCTAAGAGGCTTGTGAGAATTCGTCTTCCACCATCATCTGGGATGAACTTGACCAATGAAATGAGAATCGTCGGAAGGAGATTCTTTTGCTGCTCGGGATGATTTACACGGAATTCACTCCCTCTGTTGATCCTGTTGTTTACTAGCAAACATTTGTAAATTTATTTGAATAAATAAACTGCTAAATTGTGTATGTTTGGATACAAATTTCTTCCTTTCTATTATTTTCAAATCGCTTGGAATTATCATAATTCTGAATTCCTTCATGGTTAAGTCAAGTTTAATATTAAAGTTCATAATTTTCTCAAGATTAGACACAGAATAAACCATGCAATTATCCTTTTTAATTACTAAGAGTAATTTTATCAATTAAATTTATATAAGCCATTTAATACTTGATACTATTAGTGGTAATAAAGAGAAGTATATTAATAATATTGATTCTTATATTAAAAAACTTTCTTTTTTTAAAAAAATGCATGAATGAGAAAATTAATTAATTAACTGCCCACTGTTTATTATTAAGGTTTGGTGTATGCTGTCTCCTGAATGGGTCACCACCACCCCTTCAAATCTGGTGGCTTGTCTCAAACAAATTATAACTGAACATTTGGCACTTTTTCGTTGATTACAAATTATATATTTATATACGTAATTATGTTTGTATTTTTATAATTTAATTAATATAAATTTCTTCCTCTCACCAACTTAAAGTAATACAATATATTAAATTTCTTCCACTCGCCAACCTAAAGTAAATGGTCAAAATTAATTTAATTGATATAATAAAGTTAAGAAGTAATGAAATATAATATATTGAATTCCTTCCGTTCACCAACTTAAAGTAATACAATATATTAAATTCCT
Source organism: Zingiber officinale (assembly GCF_018446385.1). Taxonomy (NCBI): domain Eukaryota; kingdom Viridiplantae; phylum Streptophyta; class Magnoliopsida; order Zingiberales; family Zingiberaceae; genus Zingiber; species Zingiber officinale. The sequence continues at coordinate 36,163,224 of NC_056001.1, forward strand.
TCCGCGCACCCATTTAAAGTAGAGCTCAGATCCTTTGGACCGCAAAAAGTGATTCAGAGTATGGTCTCTTGATTTAAATTGGTGAGAATGAATAGTCCCTATCTATTTTATGAATGGGAGCCATCCCCTGAACTAATCCAGATCAAGGGGCCATCCCCTGGACCACTTTTTGCGGTCCAGATGATCTGCTCTCCTTAAAGTAAATGCTCAATATATGACTTTTATTTATTTATTTATTTATTTTATAGATGTTTATACGTCATAGATTTTATCCCGTACATTTTGTATACACTTAATTTTTTTTTTCTTTTTTACGTAGGTAGCTCAATCCTAAATCATAAAGGTAACATCCTCAATGGCATAATCACAGGCTAAATAAATTTTAAAAAAAATTATCACCACACAAGTCCGTACTATTCCATAATTAAAGATTCATGATCTCTCTCTATATATATAGTGACTCGATACTTTACCTACATCGATGCCTACAACAATAAGGCATCCGTGCCTGAGAGGACACCGCCCACGTGGTATGGGGGTTGATCGGTTGCGTTTGCGTTTGCCCCGGTGTGAGGTAGCATCCACGCCTGAGGGCATGCGCCCATGTGACAGTCAATAGAGTTACCACGTGATATCATGTGCGTCGCACAGTGTGCAACTGTGCGTGTGGATATTGGTTGCATTTTTCTTTTAGTTTTTTTAAGGTCATTTGTTTTTATTTTTTTTAATTTTAGATTTATGGTTTAGATTTAGTATTTAAGATATAATATTAATTATGAGATATGATAATTAAATAATAAGTGTTATTCGAGAAATAACCTTATAGAATTTTTTGAAACTTTTAAGAAAATTTTTGAAATTTAAACGGACATATGACACATTTTAAGGGAATGGATATGTTGGGCTAAGACAAAACCAATTGATTGCGTATATGATTCGTTGTCGCTGTGAACTGTCGTCGGAGAAAGGAGAAGCATTGGTAACTAAACCTTTTACTTCCTATGCTTTAATTTGTTCTTTAATTTGCTTATGGAAATGTAGGTTAGAATGTGAATGAAATATGGGAAAATTAGATGGATTCAATTAGGGTTTTGTTTCATCTAATGTTGTAATCGGTGATGTTGAATCAATTTGGTTAGGGCATTGATTTAATTGCTTCATTGAGAGGGATTATAGGATTTGTAGATTAATTGGTTACATTTGATATCCAGATGAGAAAGGGGGGGATGGATTAAGATTTCCTAATTAGATTTTGATCATTAGGTAGAATTAAACATAGTTATCTAATTGGATTAGAATTATGCTTTTCTATTTGATGTACGATAGAACATAGCTATGATATGTATTCTACATTGTAGGATTTGGATTCGGATTTGAGGCGGCCTTTTGGACATAAAGATATCCAACACAATCTATGTTTAAGGTGGATAATTCTTACCTTACTTCTTTAGTACTTTGACCTTAGTGCATGATCTATGTTTAGATAATTGTTATCTTTACCTTGACTCTATTAGTTTTTACTTCTTGAGCTTGATCTTTTATTTCTTAATCTTGTATATTATTCTATTTTGATATTCATGCAGGCTCATTATTATGCATATTATTTATGATCATTTATGCTCGTACTATTATGCTAGCGATATTATACTGTACCATAGTTGTAGCATATTAAACTAAGTTACCGGCTTGATATTTATTCATGCCTGTATATTTGTAAGATCATACCATAGGGTAAGATATCGGGTATCCTACTTAACCTTGTCTGTTATTTAGGCTCATGCCTAAACACTAGTGAGATTAGACCCTTCTACGTATTGTTACATTGTTATACCCTGTCGACCATTGTCTCTCATTCGTAGTTGAGAGCGTCGTCAGTAATCGTTGCTATATCCTATCGACTATTGTCTCTCATTTTGGTTGAAAGAGTCGTTAGCGATCATGATATATACGACTACCTATGAGACCATTTGTGGTAGCGAGTTCACGTACGGTCTGTAGCTAGACAGCTACATATATACCCTGTCTGTCCACGAGATTATTCATGGTAGTGAGTTCGCCCGCAGATAATGACTGTTTACTTACCCTGTATGCCCACGAGATCATTCGTGGTAGAGAATTCACTTACAGACAATGACTATTTGTCTATCCTGATTGTCATGGGATTATTCGCGGTAGAGCGTTCTCTTGCAGTCAGTGCTTGTTATATACTTGCTATATGTCGGTCATGTATTTGTTCGTGCAGGTTGGAATGTACTACTCTTGATTTATTGGTCATACCTAATTAAGCAAGTTAGTGGAGAATTATTATTGTCGGTCATGCTTTAGTTAGCAGACAATTATAGTGGCACACTTACTTTTATAGTAAGTATTTTCCTGAGACTATATACCTTTGCTCTCCTTATGTTATTATCATGTACTATCTTCTATTACCCGCGGAGTCATTTGGACTCACTATCTATTGTATTTTTCTTCCTTCAGGTAGTAGGTAGATGATATATGTATGGAGTTACTTAGAGGATCCTACCTGTCAGTCACATGTCACATCGAGAGTTTTGTTTATGTTATTGCTTTTACTCATATTTTGATTTTTCGAACATTTCATGTAATAATTAACTAGAGTATGGTTTTTTATCTTATGTTGGTCTTTTGTTCGGTTTGATGGTTGTTGTGTCAAGCCGAGCCAGCTCGCAATCCATTGTTTTGTTCATGTAGTTTACCTTATGTCTTCTGTTGTATTTTTTTCTCACAGCTGTGTGGGCTGCTATTTATCTTGCGTGGTTGTGGTTATTTCCAACCGTGTGGGCTGATGTTATTATTCTTGTTCAGTCGTGTGGCCATGTATCAGGTTTCAATTGTCATTATTATAGGAAAGGTATTGTCCGATTTTCGTCGGACAACTTTACCCTCAGGGCGTGACATTAATTGTGTATAATTATTATTATTTTTTAAGTTTAGGATTTAGGATATAGTATTTAGGATGCGTATTTTTTAAAGCTTTAGTTTTTTTTAATTCAAAAGGACATGTTGGTGCAATTTACACTAATGAACTAACTCAAATTTTGATGAATGACAAGGGAATTAAAGTTAGAATGTTTTATGATCTAATTGTTTTACCAAGTGTGCAGTAGTTGATGGGTCTGAAGGACCTAATACTAGGCTAAAATCCAGCTAGATCGACGGAACCTGACAGTTGGTGGGAAGTCCAGATAGGTCTACGGGACCCGATATCTAGTAAGAAGTTCAGTTGGGTCTGCGGGACCTGACAACCAGCCGAAATCCAGTTGGGTCTGCGGACTTGACAACTGGCAAGAAGACTTGGTGGGTCAAAGGCTAGTCAAGCGACTACAGTTGGTAAGTGGAGGTAAGCAACTGTAGGAGAAATCCAATGTGGACGTGTTCCCTGTTAAGGGAACTGTAGGCGTCGGTCCAGCTTAGGTCCATTTGAAAAATCTATGTTGAGACCTTGACTAAAAAATCACTACTATTTTATTGTGTTGTGATAACTCTGTTTTACAGGGTAAATATATTTTCTGTTGCCTGGACTAACCTTTTTTGCAGGAAAGAAACTGCTGAAGAAAAGGGGAGTCCAAGCATCCAGACCAGCTCGCCCGAGTGGGTGTCGCAAGCACGCAAGCGGTAGGAGCGTCCAGAGTTGGTCCAGGCGTCCAGACCAGAAGACTTATCTAGGAGTTGAGTTGGAGCACATCAATTGGCCAAGCCACATCAGCATTGTCCAAGCTCCCGGAGGGGTTCCAGTCACCCAGAATAGACATATATAAGAGTCTTCAACTAGCAGCTTCAGAACAATATCTTCTACAACTTTCATTCCTGCGTGTTGCTCTAAAAAAGCTCCTGCGACGTTGTAAAGCTCCTACGACAACCAGTGATCAAGATCTTATTTTCTCCGTTGTCGGTAACATTATTTTTAGTTCTTGTACTTAACTTTTGTAATCATTCGAGCTATTAGTGGATTGCCCAACAAAAGTACTCAACAAATGTAGGTCTTGCAGTAGGAGTCATCGAAGGCTCCAAACTAAGTAAAAACTACTTGTGTTAGCATATAATCGCCTTTTTCCTTCTAGTCTTTTTCTTTTATTATTTCGCTACGTAATTCACTCTCGATTTTCAAAAATTACTATTCACCCTCTTCCCTGTAACGTATTTAAAGTCCTACACATGTCGTATTTAAAAAAGATAAACCATATTAGAAGGGGGACAAACCTAACCTTCTAATATAGTTATTTCAATGACTTAGACTGATTTACATGAAACTCTAATGTAAGGTAAACCAATTCTAAACTTTACAAATACCAAAAAGAAACCTATCAATATCATTATTTAATAAAACTCTATCAGTAGAAAAATCAAAAACTTGATTTGCAAGATAGTCCACTGTTACATTAACTTTTCTATAAACATGAGATTTTGAGAGTCAAATTGTGAAACTCCCACGACAAGAAGGATGACTGAAGTATCTTCAAAGTTACTAAAGAATTTGATTTAAGCCAAATGGAAAAAAATTGATTATCCATACACAACTCCAATCCTTTTAATATTGCTCACAATTCAGTCCTAACATTCGATCCCACACCAATAGTTCCATGCTTTGCCAACACAAAATGTCGATCATGGTCTCGAATAATAACCCCATAAGAAGATAAACCCAGATTCCCTCTAAAATTCGGCTTTCTCCAACGCACTACTAAAATGGTATTTATAGTTGTAACCTGCACAAGAATCCCCAAGCCATGAGCTGCATAAACAAACTCCCTCCAATGCTTTTGGTTAATAAGACCAACATCCATACCAAAAAACAGGTATTGAATAATGCTCTGGATAATTTTCTGCGTAACCGATTTTATACCACGATGTTTAGCATCATTTCTAGTAGTTCATATAAACCATAAGATCAAGAAAGATAAAATCTCCCTAACATACCCACCATGGGACCAAGCAAAACCCAGAACCGTACCTGTATTTGTCGGGGCCTGAAGCGCATATTAAAAAATGACCCTTTTACTACAATAAATATTGATAAAGTTCAATTTACAAATAATATATATACTAAATACATAAATAAATCAAAAATAATATATTATTATAAACACTACTTGACTAGTTATTTTAGAGGTAAAAATGTTTATAAAATCTGAATAATCCAATTGTCGGACTATTTCTTTCTCAATCTATAACATTGATAGTTCATTTAGTGTATCTTGTAACACTGAGACCAATACGGTGGCCGTAGATAGTAGCAAGGCGACAAGCAGTAACCACCATGCAATTAGGTTGTCGTTCGCACAAGCGACCGTGGTAGCGTGCGACAGCCATCGCGCCGTGCAATTAGGTCACACAAGCAAAGGCCAACAACCACCAGCCCGTGTTGCGTGAGATAGCCACTGCGAGAATGGACATGATTAGGACGCACAAACGACCGTTGTGGCATGATTAGGATACAATTGGTGTCGCGTGTTGTAAGACGATGAAGAAGGTCAAAGAAGAAGATTAGGATTACCTCTTGTTTAGTGAATCCATGCATCGGTAGAAAAGAAAGATGGAGAAGAAATCACGTGCAAAGAAGAGCAACACTAGAGAAGAAATTGCATTCAAAGAAGAGTCGTGCATCGGTGCGCGCCTCGAAGCCGTGAGAATAGGTTTAGCAGTCATTTAGGGTCCATGCCTCTCATTTTGTTTTAGGTATAATTAAAAAAAATGGGCCCTTCATTTAGCTGGGCCATGAGGCGGTTGCCTCTCTGACCTTATGGAAGTTACGGCTCTGGCAAAACCCACCTTCCAACTTTCAAAGACGAAAAATTTGTCCGCACCAAACAATTGAGCAAAAAACGACCACACCTCCACAACCATGGCACCATGAAAGAATAAATGATCCCATGACCCCTCCAATTCACAACAATGACATTTAGAAGCACAACACACTCCCCTTTATTGTAAAATAGCATCCATAGATAAGCACCGCTTCAAAAATCGCCATACAAAAACAAAAATATTGGGAACAAGCAATTTACTCCAACAAGCATACTAAATTTCAGCCGGTTGTTCCACTTCCACATGTCGAATACAATTCCTAACAAATTTTAATTAGAACCTACCATCTAAAGCTGGTTTCCAAATAATACTATCTGGAACACTTGATTGTGCAACTCCTACAAGCTCAGCACCAACAGATCCCTCCACCAAAGCAGAAAATTGCACACTAGAGATCTCTTCAACAAAGTCTGTCGACACTACTATATGGAGTTTATTTGCATCCCATCCCAAAATTTCCATAAAATTAGTAACCTTGCAATCATGATTCCCAACCACCACACACGACTGAAACAAAGGACCAATATCCAACCAAGTATCATACCAGAATTTGAGCTTCCCATTACCAAGAATCTAGCCAATATGTTTCTCTGTAGAGCTGCGAAGTTTCATAAGTCAGCGCCAACAAGGAGAGATATTGCCCTTCAATGAAACCACACTCGGTGACACCGCGCCACAATACATACTGGCCAAAAAAACTGCCCAAGAAGTCTTTTGTTCTCTAAACCAAAACCAAAGCTTCATAGCAATAGTTGTGGCCACATCTGAAAGCCTCCTCACACCCAAGCCACCTTCCAATTTCGGTTTACAAATTTCAGCCCAAGAAATTTTCTTATTTGATTTCGATGATCCCCAAAAGAAATTAGCTAACAACATTTCTAATTTATGAAAGATTGACGTGGGGAAGAAGAACCTGTAAAAGATAGCAAGGTAATGAGGACAACACATTCCGGATAAAAAGTAATCGACCTCCATGTGAAATCCTCCGAATATTCCACCCAAGTAGTTTTCTTCTAACTTTCTCTAATAATGCTGAAAACAACATGCCTTCCCGTTTCTAGCAAAAATAGGAATACCCAAATATTTAATAGGACAATGTCCTTCAGCAAAACTAGTAGAAGCAACAATCATATTTCTGCCAGCACTATATATTTCCTTAGAGGGAAAAAAATAGACTCTTAGCGGCATTAATATGTTATCCAAAACAAACCTCATATGTATTCAAAAAATCTCTAACTCGTTTAATATTTGATAGATCAATTCATTAAGATCATTATATCATCGGCATATGCTAAGTGAGATAGCTTAACATCACAACCAGAAACAAACAATAATTGTGGGAACTTGTTGAATAAGGCATCTAAACCTCTCGAAAGGAACTCAACAGCAATAACAAATAAAATAGGGTCCCCTTGCTTCAATCCACATTTTATAGGAAAGAAACCAGCCATATTACCATTAATCCTAACAGAAAACCAGCAATCTGCAACACAACATTTTATAAGACCAATAAATACATCCGAAAACCCAAAAGCATCCATAATTTTAAATATAAATCCCCATTGAACCCAATCGTAAGCCTTAGCCATATCAAGTTTTAAGATTAAAGTTGCACCCCTTACATGGTAGTTTAATTTGTGATTAACTCTTGGGATAAAAGAATATTATCTGAGATCAACCACCCTGCAACAAAATCACTCTGCGAAGGTGAAATAATTTTATCCAAAATCAGCCTCAACCTTGTAGCAATCAATTTAGAACTAATTTTGTTTGAGACATTGCACAAGCTAATAGGTCTAAAATTTATCCACTACTGTGCGCATTCCACTTTAGGGATAAGAACAATGGTGGTGGTGGTCATCCCCTTTGGAAAGAAACTCCCTTGAAAGGAATCTATAACAGCCCCCAAAACATCATCTTTAATAATCTCCCAACAAGTCATATAAAACTCTACCGAAAATCCATCTGGACCAGCAACACTATCCTTCCTCATATCCCAAATGATTTGCTTTACTTCTTCAATAGTAGGCAAAGCAGTTAGAGCAGAGTTGTCCCTAGAATCAACCAAAGAAGGGATGTTGCCAATATTCAAAGAATCACAAATATACTCTACCCACGTCAGCAACTTCACAAAGAAATCAGCACCTAAGGCAAGAATAAGCTCTTGTTTGTCTAAACAAACACCCTCATCCCATATTCTAAAAATCCTATTAGCCATTTTTCTTTTTTACACCTAACCATGAAAGAAATTGGTATTCTTTTCACCCTTCCCAATCCACTTCACCACTGCCCTTTTCTTCCAAAAGTTTCTTCCATATTTAGTGTATGAAAGAGGAGTGCCTGACTTTTAGCCCTCTTTAATTTGTTTGCTTTAGAAGGATCTAAATCCAAAGTTTTCTCCGCAGCAATAAAACTCTTCTCGGCTTTCTTAACGTTATCATGAATATTGCCAAACACATCAGAATTCCACCACTTCAAATGAGTTTTAAGCCTCTTTAGTTTAAATTGGAATTTGTGCAGACCAAACCCAACACAAAGTAACATCCAATTTAGTTGTGAATAGTGTGAATATAATTATAATGATTAATCCACATATTTTGGAATCTAAAGGAAGCCACCGGTTTAGAGAAATTAGGAAAAGAAATGAGCAAAGGGCAATGATTAGAGGTAGCACTGCTTAAATGTTTTACCCGAATAGAGAATTCTTGAATATTCCAAGATGAAGAAATAAGAATTTGATCCAGATGCTTCTAAATCTTGTTATTAGTCCAAGTGAATTTGTCATCCACAAAACCAACATCCAACAAACTAGCTAGCATTAAAAAATTATTAAAATCATTTACTGCTCCCAATTTAGAAAGAGAACCTCCAGAATGCTCACTTGGGCTAGCAACAATATTAAAATCTCTACCATCTAACTAAAAATATGTTGGATCGAAACGTACATGAGAGAAGTGTGGGGGTGAATCACATGGTTTTCAAAAAAATTTCTTTTATTCTTTTTTAAAAACAAAGTATGCGCAGCGGGGAAAAAAAGAAACAGGAAAGCAAGCAAAAAACACAAGTACACGATCGGTTTGTACTTCGTTCAGAGCTTTCGGTGACTCTTACTCCAAGGCCAAGGTCCCACGGACCTATCGATGGATAATCCACTAAAAACCTCTTCCAAAATTATCTGAAGAGGGGATCGAATACACAAGAATTAAAAGAGTATAACAAGTTACACTTTTCATTTATAAAAATTAAGTACATGAATTAAATTGTATTACTAAACACTTTTATAGATGGTCGACTCGAGCTTGGTGATTGGACGACTTCTCGAAAGCAGTCGGGCATAGTAGAGTAGTAGCAAGGCAACAATAGGAAGCCAGAGCAGTTGAAAAGTCGATCGGACGCTTAGAAACTCGTATAGAAGTTGTGTGTTGAAGGCTCCTCGAGACACCCTTATAAAAAGTGTGGAAGGCGCCTTCCTTAGCCTTGAAGACACCTCCAATGTGTCAAATCTGATCCTGAACCTCGTTGCTCCTTATCTGCGACGAAATCTAAATTTTATCCCTTAGAAGGCGTCTTTCATAACACCGAAGGCGCCTTCCATAAACAGTACGAAGGTGTCTTCCAATTCTTGAAGGCGTCTAGGTACTATTCACCCAAGACCTTTTTGCTCCTTTTGCCCTATAAGTTAGGTTAGTCCAACATGACAATATCTAACATGAAAAACGACACTAGCACATTAATAATAAGATTAATTATGACTTAGACCCTGTCTTCCAGACCAGGACCTAGTTAGAGTCTCAATTTAGGTTTCTGAAATGGATCTAAATTGAACTGACGCCTACTATCCCCCAATCGGGACGTCACTTAGTCACTCTCCTCCAGTGACTCACCTTTACTTATCATGTGTCAAGTTACTCCTTGACGTCAATCTGACCCACCAGGTCTTCCTACCAGAATCACACATTCGGACTTCGTTACTCAGGAATTGAACATCCCTACTGGACTTCCTTCTTGGTGTCAAATTCTCTTGACCCATCAAGTAAGTCAACCTTGCACACTCAGTAACAAGATTAGATTATGATAACACCTAACTTAATTCACTTGTCATTCATCAAGACTTGAGTTAGACCGTCAATGTAAATTGTACCAATAATCTCCCCCTTTTTGATGCGATGACAACCTCGGCTAAAATTAGAAAAAGATATGCAAGAATGAAATAAACATGATTCAAGAGAACTCAAAATCAAGTAAATTTTATTTTATTCTCTTGATCATTTTAAGGTTAAGATTATCAATAGATTTGTCTTTTTCTTACTTAACTCTTACCCTCCCCCTTTGACATTCATAAAAAAAAATGTAGATAGGTAAGGCAAATTGCAAATAGACAAGCATGTAATAATTTGTGCAAAGTAAAAAAAATTGTAAGTCGATTGGAGGGAGAAGTTAGTATTTTTTAAAAAGTATTTTAACATAAAGTTTTGATTGTTTAAAAAGATTCTCAACATTTTGAAAATGATTTTGCAACATAAACCATTTGTCAAACTGTAAACTAGTTGTCAAGATAGAAATTGAAATTACTTTGCAATTTATTGTAAAATAAATGTGAAAGTGGTCTCAAATAATTTCTCCAAAAATAATTTTGGAAATATTTACAATCTAGTTTTCAAATAAAAATATTTCAAGGTTTTTTCAAAGATATTTTTCAAAGTGAAAAGATAACCTTTGAATACAACTTTTCAAACATTTTCTAAAATGTTTTTTGAAAATATTTTTCAAAATTTTATTCAAAATATAATTTTAAAAAACACTTGCATTTTAATTTTCAAAACAGATACTTTGAAAAAGTATAATAATTTTTGCAACGAATTTTGAAAGTGATTTTTGCAACAAGTATTAGGAAAGGAATTAAATTAATTTGAAAATTATTTTCAATTGTTCTCCCCTGAACCTGATATATTTAAAAAAATATTCATTTAAAAATTGGTCTTAAATGTCTAACCGTTAGTTACTAATTAACTATCAGAAGATAGCAGTATTCACTTGGTTAATCAGGTTAAGTAAATATATCTCATTTGACTAAAATGGATTACAAAATCTGATCACTGTAATTTTGGAATTTTTCACTCAAACTTGTGTTGATACACTGATATAAGCATCTGAAGTCCTGCCAATAGACTTATGCATTCTATGTCGTTCTAAGTTTTTAAATACACAATCAAGGTATACCTAGTGTGTTTGTGAGATGCTTAATACCTAGATCTACATGAACATGCTTTCTATGAATTTGATCTAGACTAAAGCTAAAATTAATTTTGAAATACTAAGGAAATGAGAATTTTAGAAAATATAAGTAAAGAATTTTTCCTAAAATTTATAAATTATTTGATTTATTTTTGAAATAGCAGCCCTAATCTAAAAAAGATTTTCCTAGATTATCCCAATAAAGGGGCAAACAGTAGATAACTGTATAGATCAAGTCAACCAGATATATAATATATAATAGTGTACTAAAAATAATCATGTCTGGTCATCGTAGTAGGTGGCGGCTTAGGTGCTCGCACAGCCCAAAGAATCAGCTGAAATCCAGTGGCTATCCCTTCATGGAGAGAGGAGAATACGATGGTCATCTCTCCTTGAATAGCGTTGAATCCGTCCGAGACTGACTGCCGAATCTTTGCGGAAGACTCCTCAAGTCGAGCAAGTCGGTCCTCGACGGATAATAAAGTCAAGGGCTTGGGTTGAGTTCGAAGGTTGGGTCGAAAGAGGTCCAAAGAGCTCCTCAACCGTAAATGTCAGCAACTCCTCCCCCTCGGCGGAATGATGGGTGGAAAATAATCCTTGGCCTCGCCTGGAACGTCTAGCTATGGTCCCACTCTCCAAGTCAGCCCCCTTGAGCGGTGACGTCTATATGCACTAATTCAAGCTTACACTGACCAATCTCGTTATACGCGCTAAGGGAAGTGGACGTACCCTGGGAATCTACCCCTGGTCGAAAATATGTACGTCAAAATATGACAATAGACATATGAACATGTCACTTAGTGACGAGACTAGATGCATGAACGACATTATGAAACATGTGTAATGCAAATATCGATGTCTAAACGCTGGCATAGTGCATACAGTAATCAGTGGGAGGGTTGCATCATCGCAATATCGTGAAATATGATCGACAAAATATAGGTGATTAGGGCTCGATACAGGACATAATCCTGAATCCTAAGAGAGAGTGACCTAAAGTAAGTCACAGTAGGTAGTCTCTCTCCTCCCCCAAAAAAGTACATGTGAATAGTATTCAATGTAATGTTGACAAATCCCTACTAAGGTAACACAAAAATGGACAAGCAGACTTCTTAAGTCCTAAGCTATCATACAAAAGAGTGGGGGAGAATTTAAAGTTCTTCCCACCAACTCTAGTGAAGTATGTCAGATCGTCGATCTTAACTAGGTTGTTGTAAAACTAGACACACAAATCTAAGTTTACCGAATGACTACAATAAACTAGTATGATGGAAGGCGTCTTCCATGTGTTATGGAGGGCGCCTTCAACCGACTGAAGGCGCCTTCAGTTGATCAAGGTGGAATTTTTCCTACCCTTCCGAGGCTGCCTCCGATTGGTTGAAGGCGCCTTCAATCGGTTAGGACGGAATTTTTCCTACCCTTCTAAGGGTGCCTCCAATTGTATCGAAGGCGCCTTTGGTGGCGCTTATTTATTATTTTATTATTTTATTATTTTAAAGGTTTTAAAGTTGAGCTTGAGTTAATTTTGATTTGATTTCAATTTTAATTTTGATTTGATTTCAATTTTAATTTTAATTTTAATTTGATTTTGAATTTAATTTTAATCTTAATTTGATTTAATTTTAATTTGATTTTGAATTTAAATCCTTAGTCATTTCACCCGATTTATATTTTCAATAAGGGAATTCTATAATTTTGTGAGATGAGTTAAGTTGAGTTTCAAGATTTGGTTTAACTTGTGTTAGATTCAAATTTAGCTTTGAGTTTAACAAATAGACATTCTTTGGATAAATTTCTAAGTTGTAATGAGTTATCTGGACATCATTAGAGTAACCACGCCTTCAAAAATTTTCAAATAATCTTATCCACTGAACTTAATACAAAACTTTGGTCTAACCAGTTAGAATTAGTAAGGGGTAGCTTCTGTTAGTTTCACTAAACCAAATGCACTAGGTCGAAGTCATATCTTCCTAGACATACATAGGCAGAGCTTCCCTAACCTACTATCATCCAAAACTTCTCCAGTACCGTTTAACCCGTTAAACTTCTGTCCTTATTTATTTTAGTTCTAATCACTCAGTCGGGTAATTTATTATTTTTGGAGGTGCCAACTAATCTAGAATCTTCCCCTGAATTACTGAACTTTTTAGGTTTTAAGTTTGTGTCGATTTGCTTTATAGTTATAATAAACTTGGTTATATTTTGAGTTCAAATTGTTTTTTTTTTGTTTATTTTAGGTTTAATTTTTTATTTATTTTATTTTATTTTATTCTTTAGGTTTAAGTTTATTTTTGAAGATTTAGTTTTTGATTTTAAGAGTGAATTATTTGATTTATTTTGATTTATGTAGTGAATTTTATTTTTTAATATATAGTATTGATTGAATTCTACTTGCGTGGTTAGACACACTTTTGAAACTCAAGCTTTAGTTAATTTCTTATTTTGAGTTAGAGTTAAAAATGATTTAAATGCTGAGTTAGAATTGTTAGTTAGAGCCCTAGAGCCAATCATTTGATGATTGTTGTATGAACTCGTTGTATCATATTCTTATATAAATAAAGGCATTTGTTTTGGTTATTATACTTACTTGTATTAGTGTCAAATAACTAAGTATAATAGCGTCCTTGAGTAGAAGATTCTTACCTATATCAATCGATTGGTTGAATCGATAGTGAGATGATATAGGGAACACTACTCTTAATCATTCCTAGTCGAGTATTAACATTCAGGGACAATGTTAATGCGACGAGACTAGCATGTAGGTCAACTCGATGACTTGATCTCACAAGTCATGGATATGGAGATATCAAGTTGACACATGAGTATGCATTAGAGAATGTATACTGAATGACCCGCCATGAGAAAGTATCATGGATCGTTATATGAGTGTCATATACTTTCTCATGTGGCTATTAGTATGACTACTAGTCCTTGGACCTGAAGTCACCATGATTCCCTACATAAGGAGTTACGTACTTTGGCTTCGTCAAACGTCACCCGTAACTGGGTGGACTATAAAGGCGATTACTGGGTATGTAACAAATTATGCGGAGGGATGTGAGTGATGTAGATGGGATCTATCCCTCCTATATGACGGGAGTGACATCGATATTCTTGATAGAGTGAGACCACTAAGTGCATGGTCATGCCCAAATGAGTCAATATGAGATGTTGAGCTCATTTGATTGAGTGAGTCTACTTAGAGTTCAAGATTTAGATTGATTAGAGGATGGCACGGTCTATGTCTCACATTGATTAATCTAGATGTCAATGATAGAAGGACACTTGTCGTATTTTGTGAGGAGTCACAAGGTGATGTTGGATCTCAACTTGGGTAGTAATGATGTGTTGCTAGATACCGCTCATTACTTATGCTTCTAAATGGGTTTAGAAGCATTGCCAACGTTACAAGAACCTATAGGGTCACACACAAAGGACAATTAGATGGAGATTAGGTTCATATGATGAACCAAGAGGATTAGATTCATGTGATGAATCAAATTGGATTAAGAGTAATCCTAATTGAACTAATTGAGTTGGACTCAATTTGATTCATGTGTTCAATGAGTCTAATTTAGATTATGACTCATTGAATCAATTTAATTAAATGAATTAGATCCATTATATTAAATTGGCTTGAATCAATTGGTTGGATTTGATCAACCATGGGAGTTATAATGGCAAGTTTGACTTGACTTGAGAGGAAGAAGAAAAGTCAAGTTTGACTTGACTATATGCCACCTCATTTGTGAGTTGGCATTAAGTGGCCAATAATGGTGTTACACATCATTAAATTTAGCACATGTGTGTGCCACCTCATGGAGGTTACAAATCTCCTCTTTAATGGCTACATTAAATGAGAAAGGAGGTTACACTCCTTAATGTGGCCAGCCACTTATTGTGGAGTGAATGAGTTGTTTTTCATTTTCAAGCCAATTCATTCCATCCTCTTCCTCCTCTCATTCTCCTCTCCCTCTCCTCCTCCTTGGCCGAACCACCTAAGGTGCTAGCACACCTTTGTTTGGTCTTCTCCACCTAGTTTGTTTGTGTGGATACGCATAGAGGATCGTATACTTGACGATCTCGAGATCCGGCGAACCTTTGGACGAGCAGGATTGCGAAGGGCATCGCATCAAGGGTAAAATCTCTCAACCATGTAGTTCTAGTGTAGATCTAGATGTAAGAAACTTGTACACGTAAAATTTTTGTTTTATTTTACTTTGCACGGATCTGGTGGCATGGGAATCGGGGTTTCCGCAACGCGAAAAAATGATTTTTGGGGTCCGAAAATCCCAACAAGAATTGTATCCGAGTCCAAATTTATTATACACAGCTCTTTGGGGTTCGAGTATCATATTTAAATACTTGGATCTTGAGGTAAACTTTTCTAACTGTTCTTTTAACTCTTTAACTTGATTTTTCAAAACAGAAATTTCTTCCTCAAGATTTACAACTTGAGTTTAATTTCTATCTTGTACTTGGTCAGTTAAAGAGATCAAGCTCATTGTTCCTTAAGGATGTTATTTTCCTTAAGGAGGAGTTTAGCATGTTCCTCGGTTTTAGTTAACTTTTTGTTTAGGCATGAAATAATTTTTAAAAAAATTACAGTGTAATTAAATTTTACCCCAGTTGGTTCGTCTGAACCGGGTGCGAATCCATTGCTCGACTCGTATTCTAAATCTTCTTCTTGATCCGTTTTACCTCCGATTGTCATCAGTGCGAGGTAACTTGCTTATTTTTGTTCGTCTACTCCCGATCCATCCAAAGAAAACTCATTCCAAGTCGCCTTTAGTAATTTTTTTTCTTCTTGATCTTGTTTTCATTTGGGCATTCATGTTTGAAGTGTCCTTTCTTGTTGCAGTCGTAACATGTGATGTTTGTCGTTGAGTTGTTAGACACAGACTTGGACATCTTTTTCATTTCACGTTTGGTGAAGTTTTTCTTGCGTTCAGTGAACATCTTCCTTACCATGTTCACTAGTTGCCTTTCTTCATCTAATTTTGGTTCAAATTCAGTTTATGCTTCGGGTTTAGCTCACTTCGAAGTACCTGCAAGAAAAGTAATTCCTTTCTCAATCTTTGGGTTGTTAGTTTGTTCATGCAAGTCTAATTCACAAAATAATTCATCTAGCTTAATTTGAGAGGTTCCTTGAAACTTTATAGGCATTTACGATCAATGCCCATAGTGAGTTTCGAGGGAACGAATTCAGAGCATACCTAATGACATCGCGATTCTTGAGTTGATGTCATATCTTGTGTAGGGCGTTAAGAATATCCTTGATCCTCGCGTGGAGTTAGCTTGCGATTTCTCCATCCTATATTTTAATATTAAATAATTAATTTAATAGTAGATCACATTTCGTTATCCTTGAGTCGGTGGTTTCTTCATGTAGTTCGATGAGTTTATCCCATATCTCCTTTACATTCTCGTACAGACCAACTCGGTTGAGTTCCCCTTTTGTGAGTCCACACTGGATCATGTTCAACGCTTTTGAGTTAATTTGGGCTTTCTTCTTATCCTTTGGACTCTATTTTCCGAATTGAGTGATACTTTGTTGCTTCGTCTACAGACGCTAGTACCTTCGTCGGATCGTGAACTATTGCTCGATGTCTGTCTTTAAGTATATTTCCATCCTCTTCTTCTAATACAAAAAATCGTTTCCGTTGAAGAGAGGAGGACGAACGGTGTTGAATCCCTTAAGTTGGGTCATTGATCACTGAAAAAGAAAAACTAAAAAGAGGTACCAAGACTTGGTCTTGGATTAGTAGTGCTTGAGAGAAAAAAAATATGCCGATGACTCAAGTGATGTTGCACCACTTTCGAGTAAAAACTGAACGAGAAATAATTATCTAAAAAGGTAAATTTTATCAATTCAAATAAGATATGTTAAAATAGAAATTCGAAAAAGAATTAAAATTATCCCCCTCCGCTTGATTGGTGGTTGCACAAATTCAAAGTAAAACCTGCTCTAAAACCACTTGTTAGATCGAGATGTACGTTGGAGGAGGAGGATGGGGGGGGGGGGGGGTCAAAAATTTATATTCTATTCTTTTTTTAAAATAAAGTATGTGCAGCGAAAAAAAAAACAAGAAAGCAAGTAGAAAATACGAGTACGCAATCAGTTTTTACTTAGTTTAGAGCCTTCGATAACTCCTACTTCAAAACCCAGGTTTCACGGATTTATCGACAGATAATTCACTAAAAAGCTCTTCCGAAACCGCTGGAAGAGAGGATCAAATACACATAAATCGGAAGAGTGTAACAAGCTACACTTTTCGTTTACAGAAATTAAGTACAAGAATTAAATTGTATTACCAAACACTTTTATAGATGGTCTGCTCGAGCTTGGTGATTAGATGGCTTCTCGGCAGCAGTCGAGCGCAGTAAAGTCATAGCAAGGCAGCAGCAAGAAGTCGAAGCAATTGGAAGCTGATCGGACGCGTAGAAGCTCGTATAGAAGTTGTGTATTGAAGGCTCCTCGAGACACCCATTTAAAGAGTGTGGAAGACGCCTTCCTTAGCTTTGAAGGCCTCTCCAACGTGTCAAATCTGATCCTGAACTCGTTGCTTCTTATTTGTGATAAAGTCTGAATTTTATCCCTTGGAAGGCATCTTCCATAGCACCGAAGGCGCTTTCCATAAACAGTATGAAGACGCCTTCCAATGCTTGAAGGCGCCTCGGGTACTGTTCACCCGAAACCTTTTTGCTCCTTTTGCCCTGCAAGTTAGGTTAGTCCAACACAACAATATCTAACCTGCAAAACGACATTAGCACATTGATAATAAAATTAATTTATGACTTAGACCCTGTCTTCTAGACCAGGACTTAGTTAAGGTCTCAATTTAGGTTTCCGAAATAGACCTAAATTAGATCAACGCCTACTGTCCCCTAAATTGGGATGCGTCCTCACTTAGTCACTCTTCTCTAATGATTTACCTTTACTTACCATGAGTCAAGTTACTCCTTGACATCAATCTGACCCACTAGGTCTTCCTGTCAGAATTACACATCCGGACTTCGCCACTCAGGAATCAAACATTCTGACTAGACTTCCTGCCTGGTGTCAAGTCCCCTTAACCTATCAAGTTAATCAACCCTACACACTCGGTAATAAGGTTAGATTATGATAACACGTAACTTAACTCACTTGTCATTCATCAAAACCTAAGTTAGACCGTTAGTGTAAATCACACCAACAAAATCATCAACATTAGGTTTAATTTCTAATATCTTCTCCCCCAGAACATCCCTATTCACCCTTGTGCACTTAGCATAAACCACTGTCACCAGCATACTATAGGAAAGATATGAGACTACAATTTGAGATGTAAAAACGGTTCATGATTGACCAAAACCATACAGTCTATATTAGAATCATAAAGAAACCATATTTTTCTAGAATAATTTTAAACAGCAATTTAAAGCCCAATATTCTATTAATAAAAGCTTCGTCTAGAGTAATAAAAGGTTTAATAATTCCTAAGAAGTTAATATGATGATACTTTTTCAAAAAAAAAAATACTCTTCTAAGTAAAGCCGCATTTCCTATTCCCCTAATATTTCAAATCATACCAGACATTAAAACATAGAGGAGGAGGAAACTCTTTGTGCATGATATTTACTTCTAGTGACATGTTGAGTTACACCAGAAGGAGCATTAATAGAAGAGACATTCATACAAGGACCAGTCGGATTAGAGGCCTTACTTGGACCATTGTTAGGGAGGAAGATCTTTGTAAATATATAGCGGTATCCTTATCAGATACATCCTCTTCCACAAAAGTTTTAGACCATTTGGTTCCTTCAGACTCCTCTTGCATGGCTGAAGATGAAGAAGTTCTCCACTATCCAGAATCAACAGGCATTTGATTTATATTACAAGTAACCAACTGATCCCTCAGAATTGTCCCAGCAACTAAGGGCTTTGCCCCACTGGTTACTTGCTGTTGTGGCACGCAATACACTAGTGTTGGCAATGGAGATTCAGTCCAGGGAACCAGAATTTTCGAAAAACCAATAGGCCCAGCTAATTTACCTACAGAAAGAGAAGAACCCCTTGTTTGCACAATCTGTTTTGAACATGATAATGAAATATGCGCATTCTGATGTGAAAACTGCACTTTCTATTTTGAAACTTGCACATCATGTTTAGGAAAATGCACATTTAGATTTGAACCTGATACAGCCATAGATTTCCCCTTATCAACACTTATTTCAACAACTTGTAAATTGTGTTAGCTGCCAACAATATTTGGAGCCAAATTAGCAGCCAGATGTCTATTCAATTCACCAATTTCTTGGCCCACTACCTCCAAATTCTGACAGCTCAAAGCCGCCAACAAATTTTGCTCAGTTCTAAAAACATCTCAACCATCTTCACTGAGACACACTTCATTCACTACCGGCTCTACTAATCGCTCTAGAACACCTTGTTCCTCCTCCTCCAAATTAGATAAGATGTGGAAGCTATACCTGAGTGCACTCCCCTTCTTATCCATAGTAGTTTGCCCACTAGAATTCCCCTTCTTCTGGATCTATACTTGCTTATCGACCTCTGTCCTGTGCTACACACCATCCCCTCCATCAAGTGAAGCAGGAGTTGTTTCTCTCTCTTTTACCGCTGTTTTTCTTCGGTTCAAAACAACCCTCAAATCCTCACCATCATTAATAGCATCCAGCTTACCAGATTTCCATAGAGGTTTTGGCCTATTTCCATTAGCATAACATTCATCCTTCGAATGCCCCAGATGAAGACAGTGCACACAATACTTTGGATGCTTTTCAAAAACCACCCTCTGCAATCTTTTTTCATCTCCAATCCCAGTCCAAAACTCTTCAACCTTCGGCTTCAAAAGATCTATTTCAACACAAACTCGAGCCATAGATAACCCTAACCCATCAGCCATGGCCTCATCAATTTTGATGGGTTTTCCCATAATCCGAGCAGCAAAAAAAATAGACCATTCTTATTGAACATATGGATTAGTAAATCCGACAATTGCACCCATACAGGAACCACTGAAGACTCTGTCGTATATAAAAAAATCGAAGACCACTTGAAAATCCGCAATGCCACACCACCAATAAACTAAATACCTCGAGTCCAAACACACGCCATATCCTCAGTCGAAGTAAGGTGCATAAAAATTTATCTTGATTGAAGAAAATGAATATTATAGAAGTTAGAAAACCCTAAATTCTTAGATTGAAGAATAATCGTTTGCCTTGGCCTCAAGCTCGAAAACTGGCTTATTGTTGTAGAGCATGGCCGATTTAAAATCCTCCCCAACATCGTCAAATTTTTTCTTGGAGGCACGGGGAGAGGCAAGTCTAAGCGTCACCACATAAGAGCATCAGTGCTTTTAACGCGTGAAGCGTTAATGTTTGTTTTTTATTTTTTTATTTTTTTTTCCCATCTATAGTATTAAGGGTAAATTTGTATGCACTCTCTATTGGCAAACATAACTTTACATGTAGTCTCCATCCATAAAAAACTTTCTTTTCACTCCCCAGCCAAACATATTTACCTAATTGTCCATGATATTTTTAGGTACAAAAAGTCCAAAAATCAGTATAAATCCTCTTAAATTCAGTATATTAAATTAGAATCTAGTATATTTTCTATTAAATTGAGTACGATTCTTTTTTCATCTCAAAACATACTCGATTTTAGTTTAATGTGCTGAATTTAATAGAAAATATACTCGATTTTTAATATAAAGTACTGATTTTAAGAAGAATTATACTCATTTTCGGACTTTTTGTACTCAATTTTTGACTTTTTGTACCTAAAAAATATGGGTTAATTTCAATAGAAAATATACTCGATCCTAGTATAGAGTACTGGATTATAGTGTAAAGTGCTGAATTTAACAGGAATTATACTTATTTTTAGATTTTTTATACCTAAAAAATAAGAGGGACAATTTTGATAGAAAATATACTCGATTTTTAATATAAAGTACTGACTTTAAGAAGAATTATACTCGTTTTCAGACTTTTTGGACTCAATTTTGGACTTTTTGTACCTAAAAATCTGAGGGGCAAT
This sequence comes from Zingiber officinale, assembly GCF_018446385.1. Classification (NCBI taxonomy): domain Eukaryota; kingdom Viridiplantae; phylum Streptophyta; class Magnoliopsida; order Zingiberales; family Zingiberaceae; genus Zingiber; species Zingiber officinale. The sequence goes on from NC_056001.1 coordinate 36,184,333, forward strand.
TTAGGTATCAATATTTGCATGAGGGAGTTGAAACAAGTAATACTTTGCATGCAGGGAGTGGAAACAAAGTTTTGTAGGCATGAGGATTGCATGCAAAGTTATGATTACCATTGGAGATTTTTCTCTAATTTAACGTGTTTAATACTACAATATTAAAGAAGGCGCCACGTCGACGTTAATATCTCTATAGTATTAAAATAAAAGACATCACATCGACGTTAATGTCTGAGATATTAATGCTGTTACATATTGTTACAGATGCTCTAAGTAGTGGGGAGGGCTGGATAAAAACCATTAAAAAATTAAAAAAATCATTAAAAAAAAATGGGAAAAAAATATAAAAATCATTAAAAAAATATAAAAAATTAAAAAACATTAAAAAAAATATTAAAAACAAAAAAAATAACAAATATTAAAAAATAAAAAATAGAAAACAAATAAAAATAGATAAAATTTTAAAAAACGTAAAAAAAAAAAACATTAAAAAATTTAAAAAACTTTTAAAATTTTTAAAAAATAAAAAAACTTTAAAATAATATAAAAATGAAAAAAATTAAAAACACATAAAATAAAGAAAAATGTGAAAACGAAAAAATTTAAAAAAAAACATATAGTTTAAAAGATATATATGGTTGATTTTGTAATTAAGGGTAATATAGTAAAATATTAAATTAAGTTATTCATTAAAACCTTTGAACAAATAAATTTTTATTGCATTACTTAGGTTGAACCAAACAATATTTGGTTATGTTTTATTCCTCATAATCTTGGTTATATAATTACTTGGTAATCACATAACTTAAACCAAACATTAGGGTTTAATATTTAGGATATAGTATTAATTGTGTGAGAGTATTATTATTACTTTTTAAAAGTTTAGGATTTGAAATTTGGGATATAATATTTAGGACTTGTAATTTTTTTTAGTTAAGTGTTTAGGGTTTAATGTTTAGGGTGTGTATTTTTTTAAAAAAAAATATGAGAGTTTTTTTTTTTTTATTTTTTTAGCTTGGGATTAAACCAATTAGATTTTGCATTTAGGATTTAAAGATTGGGTTACAAAGTTCAAGTCCTAAAAAAAATTTAGATGCTTACATGTGTTATCCTACACAACTAATTTGGACGATGTTCCTAAGGGACCCTCATAGTTCGGGACACTCGGACTTGATCCAGGCACTATGAGTGTTTTGGTTGTGAGGGTCACTAGGAATGACATCCAAATTTTTTGTGTAGGGTAACATCTCTCTCTTTCTATATAAAGTTTAGGTGTTCTTCCTTGTCTCACTCTCCTTCAATTGGGTGAGGATTTCGTAAAGCAGGGTAAAGTTTTTTCTTTTCCCATAAAAAATGAAACTAAATAGATAGAAAGACACATAATACTCTGCATACCTTTACCCTCATAGGTCTGAACATCTCGATTCACTTTTGAGAATACGGACACCTGGACCTGTAAGGGTCGCCCAGGAGTATGGTAACTTTGTATATATATATATATATATACAGAATTGATATCCTACGGACCTTTTCCTACGGAACCATACGGATAAACTCACGTGGTTATTTTTTATCGCTGCCTTCCTATTTTTAATTATTTTTTAAAACCGCTTTCTATTTTTCATTAATGAAAAATTTTCTCTTTCCTTCGTTCTCGCCGAACTCACCGCGCGTCACCCTCGCGCCTCCTCGCGCCCCGCCGTCGACCGACCGCCCCCGCCGATGGCCCGGCAGCCCTGCAGACGCGATCGCCCAGGCCGGTCGGCGGCGGGCGCAAGGGTGGCTGGCGCGAGGAGGCGAAGCTGTGCGGTGAGTGCGAGAACGAAGGAAAAGAGATCCAGCGCGATCGCAGCCGGATTCCAGGGCGATCGCAGCCGGATTTCGGTCTCGAACGCGGCCAGGCTGGAATCCGACCTCGATCCCACCGGATTCAGGTCGCGATCGCGTCCGGAATCTGGCGTGATCGCGGTGGATCGCGGCCGGAATCATGTCGTGATCCCCGACGGGTTCACCTCCGGGCTATAGTGTGGGTGGATCTAGGCGGCCGGAGGCCGCCGACGGTGGGCAGGCCGGTCAGCGGCGGGCGCAAGGGTGGCTGGCGCGAGGAGGCGAAGTTGTGCGGTGAGTGCGAGAACGAAGGAAAAGAGAAAAGACTGTATTTAATTTTTTTTAAAAAAAATGACATGACAAGGTCCGTAGCATTCCGTAGGCAATAGTCCGTAGCATAACAAATCTCTCTCTCTCTCTCTATATATATATATATAAATTTACCATATCCGTCTCCATGCCCGAATCCGAATATAAAAATACTCATACTCGAATACTTGATTATTTAATCGAGTATAAAAATTCTCTCCGTATCCTCTTTCATTTGGATCGAATATTGGATTCTCTATCAAATTAAGGAAAAATTGTCATCCCTATAAGATGAGCAGGGTAACAAGTGTTAGGGTATGACATTTAGAGTTAAGGATTGAATTTTATATATAAAAAAATACAATTTATGTGTAATTTTTTTTATTAATTATAATTTATATATATAATTTTTAAAATATAAGTGTGATATAATAATTTTATATCTCAAGAATTTGATGTCTAATGTGCCAATTCATATTTCTCCTTCTCAAACATAATTTACAAAAAAATACTTTTGACCTTTAATTTTTCCACGTATTTTACTTCTGTCATCGTCAGGCGGCAACCTACTCCTTTCCTCATCTCCTCCAGCATCTTATTCATCGCAACATTAAAACTCTCTCACTCGATGACGCATCTCGTGAACACCTTCATGATATCGGTGGGCGTCATTTCCACCTCCGCTAGTAGCACCTCCGCTTCTCCTCCAGCATCCGTGGGTGCGCCTCCCCTGCTTCAAATAGTTCCTCGTCAGGATTCAGAACGTCGCCGACTTATAGTACAAGAGATGGATCATCTAGTCCATTCATCTCGCCCGATGTAGTGTCTCGTCAAGCCACTTTAGATGGTTCATAGTAAAGATCATGAGTCACTCTCTAACCCACGACGGCTAAAGCCTATCCATGAAGTTGAGCACATTAGAAAAATTCAAATATACTATTTTATATTCAGGGACAGCTGCCCCATCTTACCCCTTAATGGAGCCACCCTTACCTGTTAAAAGTTTATCCCCTACTGTATTATAATAAATTTATCTTCTAATCAACTCTACTCCATAGGGCACATGGCCGGATTAAACACGCTTTGCTGAAACTTTTGTCACCTTTATGGATTAAACAACAATTTACATAAATTAATTATGAAGCCATCTCTTGGCCTGTTGGCCACTACTACCTCAACCGACTCTTCTATTTGTGGCAGGTAAAAAGCTGGACAGCACCGCATTGTGTATATAATTCCCACTGATTAATAATTAAAATCACATTAAATTAATATAGCGATAAGACATCTAGATTGTGATCCAGATATTCACTATTCAAATCTTAATTATAATAAATTTATAGAAATTTATTCTTTAAATAAGGTACGTAATTAAAAAATACTGAGTTCCTGAGTTATCCGTTGTAAACACTTCCTAATTTATCCTAATAATCGATGAAAAATTTTTATGGGATCGGATCAATCACTCCAGACTTGACGTTACTCAGTCTGATTAATCATTCAAATCCAATAAATTTCTTTATATTCTTCTCGGGATTCGGCCCTTATTTTTTATTTACTTTTCCCACCCTCTATACTTCTATAAATACCTTCCACCCTCCCTTCTTAATCTCCTACTACACCCACCACTTCTTCCTCCTCCTCCTCCTTGTTCTTCCTGTGAGTGATGTGTAGTGTTCCTCTTTGTGGTCTTCCACAGCTTTCTTGAACTGCAAATTCATTAAGCTTGCTCGACGTGCAGTTCAATAAAGCTGTGAGAAATTACAGAGAGAGATCAAATTCAGAAGCTTCATCAACATCATAATTTCTCCTTTCATTGTCATTAATTATATTCATTGCCACATTGATCTGCTCGAGAGATATTGAAATTTAGAAGCCTTTTGGTCATCTTCCTTTTCTTAAATTTCCTTTTTTATTTTCTTTCACTACAGCTATAAATTTCCAAAAAGAATATCATAATTCATCTTTTTTTTTTCCTCTCTGGGAAAATTGATTGAATTAATGCAACCATGGAATGAGCTAGAGTGATGCAAAATAAAAGGGTAATAGTAGTCATCCTAGGCGACCCTCCATTGCCCGTCGAAGACCTTATAAAAGGAACATAAGGCATGGTATTGAGCAACCTCTTAACCATGGTATGCGAGTGATCACAAAGGCTCCTGATGATTTATTCTTTTTTTAGAGTGTGAGATCGTCTTTCATCGTTAAGATGATGATTTCATCGATCATGAAGATAAAGATGAAGATGGTGATGATACTATCTAAAAACAGATACCTTTATATGTCAAGGCAAAATATATATACAATATTCAATCATTTAATTTCTCATCCTCTTTTTCATATAAATGATTTTTAAAATCACAAATATTTTAAATTAATCATCATCAGCTATTAAATGATTTTTAATATCAATTCAATTTTTAAAATCACATTATTTTTTTTCACAAAATATTCATGTATATATATTACTGAAAAATAAATTTAGAAAAGTGCTTCAAAGTGGATTTTATAATCTAAAATATTAAATTGATAGTTTATGCTTAATATTTAACTTATTTAAATCCAAACAAAATATGATTTACATTTCTCATGATAATCAAAATAAAAAAAATCATTCGGTTTTTAATGAGAACAAATTCTAGGTGGCATCAAACAACTTGTTATGATTTTTTTTTAGGTATCCATTCTGATGATTCGATTAATAGTAAAAATATTAAGATTATAATCAAACTCTCATATTTAAAATAAATGAAAACGATCATAAGATTATATGATAATAGATATTTCGACATGAAATATTTTGACAGTCAAACAAAAATTCATAAGAATTTATATTTAAAATGGACAATATTATATCATATTTAAAATGAACAATATTATATCATGTGTGTGAAACTTTAATAAAAAAGGTGAAAGTTATGTGGGAAATCTTAATTTAAATTAGACAATATCATATTATCTGAATAACTTTTAATCTAAATTGAATAATATTATACCATACGGGGAACTTTAACCTAAAGTGGATAATATTATACCATATATAAAATCTTAACAAAAGAGGTTGGAGTCATGTGGTAAACCTTAACCCAAAGTGGACAATATCACACCATGTAAGGAATCTTACCAAAGGAGGTGTGGCCATATGGGGAAGGGTTATAAGATGGAAGATATCTTACCATGTAGAAACTTTAATCCAAAATAAACAATGTCATACCACGTGGGGAACCTTGATATAAAGTGGACAATATCATATCATGTGGGGAACTTTAACAAAGGAGGTGAGGGTCATATGGGGAACCTTAAATCAAAGTGAACAATATCATACTATGTATGAAACCTTAATAAAGAGGTGGTCATATGGGAACCTTAATTCAAAGTAGACAATATCATACCATGTGGGAGATCTTAACAAAGGGGGTGGGGCCATGTGAGAAAGGGTTATAAGATAAAAGATATCTTCATAAGTATATAATATTTTAGGTTGAATTAAAAAATAAATCCAATAAGTTTATTGTGACATTTCATAGAATAAGCAAGGTGCTTGAATTAATTATTTTAGGTAATAATTAATAGACGATCTTTTTATTAGAATCATGAAAGGGTCGGTCATCTTTAGAATTAGTTGATTTAAAAAATTAAATATCTAAATTATAAAAAATAAATAAAAAGGGACATCTCTTTTTGATTTTTTATTACAAGGACCCACTAACTCTCATTGTAAAATTATAGGGCTGCTCTTAAGTATACTATTTGTTGGGACCTTGACGTCCGCTAGAGGGGGGGTGAATAGCGTCTCACCCAAAACTTTACTTCCTATAATGTTAGTGCACAGCGGAATATAAAAGCAAACTAACAAATACGAAAGTTAACCTAAAACAAGAAGGAAGAAGACAACAAACCAAACACAAACCCTAACACAAGGCGTGTACGTGGTTCGGAGATAACTTGCTCCTACTCCACGGCGTGTCCGTAAGGTGGACGATCCCTCAATCCGTCGGTGGATTAGTCCCCGGCAAACTCCGGCTAGCTCAACCTCCTTGTGGGTGGAGAAACCTCACCACAACTCCAACCAAGACCTCTTGGCACACAAAGATCTCTTGAGCACTTTGGAGACTACTAATTAGGCTTTAACCAAGTCTAATTTCGTCACCTTGGCCGGCCATCCCAAGCTCCTTCTTATGGAGCAAATCAGAAAGTTGATTTGCCCGTTACCAGTCGACTGGTTAATGCACCAGTCGACTGGTGCCAACGGCTATCTCAACGACTCTCTGCTACAGTGCATCAGTCGACTGCTACAATCATCAATCGACTGCTACAGTACTGCTACAGTAACGCTACAGTAAACCCTAATTTTAGAATTTTGCCTCAGGTACATTCACTCAGCACTCGTTCTCTCCCGACCAACCTAGACCTAGCCTTCTAGCCTCCTCCATCAGCCTCGCGTCCCTCGGATGTCTCCCCATCCTTCACGTCTTGCCTTCTGGAGCTTCCTTCGGCCTTGTTCATATTGTCGGGTCTTCCTTTGCCAAGAGGCTCCTCACCTCCGGGGCTTCATCCATTGCCAAGTCACACTTGGACTTACGTTGCCAAGACTACATGTTTGGACTTACACCGCCAAGACTCATTCTTGGACTTTCCTCCTTTGCCAAGATCACACTTGGACTTTTCTTGTTGTACTTGTATCCTGCACACTCACAATGCATATCAAATACAACAATAAACCTAACTTAAACTTTTGCCCAAATATCAAAACCTAGGGCACCTAGATTGCTCCAACACTATTTAGCCAATTTTAATTTTACGATTGAACTTGACTTGTTAAATAATGTAATAATTATGATTTCATACTGTTATGACTCATACTTAATCTATTTAAAAATATTTATATTATAATAATTATGGTTACATATTTACAATGTAAATTTAATCGGTTCATCTAACCTTCGCATATTATAACTAATAAAATTATAATTACTATAACTTAAATGTATCATGTTCAATAATATTTATGTTGTAGTAATCACAGTAGTAGCTATTATAACTCAGCCTTATCATGTTTAGAAATATATGTAGCAGCTATAATTTATAGTTGTTATAATTCAAATTTATTATATTTAATAATATTTATGTTATAATAGTTATGATTTTATAATTGTTATAATTTAATCGCATGCTAAGAAATAATAATATCACAGGGCAATTGTATAATTTCATACGGTGTGGGAGGCTCTTTGATTAAAAAAATAAAAAGAGACACTAATTTGGTTATTCCAATAAAATGGGACACCTTTGATTTTTTGTCCAAATATTTTTAAATAGGAGCCCGAATTCGAAATCGTTAATTTATACGGGGCCTGTCTGAATATTTGCTAATTTGAATTGAGGAAGCATGAACCCGGTTCAACTCGATCGGGATTCAGCCCGTGAATCGGGCCGGGTCCGGTCCGATCCGGTCAACGTTATTCGTTCTTGCCTCGACGAACCAGCTTGTTTCTTTCCAATCTTCATGGTTCTTTCTACTCTTCTTGCATCGAAGTTAGGGCTCACAAGCTCTTCGCGTTCGGGGTGATTGAGCGATCGATCAGTGCACAGCGTTGAATCGAGAGCGAGCACGCCGCATCACAAGTTCCCCCCCTGCGTGCCGCCGCGGAAGAGTGAGGAGCTCCGATTCACCTTCCCTGTCGGCGGCCTCCTAACGAGTACGTTGAATTCTCGTCTCGTTCATCGACTTATAGTTTTTTTCCATTCTTCCCTGTCCATTCCGGTGGGTATACTAAGTAGATTCTGTTTCCTTTGGCGAAATTCTGGTGGCGTTCCTTTGCTTCTTGTCCCGACTTAAAGGTTTGTTGTATTGGGCGAAAGTTGATTTGCTTGTGATTCTTAATAGGAGAGAAACCGGAAGTGGTGGATGTTTTGAGGTGCTTTTTTGATGGATCTGAATGCGTCACCTTCGCCTGAAGAAGATGAGCGACCATACAAAGAGCATTTGGAGGGTGAAATCGTACACGAGGAAATTATCGAGTCTGCCGTTGCTACAATGCGACGGGTATGCACTAATAAATTTTCTGTTTTTTCTTGTGGTCCTGCTCACCGATTACTAGTAGTTTTGTTTCTTAGGGTGGTTTATGATGTCATCACGGTGGAATTCTCGTACTCTGCGATCATGGCAGTTTGTTATTCTCTTTCCGCAGATCATTACTCGATGTTGTATAATCCAACTTGTCCCCCGTTCCAAGCAAAATGTTATTCTTCTATCTACAATGATACTCCCTGTTGATCATGGCAGTTTATTACCTTTAAAATTGCATTTGGCCATCAAATGCTTCTTAGCTCTTTGAAATCAGTTAGACTTTAGCTTGTTCACCCCTTTCTCTTCATAAGGCCATTCCATGACTGGCCTAGATGCCATAGGAAGGTTTTGCTTCTTAAGGGCAAAATAATTTGGTGAAATGTGCTTCACTTTGAAAGACTTCCTAGCAGAGTGCATAAAGATATACAATGCACTAAGCTACATTGGTTATCCACCTCCATATTTTTATCAGTCTTTTTGCACAATTATATAAATGATAATTTGTAAGACTTTAATGTCATGGCGGTGTCTTCTTTCTAATTAATAGGAACGTGAAGAAAGGCGGCAGAAGTTGAAAAGAGAAAACCGTGATGAAGGTCATAAATATTCTCAACAACAGAGGAACAATTATATGTCACAAAGTAGAAACACTAAGCATCATGGGAGAGTTAAGGAGGTTCCTCAAGGTTTTATCTTTTTATTTTTGGCTTATATTTGCTACTTTTATTGTTGTTTTATGAGCTAATATTAAATTCTTATTCTGATCTTGGAGATAGAGATGACCAAAAACATGAACTTGTTTTCTCTCCCTTTTTTGTTAGAGTTCAAAAATTTGAGTTAAAATGAACATTTTTGATGATTCTGAGATCTTAAATCTTAGTGAAGGACAAATGTGCAGTTATTGTCCAACAACAAATGATTGTAGTACCTAATTGGATTCTGCATTACTAAGCCGAGATGACCAAAAACATGAACTTGTTTTCTCTCCCTTTTTTGTTAGAGTTCAAAAATTTGAGTTAAAATGAACATTTTTGATGATTCCGAGATCTTAAATCTTAATGAAGGACAGATGTGCAGTTATTGTCCAACAACAAATGATTGTAGTACCTAATTGGATTCTGCATTACTAAGCCTAGCATCTAACATATAATTGAATAGGAAACTATCTATATTGACAACATTGTATTCTCTGTCCTGTTCAAGGTTGTTGGGAGGGTTGCTACCTTGGAAATGTAAGGGGTATACAGGATTGAATCATAGGGTTAGATTATTCTGATCCTTCTATCTAACTATGATATGTATCCAAGTGCCAACAGTTCTTCATTATCATTATCAAGCAGCATAAGTTCCAACTATTTAGGGTGGGCTACATGGATCTTATGCCTCTATTGAACTCTATGCTGGATTGGAACCTGACCCGATCACAATAATACAACCTGAATTGATATAATGCTCCTAGCTTCATTTGTTTTATGCTATCACAAGTTACTATGACCTAGAATCCAATCCTAACAAAAATGGCTATGTCATTGTCATGACAAGTTTTAAGAAAAAACAAAGGTTTCAAATTGAGTAAAATAAAAGAATTTCCGGAGTTTGTATGATCATCTGGCGCCTCCTTGAGAAAAAAGGGAAAAGTTTAAAGGATTGTATCAAGACCAGTCATGTTTATTGGTTAGAGTGATGGGAATAAATAAAAGCCAGATACAGAGAATTAATGTCAAAAGATGGACCTTTAGATGATGTGGAGAGTGATTAGGAGATAGCCAAAGGTGTTGCTATATGTCCATACTTGGTTGTAACTTTGATGGATGATAAACTGAGTGTAAGAATGCTAAGTTATTCTGAATATGTTCATAATGATGAATAAACTGGATTGTTAGACAAGCACAACTAATTAAATTTGAGAGTATGAGGCATATTTGGAGACCTCCTAAGACTCTGTGTATGTATCATAAGGTGATGTAACCTTAAATGGAGCTCGGTTGAGAGCCATAGTCAACCCAAAATAGTTGAGGTTGTTATCATTTTATTGTTGCATAACCTCAATATTTATGTGTAGGATGTACATCCATTACTGGAATTTACCTTTCCATGATTATTTGTTGCAAATGTTTAGTCCTAATTGAAAATGGCTATACTAATCATTTGGCACTTGCATAAATGAATATTTTCCATTCTTGTTATCAGGTTGGCTAGATTGCCCTTCATATGGGCAATGCATAGGGCTCATAATTCCTTCAAAAGTTCCTCTGGATGAGACATACAATGAAAGTGTTCTACCTGGAAAAAGATATTCTTCAAAACAAGTCATTAATAAACTAAGAAGTCAAGGCCGTGAAGTAAGCTATATATTTTTGTCAAAAATTGTCACCTTTGTTTTACTTGTACGCTCTATGAGAGTTATGATAATTTATTGAAGAATGTAGTTCCTATTATGCTTAAATCTCTCTAACTAGTATCATTTACCATCTGATGCTATCTACTTTGTTGTTTTTTAATGGCATCATCAATGAACCTATCTATTCAATAAAATGTCATTACAGAGGAATGCCATATTTTAATTGCATTGCAATACTAACAAAATGATGATTCCCTTAGTTAAAAGTGAGATCTAATTGATTAAACTATGTGTTTAATTGGTCTAAAAAGATTGTTCGCAAGGAGATCCAAACTATGGTCTGCTGACGAAAAAAAGGAAATATCTGATTAGCTAAACTAGATATTTGATTGTATAAAAGAAAGCCACGAGTGTCACAACAATGCTTCAAGGGGTTACAATCATATTTATAACCAAGTATTTTCTTTCTGGTAAACTCCTCTCTACACTAATGCAGTATAGGGAATGGACGGATCGTATCTCATAAGGAATGTAGCTGACTAGTGATAAGTCTTAGGATTGAATTGTTATTGGTTTGGGGTTTTGGGTTTTAGTTGCTAAATGCTACAGGTGAACAACGAAAGACAACCTATCTAACCTATGCTACGATTGCAACGTATTAAAGAAGCACAAAGGAATTAATGAAACTAAAGCAATTAACGTAACCTAACACTTGCATAAGAGAGAAAACAAAGGAAACTAAACCACATCATGACATTGAAAATAAATAAGGCATCTAAACTAACCTAACTACTGCAATGCAGAAATCAAACATGAACAGTTACAACAATTAATCAACTACATAACAACTAATCAACCAAACTCAAAATCAAACCAAATGTATATGGAACTTGAACAAAACATGCATCTAACAATTCGATCAAATGGGAATGATAACCTACAATGAATCTAAGCATGCTTACAACCCAAGCTAGGCATCCCAAGCTTGTGCCGGATCGAATCTGTAATGGTGAAAGAAGATTGGCGATGAAAGTTGTACTGTTTGGATCTTGGAATGGGGGGGGGGGGGGGTCAGATCTGTGGAAGACGATGAGTGTTGCTTTCTGGTGATGGAAGATCCCAAACTTCCATCACCCAAACTCCAGCTGAAGATCAAGAATTTTCTGTGAAGGTGGTGTCGGATGGTGCTTGGCGGCAGAACTGTGGCGAAGAGGAAATTGTGTTGGTGGAAGAAAAGGAAGAAGATGGGTCACCGGAGGTGGTTAGAGCGGATAGGGAAGGCAAATCCCTTAATCTCCAAGGGTAGAAGGAGCTCTGGTAGCCGGTGGTGGAAGCGATCTGGCGATCCTCTGCTTCGCTATGTGCCTCTGCTCCTCCAAATCGCGATCCTTCCTCTATTGTTGCTTCCCGTTTTTAAATCTCTTCAGATTTGAATGGAAGACTGAGATTCTTCAGGATTTGATCCAACTGTGGTATTTGATCTAAATCTGATCCAAAGGCTCAGATCTAGATCCACGGTGATGATCTATTTCCCCTTGGCTTGGATGGACCAGATCTTTAACAGATGGCTCATTGCTCAGATCGCTTTGAATCTTGGATAAACGGCTTAGATTGCTTTAGAGCTTGATCTTCCCAATTAATCTCAGAATCAAGCCCAATTTGGATCGATGCGGCTTGAGTCCATGTTCCTTTGACACCTACAAAGAATAAATTCAAATATTAGCATCAAATATCAAAAATATGAGATAATTTGCAATTAAGTCTAAAAATGAATACAACTCGTGAAATACAATATAAACATAGATTTAGCACACGAGAAGATAAAAAAGCATGGATATAGGAGCCTAAAAAATGTAACAAAATGATGGTTATCGGTAATCATGTCCCTTAGTCAAATCTCTCTTGAATAAGGCATCTAGCATTGTTCATTTTTCCATCTGAAAGCTTATAACTTGGTTTACTTATGCTATAGCAATATAAGGACTTGAATATCCCAATAATCAAAACTTTGGATTTTGGTAAATGTTTGAAATGACAATCAAAAATAATTGTTAAGCTACATACTAAGATAATGAGTAAATGACGATTAGATCAAGTATTTTTATTATTTTTAGGATGCACTTAACTGATCCTCTTTTAAGCCTAACTCAAATTTTAGAAGGTTCTAGTTATTCTTTAACATCAAAGGTAATTTGTGTAAAGACCTTCTAATTGTCATTGCAGTCATCATTCCTACAGTAGAGTCCATTGTCTTTTCATGGTTAACTGGGATGCAACTAGGGTAATATTAATGTCACACTGTTTTCATGTTGTGCGTTTAAACATCACTTTATTCTATTAACAGTATGAGTCATTATTCATATTTTACTTGGAATTGGAATTATCATGTGCTTAGTTTGTATTTGTTTTAATGATTACAGTGGTGGAATTGGTTTTTGGCCTTCATGATCTTATTATTATTATTATTTTTTATCTTTATGTGGGTATGGGCATTTTTAACCTCTGTTCTGTTGACTTCTCTTGAATTTCCTCTTGTTTTCCCTATGTAACTTACATTTGCCATCTCTACTTCAATTTTTTGTGGTGCTTTTCTGCAGCTTGGACTGGTCATTGATTTGACTAATACAAGCCGCTATTACTCGCAATCAGAATGGATAAAGATAGGCATTAAGCATGTCAAGGCAAGAAACTTGTTTTTTATTCTTGCTACTGTGGTTAGATGTAACTACTTGTTGAATCCTTTCCTGATACAGATTCCATGTAAGGGACGAGATTCTGTACCAGATAATGAGTCTGTAAATATATTTGTTCATGAGGTAAGTGCTTTAATACTCTTTTCCAGTAGATGCTCCTCTTACTTATAGAGGTAATATTGTTTATTTTGTTCTCTATCATTCTGTAATTATCATCATAATCCACATAGTTTAGTGCTTCATATTTATTTTATATTAGTCAATCGTCATTTACAATTGGTATATCTTACATTTTTTACTCAACAGCGGAAACTTAATAATAACAGGTTCATGTGATGGCAGTAACTATTGATCCTTCATAAAGTAAAAGTTGTTAGCTATTACATATATTAATGTTTTTATGTTGCAACAGTGACATCAAATTAACAACTTGCTATATGTCTCAGTTGGAGATTGCATTTTAGTATTAGTTTTTGTATATGAAAAGTTTCATTGGTTGTTCCATAAATCATGAAAACCCAATACATAGAAATGTTCTTTTCTAATTCTATGTATATATACTTACATTAAATACAAGATCTAGTTGTTCCCTGACATTCAACATTTGCTTACTTGAACTTCTTAGTTTAAGAATTAAGGAAACATGGTCAATTTTGGTGATGAAAATCCTTTTTATAAAAATTGTTTAATTCTAAACATTCTTTTATGAGTTAAGCCAATTTAAGGTTTACAAGTTAGATAATTTTACTGGAGCCAATTGCATGAATGATTGAACGGGTGTTCAATTATGGGTTAGATTATGAGTTTTTTGAGAGAAGAGTAGATGCCGATTGAATTAAGTTCTGTAGTCTATAATGTATTTTGGAATACAAGCTACAAACTAATTTTTTTCTAAAGAGATTATATATTACATATTTGTGTGTATCAGATTATTTTGTTTGCAACATTGTGTTGAAAATGTTGGTTATTGAGATATTAACTTGACCTTTGATGGTATTAAAAAAAGAGAAATTGCAAAAGTAGTTTCCATCTAACTAACATGTGTTTTTCTGTTCACTACTAAATTTTCACATGGTCACAGGTTTTACAGTTCCTGTCCCGCATGAGACATTCAAAGCGGTATATTCTTGTTCATTGCACTCATGGGCACAACCGAACAGGATTCATGATTATCCATTTCCTCATGAGGACACAACGGCTACATGTTTCTGAGGTATTGTTAGTGCCACCTTCTGACCTGAAAATTTGAGAACTTTTATTAACTCTGTAAAGTCCTTGATCATTATTTTATCAAGCAGGCATTGCAAAGGTTTGCTCAGGCACGCCCTCCTGGGATATATAAGCAAGACTATGTTGAAGCACTTTATAAGTTTTATCATGAATGTCCTGAGAACATTGTTTGCCCTTCTACTCCAGAATGGAAAAGGTCATCTGATCTTGACTTGAATGGTGAAGCCGTACAAGACGACGACGACGATGATGACGGTGACACTGGATCTGGATTGTGTGTATGTTTTTTATTCTATATAAATTCTGTCCATTGACTATTTCTTTTCTTCCAGTACTTATTACTCTTTATTATGGCTTCCTACCAAGAAATATTGGAGCCAGAACTATCATTGTTGTGACTATTCAAAAGGATAGTTTATGCAACACAATGATTTTCTTTTTCCTCTTTTTCCTATGTTAGTTATTTCTAGATCAGAATTTGTTAGTGTATAGCATATTGGTCATGTGAATTAATTGATGCATTCTCTATATCGTGGAAATCAAATGTGCGATCAGAAAATATGCCTTTCTGTTTTTTTTCTCAAAAGGTCTCATTCTTCTTGAAGATTTATTTCACATTTTATATGGTTTTAGTATTTGTTATATACTCTAGAATGTTAATTGTTACATGGATAATTAGACCTTTGATGAGGTATTGACATCATATCGTGTCAGCTATAAAATGTATGTATATATGTCATGGATATCCTTTACACAAGACTCTATTTTTATTATTCTTTGTGTGGGTTTAGCAGTCAGTAGAGGTACTGTCCTATCAATAATCTTTTCAATTTTGGTGAATGTTGAAGTTTACACCTGCTTTCTTTTTCAGGAGAATGTGGATATTAAAATTTTAACAAATGATGATGTTCTAGGTGATGCAATACCTTATGATCAGCAAGATGCAATGCGCCACCTCTGTTACCAATTCCTTGATTTAATGCCGCCTACGGTATGGATACTTCACCTTGTAATAGTTGTTATTTCTTTCAATTATATTATCCGCATTAAATGGTCATTAAATAATACTACATCTGTAATAGGAAATTGCTGCAATTACACTGGAATTTTCGATCATAAGCTCTACTTTTTTTTTTCCCTTCTTCTAGCACCTCTTGATTTATGATTCAGTTTTTTCTCAGTTTGCCACTTTTCTTTTATGGTCTTTCTTTCTGAATTTTATTTTTCAAACCTTTATGAATCTGTTATACATAATCAGCCAGGGAGCCTCTGTTATTTATTGATTCACAAGTACTTGTTATTTTGGTAACTATTATAGTTATACTTTAGATCCAGCCCTACTAAAATTTTCAATTAACAGTCACATTTTCACAATGCCATTTGGTCTTATTTGCTGTGGTTTTATTTGATCGTATTAACTCATTTATATTTTATTTCTTATTAGTTCTCTGT
The DNA here is from genome assembly GCF_018446385.1 of Zingiber officinale. Lineage (NCBI taxonomy): Eukaryota > Viridiplantae > Streptophyta > Magnoliopsida > Zingiberales > Zingiberaceae > Zingiber > Zingiber officinale. The sequence goes on from NC_056001.1 coordinate 36,200,249, forward strand.
TTCTTATTCTTGGTTATTAGGGAAGAACAAACCCACAATTTCCTGGTTCACATCCAGTTTCTCTTAACAGGTGTGTCTTTATCCTTGTCAATATATATATGTGTGTGTATATATATACATACCTTATTTATTTAGCATCTTTAGCCTGACGTGAAAGACAGCTACTAGTTCATTGTGTTTCTATGTTCAAATCTGCAAAATTATGAATGTATATTTGGATTTTTGGAACAAACAATCTATTGGTTTACATATATTGTGTTTCCATCTAATATTCTTTCAATGAGTTTGTGTGGTTTTGCCTTTTGTTATTGAGGGTATCCAACATGTTTATTCATTGTTTGCTGCGTGGTCTTTAGATTGTGTGTTGGAATAAGCCAGACAAGTCTCCCTATATGAATCACAGGGCAGTATATCTTATAATGATATGGCATGGCTTGTCTTTTGAGTATCCTAGGAAATCTTCATGCTAAGTGATATTGTTGAATACAAGTTTATTTGGTCATAATTTATTTTTCTCTTTTAGTTATCTCTACTTCTCATTAAGTAGATTTACTTCATGAATCAGACATTTTGTGTGTTGTCCTCTGGGGGCGCAATGGCATGAACAGTCTGCAAGAATCACAATAGGGGTGTGTGCTTTTCCATATTCATTTTTTGCCTACATTATTTTAGAAATTATAAGTTATTTGTACAGCATACAAACACACATCTGATCACTTTTCTTTTTATTTAAAATTTATTGCCAGAAGTATAATTAGTAAGGATGCACATTTTCTTCGTTGGAGGTCCTAGTTATTTAAATTTATTTATGTTAGAAAAGACATTATTAACACTCATTTTTAATCAATATTATGTTACGTGCAGAGATAATCTGCAACTACTAAGACAAAGATACTACTATGCTACATGGAAGGCTGATGGAACCCGCTACATGATGTTCATTAACAGTACGGGATGCTACCTAATTGATCGAAACTTCTGTTTTCGTAGGGTTCAAATGCGGTTTCCCCTAAAGAATGCTGCTGAGGTACACCTTTTCTGGCGTTATAAGTGTCTGAAGTTTTATAACTCATATAATCTGTATTTATGCCTGATCTCTCTGTTTTTCATGAAAAGAGTTTCCATAATGATACGTTGATTGATGGGGAAATGATTATCGACCAAATTCCAGATGTAGGACAGAAGAGAAGATATTTAGCATATGATTTGGTTGCATTAAACGGTTTCTCCGTTATGAAGGTATTGCCACTTTCCATATTCTGCTCATCATTCTTTCTGAAACCTGCTTGATTGACTGTCTTATCTGAAATGTAATAGCACACAACTTTTTGCGTCATTTCCCAAAGGCAGTCATTGGTGCATACATAGCTATCGGAGAATAGATGGAAGACGGATGAGAAAGGAAATTTAATTCATGTGATAAGCAGCTTAAATTCCCATGTAACCATGTTTTGGCTGGTTTGCATTTTAGAATGAGCAACCAAAAGCTTTTATCATTCCTTCCCTTTGAAACATTGATGTAAAAGATGTATTTTAAAACATCTCCAGATGTCTGTAACTTTGTGTATTACTATATTTTGCTATGACCTAACTGTTCTAGCCTATGACCTATTTAGTTATCATCTAGTCTTGTGCCATACAGTTTTCATTTTTATCCTTCTCTACCAGCTCAATCCTATTCTTTTCTAGTGATTACAATTTCAATACATGTCTGTTTCATGAATTTCAACTGTATATGCTAAGTGTGTCAAGGAAGAGTTATCTCATGTTGCTTTTTCTGGGTGGTGTAGTTGCCGTTTTCTGAAAGGTGGAAACTACTTGAAGAAGAAGTAATTCGACCTAGGAATTATGAGAGAAAGCAATTAGAATCTGACAGCAAGGGACATCCCATTTATAGATATGATATGGAGCCATTTTCAGTATGTAGATGTCAAGATACATGAGTTAATTAGTATGGCATGTTATAGATATTAATAGTCCTTGTACTGAACAGGTTCGCAGGAAGGATTTTTGGTTTTTGTCCACTGTTACTAAGCTTTTAAAGGAGTTCATTCCAAGGCTTTCACATGAAGCTGATGGCCTTATATTTCAGGTACTTCATCATCCATAGTAGTATCTGTATGTCGTCTTGGCAAAATTCTGCTTTACATTGACCAAGGCTATGTGGTTTAGTTCATTTTTGAGGAAGTGTCTTTTCATTAAAGGGTAGCCCGGTGCACGAAGCTCCCGCCATGCGGGGTCCCGGGGAAGGATCTATTGTATGCAGCCTTACTTGCTTTTTGCAAGAGGTTGTTTCCAGGATTCGAATCTGTGCCTTTTGGTCACAAAGCAACACCTTGACCGTTGTGCCAAGGCTCCATTGTCGTCTTGGCAAGAGGAAGTGTCTTTTCATTGGTTTTGAAAATCTTTTTCCCTGCCCCAACACGGTATACCATGTAGATAGATGGTTATTTGAGCATTATAATTCATTCAAGCCTAAGGATTCAAAGTAGGTTTACATTTATGTAGACAATCTATCAGATTGATATCCTAGTATCATACCACAATTAATTTTGATATGTATGACCAATATTAATCTTTAAAGAAAATGAGTAGAAAATGGAAATACTCGAACAATGCTTAGTGCTAAACATCCAGTGTCCGTCCAGACAACTAATATTGAGTCAATGGTAGAGAAGATATGACACGTGAACATCATAAGGTGTGAAATAGTTGTAAATTCATCTTCAAGGTACTACTATGTGCTTTTCATCCTTCTATCATGTGGAATAGTTTCCTTCATTTTGTGCTTGTAAGCCATCTTGGGTGCCAAGGTGCTATAAGAATCCTACACAGAGGGAGAAAATGAGGAATGGTTGGCCAAATTGATGAGATCTAGTGCTACATTGAGCCACTTTGATGAGTTGAACTGGCATCATGCTAGGACATATTGACATCCCAGACAAAAATGGACTGAACTGTCGTATTTGAGTTAAACTACATGGATCTTTTGCCCAAGCACCATACTTAGTTATTGATTATGTATCCCAAAAGCTGATGCGAGAAAATTGGGTTTTCTAATATTATTGTCAATATCTTGTTGATGCTTCATGTAAAAGATGGTCTTAATTTGATTTCTAATTCTGCTTTAAGAGTATTAACAAAATTGTTAGGAAAATTTATTGTAATCATTCGTCAATGTACCATACTTTAATCTCTTTCTTGAATTACAGGGTTGGGATGATCCATATATACCACGTACGCACGAGGGTCTCTTGAAATGGAAATACCCAGAAATGAATTCTGTTGACTTTCTTTTCGAGGTTTTGCATATATTTTTGATTTGTCAAATTTCCTTCTTGATGGACATTGATTAGTTTCTTTATTTGTTTATGCACTTGTTTATTTCTCCCCCATACGCTTGTAGGTTGGAAGTGAGAATCGCCAAATGCTTTTCCTGTATGAGCGTGGGAAAAAGAAACTAATGGATGAGGCTCAGGTGTCATTTCCAGGTGAACACTTATATTTGTTGGTTCTTACCATCTTTATGCGGCAGAAATGCTATGGTCTGCACCTATGGTGGTGATGGGCCTTCAGGTCCAGTTATTAAATTGCCAACCTCTATCTCTCAGTTACTTTAAAGCCAACATTCATAAATTAAGTTGTTTCCTCTATGCAAATATACTTTTATGACTTATTCTGTTAATATTGATATACCAATTCTATAGCTGTAGATTTTAACCTTGTGAAAAACCATTCTTATACTGCTTATGTAGGTGTGGAGGATGCTCTTAACCTGTCCGGCAAGATTGTTGAGTGTTCTTGGGATCAAGAAGAGGGCTGCTGGACGTGCATGCGCATTCGAACAGATAAATCTACACCTAATGATATCAACACATACCGAAAGGCAAGCTTGGATTCACCACATGATAGTAACAAAAAACACTTGCATTCCTAATGGTTGTACTTAATTTTTTCTGCTTGTTATTTTACATCTAATATGACTTTTTATTCTGCTTTTTAATGCCACAGGTGATGCGCAGCATCAAGGACAACATTACTGAAGAAGTGCTGCTAAACGAAATAGCTGAAATTGTGCGCCTCCCAATGTACACAGATAGGATAGAACGAGCGCAGCAAATTCAACACAGGCAAAGGTGAAAAAAGTGTTCTCTGTAAAGTAGTTTGATGACCGAAGATCATTACAAAATCACACGGGCCTCTATCTTGTCGTACACACTGTGATTTTGATTCTTAAAGAACATAAATCAAGAAATTCAACCCAAGCTTCTTTTCCATTAGCCTCTGGTCCTCGAAGACCTAAAATTTACCCTAGTTTTATGATCGACTTGCTGTCAGCAACTAGTAGTTGATATCTGTCAAGGATGTCGAGCAGTTTGACGATTGCAGACAGCTCGATCAAATCCTAAGCCAGCGGCCATTGTATATACACTTTGTTATACGTGAAGTAATCATTTTTCTTATATTGTCCTAGTGCCAGATGAGGAAACATAGAGTAAGTATCCAATGGTTGCTCTTCATTTTCTTTTATCTTCTCTATGGATGTTGGAATGACAGTTGTCTTTTTTTTTTTTTAACTTTGTTCATTTTGGCTCTCTTCCCCACCATCAGATCAAACGGGGTTGGAATCTGAGCCGTTAAATCTGTGGCCTACAAACAACTGTGGCAACTGACGGTGCAGTTGTCCAACCCGGTTTGATCTGTCAATGGGACGAACCTCCATATATAGTAAATTTGTGACCTTGATAACTCTCATCTCCTGGATGTGCTCAGGTCAAGAATGCAAAATCTGGTATGTTATTTTCCTTCCTGTTAATTTTGTTTTCATGAATCTGCTATTAGTTTTATTCAAGTTTGAGTTCTTGTTCATTGTATTGTATTCAGGGTATCCTAAAAAAAAAAATGGAAAAGGTGGTGATAAAATGAAGCTTTGGCATTTCAAGTTTCCAACAGTGGGGTACGAAGTTTTCAACCTTCTCCTTTGTCTAAAAGTAAAAAAAAGTGAAACAAATATTTATTATTACACTTTATTGACACAAATTTTTAGTGGTGGATAGTGCCAAAAGTTGTAATGGTTTTGTCGTAAAATAGTTTCCATGGAGGCAATAGAAGAATACTAGAGTTTTTCTCTTTAATGTTAGTTGATATGGACAAAATTAATCGTCTGGCGTACCAAAAATAAGTCGACCAGATTGAACATTCGCTTGGAGGTGCTATGAGTAAGATCTGTATCAGTTGCGATATGACAACGATGATGGTGAGGATGCGTGAGTCCTACAATACTTTATTGAGTTCACGTGAGTGTTCTGCAAGACTGGTCATGTCTTCTAGTGCTGTGAAATCATGGATGTCCTTAAAAATTGAAAAGATTCTCTGTAGAATTACTGCATATCAATATGAATTACTAATTAATTAACAATTGGTCCAAATTAATCTATCTCAATTTTGTATTTTTTTTTTTGTTTTCTCGGAAGGCCCTTTCATACAATTTTTGTTCCGATGTGTTTTCCCCTACCACAGTTCACGTGCATGGCCCATGCAAACTTTCAACCATGTAATGAAACGTCCCGTGCTCTTTTCGTAGTCGATCGAGGGCAATTCTAAGAGATTTTTAGAGAGGAATGTGAATTAAAAAGTTAACAGAAAAAACTCCAACTGGACGCGAGGTTTTTTAGTTTAAAAGATAATAAATAAAGATGGATGAGGAGAGGTTTTTTATTTTTGCTTTTAGCTTTTCAATCCAATAGATAAGTTTTTAAAATATTTGAATTATGTATCATAGTTTTCAAATTACATATTCATTTTCTATTTTACCTCAAATCAATTCGACTGGAAAAATAAATCAGTCACATACGTCTAGTTCTCTTGATATAAATCGATTCTTATATATTCGTCTAGTTCTCTTGATGGTAAAAATAATATCAAACATCAATTTAACTTAATACATTGAAAATAATGATTTTTTTAACATAAATTAATTTTTGAATATATTTATATTAAAAAAAATCATTGTTCTCAATATATTATGTCAAATTAATGTTTGATACAATTTTAATTATCAGGAGAATTAGACGAATATATAGGAACTTGTTTCATATCATTCCAATATCTCTAGGTCCATCATCCGATTTTGGCCGAAATCGGTTGATGGACCTAAAGACCTTGAAATGATATGAAATTAATTCCTATGTGTTTGTTTAGTCCTTCAGATTGTAAAAATACTAGTTCTTATGATTATATTCATATACTCAAACATCAATTTGACCCAATATAAATTGATTTTTTGAACATAAATTAATTTTTTGACATATTTATGTTTAAAAAATCACTGTTTTTAATATATTTAATCAAATTGATATATGATAATATTTATACAATCAAGAGAATTAGACAAATAAATAGAAACTGGTTTCATATTATTTCGTAGTATCTAGGTCCGTCAACTGATTTCGACCGAAAGAAATCAATTCGATTAGAAAAAAATCAATCGACGAGGATAAAATGAAAAGTGGGTACGTGATTTACTAATTTTAAAACTATGTTAATCGGCGAGGATAAAATAAAAAGTGGATATGTGATTTAATAATTTAAAAATGTGATTTGGATATTTTAAAAATTTATCTAGTTCGGTTCGATACAAAGTTGTTTTGTTTTCGATGGCGAAGGAGCAGTAAATTTGTGTACTTGTTTTATTTTCGATGGTGAAGGAACAGTCAATTTTCATACTTTTGGTATTAACTTATTTATGAGCTCTAGCGCTCAGAACTGTTTTGGTGGCTTCGGTATATACATGAGTGGAGTGGGTCTAATCTGGCATTTGTACTTTTCGTGGTTCAAATCTGAGCCGCAGAAGCAACTCGTCCGTGACCTAATAATGCATCCTCATCTCAGTCGCATTATTATTCTTAAATTTATATTGAGAATGATATAAATTTTATTTGTTTGTTAGATTAATATATATGTTAACTAATTGTAGCATGAAAAAGGAGACATGATGATGACTCGAAATCGATACAACATCATACTACAAACAAACCATCCCGATCGAGGAACGCATTCTACATTTATTAATTAAAGACGAAACGAAAGGAAATTAATGACTCACTAGCGCCTCCATTACTAGTAATTAAACACACTTAAAGCCATCGGGGATTTCCTTTTTGCACGAACTGAGAAGCACGCTCAGCGCCACAGTCCACTTGGCGGTGATCCCCAGCACGCTCTCCTTCACGGTGGCGCAGAGGCAGAGCGCCGCCTCGGCCGCAGCGAGCCCTTGGACCACCGCGCAGCACTCGGTCAGCGGCGAAGGCGGCTCTCCGACCACCAGGCCACCCACGTCGCTGAGGAGGACAGCCACGCACGCCGCAGCCTTCGCGCCAGGACAGAAGGGGTTTGCCGGCGCCGTCTTGGGAGGGAATTTATAATGGTTTGAAGGAAATTGTGCTGCGGCGGTGGCGGTTGTGGCCAGTAGAGTGGAGGAGGAGAGAAGAGAAAGGAAGAAGAGGAGAGCTAATTTTCTCGCCGCCTTCTCCATGGATCAGCTCTTACTATTGCAAGGGCTTGTAGCACCAGTAGGAGTGTTTTTATATTCGAACCGGGCCCAGATTGGACCTGTTGTGACTGAAATATATTTATGTATCTTCGTGATATTATCAATTTTGAGCCCCTCTATTTTTGAACTCCGGTTATAATTTTATTTTTAAACTCTACTTAGAAGACTATATGCCAATATAGATATCTTATATCATTTTAAACACATGATTTTTTTTTCATATTTTTTCAATATGGAATTTTAATTATATCTCTAACAATTCTCCATTCAAACAAAAGACTATCATTACTCTCATGGTCTGACCCTTCCAACGAGCATCCGGTCACTCTTGATTTGTTTGAGCCGTGAGCATCTGGTCATCCTGACCTACTCCGTACATTTCCCGTAGATATCCAGTCACTCTTGACCTACTCTGGACCTCCCCGTAAGTATCTAGTCACTCTGACATGCTCCGGGCCTCTCCATAAGCATTCACATCCGATCATTCTTAACTTGCTCCGGGCCTCCTCGTAAGTATCCGATCATCCTAACCTATTTTGGGTCTCTCTGTAAGCATCCGCCTAAGTCACTCTGGACTTGCTTCGGGTCTCTTTGTGAGCATCCGATCATTCTGACCTGTTCCGGGCCTCTCGCAACTTTATTCAAGGCCACCACACATGACATTTAGTTTGGAACATAACTCTTATATCATTTATTTTATTCAAAAGGAATTCACATATCTCCATAATTGTATGATATATTGTACACTTTGAGTCTAAACGCTCACGACTTTATTTTTTAGGCTATACCCAAAGGGTCTCATACCAATGGAGATATATTACATCCTTTTAAACTCATGATTATATCTTTCTAATGTGGAAATTTGATTGTATCCCTAACAATCTTTTCCTCAAACAAAGGACAACCATTACTCTTATGGTCTGAGCCTTCCTGCGAATGTCCGATCACTCTTGATTTGCTCCGAGCCTCCCCGTGAGTATTCGGTTACCCTGACCTGCTTTGGACATTCCCCGCAAGCATCCGGTCACTCTTGACTTATCCTGGGTTCGGTCCTTGCGAGCATCCAATCTCCCTGACCTGCTCCGGTCCTCTTTGCAAGCATCTGATCACCTTGACATATTCTGGGTCTCTCCGCAAGCATTCATCTTGACCTGCTCCGGGTCTTCCCGCAAACATCTGTTCATCCTTACCTGCTGCTCTAGGTTTCCCCGTAAGCATCCAGTCACCATGACGTACTTCGGGGCTTCCTGCAACTTCATTCAAGGTCACCCCACATGATATCTGGTTTGGACTACGACTTTGATACTGTTTGTTGGGACTAAAAGGAATTCACGTATCTCCATAATGATATAATATTATTTACTTTGAGTTTAAGCTCTCGTGACTTTATTTTTAAGCTATACTCAAAACATCTCATGTCAATGAAGATATCTTATATCTTTTTTAAACTCATTATTTTTTTCATATTTTTTCAATATGAGACTTTGATTCTACCCTCAATAGAACTAGTTTAAGACTTGCAATTATCACTACGATCGACTCTCAAACCTCATTGTAATGAGCAAAATAATTCCTCCAGGTATGATTAAATCGACTACTGTAGAATATATATTGCTACACTAAGAGGTTAAATCTTGATAAAACTGAGAAAAATGATTTTTTTTAATAATGAACCTAATTTTTTGATTAATCTCCTTACATGTAATCATGCGATTCGAATATAAGTAAAACCGAGATAAATACCTTCCTTATGTGTTAGTCACTATTCCAAAGATTAGTAGCCGTCCGTGATTTATCTCCTCCGTGTTGACATTGGGACGGATTGACGAAGATATTGAGGGATGAACGTATTCACTTTTTATCACGATGATGTTCAGTGGCGTAGCTAGAATTTGCATTCAGGAGGGGCGAATTCAAGCTGATCACGGCATACTACTAAGGTCAAGCCCAACCTCGTCACCTCACTGCAAGGCCGCAACCAAGGAAAGACCTCATTGTGAGGCTATGGCCAAAGCGAGACTTCGCTATGCGGCCACCGCCAAGCAGTCACTAAGAGAGGAGAGGGAACGGGAGAAGATCGTGCATACCGACGAGATGCATACCGGTGCTAGAGATCGAAGAGGAGAGGAGAGGAGCATGTCAGAGATAGGAGAGAAGGTCGATCATATAGGAAGATTTTAGGGCTCTGGGAAGAAAAATCGAGAATAAAAATCTTAATTAGAAAGTTAATTAGTGACCGAAACTTAATTGAGTTGCTAAAATAGAGACGAAAACTTATTTTGTTGCTAAAATAGCGAGGGAATTAAGTTTTCGTAGCTAATTAAAGAGGTTAAATAAGTATAGAGATAGAATTGATAATGAAATTTAATTTTTGTCGCTAAATTACTGACAATAATTTATTTCAGTCGCTAATTAGTGATGAAAATTAAATTCTATCGTTAATTGTAGGTTTTCTTGTAGTGAATTATACGATGAGAAATAATAAATGATATGATTTAATTGATCAAATTTTGAATGATCGTCAATGAAATTGATCACCTTCATAAACAAATCAAACATTAAATGCATAGAAGATCTCAATATCTATAAATATTTGGCATACTTAACTAGAAAATAAATTATAAATATATGAAAAATTAACACTATATGTTTTTCCAATACTTAAATTCGTAATCAAAAGAGATAAAACAAGAAAACTTTGTCTCAATCAAAATGCGTTTGTTGTGGAGCGTTGGCAAAGCGACGATGGCAGCGCTGCAGCAAATGACAACGGTGCTGGTGATAACGACGATAGCAACGTGGATGACAACAACATCAATGTACGACAAAGAATTTTGAAGGTAAAATTAAGATTAGGGAAAGAATAATAAGGGGATTATGAAAGGAAGAAGACCACAGGAGAGAAAAAAGGAGAGGGGATTAGGAGGAAGAAAACATATGAAGGGAGAGGGGAAAAAAGTAAGGGCAATGGGAGAGAGAAAAAATTGGCGGAAAGAGAGAAAAAAAAGTTTGGATTTTTGTTTGTTTTAATTGAATATTTTATGAAAAATTCTTGAATTTTTAAGAATTTATAACTAAATCCTTTTTTTTAAAAAAATTATTGTATTAATTTTTTCCCCCAAAATTTCAGAGGGGGCGGTCGCACCCCCTCGGTCCCATGTAACTACGCTCCTGATGATGTTCATCATGTGAAACTGCTGGATAGCAAATTAAAAAACATGAGTAGAATAATTATTCAAGTAATGTATGATTTTTTTTTTATGATTATTCAATAATTCAAGTCGAGACTTTGATCGATTTATTTGCCTCTTGAGGCATAGTGCGACAGGAAAAGATGGGACAGATGCCCATGCAATACGATTTGGATTATATCATAATGCATGAAATGCTCAAACCAAAGTTGGATTATCCGCTATGATTCATTTATATTTCATGGATTTATCAGTCAATAGATTTCTATGGGACTGGATCCGACTAGTCTATTCTAAAGCCTGAATATCTGAATTACGCCGGTTGTTAAACTATTGATACAAACTACTGATATGCGATTAATTTTAGGAAAAAATACCTTTAACTGCTATATTTTTCATTAAGTAATATTTTATTTTTTATATTTAAAAAATAATATTTAATGCTAAGTCAAATGTGAAAAACATTATAAAAGATAATTACATTCTCTTTTTGATTTTTTTTTAAATAATCATAAGAGGAAAAATATATTAATTTATTGATAATTCACGTGTAGTTCTATTTCTTTTAATTTGTTTATATCTAAATTAATTTAGATCATTCAAGTTCTTAATTGATATTTTTGCATGACTACTCATTTAAATAAATTATAAGTAACCTTCAATAATATATAAAAATTAATATTTAATTATAAAAATTAATATTTAATTATACGAATGAAAAAATTATGTAATTTAAAAAATATATTTTTACTGCTATTGTGTAGTCCTCGAATACCATGTATAATAATTATTTTCTTCACTTACTCCTAAATTTAAAATTTTAGATTCACCCTTGTCCACGATTATATAAGGTTTAGTAGAAATAGATGAAGGTATAATTTTTTTTTCTTACGCGATGACAAATTTTTTTCGTCTTGTCAAGCTCTTTTGCTTTCTCATGCATGCTCGCGAGTCTCATATCTCAGTTCATCATTGACTTGTCTGTCAAAATGGGTAACACCGATGATGTCAATTCTCAGCTGACAAGCTTTGTTTTGTAATACATTTAGAGCGGATGCACATACAAACCAACATCAACTACAGATCCGAGTGAATGAAGAAGGATACACTAGATGCTTCTATATTTTTTTTATCCTTATATATATATTTTTCTCCATATATACCTCATCGATTCAACTAATTAATAATTAAACGGTCCATTCTAAAAAATATATCATTATTTTTTATATCAATTAAATATATTTTTTAAGGACATAATTACCCTTTACAAATTTTTTCAAATTTGCTGTCAAAGGGAGGTTAAATACTATTTTTTTTAAATACATAGGAGAAAATGCTACTTACAAAATAGGGGGTATAAAAGTATTTTTTTCCTTAATTTTATTTTATGATGGTGCAATCCTATAACAAATTTTCATGTGTCTCATCCATAAAAAATGCTATTAGGTTGCAAAGAAGAATAGCGGCGGCGATGTTAAATAACATCTTGGATAAAAAAATATCATCACGGATGAAAGGGGAAAAAACAAACTGTAGACTTGAGAAAGTCGATATCAGATTTCAATCTGATATAAGGATAAATAATTACAGAAATATACAAGGATGATAAAATTTGCTTCCAGAGTATGAACTTTATGACAACTTGGCCGTTGATCATCTTAGCAATATGAAGAACTTGATCGTGTTTGTTTACAATGAGTCAAAATAAAGAAACTTATGTGGGGCGGTAGAGATGCACGGGGCTCCTCTCGGCCGATGATTTCTCTAAGACCTCAAAGTCTGAGTCCTCCACGGGTTGCCAATCACTAGATTCCTCATCGGAGGACATCTTCAATTTCGACACCTTCCGATACATTGCCAAGTTTTCCTCACTTGCTGAGGCATGCTTCCTCCTCAAGGAATAAGGCAAATGAAATAACTGCTCTGCTGTCAAGAGAGAATCCATGTACTTCTCCATCACCAAAACATTACCCTCATCGACATTACCCCTTGATGACATGTCATCAGGTCTAAGTCTCATTGTTGCATCGGAAGAAGCGTAGGCTGCACCAGACACTTCAGACCACTGATCGATGCTTTGTTGCGATCGTGTCTTCACCATCAGTGCATCTTGCCATCCATTGTTATGCTCCTGTTGGATGCTACCACATTTTTCGCTAGCCAATGAAGCTAAGCTCTGTGAATCAATGTTGTTAGACTGTCTACTGCTCATTTCCTTTGCTGCTACACGCATCGAGTCCACAATCTGATAAAAATAAGACAAACGAAAGGACATGCATCAAAAACCCAAAGTGGATAGCTAACTTTGGAGAAGGTCGTATAGGAGGCATTATAAAGTTAAATATGCCAAAAGGAAATAATGAATACATACTGCATTCGATGGTTAACAAACAACTCCTATCACAGAAGGAAATACTGGCTTTATCCACTTTGCAATAATTTCTTCTCAAATGAAGCAAAAAGATTGAGGATTAGTAAACATTCTTGAGGCAGATTGACAAAAGAGAGAGAGAAAAGTCACAAGCCTTAAAGTTATAAGCAAGTTCATTGGTGTCTGGATAAACTAGTTAAATTAGAGTCAACTAGGCAAACAATGTTTTGAATGGAAGAATTGCATTCTAAAGCAGCAGATGCAGACACAGGATTAATGGGACAATTTGAAGTTCTCTTTAATTTTATAACTTGCCTTTGTTTACACAAAATATTTTCTGCAATATTCATTTCATGTCTCAACAATTTCTTAAAACTTGTTTTAGTCGCAAGTTTTCAAATCTATTTCTCAGTAAACATACTCATAACAAAGAAATGAAATGGTAAAAATCTAAGGAACAAAAGTCCAAACATGTACCAGAACTCAAGCTGGCACTAGAACTTGAGTAAAAACAAATGTAATAACAGTGAACATATTAAGCAACACCAAATAGACAAAATAAATGTCATATGTTGCAACTTTCTATGTATTTGATTCGTCAAAAAGGTAAAGGGCAAATATAATGATGCAAAAAAAAAAATCTCTTTTGGAAAAAAACACAACCATATTATCTAATTCCCACATCATTTATCTTCTGAGGTACTGAGAGGATTGAAGGATAGTAATTACCAAGAATATTTTCCAATGCCTAGAGTAAGTTTGTGCATCTTGTCTCCAACATATTTCAATTAGATTAAAAGATCCAGAGCTGGCCACCGTTAATATTAAATTTGATTAACTGACTATACCACATAGCCTAAGCTCAGGATATGAGGAAAGGGCTTAATCTAGAAATTCTGAAGATTCTCATGTGAAATAGAGAGGCATACTAAAGGAGTATGGTATGATGTACAACACAATAAATTAAACTAAAGTGTGCTGAGATTAGTGGGAATGAAAATGGACATACTCTAAATTTGTAATTGTAATATCATCTTAATTCTGTAATTGTTTGTCCTAAATAGCAAGGTCTCAATCTAAATCTAAATTGATGTGCTAGCAGAATCACAAAATTTTATGGAGATGAAAATTGTCTAGAATTTCACATCCTTAGGTAAGAGGACTTGTTCCTTTTCCCCTTTTCCTCTTCTTCCTCCTTTTGCTCTTCTTCTGCTTCTTCACTTGTAATCAGTGACAATCAGCACCATCCCATACAAGAACATGACACGCCAGTAAGCACCAAAACTGTAACATTCTGGCAGCTGCCACGCTCTGGTATTTTAACTTTGTTGATATGTTCAATCAGACAAACCATAGACAATACAAAGCATATCCATAAGAATTTCCCACGAGAGACTATTACATAAAGACATAAGAGAAAATCACTTGGAGACATCATGAGTCACTTGGAGTTATAAGCATGCAGATTTTAAAATTTATTTAAGCAAAACCAGTAAGTAATATAAGAAGTCATTTTCTTGCCTGATAAGTAGATAGCAATTCAGAATCATGCTTGTTCAGTTTAGGATGCAACAATGCAAAGTATATCCTCCAGAAAGAATCCTCACTTAAATGGGCGGGGCAAAGTCTAAGTCGAAGAGATTGTAAATTAGGGTTGATACGTTCAACTGTTGTAATGTGCTCTTTTTGAGTACGAGACATATGAAACTCTGCAAATTTTAAAAATAGCGGTCAGCCTACAGTTAGCATCACAATCATAACTACATAAGTTTTTAATGAAAATATAGTTAAATGATTTTTTTCTTTCAAAAATTAACATAATTGCTATTTCTGGTGGGGATATTAAACAACAAACCAATGTTATTTAAATAATCCTTCCATTTCCAAGTATCACAAGCACAATAAGTTGAGGTGGATGGAAAGAGATAGCAATGGTGTATGAATTCAGTGTTTGATGTGGGCAATTTTGAGAAGTCACAGGACTTTATCTGAGATCTAACAATCAAGAATATGAAACTGCTAACCATTGTTTGGTTTCGTGAATAATACAGCATCAAACATAGCAAATACATTAGCTATAACAGGAGTGAACTTTGCAAAGTCTGTTTACATGTAATCAATACTTAGCATAATTGAAAAGTGTTTTTTTTTTGTAACTGATGAATTTTACATTAGTCACCAAAGCAGAGTTAAAAAGAAAGGAAACCACCAACATACATAATTGAGCATAAAATACAGAGAGTAGATCAAATCATTCGTGTAGTAATCCTAGAGGTAATACTAGATTGTATAAGCTATATGAGAAATTAGGCATGCACCCTTTCTTTGCTTAAAGATGGGACAGCAGTTATCAGACTGAGTTTTCATTGATCTGGGCCATTAGATGGATCATTAAGATGCTAAAGTGAAGCAGCTCTTTAATCTGATGACAAGATGTGCTTCAATGTAATGCATCCAAAACTCAGATAAGTTACTAGAAACTAGCAAAAGTATGGAAAAAATGGAAGATCACCAAATTGTATTGATTTTTCAACTCTTTCAATGGTAACAACAATGGAAAAGAGAGAGTACATGCTAAGTGGCAAGGTAGATTGAAAGAAAGGATATGTTTGGTACTTAAAAGAGGAAAAAAAGGAGGTAACGGGATTGAAGAAATCAATTGATGGGGAGTTAGAAAAGACAAAGCAGAGAAGCACTTTGCAGTTTCCAAAATTTTAGTTAAAACAAGTGGTAAACAAAATGAAACTTATGCTAGCACTGTCCTGTATTGCTAATTCCACTAGAATCTCTAACATTACAAATTGATCCGTATCTAAAGTCTAACCTAACAGCTTGATTATATGCTCTAATAAACTGTTAATGCATCAACTGAGTTAGAGCTTGATAATTAATTGAACACCTATGCCCTAACAAATAAATACCAATTCCAAATTAAAGCAATTAATACTATCAATTGACTAATTAGCAGACACTTGGCCACTGTTAGCGAAATGCAGCTTTGAGTTAGCTTATGCACCTTTGATGCACATAAATTTCTAGAGATTATCATCATTAATGTGTTTGGTAAAGACCCAAACTTCCACTTTCAAGTTGGTAGCAAGAGTAGCAACTGCAAATACTTTGGGAGAAAAAGTTTAGAATTTTCTGTCTGAAAAAATTCAAAAGGTTTAATCTTCCAGCAAAATAATATTTTTTTTCTTCCAAACGTCTGTGCAGGCATATAAGAGCGAAAGGGAAGGGAAAACAAATTGTCATTCTCTTCTGTTTCAGGAAGATGAGTGAAGGAAAATTTAATTCCATAAAAATATTTTACTATACTTCTTCCCAAGCTGATGTGGAGAGAAAGGGGTTTTTGATACTGAATACTAATATTACTTCCTTCAAATTTCGTGTCTGTAAACTAGATTGTGAAAAGTGGAAGGAAAGAAGAAAAAACAACTATTTTTAAAACTAACTTTCGACTAGATTGTGAAAAGTGGATGGAAAGTAGATAAGTGATTCCTTTTGAAACTTTTTTTCTCCGTTACTTCCTTCTCCAAATACAGCATTAATCAGACAACTGGTGGAGAAGAAAGGAAGCTGAAAATTTTCAAAATCAATCTTTTAATTGCGAAGCAAGGATTTACCTTCATCTAAATGCACCGGGAACTCCAGCCAGGAATCGGGATACTTGACGAGATCCTCCACGTATTCAAGAACCTCCTCCGAGACCCCGATTTCCCGAGACTTTCCCGCGCGATCTCCCGATTCCCTGTCTCGATCCGCAGGGCCACGCAGTGCACCCGAGAGTCGAGTGATGCCGCTGCGGAACCCGCCTCCGATCTCGGCGAGGTCGCTGAGGATCCCCGCGAGGGCCCTGGCGGAGGCGCGCGCCGGCGGGGTCGAGGGCGAAGAGGCGGGGCGGGGGGACGGCGGCGGCGACTCGTGGTGGGGAGGGGGAAGGAGGGGAGAGAAAAGGCAGGCTATGTCGAGAAGGTGCCGTCCGAGCTCCGAGAGGTCGTCCCTGACACCGCGGAAGCCTCTCACCGCCATGGCTAGGGTTTCGAGGGGAAAGAAGTCGAAACCCGGAGCGGGGAGAGGCGAAGGAGAAGAGGGGCTCCGGGCGTAGTATTATTTGTAAGAGAAACTTCTAGTTGCCCCCAAAGTTTATGAATATTTCCACTTTACCTCCTACATCCATTCGATGAACGTTTAACATTGCCATTTCAAAATTTTTGAGAATTTTTATTTTTGATCTTCTTTTATATTATTAAGGGCAAAAATAAAAAAAAGCAGCCTTTTTTAAATTATCGTCAAAAACAAGCCATTCACCCAAACTTATTTAATTACATTACTCATCACCAACTCATTTGCTTAAATTTTAACGAATTAATTAGATCAATTATTATGGCCATTTTACTAATAACACCTTAGTATTTTAACTAAATTAAATATACTCCATTATTGAGTTTTATAAAAGGAATAATTATAAAAAAATCATTATTGTTTAAAAGTACCATTAAAAGTTAAATTAACAATTAATTAAAATTAAAAATTTTAATATAATATTATTCTAGACATAATAATTTTAATTAAATTAATAATTTTTTTCCCCAGGATGAAGCAACTCACGGAGGCGGCGCACGTCGGAGATGAGCGTCGGGGAGGCGCGCCGCGTCGACTTGGCCCGGATGAAGCGGCCTCCGAACGACGGCGCCTGCGAGAGGATGAAGCGGGGAGGTAGACAATGAAAAGCGGTGCGAAAGTGAGGTCGGAGTTGCGCGAGGTCCTCGGCCTCGTCCAAATCAGGAACGCTCGGCACCGCCTTCGGCGGCAACGCCCAGGGAGCCAAAACGAACACTAAAGGAATCGGCATCGGCATCGGCAGGAGCAAAGAGATCGCGAACGGAGGCGAAGAAAGCGCCGCCATTGTGCAGTCCTGTTCCGGATTTCCCCAGAAAACCTTCACACCGCATCGTCCCGCTAGGGTTCTTCGCTGCATCCGAACGAAAAATCATCGTCCAAATGGCGAATCGATCGTCTCGGTGACGCATGGAGCATCGGATTCTCGCATTAAAATCAAATTTTGCGAGTAGAAAAGGATTGAAATGCGAGGATTTGGAGAGAGAGAATTTGAGAAGAGGCTGCCAGGCTTTTTGTCCCTTTTTTACTATTTCTTAACAGATGTAACTGTTTTATTGGGGGAATGAACTGGAGGTGATATCGGGATATTAACCGTGGATCTTGTGATCGACGGTCGTAGATGAACAACAAACTATGGATTAGTAGGATTTAGTACATGACCCGCTTTATATATATATCTTAAAAATCCAATAAATAATTTCATATATAAAAGAAAAGCTACTCTCTCATTTCAAGAAATATTTTCTTGTTGTTATCTTCATTAATTAATGTCATTTATAAATTTTAATCAAGATTTAATGCTAAAATATTGTTAAATATAGAGTTTTCATATTTGACTTAATAATAATGATGTATAAAAGAGCTATTAGATAATTTAGTATGTTCTAACTATAATTTTCACAACTAATTAAATTTAAGAGTTTAGAGGACGGATATTTTAAGGATAAAGGGCTTAGATAGGTAATTTATATAAAAAGGTATTTTGAATAAAAAAAACTAAAATTTTTAAGGATGTTTCCTCATATTTTATTTTTAAGAAATTAAATGGTATTATTGAAGAAATAATAAATTAGAAGTTCTATCTGTTCGTGATTTCCTTCTTTTCGTGGGGAAGAAGAAACGAGATCAACAAAGGGGACAAAGCAAAAAATAGGAAGGATTCGTCTCAATCTCAAGCGAAGAAAAGTTATCGATGGCGTCGATCTCGCACCACGGAGTGCTTTCGCTTCTCCTGCTTCTCTGCTTGGTCGCTTGCGCCGTCTCCATCGACGTCGAATACTGCAGTAATTGCCCTCATCTCTCCTTTCTCTCTGCCGGTGGATGCTATGTTTCGTACAGTTTATTTACTCCTGTGGTTCCGATTTGTTTCTGGGATGGGTGTTCGGTGTTAAAAAAATGGGTTTTTGGTGGTTCTCCTTTGTTAGATCGGAGAGTTTTGAATTCAGTTGTACTTAGATTGAGTTCGCAATGGTAACTAATCAGTTGATCAGCTGCCCACATGTTCGTCGGTACTATAATTACCAAGGTTTCTGAGGGAGATTAAAGGGGGCGTAGATCTAATGCTTAACCTTCTCCGACTCTTCTTCTTGCGTGCTTGCGCAGTCACCATCGACGCCAAGTACAGCAGTTATTCCCCTCATCTCTTTGTTTTCTCTGCTCGTCGATTCCATGTTTCTTACAGTGGGGTTCCGGTTTGTTGCTGGGCAGGTTTTGTGCGTTAAAATTGGGTTTTTGGTGGTTCTCCCTTGTTAGGTTAAGGAGTTTTGAGACCAGTTATACGTAGATTAATTTGGACCAGTCAGTTGATACTATGCCTGCTTGTACGGTAGGTTCGTAAGTATTAAAGATTATTTTCAATCTCAAGTGAAGAAGCTTAGCGTCGTGTATCTTGCAATGCTGAGTGCCTTCCCTTCTGCTATTTTGCTTGGATGCTTTCTCCATCTCCATCAAATACTGCAGTTATTCCTTCACCCCTCTTTTTTTCGATTCTGGCGATTCTATGAAATTTACAGTTTATTTTCTTCTAAGGTTCCTGTTTGTTGCTGGGCAGGTTTTTGTGTTTAAAAATGGTTTCTTGGTGGCACTCCCTGATTAGGTTAGCGAGTTTGAGTTCAGTTGTAACGATCAGTCAGTTGATCAGATGCCTACTGGTTTGGTAGGAATGTAATGTAACTTGACATAGTATATCTGTTTTTAATGCAATTTCTATCAACTTCAACGGGTCACTAATTTTGGTGTTTGCTTGTTTGGTCAGCGCCTATGTAAAATCACAAATTATTCTTGCTTTTGTGTTAAAATGTTGAATGCAATGAGATTATCATTATTCTCAGGGGTGATTACATGAACACTTTTATGCAACTTTTTTTCTTAGAAGTTTGTTTGATATGTTCTTTAGTTTGTGTAGTTTGTGTCACTTTGTATTTATGCGCTGTGTGATTTTTTTTTTTTTTTTGCAGAAAAGAATGCTAATTATCCTGTCAAGGTTAGTGGAGTTGACATTTCTCCATATCCCATTAGAAGGGGCGAGCAAACTACATTCAATATCTCAGCATCTACTGGTAGGAAAACATGCTTGCAGTGTCAATTATTTTAATTGTTTTTCTCCTTTAGTATGCATGTCGTTGTTCTTTGGTCAATAATTGTAAGATTAGTTTACTATTGTTGTCATGGAATTAACACACATAAAATACATCTTGATTCTCAAGCTAACTTCAATTAAAAATATACCATGATAATGCAATTCCATTTATTCACAATGGAATTGTGAACTCCAAATTCAGATTGAGAGAATTTTTCATTTAGAATTTGCCCGGGTAATGTAAATTCATATGCCTTGCCCTTAAAAGTAAGGGTGACAATTCAGGTCGGGTTCAGGTTGGCGGATTCGGGTTGGTAGGTTGACGGGTTGGAACATCAAAACCTAAACCCGACCTGTTTAATATTTTAGGTCAAATTGTTCGACCTAAACTTGACCCGTTTATCTGTATTTGATCAAACCTGACCTGAAATGACCTACAATCAGAATCCAATCCAAACTCGACCCAACCCGAAATGATCCATTTATAAAACATGCTCATCTTAACTCGAACTCAACCCGAACCCGACCTGAAAAGATTCATTTTATTAAAATATGCTTATTTAAACCCAAACTCAACTAGAATCCGACCCAAACCCGACCCAAAAATATTTATAAACGGGTTCGCAGGTTGTAGTCAGATCATTTTAGGTTGAACCCAACTTGTTTATTAATTGCGTCAGGTACTCAAAAGTAGCGATGAAGACAAGTGGATAAATTGATGTATGGTAAAGCTTCTGCAAGAACTATGCCAACTCAGTGATGATGAAAATTGGATTTTAAGATGCATGGTAAAGAAAGGCCATTGTTAGATTCTCTTGTGGGGGCCTAAACATAGACAAAACTCTTTGTCCCTTCCTGATCCACAATCCTCAATTCATGGACAGAATAACCATGAATGGAGCAAATAGTTGTGTCAATTGGTGCTGGAAGTTTTATCTAAGCCTCAATCTTTTGTTGTACAATGACTTGGTGGAAATTGACCTTTTTGTTCAATAGAGATGCATACAGAGCTCCTCAAACAACAAAAATTAATCAATCTACAGTATATTGCTGACAAGGGAATGAACACTAACTTGAGCATTGGTTGCTGAGGGAGAATATCAGTTGTTCTTGGAGATATTATTTTCTTGTCGGAGTAGAGAATATCTGAATCAGTTTGTATTGACCCTCCACATAATAGAAAGGCGATGACAGAAATGACCTTGGCTAGTGGAAAAGAAGATTGAATAGATGTTAACCTCGCACCAAAGTTGAATTACTGATTATGGTCTTCGCCATCAGCCTCATTCTTTGCTGGGCCTTGCATCAGTACGGATCTCTGCCAAGGAGAGAAGCAAAATCTTAAATTTCGTAACCATCTCCAAGTGTTTATTCTGACTTCTTATTTACTCAAAATGTTATTCTAGATTTCATCCAAAGCTCCAAATTGTTTTACTCTTGAGCAAACACCATATTGCATTTTGATATGACACTTTCAAATGTGAGCTCTGGCTGGTGTTGATAGATGCACTAATGAGCTGCCATTTCTGTTTGAGATGTGCAAATATTCCTTCATTTAGTTTGCGAACTTCTACCTAAATTATTTCCCAAGGTCATCTTTTAGAATTCTTTATGTTTCTTACAAAATTTACAAATCGAAATAACATAAACATAGGACAATTATACAAATGTGATACAACTGAATTTATTAATTGTTTTTTGAACTCGAAAGTGGATTGCCCTATCAAATTGGCAAGCTGGTTTGCAAAATGGTTTGATCTGTAAAATTGGCTAGCCACTTCAGTTTCTGATCCATTTTACATAGTGATTGTGAATTAGATGGATGCATATGGCAATAGTACACACTGCGCGGTATTGTAGGAAGGGCATTCTCAGCTGACCTAAAAACCTTTTTCTCATAAACAAATGTAGAGTATATTAAGTGGATGCCTACATGATGCTTGGAAGCTATTTCCACTAAGGGTCTGTGGATGGACAAACATACGAAGTTAGAAACATGCTTACTTTTGTTGGCTAACCATTCTATTGTTACAAGAAGATATTATTTAGGGCTTTGTTGCCATTGCTAGTAACTAATTTTATCAATTAGCTATGTTTTGGATTTCAGTTGGTACTACTTGTATCTTACCTCAGTTCTTATGGAGAGTAATCATATTCTACTGTAAAGGATAGATTGACATCTTCCTACTGTTATTTTTAAAATGAAATTAGTTTCTTTCTAGAATAAAAATTAAAGAATCTCTTAATCCATATACTATATTTCTAGGACTACACTTACTTGAACAATTAAAAAATTAGTAAAACAAGGAAAAAAATTTAATTGATGAATTTAATAAATTAGGTAATAAAGTTTCTTTATGTTCTGATATTTGGAATGATCATTAGCAAACGCATTCGTATATGGGTGTAACTTGTTATTGGATCGATAACTCTTGGAACTTCTAAAAAAAATTGTTAGCTTATAAAATTTTTGATAAAACACAAAATGCTCAGAACATCGCACAATTATTATATTTAATTTTAGAAGAATATGGATTAACTCATAAAATATTTTCAATATCATTAGATAATACTAGTTCCAATACCGCTTGTATAGATGATCTAAAATTTGTTTGTCAACCTATTATTGGTGGTTTATTTTTTTCATATTCGTTGTGTATGTCATGTTTTAAATTTATGTGTTCAAAATGAATTAAAAATTTTTAAAAAATTATATTAAATCAATTAGAATTGCAATTTCTTATTTATGGCCCACCCATTTATAATGAAACAATGGGATAAGTTTTGTAAAACTAATGAAATGAGATCTAAAAAATTTTAACGTGATGTACCAACATGTTAGAATTCAACATACAAATTATTACATGATTCATTTTAATATAAAGAATTATTAATTTTATTTTTTGCACAAAATATTAACACTAATATATATATATATATATATATATTTTCACAACAATAGAATATTTGAAATAGTATTTGTAAAAATTTAAAAGTATTTAATGATGCAACCGAACAACTTTCTGGCGCTTATTACCCCATTACTCAAGTAGTTTTAGAAGATTTTTCTAATATAGTATTAGTTTTAAATGAACATATTAATAATGAATATTTATCTTCTTGCATTTTAGCTATGAAAACTAAATGGGAAAAATATTTTAATTTTATTCCTAAAATTTATTTAATTGTATTTGCTTTAGATTCTATATTTAAATAAGAAGTTTTACAAGAAATGTTAACTTTATATTACGACGCTTTAAGTTCCTGATCCAGTTAATATTATATATAATGTTATAATTTATTTATATGATATTTATAATCAATATTATGCAAAATATAGAATACAAACTAATATTTCTGAAATACAACAAACTACTAGTAGTAATTTAAAACTTACAAAAGCACAATTTTATTAAAAGAACGGACGAAACGTCCACGAGAATCCTCAAGTTCCACATAGGAAAAATTATTTTAAGACTTCTTTTGATTTTAATGAAGCACATAGCGAAAATTTCAATATCTTAAAGTAGTGATCACATAAGGCTCAAAGCTTTTTCGTCCTCTCCGTGATCACCAAAGAAATTTTAGCATGTGGAGCAGACGTTCAGTGCCGACAGCAACATATTAGATGAACAACGATCAACTTTATTTCCCGACTTATTCGAAGCACAAACATTACCCGACGATTGGACTAGAGCCGAGAAAAGAATTCAAGGAATGTAACTTTTAAACGACGAAGTTGAAGATTTTGATATTGGAGGAACGAATACAACAAGAACGGAAAATGGAAGTGAGTGACAACGCCACTTTCAAATGTAAAAGGGTAAAAATGTAAAAGAACTACGTGAACTTTGATTTCTTTATACCATAAGGGGATACGTAGACAACTTAAATGAGTGCAAGCCCTTTTGTTAAATAAATTTTATATTTTATATTTTTTATTTTTTAATATAATAATCTTGAACCGTGGTGAACCATGGCGAACTGTGAACCAAGCCGTGAACCGACAGTTCCAAACCGTTGAACCGTCGGTTCCGAACTATCGAACCGTCAATTCTGAACCGTCAAACCATTGATTCCGAACCGTGGTTAGATCTAGTTGTAATACATGATAGACTTGGCTTTTCCTTGCATTGCAACGATCACAGCAGTCAACTTCAGTGGCCAAGTTAGAAAGATTAGGATAAGACGAAAGTAGATGTGATTAAAACCAAAGTATCGAAGGCTAAGATCAATGACAATTAAATCTCTGTGATCACCATTAAATTGACCTAAATTCAGGAGTTAGTTAGAAACTTGAACTAAAGTGCGCGATAAACTGGCCCAACTACAGGTAATCCGAGATCCATCAGTGCTGATAAGAACAACAAACAATCAAGGGTTTGAAAGTCTGACCAGTTTTGGTTAATGCTTATAGAGAGCATTTAGAATCTGAATCTAAGAAGTCAAGACATCAAAACTTACAGATACTAGATTCTCAAGACTTTTACATTTTCTGTATGGTATGACAAAAAATTGCTTGTATCATGTCAACATAATTAATAGGAAAAAAAACTAGATATGAAGAGAACAAATCAGATTGGGTAGTTCTTCCGGTGAGGAGTGTGTAGTGACGGTCTGCTGCTGTAATATGATTCTTTTCATTTTGAGGGAAATTTTCGCATCAAGTTAAACCTCCTCTTATCCACTTAGACATTGTTGTATGGCATTTGTGCTAGCCTTGAGTGCACTATCTACCTTCCAAATTCACCTTAGTCAACCTCTTCCATGGGAATTCACTTTCTTTCAATTTGCTTAATCACCTTTTTTTCAATTGTAACTTCCCCTACTTCCATTCACTTGAAGACTTCCAGTCTATCACAACTTCCCCTCCTCAAGTAAACTGATTCTAAATCTATAATAGTTGAATGAATGCCAAGAAATTACATGTTAAACCATTTCCCGTTATCAACAATCACAAGAAAAGGTTAAGATGGGTTATTGGACATACAACCAAAATGAAATCTCTTCCTAGCATGTTAAAGATCAAATTGTCAGGTTAAAGATCAACTGTCAACAAAGGTTTCCTTTTCTACAGGAAAATCATACATTTTATATCCAGAAAGCAATAAAGAAATTCGCAATGGTACCAATGAAAAGAAGGAAACTTCACAAAATGAACAAAAAAGGAAAAATCTCACCTGGTTGAGGTCCAGATTGGCCGACCAAGAATGGACAAGTTTCAGGAAGTATTGGTACATCTCGGTCGCCGATCCAAACACCTTCGGCCCTAGACTCGCTCCCTCGGTCCTTACTTCTTCCAATGACTCCTCCACCTTCTGCTTCCGACGCTTCGAATCGCGGCCCTCTACATTCCCCTCCTCCCTTCCCCGTTTCTCGGCGCCACATTCGCATTCCTTCAGCATCTCGACCAATAGGAGCTTCTCTACACATTCGCTCGCCTCTCACGCTGCATTCTCCTCGCGCTCGACCAACTGGAGCTTCTCTACATGTTCGCACGCCACCAGCAACTCCCCCGCCGCATGCTCCTCGCGCGCAACCTACCGGAGCTTCTCTGCGAACTCTTCCGCCATGATCGAAGATAAAACGCCGAGGATGGCGGTTCGAATTTCGAGTGAAACAAACCCTAGCCATCCACTTATGGCGATTTAGAATCTTTAGATCGTCATGCCGGCGCGAACTTGATGCGGCCACATTAGGCCCATTAAGAGTGCGGCCCGCATGATCTGCTCTGGGGACCATATTAGGCCCATTAAGAGTGCGGCCGGCATGATCTGCTCTGGGGACCACATTAGGCCCATTAAGAGTGCGGCCGGCATGATCTGCTTTGGGGACCACATTAGGCCCAAATCAATAGCGTTGACTTGCAAAAGTGTGGCATTATTGGGCAAGTCCTCTAGTCAAAGTCATACATCGAAAAAGTCAAAAAGGATCTATGTTTTTCAAATGTGATGAGAGTTCAACCATTAATCATTGCGTTACGTTATGATCGTAAAATCTTTCTTATTGATTTTATTTGAAAAAGGAAAAAAAAAAAAAGAATTATTGCACCAAGTCTTCAAAGTCTCTCCTTTTGTTTCACATTGAGTCATTTGTCATTGTCTCCTAATGAAAATTAAATGAGGTGATAATGTCATTTTGTCTTCATTTAGACTAATTTTATTCCATCTCAATTTCTTTTTTCCTATAGTCCTTGATTTTAAGTTAATTTACAACAAAACCAACTTAAGTGCTTGTTTTTGGCACACAATTTATAATGGTAAATTTAGGGAACTCCGGGGGGCAATATGAAATTCTCTCCGTCCGCATAAAAGACTGAGAAAAGTCGCGCAGAAAAGCATTTGTTTATTATTTTTGTGAACGGGAACAAACGCCACGGATTTGGGCGAGGCGATTTCCGCCAAGCAGAAAAGTTGGGAGAAGCTTGGACCGACGACTATAGGTAGCATCGACCATGGATAGGAAGCTTGCTGTCATTCAACGAATGTGGACAGGTTCGGGCCATTCCTCAGTTTTCCAAAGCAGTCTCTATCCGCTCCCTCGTCAAAGTTCCACTGGGCGCGGAGGCGAGGAGCAGATCGACGGTAGTGAATGAGGCAGGAAGCTGGCGATCGGAGGATTTAATCGTCTCTGCAACAGTGCTCGCGCATGCGATTCATTGTTTCGAATCTGTGGAACTGCGGTGGTAGCGGTGGTGGGAGCGAGATTTGGGAGGAAGTGGAGGCAATCGTCAGTGGCTCCCAAGTACAGATTTAGTTTGGCTTCCTGAAGGTCAGTTCTGATTGGTTTCTTCCCCCTTCCTTTTTTTTTTGTTTCGTTTATTGTAGTGCTTGTTGCCCTCGAAAGGTCCACTCTTCCCACTAGATCCGTATCTCCTTTCCTTTTCCTCTTTCTCCATTGAATAGTTGGAGGAAATGCAAATCTAGGTTGCTTTTTGTTCGTCTCCATCTCGATGATAAATTGATAATTCGGTTTAAGAGCTTTGTGCACACCCAACGTTGAACCCCTTTTGTAAGCGTGGCCATGTGATTTTCCCTAGTAATAAATGTTAAATAGTGTCTCCATAGTCGAAGAGAACGAACCCTTTTTTTTTCTTTCTTTACAAATTGATGATCATCATCGATTTTCTGCTTCATTGGACTTTGTGAAAGCGATCGTTATTGACATATATAAATTCCAAAGAACATTTTGCAGATCGCCTAACAAGTCAACTCTTGTAGGCTGATCCTATAGATTGCCACTAGTACTATCAATCAAGCAATAAAATTTGGATGAATGTTTGACCAGGAACCTGCTTTAGATTTGTATTAATTTTAATGAGAAAGAAATTTCTATCATTCTTCACTAGCTTGAATACAGTCTTTATAACATCTAGATTCAGAATCGGCAATAGTTGTTTGAGAGAGTTGAGGAATTCAAATAGGATATGTGGTTCGGTGCTATATATTGGGTTTGAGCAAATTACATATGATTTGCTGGTTTTTGCGATTAGATTTTCTGGTATAAGTATAACTGATAATTCTATTAGGTACTTGAAATACTATATTCATGAAATTAATATGTTTCAAACGTAAATCTTGTGTCTTTTTTTTTTTCTTCCTTCTCCTTCTTTTCTCATGATTCTAGAACATGGCGTGTTTTTTTCAAAACAACTGCATTATCTTTTGATGCCGTCTCTTTTGTTGAATCTGAACCTAATCTCTTTTTCTTTTGTTTTCTTGTGTCACATTGTCTTCTTAAATTTCAACAACTCCTTTGATTTCTGAACATTCTTGTGCTTCTTCTCAAATTCAGAACTCCTGCTTCTACGAACAAACTGAGCAATGGTGCAGCCAGTCTCTGCTGAAGCTGATAACAATAATTTCGAGGCACGCGGCCTTTCTTCCTCTCACAATCTGACTGAGAATTCAAAGGATATTCACAAGGTGGGACTCCCACAGAGGAGGAAGCTCGTCAGTGAGTTTGCAGACACATTCAAAGAGACATTCTTTGCAGATGATCCTCTGCGCCCTTACAAGGATCAACCCAGAGCAAGGAAGCTGGTGTTGAGCCTTCAGTTCTTGTTTCCAATCCTCGAATGGGGAAGAAACTACAACCTTACTAAGTTGAAAGGTGACCTTATTGCCGGCTTAACGATAGCTAGTCTTTGCATCCCTCAGGTACGCATAACTGGAAACAGTTAAATTGTTTGATTCTATTATATATAATTTCTGAGGCCATTTCTCTCTTTGAATAGGACATTGGTTACGCTAAGCTAGCTAACATGGATCCAAAATATGGGCTCTGTAAGTTATACTTCTTTAGAACACGAGAATTGAAACTTTACAAACAAGCAACTAATTTTGTTTTTCTCCACATTGTCAGACTCTAGTTTTGTTCCGCCACTAATATATGCGGCAATGGGTAGCTCAAGGGACATTGCTATTGGACCGGTGGCGGTCGTCTCTCTCTTGATCGGAACTCTTGTAAGGAAGGAAATAGATCCTACAACTAACAAGGAAGAATATCAGCGGCTTGTATTTACAGCAACCTTCTTTGCTGGTGTCACTCAGGCAGCACTTGGTTTCCTGAGGTGATCTCTATCTTTTTCTCTGATATGTGTGTGTGGAAAGGTAATCCAGCATCTATTATGTGTCACAGATTAGGGTTTCTTGTTGAATTCCTATCGCATGCTGCCATTGTTGGATTTATGGCTGGAGCTGCAATCACAATTTCACTTCAGCAGCTGAAAGGATTTCTTGGAATTAAAAATTTTACTAAGAATACAGATATCGTTTCAGTGATGAAGTCGGTTTGGGGTTCTGTTCACCATGGGGTATAGCTACAAACTATCCACTGTTTTCTCTTGCGAGGTGGATGTTTGGCAAATCTGATTCAAATTTTATCATGTTGCAGTGGAACTGGCAGACGATAATGATTGGGACGGTCTTTTTGGCATTTCTGTTATCGGCTAAGTACATTGTACGCGCATAATTCTCTTTTCGAAAAGCCTTAAAGAATATAACTCGTATGATTCATGATTTTGAGCAACTCAGTCTCTTTACAGGGAAAGAAAAATAAGAAATTTTTCTGGGCACCTGCAATTGCACCCTTGATATCGGTGGTCCTGTCCACTTTTTTCGTATATATAACCAGGGCCGATGAGCACGGTGTACAGATTGTATGTTCTCAGCTCTGCTACACGTGTTCAAGAAAGGTGAACAAGATTCGAGTTAGATCACTGATTCTTGTTTCATGTTGCAGGTGAGACATATAGATAAAGGACTCAACCCATCCTCGATCAACCGGATTCACTTCCACGGTCATTATGCTGCAAAAGGATTCAGAATTGGTGCGATAGCTGCACTGATAGCTTTGACGGTAATTAACCTCTAAACTTGGTTTCAGAACTAAAAACAAAATTTCCTTTCACAAATTGGAAGTTGAAAAATGATGGTGTGCATGCATCAGGAAGCAATCGCAATTGGAAGAACATTTGCCGCCATGAAAGACTATCAATTGGACGGGAACAAGGAAATGGTTGCACTTGGAACCATGAACATAGTTGGTTCGATGACTTCTTGCTATGTCGCGACCGGTAACATATATAAGTGAATATATTTGTTTTGTGAATGATTGAGAATCACTATGATAATAAGTTATTGAAACATGACTTTCCTGTAGGTTCATTTTCGCGATCTGCTGTCAATTTCATGGCTGGCTGTCAGACAGCGGTGTCGAATATCGTTATGTCACTGATCGTCATGCTTACCTTGCTAGTAATCACGCCCCTCTTCAAATACACCCCAAACGCGATACTTTCTGCCATCATTATTTCTGCCGTGATCAGTCTCATTGATATTGAAGCTGCAACTCTCATTTGGAAGGTCGATAAGTTAGATTTCATCGCATGCATGGGAGCTTTCCTCGGTGTAATTTTTGTATCTGTAGAAATTGGCCTTCTAATCGCTGTAAGTTCTCCTTTCGATCCCCAAAAGCCTTGGTGTTTGCTAATATCAACTGCATTTCAAATAGTCTTTTCCTGCACATATAGGTCGGCATATCAATTGCGAAGATCCTCCTGCAAGTAACAAGGCCTCGAACTGCTTTACTTGGGCATATTCCTCGAACAACGATATATAGAAATGTCGAACAATACCCGGAAGCAACCAAAGTCCCAGGAGCTTTGATAGTGCGAATCGACTCTGCTGTCTATTTCACAAATTCGAACTATGTCAAAGAGAGGTAAAGTTTACGACCTAAGTGACACTAGTCATTGTCTTTAACAATGACTATTAATGGTAAAATTCATACTGTTCTTTCAAAAACTAACAACTCGCTAACATATTGCAGGATCCTTAGATGGTTGAGGGACGAAGAAGAGCAGCTAAATGCTAAAATTCTCCCAAAAATAACTTTCTTGATAGTCGAAATGTCCCGTGAGCAGCAAAACTCTTCTCTTCACATTCTTATTCAATGATTGAGAGATGTAAATTAAAGTATATATCATTTACCCCTTTTGGTCGCCTCATCATCTTGCAGCTGTTATAGACATTGACACGAGCGGAATCCATGCCTTCGAAGAACTGTATAGGACTCTCCAAAAGCATGAAGTCCAGGTTAGTCGTGTTATAGTTCCACTTCTCCAATCTACCAACACCAAAACTAATGTCTACATCATTCTTTCTCTAGCTTGTTCTTGCAAATCCCGGCCCTGTGGTGATTCAGAAACTCCACACGGCCAAGTTCACAGAGCTCATTGGCGAGGACAAGATATTCCTCTCGGTCAGCGAAGCCGTGATGGCTTGTGCTCCAAAATCATTTGAAGTTGTATAGAGTTCGAGCTTGGAGTGTAACGAAGCACACAAAGGGGGATTTCGCTTTCAAGCTCATTCTTCTATAAACTATGATTGGTGAAACGCTCCCTCTCAAAACAAAAGGTGTTGATATTTGTTATGGTAGTCTCATAACAAAATGGATTCCTCTATGAATGTGAAATATTTACAAACAGATTGTAATGTCATAAAGAGGAGACATAGGTTAGTTGAGGCAAAGTTACAATAAGTGGTGTTTTGGATGGCTTTGATGTTTTAAAGTGAAAAGTTAACATCGATTCCCAATATCATTAATGCATTGAATCTTTGACACTGTTAGAGATGTTTCATTCCACCTTCAAATTAGGAGGTATCGTTCATAGAGCAAACCAATCCACAAATCTAGTTGAGGCATTTCAATTAAAATTCAAATTCTTTCAGTCAAAGTACATGCCATTATTAGAGCTACGATGATATCATTCCACCTTCAAATTAGGAGGTATCGTTCATAGAGCAAACCAATCCACAAATCTAGTTGAGGCATTTCAATTAAAATTCAAATTCTTTCAGTCAAAGTACATGCCATTATTAGAGCTACGATGATATCATTCCACCTTCAAATTAGGAGGTATCGTTCATAGAGCAAACCAATCCACAAATCTAGTTGAGGCATTTCAATTAAAATTCAAATTCTTTCAGTCAAAGTACATGCCATTATTAGAGCTACGATGATAATTTTGAGTTGTTCAATGGTTTTTATGTAAAGTACATACCATTAAGGGTGACGACAGTTTATGTAAACTACATACCATTAAGGGTGACGACAATTTTCCGAGGAGTTGCATGATCTCTATGTTCACAGAGCCATATTCCCTGAAACAAAACCAACACAAAACAAGTAGATGGTCAAAAAAAAAAAATCCAATGGCCATAAAAGAAAGAATTTTACAGAGCATTTAGAACTTCATCTGCCGTATTCTGAATCTAAACCCTAATGCATGAGCATTAATTCAATGTTAGTTGAAAATTTTGAGTTTTCACCTGCCAAGTTCCCATGTTCAGACGACCATCAGTAATAGGAATCCTAGACATCAATGATAAAAAGTATCAGCGGCGTCTAGCTTCTGCGATTATTTGAATTATGATATGACAAAGTGGGCTAAAACACGTACGTCAGGGCACACCCAAACATAGATGATTTTATATGGGCAGGCATATCATCAGGTCCTGCAAAGTTATCAACAGATTAAGGATAATTCGATGCTACACTGATTTAAAGCAAAGAATACAATTGCAAAGAACCACCACAACAACAACAACCAAAAAAAATCTCAAATGGATGGGGAACAGGAACCAACAAGATTTCTAATTTTATTATTATTGTTGTTGTTATTTTATTTGTTAAAACAGAAAGAAAAAACCCTACTAAGATTTAGATTTTCATTACCATAAACATCATTTCAAGCTACCAAATGAGAGAAGGAAAGAAAAATACCAAGCTATATATATATATATATATATATCTTGGCAATGATCAACACAAGGTTTGGATAGCTAGAGGTGCCAATGGGGCAGGAATAGCACCTGCCCAAATCAACCTAGTTCATTCCATACCGTGCCAAGAGCATAATTCAAAAGTGATTTCAAATGGGAGAGAGAATGAAAAACTATTGAGGTGTCAATGGAGCAGTAGGTTCATTCTAAATGAGCATAGCCTGGCACTAAATGGCACGTATCAAGCGCAGCCCAAATCATGCCAGGCCAAGCCATATCTTGGGTGGTCCTGCCCACCTCTAAGTATTTGTATATGTCCGATCAATGAGCAAGAGAAAGTTTGGATATCTCCTAAACGAAAAAATCAGAATCATTTCTATCTATTGAATGATTTTGGATGTCAAAAATCATACAGCAAATAGTCTTATATATCCTTACTAGATAAGCATATAATTTAAAGCTACTTCAAGTTAGAACTATTGAAAAAAAAATATATATGAAGGAAAATACCATAGTGAATTCTTCCTTTTAAGTCCTTTCAATGCTCAAAGATTTTACTCAGGCTAAAATCTCTGAAAAACCGTCCATCGTAGTGGATCACAACAATACCCAACTAATGGCTATGAATTTATTAGGGTTCTAATGTCTGAAGGCTTAATCTTAAAGGATCCATATCCAGTAGAGAGCAACCTCTACACCACATTGAAACAAAATGATCAAAAGTTACAAGCTAATAGAGTGAAGTGCTACATAATAGAATAGGTTTCTATGCTTCCTCAAAATGGAGAGAAATCAATTGTGTGCTTTCCTTAAAGAAGAGACGAACCATTCCTGTCTTATGGAAACAGAAAGATAAAGCATGATTAATAGTCTTGCTGCTATTATTCGAGATGGATGGTCGCTTGATTAGAAGAATTATACATAGGGAATGGCAATCATAAGCTCTTCTACAATATTTAATGCCAAGATCAGCACAGCAGGATCAATAAATCGTAGCTGCTTTATCAGCTGATACTGATTTTTCCGGCAATTGTCAGAGATGAAAGAAGGCTATTTCAGTATTGGGTGTTAATGAAATTGGGAGGCTGCAATTTTCACATTTACTCACCTTCCAATGTGTGCTTCCACGGTGCAGATCGACCCTAACACGGTAAGCAAAGGATGAATCATAAGTAAATCGTCAAAAAAAATCCAATTCTATATTTTGCAGTAATCACTAAAGGGACCTATGAATATCACCTCTGGCACAATCCGATTCAGAAATGTTTCAGTGTCGCTCTGAACATCAGAGTCATAATTCTCATTTATGGTGAGAGAAGCACTTGTATGCTGCACTGAACAAGTATTTAACCTTCTGATCAGAAGAACAGCAGCAAAATGCAACGGACAAATTTTTTTTTTTTAATAAAATTGTAATCGCAGTCAACGAAAACTCACGGAAAAGATGAGCAAGGCCGCATTTAAAGCCCGACAAATCTTGTTGTATCTCTTCAACAATCTGGCACAACACCAGAAGCATACGAGTTATGTTTCATCACATTTTCCTATACATCTAGCGTCCATCAGTAAGATATATAAGAGATCAAGTACAACCAAACGCATCTATCGATTGACCAGTGGATCATTTTCCAAACACAACAGGAAAAAAATTGCTTTTTACTGATTACTAAGGGAGATAAAATCAAGCGATGATCGGAAGAAAAATAGACAGATTTGGGGGCGATTGAACCTTGGGGGTGATGAGATGGCATCCGCGCCTCTGAGCAGGGACGACGATAGTCTTCTGTGCCCACTTGGCGGCCATGGCCTCAGAGACAGCACTAGAAATGCCGGCGGCGGCCACGACGAGTGTACGAGGGCCCTTATGGGATCTCAAACGGGGGATCGCAGGAGAGAAGAGAGGCTTGGCGGAGGAGGCAGCCGAGGCGGATCCCATCGGCGATGGAGGACTAAAAGGGAAAAGATAAGGGGCTCGCTCCGAATTCACAATCTTAAAGCGCCAAAAGATCTAGAAGCCGCTGGCTTCTCATAACCTGATGCGCCAAGTGGCAACCGCAGAATAAAATTCTGCGTAGGGGAAAAAACACTTTCACTTTTCTAATTTTATTTAATTTTAAATTTAGTTTAATAATTAACACATGGTAGCAATTGCTACAATGATTTATTTAATTTGTTTAATTTAATATAATAATCAATTATGAGGGCGGTAAATGAATCTTAGTGAACAAGTTTGATATTCCATTTGAAAAAAAAATAATTATTTATATTCATTCAAAATATATATATAATCGATTAAATAAATAAATTTAAATAATTTATTAAACTAAATAAATAAATTTAAATATATATATGTTCAATTTGTTAATATTCGTAAATAACATTTTTTAACAATATTCAAGAACAACATGTGTAAGGACATCTGTAACGCTTTTAACACTCAAACGCGTTAATACTTTTTTTATTTTTTTTTTAATTAAATCAGTAAGCATTAACGCGTTCAAAGAATTAAACGCGTTAATGCTATAGTAACAATAAAAGTGTACCACGTTAGCATTAACGTTTCACATTAACGCCCATTGTAGAAGTCCTAAATCATGTTCATTGATAAATTTTTTATCAATATGCTGAATAAATAAATAAAAAATTAAAATAAACAAACAAACTTAAATTATCAAATTTAATAACCAATAAAATAAGTAAAATTTTTAAACAATTAAACAAGTTTGAATTGAGAACTCTATAATATCTAAACGAATCAAACTCAAACTAAATTTGAATTAAAAGTTTGATAACATCTAAATGAACAAAACTCAAACAAAGCTGGTCAAAAATAAATCAAGTCAAGCTTAAATAATAATTTCAAAGACTTGATTTATTTTAAGCTTGACTTAGCTTAATTTCAATTATCTTACCAAACAAATTTAAACATCTCAAAACTTAACTCAACTAAAATTATATACAACCATATCAATTATGATATAGATTTATGCTAAATTTAGTAGCATTTAGTTGTGGATCACATAAAAAATTAACTACTTAATAACCATCATGACGGTTTACTAATACATATGATCGAGAATTACCCATGATAAAGTCTTGCTTCTACTTTAAAATCACTCAAGAAGTTTACTCGAATTACAACATTATAAGATCCTAAGCTCGAGATTAGGGTAACCAACTCTAGCTTTGTATTTCTCAAATAGCTCTTGAAGGGCACGCACAAATTGAGCATGAGCCTCATCGACCTACATATTGAAAAAAAAAAATCCATTAAAAATAACAATTCGGTAATATTTTTCATATTTGAAACATTTACTCACCTCCTCCAGCGTTGGCTTAGGGTTTCTCTTCACCTCGATGGGTTTTCCCACTACTATATGGAGTGGATGACGAAATGGAATAGGCGATCTATAAATAAATTAATAAATATGAAGAAAAATAAAATAGTATTTTTAAAAAAAAATTAAATATTTTGAGGGCCATAATGTAAATACCCAAATCTTCCTAGAAAAATTGTCGGAGGAAATTTAATGGCTCCGTAAATTCTAGCGGAAAGCTTCTCGCCGGGATTCCACCACTTGTATATCTTATTCTGCCACCAATTAAAATATATATTAATATAAAAAATTATTAAAAATTTATTTTTTTCAATAATAAAATGTATAAAATTTCAGACCTGGCCAAAGCAAAAAACCGGGACCAACGGTCGTCCGGTTTCGATGGCAATTTTAACAAACCCTTTTCTTGATTTGAGGTAGGCAACCTGCTCAAAATATCAGAAATATATTTAATAAATTAACAAAATATAAATACAAATAAATAAATAAATAAAATTAATTATATTAATTTAATGAGATGAAACCTCAGAATCGTGCACCATGTGTACCATCTCCCTTACTCCGCCGGGGACGACGACGACGCTGTAGCCTGCCCCCAAGCACTTCAGGAAGCTCTTCCTCGTCACCGGCACGTGCCCCACCCACGTCCAGATGTGCCTCATGAACGGGATCAAGAACGACTGCACCGATCCCAACAACAACAAAAAGGACCAAATCTTTAGAACAAACAGATCACAGAGAATCAAAAGGGAAAAACCAGGGAGAAGATCGGTGTCTCACAGCGCTGTTCGCCGTGACCTTAATCTTCGGCAGCGGCAAGAGGCCGGCGTGGCTGGAGAGAACTGAGTTGGCGATCGGCACCAGCGAGTGCGGCTCGTAACCGATCACTGGAAAAGGCGGATTGTTTCAGTGGTTTCAGATCGGAAAATTTAAGGTGGGGTTTCTTGGAAGAGTTAGCGATCACCGTAAGCTTGGTCGGGGTCGAAGGCGTCGACGTCGTCGGCGTGAAGGGTGATGGGGAAGTAGCCAGTTATGTGCTTGAGGATGTACCTAAAGATCTCAAAAAAGAAACGATTTTGAGATGAAAGGAAGATAAATCTGCCGGTGGAGTTTCGATTGATGGCGAAAAGGAAGCACCTTGACAGTCGGTTTCCGAAGTTGCTCTTGTCGTCGACGGGGATCACCAGAGTGAGGAGGAGGAAGCCGGCGACCCTGCGTTGGAGGAAGAATGGTGAGATAGGAGTAGGGAGATGGAGGCGGAGGGAAGGAAGACATCAGGCGGCTCACGCGGCGAAATAGCGAGCGGGGAGGAGCAGCGCGGCGCCGAGGAGCACGGCGGCGTTGATGTGGAGGAAGCCGACGTACAGGAGGAGGGCGACGGCGGAGTGGAAGAAGGAGGTGCTTCCGGTGGTGGTTGGTCGGGACACCGCCGGGTCTGCCATCGTCGTCCCTTCCTTCACTGGCTGTAAAGTCGCTTCTTTAAAGAGGATCGGTCTAAATAAACAGAAGGATTTAATTTGATTTTTTTTTAAATATATAGTTTTTTCTAAAAAACTAATTTCTCCCTGACACATTTATAAGGCTGACCCACACTATAATTACGGGTGTCAGATTACATGGACGCCAGGGGATCCTGCCCTCCATTACATGGGGGTGATATGGTTACCGCCCGTGAACCTCTTAATTTTTTCCCCCCATTTTTTTAACCTAAATTTTAATTTTTTAAAAAATAATAATAATTAATATTCACGGAATATACAGCATATCAAATCTTTTATATATATAAACAAAAATAAAATTTATTACTTCTCTTTTACAGTTATTTGGTTACACTAGTCCATCAACCGCATTAACAACATTTATAACTCTGGATGAGCAGGAATCCTTAATCCGTTTTTAGCGGACCAGTTTTTGATATATTATAATAATTAAAGAGATTTAATGGTCCTTATCTGAGGATTGAATCTCTTTAATCATTATCTCTGATCAGGGACGGATCAGATAGACGGGACCAAGGATCCCGTCTGCTCTGGGATATTCTCATATATGAAACACGTGGCAGTGTCAAGCAAAGGACACGTGGCTTGGTACATTAGATTTTAAATTCATCATGTCTCATAGATTGTCTCTAATTTGTTAGCATCCTTGAAATATGACATTGCAATTCAAAATAATTTGCTTGCTGGCCAACTAACTCAACAACCCATTTAATGCCGATCCTACTCGATACCTAAACTCATTTCCATTCATTTAACGGCAATTTCTCAAAGCGCGCCTAGAGTTTCCGAATAATCAAAAAGTGTACCTAAATTTTATATTTCTAAAGGCACCCCTCATTTCCATTTTATCCCTCCCATCAATGATTGATTTCATTTTTCAAAACATCCTAGCCATATTTAATATTTTTTTTTTAAAAAAAAAAGGCAACATTTCATTAGTTCAGCGCCCTTACTTTAACATCTCTCTTCACAGGGAAAACAAATCTTCTCTTTATACTCGGGGAAAGCAAGTATCTTCTCTCTCAACCCGCTGAAAGCAATCTCTCTCTTGTTGTTAAAAACATCAGAAATCAAAATCCTACCCACATGCCATCTTATTTTCCTCTCAACTTGTGGCAAGAGATAGGATTTTCATCAAAACTCATCTACTAATAAGTTTTCCCTAATGCATTTGAGTTTACAGTTTAGTTTGCTTTATCATCTTGCGTCTCAACGGCGACGCTGGAAATTTCTCTCTTCTCCTATTATAAAATGTACTCCTATTTCAGAATGATAAGATATTTCAACTAGGGATGAGTAATTAGGTTAAAATCGAACTAAATTAATTGACGAACTGATTTTTTTTAACAAGCCAAACCGATCAAATTTAAAATAAACAAACAAACTAAACCGATAAAATTGTAGCATCGAAAAGATACTAGAGGGGGTGAATAATATTCATCACTTTTTCAATTATAACAATTAAAATAAAAGCAGTGGAAAAGAGAAAAGAGAAAGGACAAATAACAGACGCTAACACACGTATTTTTACTTGGTTCAGAGTTTTCGACGACTCATACTTCAAGGTTTGTACTCATTGAGTTTTTTTCGTTTGGCAATTGCTATCAACTCCAAAATAGGGTTACAAAATTTGAGTACACAAATTGTAAAATGAATGTTACCAACAAGAAAAAGTAGAAACACAATTATTTGATCGTCAGTTATTGGAGCAGCCTTTTGATATCGTCGTAGTCTTCTCAAAGAAGTGCACGAGTATGAAAGTCAGAGTAAGTAATCTAAAGAAGGCTCTGGTCGAAATCCTTTTAATAGGCTCTTTCTGGGCACTCGGACTGTTGGGACACTTTGGAGCTAGAGGGGGATGAGGGTGAATAGCTTCTCGCGCCTTGTCGATGATGATGTGTAGCGGATAAACTTGACGCAAAGCTCCCCAATACTAACAAGATGGATTTACTTAGTATCCACCTCAAACGAGGTAACTAATCCAAGAATCTGACCCTTTTTCATACATCCACTATGTAAACCCTCCTTCTTGGAAACACTCTGAATGCGGAGAAGCCTTGTACAAGCTCTTAAAACAA
This sequence comes from Zingiber officinale, assembly GCF_018446385.1. Classification (NCBI taxonomy): domain Eukaryota; kingdom Viridiplantae; phylum Streptophyta; class Magnoliopsida; order Zingiberales; family Zingiberaceae; genus Zingiber; species Zingiber officinale. Next base: position 36,239,766 of record NC_056001.1, read on the forward strand.
AGATACAAGAAGGAGAACAAAAGAAGCTAATACAATATAAAATCTTACAAGATTTACAACAAATGAAACTCTATCTTCTTACTTCTTCCTTGTAGACACCTCTTGATCAACTTAGAAGTGCAGCAACACTTCTCTCTAAGTCTCCAAGAATCTGGTGTGAAGTTGTGTGAGCTCGGTGAAGATAGTCGGGGAAGAGATGTCGTGAACAGTGCACACAAATCCCTTTTCTTCCTGCATAACAACTATATTTTCAACCTTAATCGACTACCCCAGTCGATTAAGCTTTGCTGAATCGATTAGTCAGATTGATTCAGCAACATTCTATTCGATCGCGAGAAACGGCTTAAGCGATTAACATGATTGCTTAAACTTCAAACAGAAACATTCTGTTCGAAGCAAAAGGGGTCGTAAGCGATTGTTATAATCTCTTACGTTGTGTCTAATCGATTGATTTAATCGATTAGGCACCTCTGTGCACTCGCATCAACCAACTCTTAAGAGATTAAGAAAAATACTTAATAGCTTAAGCTCAGGGTAATCGATTACGTACCCTAATCGATTACTGAACCTTAACCTCCAAAACTAAGTCTAGGGTTCCTTGCCCAATATCCGATCAATTGTGACCTATTGAGACTCCTCATTGCCTAGCATTCAGTCATCCTTGACCTGCTGGGACTTTTTCACCAAGTGTCCGGTCAATTCTTTGACCCACTTGGACTTTTCTTCTCATGTCAAGTGTCCTGCCAATCTTTTAATCCACTTGGACTTCTAAATACCAAGTGTCCGGTCAATCTTTGCCCACCTGGATTTTTACCTGCCTAGTTTCACTCATCAGGACTTCCTCACTACCTAGCTTCACTCACTAGGATTTTTCACCTGGCTTCACTCACCAGGATTTTCATTAGTCTAGCTTCACTTACTAAAACTTTCACTTGACTTCACTCACCAGGATTTTCCAACTGTCTGACTTCACTTATCAAGACTTTACAATTACTTAGCTTCACTCACCAGGACTTTTCATCACCTACTGTCCAGTCAACACTAACCCACATGGATTTCCTTCTTCTGCTAACCTTCCAGTTGGTCTTGTCTTTGTCTAACCTCTAGTTAGAACTTCCCAGTCAAGTATCTGGTCAACCTTGACCTGCTTAACTCTTCTTCACATCGAATTGGTCAACCTTGACCAATCTCCTCAAATGGACAATTGCACCTATAATCTCTATATATTGTCAAGCATCAAAACTTAAAAATCATGACTCAAGCTTAAGCCAACTCAAGCTCAGTCAAACTAGTCAACTTTGACCTAGGAAAATTACACCAACAATCTCTTTTTTTTTATGTTTGAAAATACGTTTAAGTTAGTCTAATCCCATAGTCACAACTTCTTTTTCATGTCAAAGCATGAATGAGGATTTCCTTCATTCTCCCCCCTTAACTTAAACCCTACATTCTCCCCTTTGGCACACATCAAAAACTTTTCTCCTTAAGAGTTATCTCTATGTTGTTCACAACCTCAGTTGTTGTTCACATCATCACAATGAAGGTCTCATACCCTTCATTGTGCCAAAATGCTCAACCTAGAGCATACATAACAATGAAGGTTTACAACCTTTCCATTGTTTCGAAAAAAATCTAAGTCATGTCTTTAAGGAGTAACTCTCTCTCAAAACATGCTTCAAACTTTTATTATTGCATTAACAATGACTTAGAGTTCCTAATACTTTTAGGAAACTCAAAATTTAAAGTTTTGAGGTTCAAAATTTAACTTTAAAACTAAATCTTATCTAAACTCCAACTTAGTCTTCTTTTAACCAATCCATTCTTGTTTCAACAAGAAAACTATCTTTAAATGCTCATAAATGAATTTCTTAGGATTACAGATGGTAAACACAACTAAACATAGATTAATAACTTAAATAAACTTATTTAAGTTTGGTTTGATTCAAGGGTGTAGCCAGTACTGGGCTACATTGGGCTGAAGCCTAGTGTAGCCCAGCAATTTTTAACGCCCTAAGTCCTTAATCCCTAGTTTTTTTTCGCTGCCCAGTGCAGGGGTGAACACATCGAGCCCGGTCCCTAATCCCTAACCCAGCGATTTTTTTCGCCTACTCCTCTAGCACGACAGACACATTGAGGTAGTGATCGTCGCCACCTTCAGTCCTTCAGCACATCATCTCCTTCTTCAGTCATCGGTTCTCCTTGCTCAGCCTCTTGCAATACCTTTTCAAGCACTGATAAGTGGTAATCTCCATCTACATCTTCTTCGTCTTCTTCGTCCTTCATCAAAATCCAACCTTTCCATCAATTTCACCTAAGACTAAGAATCTCTCCTTTTTTCCCTCTCCAAATCAATTGAAATAAAGGGACACGAAAATGAATCGGGCACGGAGCACCTCACCTAGCTCTCCTGTTCTAGAACAGCAATTTCCACTTTTTTTATGATTTGCGAATTCTTTGGTTCCTTTGTCTTCCTTGCTTCACCCTTATGGGAATTTTGTGGCTCTTAGAATCTATTGTGTGAGTTTAGTCTTGACGATCTGGGGATCGCCGTGTGTAATGGATTTACTAGTAGAGATTGTTCTTCATAGAATCATAGTCGCTTTGCCTTGATTTTTTTAATAGGAAAGTTGTTTCCGACCTAGGTTAAATTTTTGAAAAATTTTAAAAATTCTATCAATCTAAATGTGATACTCATTATTATTCGTGATTATTGTGGTTAAAAAAAAAAAGTGGAAGGTCCTAAGTTTACTTCTATTCCCACATTTGTTCCCTTTTTAAGTCCTTTATTTTTGTTTTTGATTTCAGGTATTTCAAGTTTCAGTATAACACTGGATTTTACGGATAGGCAGTGGACTTCTCTTTATCTTAAAGTGATAAATCATAGGCTCACAGGTAATTTTAGATTTGTAGTTATGATTTTATTTGAAATTATTTACAATGTTAAATTATCTGAAAATTATGATTCTAATACTAGGGAATATTGTGATATTATAAATTGATTTATTATTGTGTTTGAGTTTGTAATAAAATGAATAATATGATTGAGTTTGTTATAATTGATTGGTAGTTATTTTTTATTTTTAATTTATAAATAATTAATTTTTAGTTAGTTTTTTCCTTAGGTAATAAATGGAACACCAACAACCTTCAAATAAAAAGCCAAAAATATTATCATCATTTTTTAGGAAAAGAGGTCATCAATCTGAATCTGATAATCAATTGCAATGTGATATACCTCTTAGACCAACAGTTGGATCCTCTATCTCCGATTTACAACCTCATTTTGTATCTAGGCCGATAGAACAAAGAGAAGAAGAATTTGATATTTCTTCTATTGAACGAGATCCAGGATTACGAAAATTGATTTGTGAATACTCTGTTAATGAGCGAGATGAGATTAGAAGAGCATATATCAAAGTAGGGCCTTATCAACCCAAACTTGTTGAGTATCCAAGAACAAAAATTGGAAAGCAAACTCGTCGATTTCAATATGTTTGGTTCAAACAATTTCCTTGGCTAGAATATTCACCTTCAAAGATCAAAGCATACTGTTTTCCATGCTTTCTTTTTGAGAATACAAGTAATCCAATGACTCGTTCTGCACTTGTTTATGAAGGGTTTAACAGTTGGAAGAGAGTTAATGATAGAGAAAAATGTGCATTTCTTATTCATGTTGGTTCATTGTCTTCATCACATAATACATGTGTGAAATGTATTCAAGATTTGATGAAACCAAAGTAAAATATTGAGAAAGTGTTGAATGTTCAATCTAAGGAAGAAATTATAAAGAATAGGTTGCGTCTAAAGGAAACAATTGAAGGTTTATTATGGCTTGCAACTCAAGGATGTTCTTTTAGAGGTCATGATGAATTAGAGAGTTCCTTAAATCATGAAAATTTTATTGAATTGTTGATCAAGCACATTTAAATGCTGAAATTGCAAAAGTTGTGTTACATAATGCCCCGCAAAATGCTAAATACATTTTTCCGCAAATTCAAAAGGAAATATTGTTAGTAATTAGCCCTAAGAGTCAATTATGAGATGACTAGACTTTTTGGGTTACTCATTGAGTTAGACTCAGATGAACTCACTCATTGGATTGAGTCTAATCTGAGTTAGACGCATTGGATTAATGGATTTGACTCAATTTGTTAAACTTATTGGATTATTGGATTAATGATTAATCTAATATAATAATCCAACCTATTAAGAGGAATACAAAGAGACAAAAATCCTTGGTATTCATGGGATGAATATAAATAGATTTTTGGAATGAATTTTTCATTAGATGAAAGAGAGATGAAAAGTGTGACTCTTAATCTTCCCTCTTCTTCCTCCTTATTCCTCCTTGGGCGATTTTTGTTCTTGGCCGAACCTCCATGAGTGGCTAGCACCATGAAGGTGGTTCTTCTCCAAAGGCTTCATTCGTGTGATGAATGAAGGATGTATTCGTGTGGATACCGTAGAGGCGCGGTCGCTTGATCGCGCTGAGATCTGCATCTAAAGAAAAAGTTACTGTCGGAATTGCGAAGGGCACGCAACAAAGGTATACCTCTCATGTAAAACTTAGTATATGATTATTTTCTTCTTCACATGGATCTTCTGGAGAGGATCTAATTAATTTTTTGCTGCGTTTAAGCATGTTTAGCGCGCTAGATCCCTACAAATATTGCATATTCTTGCTAATAAAGTGAGAACAATGATTCGAGATGAATTGGGAGATGCCAAGTTTTGTATTCTTGTTGATGAAGCTCAAGATGAATCTAAAAAAGAGCAAATGACCCTTACTTTCGGATTTGTTAATAATTCTGGATTTTTGGTGGAACGCTTCTTTGAGATTTTAAATGTTGATGACACAACATCAACAAACCTTAAGAAATCAATTTCTAACATCTTTGTTCAACATAATATTCAAATCCACAATATGAGGGGATAAGGGTATGATGGTGCAAGTAATATGTGTGGTGAATGGAATGAGCTTCAAGTATTATTTCTTAGAGATTATCCATATGTCTATTATGTACATTGTTTTGCTCATCGTTTACAGTTAACATTGGTTGCAACTGCTAAGGATGTGCCTTCTATTTGGCATTATTTTCTTATTTGACTTTCATTGTAAACTTCGTCACCTCATCTCCTAAACATCTTAGTGATTTACAATCTTCTCAACAAAAAGAGATTGCATATATGTTGGCTATTGGTGAGTGTGAGTCTGGTACAGGAGCTAATCAAATGATATATTGCATAGACTTGGTGCTACTCGTTGGAGCTCTCATTATGATTCTGTTAGGAACTTGATAGACATGTATGCAGCAACTTGTAAGATCCTTGGAAATCTCAGTGAAAATGGGCCAAATGGTACAATACGTAGGGAAGCTTGTGGTTTATGCAACATAATTATGAGTTTTGAATTTATATTTGTGTTGTTTTTGATGGAAAATATCTTAGAAACCACTGATATTCTTTGTCAAGCTCTACAAAATAAATCACGAGACATTGTGAATGCTTTAAAATTTGTCTCAACCACAAAAGTCATCCTTCTAAAATATAGAGAAGATGGTTGAGATGAATTTTTTTGAGAAAGTAAAGACTTTTTGTGAACGACATAATATTAAGATGTCTGATATGAGTTGTGATTATAAAGTTAATCGTTATTGTCAACAACGGGACCCTGCCATAGTTGAGCATCATTATCACTATGATATTTTTAATGTTGCAATAGATTTTCAAGTGATGGAACTAAATTGTAGATTCAGTGAGGCAACAATGGAACTTCTTGCTCTTTGTTCAGCTTTGGATCCTACTTATTCATTTAAAAAATTTAATATGGGTGATATTTGCAAGCTTGCATCAAAATTTTATCCGGTTGATTTTACTTAACAAGAAATTCATGCTGTGAGAGCTGAATTGAAACACTATCAACTTGACATAGTTTGTGATCGTGAGTTTCAACAAATTTCTACTCTTTCTGCATTATATAAAGAAATGATTGTGACCAAAAAGGCTGAGAGTTATGTTATGATTCAGAGATTGATTCGTCTTGTCTTGAATCTTCTTGTATCAACTGCAACGACAGAGAAAGCCTTTTCATCCATGAAAATTTTCAAAACGACACGTCGCAACAAGATGGATGATGATTTACTTTCCAATTACATGATTCTCTACATAGAACGATAATTGTCTGAGAAAATAGACTTGGAATCAGTAATAGATGAGTTTTATACTCTAAAATCTTGTCGAGCACAGCTTAAGTAGACATTGAAATATTTTGTATGAAATTTGAACTATGTAAAAGGATATTGGTATATAAATGTTATATGTTTGTTAAATGTTTAGTATACATGTATGTTTTATTATTGTTGTAATTTAGCCCAGGGCATTTGAAGATCCTGGCTACGCCATTAGTTTGATTTTTGTTTTTGTGAGTTTGAGTTTAGTTTAAGTTTGATTTGAATTTTGTTTGTTTATATGTTATTAAGTTCAAAAGTAGATCAAATGGGTATAGAAATTTAAATTTTTATCGTAAAATTTAAAACTTCAGAAGTAGAACAAGTTTTAAATGAGATGTAAAATGGAAAAATTATGAGACCGGATGAAATCTTAATAGAGGTATGGAAGTACTTAGAGAAACAAGATATTGAATAACTTATAGAATTATTTAACATTATATTGAAAATAAAAAAAATTTAATTAATGAAGGATAAGTATTTTAATTTCTTTATATAAGTGATGATATAATAGCGATAAAATCTAATAGAGTAGAAGGATCCATATAACTAATTTCACTAAGTGGAATAAGACTTGGTGGTTGTTATTGTAAATGTTATCGAGTTTTCAATTCAACTTTATTTGATGTTTTAAAATTTTTATATTTTAATTTTATTTAATTGATTATTGAGTTGTTTTCTTGATGAATATGATACATAAATATTATTTACTAACATTAACAAGTTAAATATATATATATTCGAATTTTGATTCAAGTAGAATCGAATTATAATTTAAAATAATTTAAATTTGTGTCCTGTTCGAATTATTTAAATTTAAAGTTTGAGTAGATTCAATTAAAATTATAAAAAAATAATTAGAGTTGGATTTGAATTCGTAAATAAGTGAATAAAATATTATAGGTTACAAAAAATTATCAAATATTCAGCTGGAATGTTCTAAAATCTTGCCCCTTAAACAAGCACTAAAGACTTCAGATCAGAGCTGAGCTGGAAGGAGGGATCGATTGGGCGTCAAGCCTTCTACTCTTCCGTTCGCACCGAAGAGCTTGTTCCCGAGCTTGAGTATGTGGTTTTTGAATTCGACAGAGGAAAATGATTGTAATTAGTTGTTTCTATCGAACTTCCGTAAAATCATGGCTATTTTGATGGTTTTGGTTCCGATTGTTAATTTTTATCTCCTATTATTCATTTTTTTTTTATTTGTCAGGTTTCACTATCACCTGTTGGCCTAGATGTGGTAGCAAATAATAGATACTAAACCCCTCGGGCAATGGTATGAGAAATTTTGGATGTTTTCTTACGTTGACATCAATTTATATCGATTAATTTTAAGATACCAATCTAGACTAATTAAAAAATTTTATCAATTACTGGGATACATTGATTGATCACAATAAGTGACCCATTAGTCTAACGTCTTTAGATAAATCACTCATTGAGTATCTAGCTATTTAAACTGATTAATCCCGAAAATGATCGACTTAAAAAAAATTTTCTAGTTATCATTATGATAAATCTGAAAAACAACAACAACCTGAGATTCATAGTCAGGTGTTTTGGGAATTAATCACGACTTATAAAGAGAAATTCTCAACATCTCTTTTTCGGTTCTTTAGAATGAGATTCAATTGCCCCAAGGGTAGGGTATCATGATTAGATTATCCTGTGATAGATTAGGGATCTAGAGTTTAAGACTCAACTATGACGTATTATTAAAAGAAATTCTCCTTAATAGGTAGCAGACTTGAGAATGTTGTTGTGAGGATGAGTCTCCATGTACATTTCTCTGATTTACCCTAATGACTGATGAAAAATTTATATGAGGCTGAGTCGATCGCCCCAAATTGAATTAAATTCAACTTATCTGTTGAGATGACCTGAACAAGCCATGTGTTGACTGCGGAGTGACTGAGCAAGCGTGGCGGTCGAGCGAGCAAAGCAGCCAAATGGTAGAGCTGGTAGATCGACCGAGCGAGCAGAGTGGCCGAGCGACTAAGCAAACAGAGCTGACCGAGCGAGCAAAGAGATCGAGCAAGCAGAGTGGCCGCCCAAACAGTGCGATCGAGCGAGTAGGTTAGCAGATCAGACCGAGTGGTTGATCGAGCAGAGTCACCGAGATCGAGCAAGCAGAGTGGCCGACCAGACAGTGTGATCGAGCTAGTAGGTTAGCAGATCAGACCGAGTGGTTGATCTAGCAGAGTCACCGATTGGCTAAAGCTTTTGATTAGGTAGAACAGCAAATCATATCGAGTGGGCAGAGTAGCCGAGCGAGCAAAGCAGACAAATCGACCGAGCGACAAGGTAGCCTAACAGTAAAAGGCAGGGCGCCCGAGCAGGTAGAGCAGTCGAGCGGCGGTCGAACGATCGAGTGGACCGAGGCCTGCGATGGACGTAATTTCCTTGAAATAAATTCATCCCACCTCCAGTTTTGCTTTATGTGTTAGCCTTAAGACGGGTTGGAAGAGGCGGGGCGAGCGTAGTCACCTTTTACCACCATGCATGAGAGAGTCTCTCCCCATACATTTATTGACATCATTAATACATATGAATCAATATAAATTAACCAACATGTCTTAAAACTCTCAATATGGGACTAAAGTCTCATTCATAATGAAACTTCTTTTCTCTTCCATCTCTTCTCTATTCTTGTATACCAACTCGTCCCCTCGGGACGGTCTAATGGCTAGCACATAAGATATTGTCACCATGAGGTCTGAGGTTCAAATCTTGGTAAAACTGAGGTAAATGTCTCCCTTATATGCTAGTCATTATTCTAAAGGCTAGTAGTCGTCTATGATTTACCTCCTCCGTATTGATCTTAGGACAGATTGATGAGGACGCTAGGATGAACATATTCATTTTTCATCATTTTATATCTAACAACTCTTGCCATCTTGTATATCTAACAACTCAATCCTTCATGAACTAATGTGAGTGAATGTATACTTAATAATTTGTAAATAATATAGTAACGTATCTTATTTCTCAAACAGATGCATTTAATTTTTTTAATATTTATTTTCTAAAAAAAAATCTCTACACATTTTCAGAGCTGACCAACATTATAATTACTGATGTCAGACTATATCTATCTCTTTATATTCTCACCCATGAAACACGTGGCAGGGTCAAGCAAAGGACACGTGGCTTGATACATAGGTTATGATTTCGTTACGTCTCATAGATTGTGTAATTTGGTAGGATCTTTGACTTTGAACCCCAAAATTATTACATCCTCGCCAACTAACTCAACAACCCATTCCATGCCAACCAAATAGATGTGAAATGTTGAAAAAGATTTATTATTATTTTTATATTTTTGTTACATTTTTAATTATAAATTATATTTTCAGTCTTTTTTATGAGAGGTGCTTTTCGAACCCCTCTGACACGCCCCCCTCCCGGTCCCATCTTCAATCTTCTACTTATACCCTTCAATCTCACTTCTGTTCGTTTTTTTTATTTGTTTTTTTAAGTTTTGTTTATTTTTGTTTATTGGTTTTGTTTTATCAAAAAAAATTTTATTGGAAGAGATAATGTAAAGTGGGGAATGTTCTTGTCGAGAGTTAGAGTGTAGTTTAAAAGAAGAGTGATGTTATATATATATATATATATATATATATATATATATATATATTAAGGATTGAATGATGAATAATTTAAAAGAGATATTTTTTGTAATCATATATTTTTTTCCGGTCCCATCTTAAATTTTAATTTTAGTTATGTTTGTAATCTTCACTGTAAATTTTAGTAGTTATTATCGGGAAAAAATTTAAAACTAATAAAAATACTAATAATTAATAGTAAATACACTTATAATTTATAAATAAATAATTTTTTAAAATGAAAAAAATGATAATTTCAGTTAGTCTAATTGACTATCCCTGAATGACCGGTTTGGTCCTACGAAAGTATTCCATCGACTATCAGGGTAAATTAAGAAGCACATGTGATGGTCAACCCAGAAACTCAGCATTTTTTGGTTGCGCCCCTCATTTGGAGGAATTTTTTTTACAAATATTTCATAGCTGGGAATTGAACCGCGGGTGCCTGGGTAATAATTTAAATATCCTACCGCATCATCATAACCCCGAGGACGGAGCCAGATCTCTTGATCCATAAAAAAATGGACTAGGGGATGGACCACTCTTAATTGCGGCTGGATCGTGACCACAATCCAGCCGCAATTGATTGCGATACCTTCTTAAGTTCACCGTACCCTCCAGGTTATAGTTTGGATTGAAGCGAGCGGCCGAAGGCCGTCTGAAAATCGCCGGAGGTGAGCAAGTGGTCAGACTGCTGGGTGCCGAGCGTAGGCAGCTTTTGGGCGACCTCCAGCCGCCCGCTCCGACACAAACTATAATCTAGATGGGACGATAAATTCAAAAAGGTATCGCAATTAATTGCAGCCAGATCGCGTTCAAGATCCGGCCGTGATTAAGGATGATCTAATATCCCTTGCTCTACTTTTTTTGAACCAGAAGATCTACTCCTCCCGGGGACATAATAATACATTAAAAAAAAATGAAAATATATAAAAATAAATCTTTTAATTAATATTGTCTTTAAATTGTGCTCCGACATATTTCAAGGTGTACATATTACTTTGTACCATAAATAAACATGTGTCACATAACGAGCATCATAAATAAACATGTGTCACATAACGAGCATATGTTAAAAATTATATAAAATTAAAAAATTGATTAAAAAATAATAAATAAAATTGATTAAAAAACTAAATAAAAATTAAATAAAATTGAAAACAAAAAATTACACGTAAAAAAGTTCAAATAACTTGTTATTAAGGAAGAGGGGTAGAAAGGACATTTCAAAGGGAGACAAAGAAAGGGGGTGTGTGTGTCAGGGGAGGGGGAGAAGCAATTTACCGTTTTTATTTGGTTTAACGGTGGAGATCTGGATCGGGCCAAGTCAACCGGCGCCGCCCGATTAACCCGATCGGCCCGTGCAACTTCCTCGTTCACACGAGCGAGCGCGCGAGAAAATCTCGACGACTATGGCGACGACGATCGAGGAAGCGTTAGAAAGAGACGGTTGGTTTCGTCTTTCGACGCAAATCGATTCCAAGCGTCTTCCCGTTTTCATGGGCAAAAGATCGGGCAGCGAGCCAATGAGATCGGTGCTGTCGGAGAAGGCCCTGTTCGCGGCGGCCGCCGGTGCGGCAGCCATTGCCGGCGTGCTCCTCCTCTCCAGCTTCTTCTCCGACGGCGGCCTCCGCTGCACGTTCCTCCCTACCATCTCCCGCACCTCCGACCCCACTTCGGAGCTGGCCGAAGCGCTGCTCTACTATGCGACGACGCCGGTGGTGCCGCAGCAGTCGCGCGCAGAGATCCGCCTCGCTTTCGACGTGCTCCGCCGCCGCTCCCCCTGCAACTTCCTGGTCTTCGGCCTCGGCCGGGACTCCCAGCTGTGGTCGGCCCTCAACCCCGGGGGCACCACTCTGTTCCTGGAGGAGGACCCGCAGTGGTACTCCACGGTGTTGAAGTCGACGCCGTGGCTGAAGGCGCACCACGTGAAGTATCGGACGCAACTTTCGGAGGCGGAGGAGTTGATGAGGAGCTACAGAGCCGGCGAAGGGGAGTGCCGGCCATCGACTGGAGCGAAGGGGTTGCAGCATAATGACCGGTGCAAGTTGGCGTTGGTAGGGCTGCCTGTCGAGGTATACGATCGAGAATGGGACGTGGTGATGATCGACGCGCCGAAAGGGTACTACCCGAAGGCGCCGGGGAGGATGGGGGCGATCTACACGGTGGCGGTGATGGCGAGGGGGCGCCGGGGAGCGGGGGACACCGACGTGTTCCTCCACGACGTCGACCGGCCGGTGGAGAAGAAGTTCGCAATGGAGTTTTTATGCGACAAGTATCGGGAGGGCGGCGCCGGCAGGCTGTGGCACTTCCGGATCCCGCCCGTCAACGTCACCTCCGTTGACTTTTGTTGACATTTTTTTTCTTCGATGGTTTTTCTCCCCTTGTTGAATTTTTTTAAATAAAATATGAGATTGTTGAAATAAAGTAGGAATTCCGTCCTCGTATAATTTTCTTGGCTTCCTCTTTGCACAAGCCAACACAAATTTTGATTCTTTTTGTTGGCTAATGACCGTGGCAGTCTATATGCAAAGTTAATTGTTTTCATACTCATTTTTTATGCAGAAGAACTGAATGGCGACCTTCAATTTGTTTTAAGAAATTGTGCAGAAATTTACTCAAAATACTTGCTCGTGTTTGTGCAGAATGACATTTCAGGATTAAGGCAGTCGCTTACCAGGTGAGTAAGGAGTAAATGAATGAATTGGACAGACATTTGTGAGCTTTCCCTGAAACACACTTTCTTAGTTAATCATGAACCAGAAACCTCTAGCATTTATGGTGTTGTGATACTGCTTAATTTGGATATACATCATTTATTCCTTTAGGTTTCTTGAAGGAGTTCAATATGAATGAATTTTCAGTTATGAGTTGTGAAACTGGATTTCCTTTACGATAGTTATGAAAAATAACCCATTACAAATGATTTCTTGGTTACGATGTGCAAGTATATTGGCTGAGCTATGTAATGCATATTATCAAAAGGAAGGGTGAAGGATAGTAACTCAGAAAAAAGGACCATTTCTATTGAGTTGAATACCCTATATTCCGGTAAGGCAAGAGCCTAATTCTATTTTCTTGGTTTGTTTTTGTTTTTGTTGAGTATCTAATCTTTTATAGTTACTTTGACATTTGGGTATGCTATTTACTATTACTGTCCGCCTTCTCTCATATAAAGAGTCGTTGTGCTAGGTCATAAATACTTCTCATGATTTATCTACCTATATCTAGTTGGGGGTTGGCGATACTGGACCGTCTGGGAATGAGCGTTATCACCTTTTGCTCTTAAGAACTAATCATGAGATGATTGATATGAGACTTTTGTATCATATTTAATAACAGACAATATTTTATGTTTGTTATATTTACTTTATATTTTTATAAATTTGAATAAATATATTAATGTCCTAAATGGTAATGATCCTGTCTTTGTTCTATAGCATATCAATTATTTGAATTAATTTTGAGAGAGCATAGATATATAAAACACAGCTTTTAATTATTTCTAGTCAAGTATTAATAAACAAGAGCAATATTAATACACTAATGACTTAATCTCACACGTCATGGATATAAGATATCAAGTTAACACATGTATATATATTAGATAATATGTACTAAATTGATCCGTCATAAAAATATTTCATGAATTATTATATAAGTGTCATAAACATTCACATACTGACTATTAGCATAAATAACCCTTTAACATAAAGTCGCTATGATTTCCTACATAAGGAGTTGTGTACTTTAGTATCGACAAACGTCACCTATAAAAAAATTAATTATAAAATCATTCATTGGGTATGCAATGAGTTATAAGGAGTATGGATGTGAGTGATGTAGATAAAGTTTGTCCCTTCCATATAATATATATGAAAGTGATGTATGTGGATCCTTTGATTAAATAGGACTATTAAAATGCATAATCATATTCAAATAAGTTAATATGAGATATTGAATTTATTTGTATAAGTAAGTCTATTTATAGATCAAGAAACACATAGATTGATAAAAGGATGACACGGTCTATGCCTCTTAAATCAATCAGATATCATAGACAAAAGGACTAAATTATATAATAAAATAGTCATAGACAGGTTAGGTCGAATCTACAACATTCTTGTTACTTGCGCATCCATGATGTATTGTCAGATGTCACTCATTGTTTGTGTCTTTAAAATGAGATTTTATAGTTACTGTCAACGTTATGAGAACTATTGGGTCACACACAGAGAGCACATCAATTTTGTAGTTTGCTTTATTTTAGTATGACTAAAATAAAGTATGCCTAAGTTTTAAATATGAAATTTATTTCAGATTTTAAACTTGTTAGATTAATGAATTAATCTAATTGGATCTTATTGAATTACTGAGTTGATTTAATTAGATTTTAAACTTATTGAATTAATGGTTTTTCTAATATTCGTTTGGATTTTTAAAATAAGCTCAAATTAAATAAAACCCATATTATATGCCTACGTTTTATTTTGGAAATGCAACAAAAAAAGAAAATGGTCTTATTAGATAAGAGTTGGACTGCTGGAGGTTAGTATGAACACGATTTTATTTGATAAGATCATATCAATCCTAAAAGTTAAGATTTTTTATCCCATCTTAAATAGTGGCTAGCACTACAACATGGATACGGGAGACTCCGATCCAATCGTGCTTATAAAGCGGGTGACGAGTGTGCTCGTATGGATACCATAGTCATAGAGACGTGAATACTCTGATTGTGTTTTGATTGACTTGACTCTCCATATTCACAAAGGTTCTGCGTATCGAAAAGGTAACTTTCCACACTATCGATCTAATTTGAATTCACATAGATAATGGTGGATTCTTTTCCACTGTATTTTTATATTTAATTTTGCTTGGAAACCCAACATTTACCATTTTAAGAACCATTTGATTCTTATCGAGAACCAGGATTGAAACTGTTGTATATCGATGTGTTTTGGCAAATGAGTGCATAGTTCTCGCATTGCTACACTGAAGAGTTCTTTGAAGGAATCAGAAGTTCAACCAGCTTATTATTATTATCATCATCAGGTAGAGGAACTAATTGAATAGAAGATCATCCAATGATTGCTAATATTTTTTGCCTATAATTTTCTCTTGAATATTTTTGTCTATAATTTTTAAAAAATATTACTATGTCAATATTTTAATATTTTTAACAAAACAGACCCCAAACTGTTTCTAAAAATAATCTAATTCATTATAGAGAAAAATGTATGTGAAATACTCTACACACATCTGGCTTTCATTTTCTTTGCAGCTAAAAGATTCAGCTGGAGTTGGCCAACTGATGACAAATTTCTACCAAAGTTGAAGCTAATTTTTGTACGTGGAAGAATGAAAAAAAAAGACCACTAAGCCAGATAAGTTCCTAGAAATAGTGAAATATATTTCTTCAGCTAGTTCAAAGTTTTTATCATTTTTGTCATTTTACTATTTTATTAAAAATCTCCCCCTTTATTAACTAACTTTGATGAAGCCTAAAATATATTTACGTTAATATTTTTTTTTTCTATTCACACTAAAAATAATTCCAAAATTTATTAGTAATTCCACAAGCGAAATAATCAGTTATCTAGAGTTCAAGACTCAGCTACAGCGTATTATTATGAATTTTTCTCATTATTAATTTTCTCTGATTGTTTTATATAAAAAAATATAGTTCTCTTTAGTCTCATATCTTAGAATTGACAACACTATAATAAAAAAAACTTCTATAAATATTTTAGGCCGACGATGTTAAAAAATATACTTTTCTTAGTATTTTTACTAAGACAAGTATAATATTAAATTAAAATAATTTTGTTCATAAGGAAGCCCGTTACAGTAGTTTGTTGCTGGGATTCTCTAGCGTCATTATTGCATGGGTCTGACGAATCTTACCCAAATAATTAATTCTTGGTTCATAAGGGTGACACTAGAAAATCCAAGCAATTCGGATTTTCAAAGACCCAAATAATTTATATATTATTATATTACACACGCAATGCGTGTGCACGATCACACTAGTTTATATAAAACTAGATAAAGTGATATGAACTCATATATTTCCCAAGCAATTTTACCTTCTCTAAAATTATTTAAATTAATTTAAAAAAATGAGTCAGGTTACCTTTACATTTGATCTTTCTCATGATATCCTCAATCGTGGAATCTCTCCATGAGTTCTTTTGTTATCATATCCACACTACGTTAAAAGTTAAAAACCTCACACATCTCTCCACTATAAAAAAAAAATCTCTTAACAACTTTTTCATAGGTCCCACAATTTTCATTATATATTTCTCATCTCTCCTTCATATTTAATATTATATATATTAAATTTTTATAAAATTTTAATTCACAAATTTTTATAATATTTTATCCTTCATATTTCTCATCTTTTTTGTTTTTAATATTTTATCATTTTTATTTCTTTTAAAAAAATATTTAATAAATAAATAAAAGAAGAAGCGGCTTCGTGTTCACGGAGCCGCTTTCTCGAAATCAACGAAGGCATCCACGTTATAGTAAGAGCTCCGATATGTTGGTGCAGGGTGCATCAGAAAAAAATCTGAGTTTTAATGTTGTCAAAGGTTCAAGTTAAGTCTTATTGTGATTTGATGATTTGACTAAGTGTGCAAGTTATTTACTCAACCAGGAAAGACCTAATCACGGGTAGGCAGTAATGTCCAAACAGGTCTGGAGGACCTGATATTTGACAGGTAGGTTAAGGTAAGCAACTGAAATGGAGTGACGGGGAAGTCGTGTCCCGGGAAGGGACAAATCCTAGCTAGGTCGCTAATCCAACTGAAGAAACTAACGAAGATTTCTAAGTTGAGATCAAGACAGTCCTAACTATCATACTTATGCATATTTAATATCTATTATCTAACTCTGTTTTGCATGATCAATATCTATTATCTAACTTTGTGTTGTAGGATCATATTACCCCTTGAATTTTAATGGGTCAAACTTTTGACTTAGAACTCAGAATCATGCTTTATCAGCGGCCACACGTCCACAACTCAGAGATCTTCATTTTCACAAGGGTTCAGTCGATTGAACAGGAGGTTTAATCTATTGGATCGTAAAGTTTGCTAGAGGGGGGGGGTGAATAGCGATCTTCGAAAATCATTATCGAGTAAGTAGTGGAAACAGAAAGCACAACGCTAACAAAATTAATTTTTACTTGGTTCGGAGCCTTTGTCAACTCCTACTCCAACGCCCGCACGTGAGAATCCTTTCATTGGGCAATCACTAATAATTCATAAAATGTTACATGATTGAGTACAAAAATTATATAAAAAGAAACACCGACAACAACAACAAGAAATTGAGCCGCAGGTTGCCGGAAGAGCTTCGTAGTGTCGCAGGAGCAGTGCGCAACAGAGCAATCGCATAAAGAAATTATTGTACTTTGCTCCAGGTGGTGACCTCCTTATATAGGAAGCTATGGGCGTCCAGATCCTTCCGGATGTCTGGAGCATGATGTCGGCCCAGCCAATCAGCGCGCTCCACGTTGCGACTAGATAAACTTTTACATTCCGGGGACCCGAATCCCTTCCAGGTGCCCGGACCAGCTCTTGGCACCCGGACCCCTTTTTCCAGTAAAAGTATTTTCCTGTAAGAAAAAGATTAGTCTGAGACAATAAATATTATACTACCTTGCAAAAAAAAAGTTAGCACAAATATATATATAAACAGAGTAGTAATTAGATTCTGTCTCCTCGAGACCAGAATCTAGTCACGATCTTAACTTAGATTTCTAAAATGGATATAAGTTGGATCAACGCCTATAGTTTCCTCAAACAAGGAACGCGTCCTCACTAAATCACTCTCCTCCAGTGACTTACCTTTACTTACCTTTTATCAGACATTCGGTCAACCCGTTGACCTGTCTGGACTTCGTGCCAGCTATCCGGTCGGTCTGTTGACCTAGCTGGACTTCGTACCAACTATCTGATCAGCCCGTCAACCTAGCTATATTTCTTGCCAGCTATCCGGTCGGTCCGTCGACCTAGCTGGGCTTTGCACCAACTATCCAGTCGGCCCGTCAACCTAGCTGGATTTTTCCTGCACACTCAGTCAAAGTGTGAGATCACAACAAACTAACTTAATATACTTTGTCATTCATTAAAACCTGAGTTAAACCTTTAGTGCTAACCGCACCAACAATTTCTCCTTTTTGATGCAATGACAACCTGAGTTAAGTTGGTGAAAAATATGCAAAAATAACTAGATAGATGATATGTTTTTAGACTGATTTTGATGTTTTGTCTAGATTTTTGTTAACTTAATCCACCCCCCCTTTTGACATTCATAAAAAATAAGCATAGACAAGTAAGGAAAAATTGACTAAGTAACCAAAAAAACTTAACAGTAGAAAATAGTCAGGATTACTTGGGGAGCATTAATCTAGAAAATAAGTAAAGTATCTTTCAAGATAAAAAGTTAATTAATTTGAAGAAACTATGTAAATAAAATGATTGTTTTCACGATTTACTTAGTTTTTTTTTAAAAAAAATATGATAAGTCAAAAACTTTACAAACATAACTTAAAAGATTTGAAATTGTTTTTCAAAAACTACTAATTTTTTAATAAAGTTTTTATAAAAATAGCTTTAAGGTTAAAAAAATGTTTTGAAAATAGATAAATTTTTAAAACTTTGAAAAACCTTTTTCAAGAAATAGAATTTTGAAAAAGATATAAGGAATGGTAAAACTGAATTAAGATTTTGAAATTCTTTGAAAACTGTGCCAAGTTATTTTCAAAAATATGAAAGCAATATTTTCAAAACTTAAATAGTTGTAAAACTTAAATAGTTGTAAAACTTATTTTTACAAGTTATTTTTTTAAAACACTTTTGAAGATAATTAAAAAATTTCAATGCCAGAAAAATGAAGCAATTTTTGAAAATATTTTAAAGTTATTAATTCTCCCCCTGAATCTAACATTAATTCAAAATAAATAACAAAAAAATGTCTTTAACTGTCTAACCATTTGTTACTTACTAACTATCAGAAGATAGCAGTTTTCACTTGGTTAGTCAGGTTAAGTTTAGTTTATTCAATCAATGTTTGACTAAGCTAAACAACTTACCCTGATTACTGTAAGTTTGATTTTTAACGCCCAAACTTATATTGATGCACTGATATAAGCATCTTTAAGTACAGACAATTTGTCTGTGCATCTCACCCCTTTCTAAGTTTAACAATATACAAGCAAGGTAGTCCTAGTATGTTGGTGAGATGCTCAAGTTCTAGACCTATAGGAGCATGCTTTCTAAGGGTTTGATCTATACTAAGGCTAAAAACTAATTTTGAAAATTCTAAAAATAGAAAATTTTGAAAAATGTAAATAAAATGTTTTACCCTAGAATTTTAAAGAAGATTTTGAAAACAATTTTAAAAGTAAGAGTCCTAGTCTATTAAGGATAATGTGACAAGTCAATATTTGAAGTGAAAATAAGTCAATATACAAGGACAACGATCAAGACAAAATACACGGAGATAATAGCAACCTAGTCTACTATGATGATAAGGAGGGTGGTCCGGAACCCAAAGATCATAACATCTCTATCAACTCAGCGTGACGAGCCCGGTCATCATCTTGAGAGTTGGATATGTCCCGTCGAAGATCGGAGACATCCTACCGCATGTCTCATCTAAGATCGAAAATCTCCTGCTGCATGCCCCGTTGAAAATCAGAGACCTCTTGCCGAAGACCAGTCATAGCTATCTCAAGGCTGGTAACTTGATCGGCTAGAGTGCGAGGGGCGGGACATGCTCCTCGAGCTGGAGGCAGTGTTGGAGCAGGACGATCACCAAAAAGTGTATCCATGAACTCATCCACCCCTGCCTCCTCTCCCTCAGCATCCGACTATGGCTCGACATCGAAGTCAAGCTGGTGTTTTGCCCCCCTCCGCTAGGACAAGACACCCTTATCATCTGTATGTATACCACCTAAAGAAAAGTTCCTAGATCCTACCATATCAAACTCAGTCAGGACTCTGACATCACTTCTGGTGACATCAATATCTAAGGATGCAAGGTATGCGGTCAAGATGTGGCAGTAGGGCATGTGAACCCCTCTGCTGGTGATGAGTCTAGCTGAGTAAATAATGACATGAAAAATATGTAAACTAATATCTATATCTAATCTATGACATAAGGCATATAATAAGAATGAGTGAAAATGATGCATCATCGCGATGTCGCGAGTGGTCAACGGTAAGATGCAAGAGACTAAAACTCTATAAAGGACATAGTCATGAACTCTAAAGGAGACTGACCAGAATAAGGTAACTGTGGGTACTCGCTCTTCCCCCCCAAAAATACAAGTAAATCGTATCAAGTGTGATGTGTGAGTAAGGATCATCAAATGGTGGATCCCTAGGGGGATAGTACTAAAAAGTGCATGCAAATGGACGTAAACCTAAAAAGATATGGATGACAGCAGGGGATAGCGTGATATCAATACTAGCTACCCTAGTGGCATATATAAGGTCATCTACTCTAACTTGGTTATTGTACAGTTCAATACATAAACCTATATTAACTGAACTGATACAATAAACCAGATGATGTAAACTGTAGTAGTCAATGACTTCTATAGCAGGAATGCATGAATGCATAAAAAATTATCTATCTAAACACCTAGTCCATATAGGACTGTAGATAGTACTAGCAAACCTAATCCTAAGTTCTTCAGTAGAAAATCTAGGGTCAGTACTAGCGGTAGAGGACCCAACACCAAGTCTAGAATGTTTCCTAATTTATCAAAGAAAACTGAACTAAGCATAAAATACTAAAACAAAATAATTTAAAAACTTAGCAAGGGAAATAGAATTTACCGAGGCATCGATAGTGAAAATAATAGAACTGGCGACCTCGGTTGTTCCATAGTAGCGTAATAACCGGAGAAAGAAAAGAAAATTTAAAATTTGATTTCTTTTGCGTTAAAGCCTGGTGAAGGCCTTTGCAAAAAAGAAAAGGAAGGTGTAGTTATTGGGGGCGATCTGGGCGCCCGGACGACGTCCGGGTTCCTAGAGCAGGGAAGAGGCGAGGTACCCGGAGTGTGTTCCAGACACTAGGAGTTTTATACCAGGGGCGCCCGTGCCTGATTTCTGACTCCAAGTTTCTGTTTTCTTAAATAAAATTTAATATTATTTTAATTTAAGTTAATAGAAGTTAAATTTTAAGTTAATTTGAATTTAGTTTTAATTTTAAATTAATTTAGTTTTAATTTCAATTTCAATTTTAATTTAATTTTCAGTTTAATTTTAATTTAACTTTTAACTTAATTTTTAGATAAGTAAATTTTTTATTTTAATTTAAGTTAAGTTAATTTTAAATTTTAATTTAAGTTTAATTTTTAATTTAATTCTAAGATTAATTTAATTTTAAAGTTAATGTTCAAGTTAATTTGATTTTTAAGTTTAATTTCTAATTTAATTTTTAAGTTAATTATTTTCAAGTAAGTTTTTTAAATTAATTATTTTTAAAGTTAATTATTTTAAAGTTAATTTCTTTATTTTTAAGTTAATTTAATTTTTAAAGTTAAATAATTTCTAAAATAATTTTTAAGTTAAAATAATTTTAAACTAATTTTTAAGTTAAAATAATTTTTTAAATAATTTTTAAGTTAAAATAATTTATAAGTTAAAATAATTTTTAATCTAAAATAGTTTTAAAAATAACTTTTAAGTTAAAATAGTTTTAAAAATAATTTTTAAGTTAAAACATTTTTTAAAATAATTTTCAAGTTAAAATAGTTTTTAAAATTATTTTTCAGTTAAAATAGTTTTTTTAAAGATTTTTATGTTTAAATAATTTTTAAGTTAAAATCAATTTTAAAATAATTTTTTATTTAAAACAATTTTTAGTTAAAATAATTTTTAAGTTAAAATATTTTTTTAGAATAATATTTAAGTTAAGATAATTTTTAAAATAATCTTTAAGTTAAAATAATTTTGAAGATAATTTGAAATTGAATTTTTCAATTTAATTTTAAATTAAATTTGATTTGATTTAATTTTAATTTTAATGTTAATTTTAATTTTTTTTATTTTGATTTAATTTTAATTTTAATTTAATTTAATTTCCATTTTCATTTTCATTTTCATTTTAATTTAGTTTTTAAATTTAATTTAATTTTAATTTTAATTTAATTTAATTTAATTTTAATTTTAATTTATTTTTAATTTCTTAGTCATCTCAACCGATCTATGTTTTCAATTAGGGAATCTTATAATTCTTGTGAGATGAGTTAAGTTCAATTTTAGGGTTTGGTCTAACTTTGTGTTAGATTTATGTTTAGGTTTGGGCTCAACAAATAGATATTTTTTGGATAAACTTCTGGTGTATGGTGAGTCACCTGGACATTTTTAGAGTAACCATGTCTTCGGGATTTTCCAAATAGTCTTATTCACTGAACTTAGTACAAAACCTTGGTCTAACTAGTTACAATTCGTAAGGGGTAACTTCAGTTAGTTTCACTAAGTCAAATGTACCAGGTCGAAGTCATATCTTCCTAGACATGCATAGACAGAGCTTCCCTAACCTACTATCATCCAAAACTTCACCAGTACGTAGGTCAAGTTAAACCTTTGTCCCTTTAAGCTAATCCTAATCACCCTGCCGGGTAGGTTAGTTTTGGAGGTGTCAACTGGTTTGGAGCCTCCCCCTGAATTATTGATCTGGATTAAATTTTAATTCTGGGTTTATGTTGATTACTTTTATAATTGTAATGAACTTGATGATAATTGGGGTTTGAGTTGGTTTTATAATTATTTCTATGGTTTGACTTTGGTTTGGTTGATTTAAGTTTATGTTTTGAATTTTGATTTGATTTTACATAATATATTTTATTTTGGGTATATAGTATTGGTTAATTTCTACTTGCATGGTTAGATATGTTTTTGAAACTTAAGCTTTAGTTTGTATTTTGGATTGAGTTACAAGTGACATAAATGATTTATTTGTTGAGCTGGACTTGTAACCAAGCCCAGATTTATTGTATATTACTTTTTGATTATTTAATATTAGATCCAAATTTTTAGATCTAGTTGTGAAATTTTCTAACAACCCTTTAAGTTTATTAATTTTAATTTTTAGTGTTGAATTTTCCTCCTCAAGTTTTACAACTTGATTTGGATTAGATTTTTCAATTTGTTCCTTGAGGTGTTGGTTTTTCTCAAGCAACATTTTATTTTGATTTTCGTGTTCGGTTAATTTTCTATTTAAGCATGAAATTATTTTAAAGAACTTCTTGCTTAAATTAAAATATACCTCATCGGAACCTTCGGAAACAAGTACGGACTCGTGGCTTAATTCGGGTTCGGACCCGTCTTTCGATTCGTCTTCCGATTCTGATTCACGGGCCATCAGTGTGAGGTACCTTCGGTGCTTCTGATCTTCGGCATCTGATTCATCTGAAGACGATTCATCCCACGTTGCTTTGAGTGCCTTCTTTTTTGTTGCCTTGGTTTTGTCTTTCTTCAGCTTTGAGCACTCATTCTTGTAGTGACTCTTCTTATTACATCCGAAGCAGGTCACATTCTTTAGTTCGGTAGTGGAGTTGATCTTTTGCAGGTCATTTATGCTGAAGTTTTTCTTTCTCCTGGTGAACATTTTTCTTACCTAGTTCATCAGGTGTTCTTCGTCTTCTGAGTCTTGGTTAGACTCACCTTCAGATTTAGGCTTGGTTCTTGACTTTTCTTTGGAGGAACCTGCAAAAAGAGCAACACCTTTCTCAGTTCTGGCGTTAGTTTGTTCATGTAGCTCAAGTTCACAAAATAATTCATCTAATTTTAATTTTGAAAGATTCTTCGAAATCTTGTAGGTATCCACGATGGATGCCTGATAACCATGATTTTACTGTATTATTTTGATTCATTTATGCATGGTTTGATGCTATGTTCATAGATAAAACCTAGATTTGCATCACATTTCATGCATTGTCTAGATTTTGGACCTAGTTGCAAATTATTATATTTTGATGTTATTTGATGCTAATATTTGATTCTTATTTTACAGGCATCAAAGGATCTTGGATTTGGATCTATTTGTATCGAATTTATGCTTGAATCAGAGTTGAAACTAGAAGATCAAGCTTCGGAGCATTATGGACCGTTCATCGAAGATTGGACAGATCTGAACCATCCCGTGAAGATCTGGTTGATCCGTCCTAAGGGAGAGTAGATCCAGACCCTAGATTGAGATCAACACCTTCGGATCAAATTTTAGGCGACTTTTCACCGTTGATCAAGAGCCAAATCAATCACAGTCGTTCGTTCAGATCTGGATCAGATTTAAAACAGAAGCTACATGGTTCTTTCTGCTTCGTCGATCTCTTCCTCTGCGCAGCTTCGCGTCCCGCGGCATCTCCGAGATTTCGACCCCCTTCCTTCTCCGATCAACCTCTCGAGCTTCAATCTCGGTGGAGAGCTTCTCGGCAGCTTCATCCCGATTCTCTGGAACCGTCTTGAGGTGTTTCCTCCGGCGGAATTTCTTCTCCCAACATTCTCTGTTCCAGCCAGATTTGGAGGTGTTCCTCCAATCGGCGACTCCGATTCCCATCAGCAACATTTGGAGGTGGTCTTCCGGTGTTCCTGAGCTCCATCCGACAGCAAATCGTCATCCGCACCTTCATCCAGATTCAGAGAGCTCCGGGTTGCAGATTTCCAGCATTTTCGGCACTTGAGTGGCTTTAGGGTTGTTCTAACTCGCCGGAGGTGGTCCGCCAGCGTTGTTGAGCATACCTAGAACTGAGACGCAACTGAGATTCTACATTGAGATCCAGAGTTGGGGGTTCTCGACTTTGGCATTCTTGTGTGACGGCAAGAATGTGTTGCTTGTATAGATTGGTTGTGAGTTGGTTCGGTTAGGGTTAATTTCACTTTGTTACTGTTCTTACAGCTAGATTATATTTCTTTTAATGATTGTCATGTTCTTATCATTGTAATTTATTATTTAGTTATTTTGTTGAAGTTTCATTTGTGTTTAGTAGCTAGAATTTCATTGATGCAAGTTAGTTTAAGTTTTGCTAGAGCTTGTTTAATTGTTAAGTTTTTAATTAGGGTTTAAATTTTGCTTAGGATCAGATTTAATTATGTTTTGTATTTCATTTCTAGTTTAAGTGTGTTAATGATTTAATCAAAACGTAAGGTGACAATACGTTATGGTTTGATTATTGACACCTAGTTAGGTTTTATTTATGCATTAGACCAGTTTCTTATTTACTTGCTTGTCAATTGTTAGATTTAGATTCAAGGCTAAAACTCCCCCATTTTCATATTAAAAACCCCAAAAAATGAGAATAACGAACAATCTTAGGTTATCATCCGACCGCTAGTTCCTCAAGGTTCGATCTTGAGCTCGTTATTACAACATGATTGTGTAGTTAAGGGGTTCAGTGGAAAATACATTGTTAATTTGATTTACGAGTATGACAGACATCGTTATCAATGCCCATAATGCATTTCGAGGAAACGTGTTCAGGGGGTACCTTATTAAATTGTGGTTCTCCATTTGGTGGCCGATAGTGTGAAGCTCGTTCAGGATGTCTTTGATTCTCGTGCGGAGTTGGCTTGCAAATTAATTTATTGAAGAAGAGATCTCGTTTGGTTACCTTAGCATCGCTGGTTCCCTCGTGAAGTTCGATGAGCTTGTCCTACAATTCCTTCGTATTTTCGTGTGGGCTCACTCGGTTCAGGTTTTCCTTCATTAGCCTACATTGTAGTGTGTTGAGGGCTTTGAAGTCCGTCTACGCTTTCTTCTTCATCTCCGGATTCCAATATTTCGGGTCCATTGAATTTTCGGAGTTGTCGACTAGAGTCTTGTAGCCTCTAGTGAACCTGAACCACTGGTCGAAGTCGGTCTTTAGATAGAACTCCATTCGCTTCTTTCAGTAAAGGAAGTCGTCACCGTTGAACAGGGGAGGATGGGCGGTGTTGAATCCCTCAATTTGGGCGATAATTCTTGCACACAAAAAAAAACAAAGAGGATCCCAAGACTTGATCTTGGATTTAGTAGTGTGGGGAAAAAAGTAAAAATTTAAGATTGAATTGGTGTTGCACCAGTTCAGTTTGAATTGCTACGAAAAAAAAATCTCCAAAGAGGTAATAATACCAATCTGGATTATTTTGAAAAACTTAAAATCAAAAAATGAGAAAAGAAAAAAACTTTCACCCCCTTTGCATAATTGGTGGTTGTACCAAATCAGAGCGGTACCTGCTCTGATACCACTTGTTGGATCGTAAAGTTCGCTAGAGGGGGGGGGGGTGAATAGCGATCTTTGAAAATCGTTATTGAGTAAGCAGCGGAAACAGAAAGCATAACGCTAACAAAACTAATTTTTACTTGGTTCGGAGCCTTTGTCGACTCCTACTCCAAAGCCCGCATGTGAGAGTGCTTTTGTTGGACAATCATAAATAATTCGTAAAATGTTACATGATTAAGTACAAGAATTATATAAAAAGAAATACCAACAACAACAAGAAGAAATTGAGCCGTAGGTTGCTGGTAGAGCTTTGTAGCATTGTAGGAGCAGTGCGCAACAGAGCAATTGCAGAAAGAAATTATTGTACTTTGTTCCAGGTGGTGGCCTCCTTATATAGGAAGCTCTGGGCGCCTGGATCCTTTCCGAGTGCCTGGAGCGTGACGTCAGCCCAGCCAATCAGCGCGCTCCACGTTGCAACGAGATAAACTTTTACAATCCAGGCGCCCGGACTAGCTTCGGGCGCCCGGACCAGCTTCGGGCGCTTGGACCAGCTTCGAGTGCCCGGACCAACTTCGGGCGCCCAGACCCCTTTTTCTAGCAAAAGTTTTTTCTTGCAAGTAAAAGATTAGTTCGAGGCAATAAATATTATACTACCCTGTAAAACAAAAGTTAACACAAATATTTATATAAAACAGAGTAGTAATTAGATTCTGTCTCCTCAAGACCAGAATCTAGTCACGATTTCAATTTAGATTTCCAAAATGGATCTAAGTTGCATCGACGCCTATAGTTCCCTCAAACGGGGAACACGTCCTTACCAAGTCACTCCCTTTCAGAGACTTACCTTTACTTACCTTTTGCCAGACATCTGGTCATTCCATCGACCTGTCTGGACTTCGTGTCAGCTATCAGGTCGACCCGTTGACCTAGCTGTACTTCGTACTATCTATCCGGTCAGCCCGTCGACCTAGCTGGATTTCTTGTCAGCTATCCGGTCGACCCGTCAAACTAGCTTGGCTTCGCACCAGCTATCCGGTCGGTCCGTCGACCTAGCTGGATTTCTCCTGCACACTCAGTTAAAGTGTTAGATCACAACAAAACTAACTTAACCTACTTTGTCATTCATCAAAATATGAGTTAGACCGTTAGTGCTAACCACACTAACACAATCAACCTATCAAGGCATTTTGTCAGTCGACTAAACAAGCAAAAATGGAGAAACAGATCAGGCTTGTAAACATGGTATCACAGCATGATCGGTCGATCGAACCCAAGGTTCGGTCGACCAAACAATAAAAGCATTAATGACAAAGAAGATTTGGATCGAAGCGAAGAAGGAAATTTGAGGGATCGGTCAACCGAACAAAGTGATTAGTCGATCGAACAATTAATACACTTAATGCAGCGAAGATCGGATCTCAACGAAAAAGTAAACCAGGTGTTCAGTTGACCGATAAAGAGATCGATCGATCAAAAAGATCAATCGACCAAACGTGGCTTATAAAAGAACAACTCGAGGTCCAAGCCATGCCAACTTTTCTGATCTACTCTCTGCCCGTCATTTGTGCTACTACTGTTCTACCATGCTTTCTCTGCCCGTCATTTGTGCTACTACTGTTCTACCATGCTTCAACCTTGTGTACAAGATACGACACCGAAAAGTCTCTGACGATCTACACCTTCTATTCTTTGTCGGTATATTTATTTTAGCTTGCATTATTATTATTATAAAAAGATGATAGTGTATTACTATCGTTCTTATTCTTTGTACGAATTATCTTTTTTTTTCAAAAATTTTGAAAAGAGGAGTCTTAGTGGATTACCTAACGGTGCGATTAAGGATCGCGGATTTTGAAATAGAAATCGATATAGATTCCAAACCAAGTTATTATAGATTCCAAACCAACTAAATAACTGTGTCTCTTTTGTATTATTTCTATTTTATTATTTTTACTGCTTACTTTGATTCGATTTTATGATAAAGAAAAGATTTTTAATAGACGAGTCAAATAGAATGACGATGTGTTTGCCGTGTCACTTTTTAGTTAAGTAACAATTTGAGAAACTAATTATGGGGTGAATGAGACAACTTGACTAACTAGATATGACCTTCACCAAATCCATCTAGTCGAGTCCCATCCTCACCCAATTCCAATTTGTCCAGTGAACTTGTTGTCGTTGTCTTGTTGCACTAACGTAAAGTTAGGAAGATGTTTTGGTGAGGAAATATTGTTTTAATGCAATGCTAAGAAGTAAAATAGGAAATTAGAAATTAGAAAGGGTAACATGAACTTGAACCAATTTACAATCTAACACTCTAAAATTAATTTTTCATGCACTTTGAATTAACAATTAAGTAAAATAAACCATCAGTGAATTTTCACCATTATCACATTCTTCTAATGCACTATCTATAAAATATAAAATTAAACATTTATACAGGGCCGGATATATTCTTAATTTTTTAAATATTTAAGGATCGAATCCTAATTAAATTTTTTTTATAGGATCGAACTAATTACTTTCAAAATTAATCATATAAATTAGATATCTAATTTCAAATTAGAAAAAGTATATTTCCTCTCTCTTTCTATAATACATGCCACCCTAATTGCATTACTATGCTTTTAAAAAAAATTGATATCCAAGTGTTGATTAATATTTCATTCAGTTTTTTTATATAAAAAGGAGAAGTCATTAAATAAATATATTTTTATTGAATAAAAAACTCACGGCCATAATTAGCCTATGGGAGGCCATCATGTTCTTAGCTTTTCTTAATATCACATGAGGAGCAAAACAAAAGCAAAAATATACTTTGATTTGGAGGATTATGATGAAATAGGAAGAAGATCACATGTGGATTTGTCTTTTCCTTACTTTTTCTCATTGTGTTTTTTTGACCTAACTCACCTTTTTAATTTATTTTTTTATTTGTTTTTTATTTATTTGCTTGCTTCCAAATAAATTCCAAGACAATGTTTTCACATCTCATTTCCTTTCAACCATCAAACAATCCAACTATTTGTGTTCCTCTTAAAGAATTTTGTTCATTGTCCCTGCCTTTTCTTTGCCTACTCAATTCAAAAGATTCCTTATTGGAAATTACAAGTCTAAAAAAAATTCATATTAATGTTAAATTAGAAGGCAATCTTTTATTTATTTATTTATTTTTTAAAACTAGAAATCCCCCCTATTTGGTAGCTTTTACTTGTGTTTTAAATTTGTCTTTTGATTTAATTTATTTTTTAAATGGAATTTCCCCTACTTTCTTCTCTTTCACTTGTGGAATTAACTTTTTAAATAAATACTAATTTTTCAAGTTATTAAAAATGGGGGATGCTTAAAGCCTGATTTTATGTTTGAGCAAGATTAGGGGCATTGACAAAATATTCTAAGAATTTTGGAGCAATATGATATAAAGTGTAATGATGATTTCATTTCAATTTATCTATTTAAATGCATCACTTTTTTTTTTTTAAAAAAAAATTGAAACCTTGCCCTAAAATTAGGAAAAAGGTGAGTTAGGTCCCACAGTGTAATTAAAATTAGGAAAAAAAATATAATTACAAGTCACCCCTTATCTTGTCATACATTAAGCAAAAAGGGACAGAAACTCTATTTTAATAAATAAATGGATGAATGATGGATTATTGGATGAAGACTAGCAATGACATTAAGCTTTTCCAGCACAAATCTTAATGCAAAATGGTTTATAATTTAATAACTATATAATTAATTTATTTTCATTTCGTCAAAATAGAGAAGGTTTAATTTTTTTTTTGTTTGAAATAGTTTGACTAATTGACATTAATTAATTTTGTTCAAAATTAATTTAATTTTATATAATATGCAGTGAAGGATCTTTTAGTTAAAAATAGGAGGGACCTAGTTTGTCATTTTAGTTACAAGGATGATTTGGTCATTTGCTTAATATTGAAGGTCCTATTTGATAATTATTCTTAATATAAGAAGAGAAGAGAAAAGAAAAAGAGGGGATTAAGATAATTATCGGGCTATTAGATACTAATTAATTGTAATTTAGAACGGAGATTATGTTTATTGGTTAGATTAATTTGCCACTAAACAATTTCGGCTGCTTTATGTTTTTTTAGGGGAAAAAAGGAGCTCGAATTCCAGAGAGAGAAAGGCTTTTGGGAAATTATTAAAGAGGAGATTAATCTCCTCCATTTGATTCTTCTCGAAGATTACCAGGTCATTACTTCATATTTTTTTCACGACAAGGGATAAAAAAATTTCTTTTATTCTCTCATTTCCCTGAAATTATCTGTCAAAATCAAGTTTTTCATAATATTTTTGATGGAAAAAAGAATTTTTTTAGGATGATTTGGCGATTGGCTTTGATTTTTTTTCTTGTTTTTTTTCCCTTGCCCCTTCGATCTGAAGTTACCATAGGATTTTATATTTTTGGGGTACGTGTTTTTCTACATTTTAATAGGATTTTGCGTTTGATAGCTACAATTTGATTTCTTGCTCGAGATGAAATTTTGAGTTCAATTTTTGGACGCTAGGGTTTAGGAATCCCCCCCCCCCCCCCCTGCAGTTATTCAGTGGATGGTCGAGTAGGATTTCAGTGTAAAAGATGCATTTTTCGACTGATTTCCTGCTTGTTCTTCGTGTTCTTGGAAGTTGCTAAATTTGGAGTCTTTTGTGGAGGTTTAATCTCAAATTTTCTTCATTTCAGAGGAGGCTCTCGGCTGATATTGTTAGTGTTGCCGAAGAGTTGGTATTTCGGTAATCAGTCTGCAGTCGGTGCCGCAGTCGATGCAGAGCGTGCGGTTAGCCTACACGGCTGACGGCACGGCGATCTACAAGCCAGTGACCAGTTCATCTCCTGCTCCTCCTCCTCAACCTCCTCCTACTTATCAAGGTGGAGGAGGGAGCCCTGGAGCAGCTGATGCTGCTTCCGCATCTCTAGCAACACACAGCCTGAACATGAACATGGGAGAACCCGTCAAGAGGAAGCGCGGCCGGCCGAGGAAGTATGGAGCTGCCGGCCTTGCCTTGACCTCCTTATCAATGGCTGGCCCATTGTCTCCTTCTGGGATGGCCAACATAGCACCCTTGAGCTCAACCGATGGTGTGAAGAAACGAGGCCGGCCACCAGGTTCTACCAATAAGCTGAAGATGAATACTCTCGGTATAAAGTCACCTTGCTTTCTTTACTTAACTATTATCAATTTTCAAGAAGCAGTGAATCCCCACATGCTTTGGTTGAGTTATGCTCCTCTTGTTGTGTTCATAATTGCATTAGCATCATCGGATTACATTTCGTGCGTGTTTATTGTGCGTTTAGAAATTCAGAAATAGTTTCCTAAATAAATTGATCATTATCTTGTTTCTTTCTATTCAATCGCTTTATAACTCAAATTTCTTCCACTATTTGTGGATGATAAACGATGAATTTATACTTTTAGTTGATGCATTAACTTCTTCAGATACTACATGTGTGTAAACAATGTATCTAAAAAGAGTGGTGTTGACAGTATTCTTGTTTTTTTATTGACAGGACCAGCAGGAACTTCATTTACTCCTCATGTTATTACAGTAATGGAAGGAGAGGTAACCATTTCCTTCCGAATCACTTCGATATTATTTGATTGTGGAACAAGGATGATCGGCTATATCAACACGCTTGTTGTATTAACTTTGCTTGATTATTTTCTTATTGCAATCATTCTAAACTAAGGGACTGGATGTGTATCTGAATTTCTCTTTCATTTATTTGAAATTTCATAAATTTTGCACAGTGGATGCTGAACACTTTACTGGTTTTCAATAACTAAACATCTGATTGCAGGATGTATCTTCGAAAATTATGTCATTTTCTCAGCAAGGATCGCGTGCCGTCTGCGTTCTTTCAGCCAACGGTGCTGTATCTAATGTAACTCTTCGCCAACCGGCAACTTCTGGGGGTAATGTAACTTACGAGGTTTGTAGATCTCTCATTACCAGAAGCTATGCCTTCGACCTGCAAATGAATGTATCGAGTTTGAATTGATTATTTAGTAACATTTTCATTAGTAAGGCAATTCAGAGTGATTCTTCTTTTGTTGCTTATATTCAGAAACCTGAACTGATTTCCTAAACCAAATAATCGCTTACATATACACTCTTCACTTGTTGCTTTGTTCAATGGTAAGATCTACGGGCTCAGCTTGTTACTTATACATTTTTCTCGTATACTTTATGTGCACAGGGTAAGTTTGAGATCTTGTCATTGTCGGGTTCGTTTATGCTGTCGGAAAATGGCGGGAAGCAGAGTCAAACAGGTGGATTGAACATCTCACTAGCTGGACCTGACGGGCACATTTTAGGTGGGGGAGTAGCAGGGCTTTTACTGGCAGCATCGCCGGTTCAGGTCTTTCAAGAACTCATCACATTGGATTTGTCTTTCCAGTCTTTTATAATTTTGTTGAGTTAGTCGTAACAAAGATTGATTCTCCGCAAGGAAAGCTATGATCATGACTCTCCGCAATTGTTCTATTCAGGTAGTTGCGGGGAGCTTCATACCGGACCGGAAAAAAGAATCGAAACAGACTAATCTTGGAGAACCTGATTCCACCTCAGGAAAACTTGTCGGCGGTGGGATGACCGGAGCAAGCAGCCTGCTGCCGCATGGTGCATTGGGTGAATCGCCCGGCGGCCCTGGGAGCCCACTCAACCAGACTGTTGGCGCTTGCAATAACATCAATCCACACGGTGTCTCGACCATACCTTGGAAATAACTTGTCGTGCCCATTTTGTTACTATCGAAAAATAATTATCTTTTGATCAAGAGGAACAAGGGGAAGACATTGATAAAGATGAGCTGTTGTTTAAATATGATCTTTCTAGTCTCGAGCTAGCATCATAATCTTAAGTTGTATCAATTATCAAATATCATGTTGTATCGATGTGTTCATCTTAAATAGTTGAGACAAACATGATTTAACTCGTTCATAATGATGAATCATTATTTCTCTGTCTAATTGAGAATTTTGTAAGTGAATTTGAATCAACTCGATCGAGAATAGACCTCTAAAATGATGATGACGACGATGATGATAAGGTAAAGGTAAGATTGATTGAATCTCCACAAAGTTGATCGAGACAATGATCAACCAAATAGACCTAAAATGAAATTTAGATTCAAGCAAAAAAATGTGATTGAAGTAAAAAAGTTTATTTGATCCTTATAAATTATTTCAGTAATTGCTTATCTTGAATTTTAGTTCCAATTTTGCTTTAGAAAATTAAAATGCATAGAATAAAATTTAAAATAAGGTGATTTCCCAAATTGCATAGGTGGTTTTGTTGGCCCAGAAAGTATGAAAATTAAAACGAAGTAAAATGGCAATCACTCACAGTGAATCGTCAGAGACGTCGCTGAAGAATCGTTGGTCGATGAAGGGGTTGCCATTGTCGGAAGCACGATCACGGAGCTGCCGGAAAGCGCTTCAAGGTTCACGAGCCAAATCTCAACCTCTGGATACTCTCCCTTTGCTCGCACACGATCACCTCACAGCTTGGCAGTGCTCTCTGATCACCTTCGCAAAAACCTTCTCCTCTTCCTTCGGATCTGTGCTTGGACACTCCTCTTATAGGAAGGCTAAGGAAGACGAAGGGGAAAGACGCCTCTTCGTCTCCCTGACATTTGCAGCAAACAACCATTTGCAGCAGTGAAAGGGACGAACTCTTTCGTCTCTTGTAACGCCCAACATCTCCCACTCGTCCAAGTCAATCCATAAGGTTAACATAGACCATGTCAGTCACATAGACTACAAGGTGATCAAGTCACGAAGACCAGAGCAAATTAGTCACACAGACCAAATAAGTCACATAGACTTTATGAGGATCAAGTCACGAAGACCAGAGCAAATTAGTCACAAAGACCAAATAAGTCACATAGACTTTATGAGGATCAAGTCACGAAGACCATATCAGAACATCCATTCCATACATTAGGGAAAATGGTTCGTGCGACAGTAAGCACAGTGAGCATTCAATTGCTAAGAAGATTGTCACACCTTACTTAGTTGCTTCACAAAACGAATCAAAGACATATGTCCATAGAACGAATCAAGGACATAAATGACTTTCCTTTACCCCAGATTAAATTATTTATATCATTATGAACATCTCTAATCTCTCATATTGACCATATGTCAAGAGCATGTTCAACATCTCCAATCAAACAAATTATTCACAATTACATTTTATGTACTGAATTAAAAATGTAACCGGTACCAGTAAATAAATGTCACAGATGTAAATCAATCTTAATCTTCCTTTTTAGTTAGAATCTATTCATTCTAATTAGTCGCTTTCCTAGTTATGCTCCATAGACCGAATCATCCATAGCCAATAGGAAACATGCTAAAGTAGCAGACACTAATCATAACTTCAAGTAAATAGCTAAATAGTCACTTAAGGTAAAATCGAGATTAACTTATAATCTCAAGGGTCTCACATAGTAGAGAAGTAGAGATCCATTCTCCTACTACCCTTCTTGTCGCCATAGCACATGCGGTATGAATCACATGCTACGATGTTATTCTCTTTTCCAAAAAGAGCGCATGTTTTTCTCAAAATTTAACATCGTACAGATTTCGATCTAGACATTCCCAATGTCTAATCCTGAATTCAACATATGAATTCTATTATGGCCTCAAGCAGATTCAGTAAATGGTGGGTGTATTTACTCCAATCATTACACAAATGATCTCATCTTGATACAAATATCAAGGCGACCTTAACTTATGAGTATGTCTCTATTCACAACTACATAAGCTGTCCCATAAGCAACGGTCTTACCTCTATTTGTACTTAACAAATAGAGATGATTGTCCATGTGAGTAGATCAATCTCAATCTACCAACATGCTTATCGAGACTTTTATTCGAATGTAACAAAGACATATACACTGAATAGATCATGGTATTTTTCATTTATCAAAATGTCTTTACAATTAGTTACATTCTTCGAATCCCAAAGACTTCACATGTCCACGAAATGACTCTTTAGTCAATGGCTTAGTAAAAGGATTAGCAAGCATATTCCGTGTAGGGATGTACTCAAGAATAATCTTTTTCTTGTCAACAATATCTCTTACAAAATTATACTTAATTTCTATATGCTTGCCTTTGCTGTGATATTTGGGATCCTTGGAAAAAACTATCGCAGCTTGACTGTCACAGTACACAGTAACAGGACTCCCACTATCCTCAACAATCTTTAGATGCTTCAGGAACCTTCTTAGCCAGACAACCTCTTGCACAACCGCTGCACAAGACACATACTCAGCTTCCATTGTCGACAAGGCTACACAAGCCTGCTTCTTGCTGTTCCATGAGATGGCGTCACCATTCAGCAAGAAAACATAGCCAGATGTGGATTTTCTGTCATCAAGGTCCCCTGGCCAATCTGCATCTGAGTAGCCACTTAGGCTCATATCCGATCCTTGAAAGTAGAGACAATAATCCGTTGTTCCTTTAAGATATCTGAATATCCTCTTCACCGCTTTCCAGTGTCTCGATCCTGGGTTTGACTAGAAACGGCTAACTAAGCCAACGACATAGCTTATATAAGAACGAGTATACAGCATAGTGTACATCAAACTACCAATAGCACTGACATATGGTTTCTTTTTCATTTCGACTATTTCATCAGGAGTCTTGGGATACATACTTTTGCTCAAAACAGTACCTTTCGCTATAGGCGTCTGTTCAATGTTGCAATCTGACATATTGAAGTGTTGTAGCATCTTAGTGATATAAGCTTCTTGAGACAAACCCAAAAGCCTTTTTGATCGGTCTCTAACGATCTTCACTCCTAAGATGTACTCTGCTTCTCTCATATCTATTATGTCAAATTGTGATGAAAGCCAACTTTTGACTTTTATCACACACTTTTTGTCGCTTCCAGCTATTAGCATATCATCAACATATAATGATAAAATGACAAACTTTCCTTTTTCCTTTCTTAGGTAAACACAATGATCCTCATTGATCATTTCGAAACCATAAGACAATATTACTTCATTAAATCTTATGTTCCATTGTCTTGACGCTTGCTTTAGCCCATATATAGACTTCCGAAGTCTACATACTCTTTTCTCTTGGCCTTCAGCAACATAATCTTCTGGTTGTACCATATAGATTTCTTCGTCAAGATTACCATTAAGGAAAGTCGTTTTTATATCCATCTGATATAATTTCATGTCATATTATGCTACTATAGCTAGGATGACACGTATTGACACAAACTTCACAATTGGGGAGAATGTCTCTTTAAAATCAATACCCTCCATTTGGGTATATCCTTTTGCAAGTAATCGAGCATTGTATCGATTAATCGATCCATCTGCTTTCCTCTTTACTTTGAGAATTCACTTATTTCCAATAGCCCTTCGGCTTGAAGGAAGATCGACTAAATCCCAAACTTGATTCTTTCTCATTGACTCCATTTCTTCATCCATTGCAATTTTCCATTCTTTTCTAACTGAGCTTCTCAAAGCTTCCTCAACTGTTCGAGGTTCCTCATCATCAACCGAGATAATCATCAATGCCTCATTTTCAATATCAAACCTTCTCCGAGGAATAATCTAACGACTACTTCTTCGAAGGTTAGACTGTTGAGAAATTGACTTATTTAGTGGTAAATTACTTCCACTAGATTGAGTAGATTTAGGCATATCCTGATTTGTTGATAAAGGAGTATTATCCTCCTCCTCTATCTCATATAGAGGAATTGTCTTATCAACTTCATCTCGTGTTGGGAACTTGGTTTCAAGAAAAGTAGCATCTCTTGACTTTATTTCAGAGATGGTTCCATCTTATCGCTCACCAATAAAAACATAACCCTTAGAAGTCTCAGAATACCTTATAAAGATACACTTCTTACCTCTGGGTCCTAATTTTCTATGTTCGTGAGTTTTATGATGAACGTAGGCAGTTGACCCCCAAGGTCTCAGATTACTTAAATCTGACTTTCTGTCTATCCAACGTTCGTGTAGGGTAGATGGAACTGACTTTGAAGGCACTTTGTTAAGTATATAGGTCGTAACTAATAATGCATCTCCCCAATAGGAGATTGGCAAATTAGCCTATGCCATCATAGACCTAACCATTTCAAGAAGAGTCCTATTTCTTCTTTAAGTAACCCCATTTTACTGTGGAGTTCCAGGGATAGTTAGCTGTCTAATAATCCCTTTCTCATTACACATTGTCATGAACTGATCAGACAAATATTCACCTCCACGGTCAGTGCGCAAGGTTTTAACCTTACATTCCAATTGATTCTCAACTTCGTTCAGGTAACGAATAAAGCAATCTAATGCTTCGGATTTGTGAGAAATCAAATACACATGACCAAAACATGTAAAGTCATCAATAAATGTAATGAAATAAGAACTCTCATTTCTAGCCTTCATATTCATTGGACCATAAATATCCGAATGAATTAATTGCAATGGTGATTCAACCCTAATAGTCTTACCAAATGCTTTCCTAGTCGTCTTTCCAGCAAGACAATACTCACATATAGACAAATTAATCTTAGCATGAGTGCCTAAAAGGCCTCCTCCTTAGCTAATCTATTCATTCGTTCTTGTCCTATATGCCTCAATCTAGCATGTCAAATTTCATCATTAACATTAGCATTACTAGTAAGAGCAATGTTTGAAAAATAACTATCATTATTATTTGGTTTTACATCAAGAACCATAAAATCATTTGTTGCATAACCATATCTAATTAACACAGAGTTAATTTGAAGTTCCACACAACGGTTATAAAAATTTACATTGTAACCTAAATCAAGAAGACAAATGACAGAAACTAGATTTCGTCGAATCTCAGGAGCGTACAGGATATCATGTAGAAACAAGGTGCCTCCATCACGTAGGTTGAGCTTGCAAGTGCCAATTCCTTTGACTTCAATTCTTGCATTATTTCCTACATATATACATTTGTTGTCAGCTGGTACCCGACGGTACTCCACATATGTAGCTCGATCACAAGCTACGTGGTTCGTTGCTCCTGAATTAGAATCCACAAAGGACACGAATCAGCTAACAATACTGTACTTGCAACATATTGCTCGTGGGAAGAAGACAAAGTTGGATCTACCTTTTTAGGCTCAGCACACTCCCGAGCAAAATGACCCTTCTTGCCACAGTTGAAGCAAGTCAACTTGCTCATAGGTCTTTGTCCATATCTCTTTCCTTTCTTCTTGATTTGGTATTTAACAGCACTAGCCTCCTTTCCCTTTCCTTTCTTAAACCATCTTTTCTTATTCTTGGAACCAGAACCTTCAGCTATAAAAGCTTGACCAGAAATCCTTGCGGATTCAATCCTCTCCGCCTCAAGTTCAACATGGCGTGAGACATCAGTGAAAGTCTTGATACTCTCACTATGGGTCAGATTTTGTTTCATCGTTTCCCAAGAATCAGGAAGGGAATGGATAACTGCTTGAACCTGTTGTTCATCGGGCAATGCATGACCAGCAGTCTTAAGCTCTCGAATCATGTTACTCATCTCTCTGAGATGTTGGGCCATGGTAACATTCGAGCGCTTTTTACAGCTATCAAACTTGATAGTTAGCTGACGAAGCTTACTCAAACTGACTCCACTATACTTCTCTCTAAGGGCTACCCAGACAGCATGAGCAGATGGTAATGGCTCATACTCAAATATCAGGTCATCCACCATTGAACTAATCAATATACCCTTAGCAATGGAGTCCTTCCTTTTCCATGCCTTATAGGCATCAAGGTCACGTCTGTGCTGTGATGTAGAACCATCAACTGGTTCTTCCATGATTTGATTTACAGCCTCTAGAACTTTTTGTTCCTCAAGAACATATTGTATCTTGAGGTGCCAGATTTTATAGTTATCCCCATATAATTTCTCACCCTTATTGAGTTCAGCTATGATGATTTTAGTTACCATGATCTACATAAATAAACACATTATTTATTATTTCAGTGTAATTCATATGTGTGCAATTATTTATTGACTCAGTGTAAATTCGAGTTAGTTTACAAAATCAAGTGATAACATTGTTTCCACTCATCATTTGTATGTTCTAATCTAATCAACATTGATCAATTTTATTACACACATCCCATCTAATGAACGAATCATTATTAAAATGAACTAATCATTTTTCATATGAACTAATCATATGGATATATGAACGAATCATATTCACATGAACTAATCATGTCATAAAATGAACTAATCATTTCCAAGTTTGTTAACATATAACATAACTTTTCAATATATAATTCTGTTCGTATATAACGACAGAAATTATTACATGACTAAAAAACTAGATGAGCTAACACTGTTCGTACATAACGACAGTAAACAGAACACTAGTAACATAGATAAGCTAGCACTACTCCCACTAGGATAAATGCTAGAGAAGTAGATACTTGCATCCCATTTATCCAGGATTCTATGATGGGTGGTTCAGCCTCAAATGTATCCATCAGATCCATTTCTGGATCTTCTACACACTCTTGAGGATCCCCCTCTGATTCTTCGGGATCCATCTCTAGATCCTCCTCGGGATCCATCTCTGGATCCTCCTCAAAATCTTCAGGATCCATTTCTGGATCATCTTCAAATTCTTCGAGGTTCATTTCCAGATCATCTTCAGATTATGCGGGATTTGGATCCTCCTCTAAATCTTCAGAATCCATTTCTGGATCCTCCTCAGATTCTTCAAGATCCATATCTTTGGGATCTGGATTCTTTTCAGATTCATCAGGACCCCATTCCAAATGAAGTAACTCCCTACACATCTCTGAGTATGAGATATGTCTATTAGAATCATCCCAAAGTTGGAATACTATCTGCCTTAGATGTTCCAATAATGAATATACCAGAGGCCATCTTCTTTCTGTTTCCTGGACTAGATACCCTTCTTGCTTGAGATTCCAAAACAACCAGTCAAGTCAACCAATAAGCCTTCTGACTATGTGATCCGGGTCATATTCTAGCTTCTTGATCTCCTCCCATAGCTCATGTTGTCGTTCATAGTGACCAGTCATCGTGTATATCGTTATTTGTATCTGAATTGAAAATCATGATGTCAGTACAAAATCGACAGATCAGTAACAAAAACTGGCCTAATTCAGTTCCCACATATGGAACAAAATATACAGAATGCACAAGCAATTAAGAAAAATAAATTTCCTTATTTTGGGGAGTCTCATGTGACTGACACATTGGATCAGTCGATCAGGAGTCCGGATCTAAAGCTTAGTCTATTGTCCTCATTAGAACTAATCTAATTGGACAGGAATTTCTGACCTATGTTCTGTTATTTTTTAAGCTCATTTGAGTCAATCTCAGACTTATTGATCAAACTTAGGCCTGTTTGATTCATCCAATTGTCCATTGGACTAAGTCTGACCCATTAGAACAAATCTAATCTTTTTGATTAAATCTGACACAACAGAACTAATTCGGTCATATTTAATCAACTCAACTTCTGTAATCAAGATCACCCTAATTAATTCAATAATGAACCGAGCTGGTTAAACTAATAAATAATTTGAACCAGCTTTATGTAGGTGCAGCGGAGGGTGGCAAGAGGGGGTGAATTGCCTGAAAAAATAAAGTATACCCCCCCCCCCCAGAATTTTCAACTCAAAATAAAAGCAACTATAATAAGAATAAAACAAAAGGAAACAGAAATAAACCAGAGACTCAGGAGTTAACGTGGTTACAACCAAGAAAGTTGAAAATCCAAGGCGGTGAAAAGCGCGCACTAAGAAAGTCTCCTTTACTGTAGGCGGAGAAGCCTTTTTACATACTGTGAAAGCTCACAAGCTACTAGAAATTGATTACAGAGTTGAATACTGAGTTGATGTGTAATTCCTAGCTCCAGGAGCCTTTATATAGCCTCTGGAAAATCTATCTCGAAGGTCTAAGGCACCTCCAATAGAGGTCCAAGGCGCCTCCAATGAGTGTGTGGATAAAACTTTATCCGAAAGCTTAACAGCCAGTTTGGCCAGGTCCGAGGCGCCTTCAACTGTCATTGAAGGCGCCTTCAACTGGCATTGAAGGCGCCTTCAATGCCTAATGAAGGCGTTGTTGGTGCGGGAAGCATCCGACGATCGAACCTGAGTTTTGATAATGGCAAAGGATTCAAAGTTAAGGGTTGTTGTAATCTAACATGGTTGAATGAGTATTTCAGGAAAGTCCTAGCTGCGGTTAGGCAAAGGGAAAAACCCTAGGGGGTGGTAACCCTAGGTCATAGGGGGTGGTAACCCTATGTGGAAAGTCTTGGCAGGTCGATGGCTTCAGGCAAAAGTCCTAGGGGGTGGTAACCCTAGGTGGAAAAGTCCTGGTGTCGCGAACCAGGTGAAAGTCTGGACTAGCCGGGAAGCGGATGTCCAGCAGAAAGTCCGGAAGCATCGAGTGCTGAGCAAAAGTCCAGTCGATCTGGAGGATCGACTGGCAACAGGTAAATCTCCTGAGTGGAGTAGGTGAGGACGCGTTCCCCGTAGAAGGAACAGTTCCGGTTGGAAATCCGAAGTCAGACTCGGACAGTCCGAAAACTGTCAATTCTTCTTTACGATGTTTTGTCTTATTCTAACACTGTCTTGCAGGGGATGTTGCTCGGACTAACCTTTGTTTGCAGGTGAGGAACCTGCTGGAAAAAGGTTGTCCGGGCGCCCGGGATGGATCCGGGCGCCCAGGACCAAAGTTTATCCCCTGCGCGAAGTTGACACGTGGAGCATCCTGGTTGGCTGGCCACGTCACACTCCAGGCGCCCGGAACATCATATAAAAGAAGGGTCAAGGTGCAGCTTCAAAAGTACAACGAACTCCAAGCAATCCTTACGCTACAAGCTGCTCTAGAAACACCCAGAAGTGCTGTTACAAGTCCCCGACAACCCGGAGCTTCAGATTCTGCTACTTTACTGTTGTCGGTATAATTTGTTTTAGTTCTTTCAATTGTAATATCTTATTGTACATTTTACGAGCTTATAGTTGTTGCCCATGGAAAGCGATCAAGGATCGCGGGCCTTCGAGTAGGAGTCGCCTTAGGCTCCGAATGAAGTAAATCTCCTTGTCTCTCTGTGTTTGTTATTTCTTTATTCCGCTGTGCTTTTACTCGTTTGGTTTACGAATCGAAAGAAATAGCCACGAACGCTATTCACCCCCCCTCTAGCGTGGTCTCGATCCAACAATTGGTATCAGAGCGGGGTCATTTTGAATTGGTGCAACCACCTTTCAAAACAAAATTTTCTTTCGATTTATATTTTTCGGAGTCAATTAGAATCTAGCCTTAAAGCTTTATTCTAATTCTTTTATCGAATCGGCTTTTGCCCGAAGTTGGTGCAACACCACTCGAGCTCGTTATTATTACTTTTCTTTATTCCCGCACTACTAATCCAAGACGTAGTCTTGGAACATATATTTTTGTTGTTTTTGTTGCATATTACAAATGGCTCAACAAGAGGGGTTCAGTACTGTTCGTCCCCCACTATTCTCCGGAGATGATTTCGGTTATTGGAAGGGAAGAATGGAGACGTATCTGAAGATTCAGTTCAAAACATGGATGATCATTAAGACGGGACTTCAGCTACCTTCCGATGACGACGGCAAACCAACCCCCTGCGAGAAGTGGGATGCCTCTCTAATCAAAAAGGTGGAAGCCGACGCCAAAGCTACCTGCACCCTCCAGTGTGGCCTTACCAAAGAAGAACTCAACAGAGTCGGCCCGTTCTCTTCCGCAAAGGAGCTCTGGGAAAAGCTAGTCGAACTCCACGAAAGCACTAACGACACCAAGGTAAGTAAAATAGATCTCTTACTTAATAAATTATATAATCTAAAGATGCAAGAAGGCGAGACGGCGAGTTCTCTACATGCGAGAATCCAAGACATCCTCAATTCTCTTCACGGAATCGGACAGAAGATAGAGAATCAGGACGTCATAAGGTATGTTTTAAACTCATTTCCAAGGAACACATTGTGGGCATCAATGGTAGATGCCTACAAAGTTTCCAAGGACTTGTCTTCAATAAAATTAGACGAATTATTTTGTGAATTTGAACTTCATGAGCAGACTAATGCACAGCCAACCGAGAAAGGTATTGCGTTGGTTGCAGGTACAAGTCGAACACGGGAACCGAGATCACGACGAAGAACGGAACCGGAGTCAAAAGTTGAACCAGACTCAGACGATGAAGACATTGAAATTACAACCGAGCTGGTAAACCTCGTAAAAAAGCTCTACAAAACGAAGGGCTTCAACAAAAGAGATCTAAAAAAGGCAGTAAAAACGAAGGAAGGTTTACAGAACTC
Source organism: Zingiber officinale (assembly GCF_018446385.1). Lineage (NCBI taxonomy): Eukaryota > Viridiplantae > Streptophyta > Magnoliopsida > Zingiberales > Zingiberaceae > Zingiber > Zingiber officinale. The sequence goes on from NC_056001.1 coordinate 36,283,161, forward strand.
AAAAATGAAGTTTGAAGTTACATGCTACGGCTGCAACCAAAAAGGGCACATCAAATCCAACTGCCCTAACCTGAAGGAGGTCAAAAAGCAAAGAAGGAAAAAGGTCCTTAAGGCAACATGGGACGAATCTTCATCGGAGGACGACGACGACGAGCTCGAACAGACGAGTCTACTCGCATTAATGGCCCGGGACCAAATCATCGAATCCGGAAGCGAGAGCGAGTCCGAGGCGGAGTCCGAGCAAAGCCACGGATCCGTATCCGTTTCCGAAGGACCAGACCCCGCTGTAAGTATCTCCCGGTTAAACATTTTAGTTAGTTATTTATTGCGTAAATTAGCTAAGTCAAACCTGAAAGTTAAGTCACTTCTAAAGGAAGTATCTGTCCTTAAAGAAGTGGCTGACACTAAAACCTTACCTGACCAGAGTCAGACTGAACTTCCAACTCAAGTTCAAAAACTTGAGGAAGAAAATTCAAGTCTAAAAATTTAGGTTAAAGATTTAAAAACTACCCTAGAACGGTTTTCTTTGGGCTCCAAGAACTTGGACTTAATTCTTGGGACACAAAGGGTCATTTACAATAGAACTGGGCTAGGATATAAAAGTAAATATAAATCTTACTTATCCTTAATAAACAAACAAAGTAGTAACACAGTCCAAGCATGGGTCCCCAAGTCCAAATTGATCAATCAAGTTGGACTTGGTCAATACTGGATCCCGAAGGATCAAATATACTACCTCGATAGACCATATCGAGGCCGTGATCTAGGGGGAGCAAAACGAAAAACGATATTAAAAATTTAAAATTATGAATTCAAAAATTAAATTCAAAATTCGAAATTAAATTATAAATTCAAAAAATTAAATTCAAAATTCGAAATTAAATTATAAATTCAAAAATTAAATTCAAAATTCGAAATTAAATTATAAATTCAAAAAAATTAAATTCAAAATTCGAAATTAAATTATAAATTCAAAAAATTAAATTCAAAATTCGAAATTAAATTATAAATTCAAAAATTCAAAATTCGAAATTAAATTATAAATTCAAAAATTAAATTCAAAATTTGAAATTAAATTATAAATTCAAAAATTAAATTCAAAATTCGAAATTAAATTATAAATTCAAAAAATTTAATTCGAAATTCGAAATTAAATTATAAATTAAATTCAAAATTCGAAATTAAATCATAAATTCAAAAATGAAATTCAAAATTCGAAATTAAATAATTAAATCAAATTAAAATCCAAAGGAAGGCTCCAGATTATCTGGCACCTCCGAACTTAATACACCCGATAAGGGTAACCAAGAGTAGACCACCCGGCAGGGTAATTAAGGTTAGGTAAAATGGGCTAGGTTTAACTTGACCCACGGTACTGGTGAAATTTTTGGATGATAGTACGTTAGGGAAGCTTGGGCATCGCATGTCTAGGAAGATATGGCTTCGACCTGGTGCATTTGGCCAAGTGGAACTGACCGAAGCTACCCTTAAATGGATCCTAACTAGTTAGACCAAGGATTAGTATTAAGTTCAGTGGGTAGGACTATTTAGAAAACCTCGAAGGCATGGTTACTTTAATGAGCTCCTTGTGACTCACCATAGCCCAGAAGTTTATCCAAAGAATGCTTACTTGTTGAACCCAAAGCTAAACATGAATCTAACACAAAGTTAAACCAGACCTTTGAATTCAACAATAAATCATCTCACATCAATTATAGGATTCCCTGATTGACAATTTAGATCGGGTGAGATGACTAAGCAAACTAAATTTTAAATCTTACTTAAAGTTAAGTTAAACATCCTTCAAAATCAAATTAATTCAAATATCTCCAACCTAAACAGTTTTAATCAAGTTAAATTAATAATAATAAATAAATTTAAAAAAAAAACTTTAAAACACTTTTCTAAACAATTGCAACAATATGACCAATTATTGTTAACTTAGCCTGGGTAAGATAAAATTCTAAGGAGTCCACTTCAGTCAAACTATCTTTTTATCCATTAACAAGAAACCAATTCATTCACTTTATGTGTAGGAGTTGGATCAATGGATGTTGGATAGTGGATGCTCCAGACATATGACTGGAGATAAATTGAAGTTTTCAAAGCTCAAACTAAAAAATTTAGGATCAGTTGCATTCGGCAACAATGGTCAACTTAAAGTAATCGGAAGAGGTAATATCAAACTCAGCTCCGATTTTATTATTAGAAAAGTTCTGTTAGTTGAAAATTTCAATTTTAACTTACTAAGTATAAGCCAATTGTGTGATAGCGGATATTTAGTCACTTTTGACAAAGCTAGATGTTTAGTCAAAAATATTGAAAATCCTGAAATCACACTTAAGGGACTTAGGAAAAATAATATGTACTCAATCAATCTACCCACATCCTCAATAAAGTGTTTAATAACACAGGAAGAGGAAACTGACTTGTGGCACAGAAGACTGGGTCACACTCACACTAGACTCATTTCAAAAATGAGTCATAATGGTCTAGTTAGAGGTTTGCCCAAAATAAAATTCATTGAAAACTCAATCTGTAATGCTTGTCAACAAGGAAAACAAACTAACTCAACACACAAATCAACAAATCTAGAAAGAACCAACTCGTTACTTGAGCTCCTTCACCTTGACCTATTTGATTCACATGGAGCCAAGTCACTAAGCAAGAACCAGTATTGCTTAGTAATAATTGATGACTACTCTAGGTTTACATGGGTAAGATTCCTAAAACAAAAGATGAAACCTATGAGTAATTTATCAAACTAATGAAAATGAAAAAGATACTAAAATTAAAAGAATAAGAAGTGATCACGGGGGAGAATTTGAAAATCATAGATTTACTCAATTTTGTAAAATAAATGGATACCTACATGAATTTTCATGTCCTAGAACCCCTCAGCAAAATGGTCTAGTGGAACGTAAAAATAGAACACTACAAGAAGCCGCTAGAACTATGTTAAATGAATATAATTTAAATCACAAATTTTGGGCTGAAGCAATAAATACTGCAAATCATATTCAAAACAGAATTTTAATCAACAAATTTCACAAGAAAACCCCTTATGAACTATATTATCATAAAACTCCTAACTTAAACTATTTAAAAATATTTGGGTGTAAAGTTCACATTTTAAATACTAAAGATTATTTAGGAAAATTCACACCCAAATCTAACCCAGGAATATTTTTAGGATACTCCTCAAATAGTAGAGCCTATAGAGTCTACAATCAAAACACCCTAAAAGTTGAAGAAACAACTAATATAATATTTGATGAAGAAAATAATCTACCAAATATAAATGTGAATGTTGAACCAAGAAATATAGAAGATGATGAAATTCAACCAAATCTTAATAAACCAAAGGAACCAGCCCCTGACCCAATTATAAGACCAACTAGGGCCAGTACCTCTCATCCACCTGACCAAATTTTGGGTGATCCAAACCTAGGAGTCAGAACTAGATCTTCCTATAAAATCCATAGTCAGATTTCCCTAATTTCTAAAATCGAACCTAAAACAATAGAAGAAGCACTACCCGACCCGGACTGGATCATAGCTATGCAGGAGGAATTAGCCCAATTTGAAAGAAACCAAGTCTGGGACCTTGTACCTAAACCCATAGATAAATCAATAATAGACACCAAATGGGTTTTTAGAAATAAGTTGGATGATCAGGGTGATATCATAAGAAACAAAGCCAGACTAGTAGCCAAAGGGTTTAGTCAAGTTGAAGGATTAGACTATGATGAAACCTATGCACCGGTAGCTAGACTCGAATCCATTCGAAGGCTATTAGCCTATGCAGCAAATAAAGGGTTTAAATTGTACCAAATGGATGTTAAGTCAACCTTTTTAAATGGTTTCATCAAAGAAGAGGTCTATGTAAGCCAACCCCCAGGATTTGAAGACTTAAATAATCCTACTCACGTATTTAAGTTAAAAAAAGCCTTGTATGGACTTAAACAAGCCCCTAGGGTATGGTATGAACGGTTGTCCAATCACTTAATTTCCAAAGGCTTCAACCAAGGTCAAATAGATCCAACTCTATTCGTAAAAACTGTAGAAAAAGACATCTTCATAGCCCAAATCGATGTTGATGATATAATTTTTGGATCTACTAACTCTAAATTTCTAAAAGAATTTGTTAAATTAATGGAAAGTGAATTTGAAATGAGTATGGTTGGTGAACTTAATTTTTTCTTAGGCTTACAAATAAAACAAACTAAAGATGGAATTTACATTTATCAAACTAAATATGCTAAGGAGTTAATTAAAAAATTCTGCATGGAAAATTCAAAGATAATAAACACTCCAATGGCAACCAACATCAATATTGACTCTGACCCAGTAGGAAAACCAGTAGACCCAAAATATTATAGAAGTGTAATAGGTAGCTTATTGTACCTAACTGCAATCCGACCTGATATATTGTTTGTTGTAGGTATGTGCGCAAGATACCAATCCTGTGCAAAAGAGTCACACTTAACCTATGTTAAAAGAATACTTAGGTACATTAAAGGTACTCTAAATATAGGACTCTGGTACCCTAGAACTTGCACTCTTGACCTTCATGGCTATTCTGACTCGGATTACGCTGGATGCAAGTTAGATAGAAAAAGCACAAGTGGCAGTTGTCAATTTCTAGGGCAATGCCTTGTAAGTTGGTCAAGTAGAAAGCAACATTGTGTTGCTTTATCTACCACTGAAGCTGAATATATAGCCTTAGGTGAATGCGCATCCCAATTGCTATGGATGATGCATACTCTTAAAGACTATCAGCTAGAATATCATAAAACAAAATTTTCAATTGATAATATAAGTTCAATAAATCTAACAAAAAACCCAATTCATCACTCAAGGACTAAACATATAGAGGTGAAGCATCATTTTGTAAGGGATCATGTAGCTAAGGGTGATATTATACTCAACTATGTTGAGTCAAAATCAAACCTAGCTGACATTTTCACAAAACCCTTACCTGAACTTGAGTTCAGCTCACTTAGAAGACAAATAGGTATGTGTTGGGTAGAATAGATACTATAACTTTATATTCTTTTTTTTTTAACTTCTAGGCAAAATTGATTTACCAAAATCCCCACTTTACTAGACTTTCGAAAGTTGGATTTAGTCTAGGATCGTACCCTTAGAAATCATGTTCCTCCAGGACTCAGCCAGAGCATCTCACAAACACCTAGGTTTACCTTGATTGTGTTTGTCAAACATAGAACGGTGTGAGATGCATAGGGTACAGCCTGGACTCAAGAATACTTATTTCTGTGCATCAATATGAGTCTGGGCGTTAAATACATAATTAACAGTAATCAAATCAAGTCTTCCAGCGTTAGTCAAATCTAACTGGATCAATTAACTTGACTTGACTAACTAGGTGAACACTGTTGCCCTCTAGGCAATCAGCAAGTAGCTAAATGGTTAGACAGTTGGTGGAGGCAATATTAAAGTTTAAGCATGTTTGTACTTAAGGGCTCTGATACCTGATCAAAACCAAATCTTGACTCATGCTTGGACTTTAGAACATTGATACCTTACAAAAAAATTTTTTTTAAGGTTATCTCTTCTCCTTTGCCTTAAGTATTCCTGATATTTATCTCAAAAACATTCCTTAAGCAGTTTTATCAAAATTTTCTCCAAACTTAACTTTCAAATATCTTCTTCTTTGAATTTTTTTTTTAAAACCCTTTTGAAAATTCATTAAGTTGTTAAAGCTTTAAAAATTATTTTTCCTTGCAAATTTATTTGAAAATCTCTGAAGTTGAAAATTGAATTTTGAAAATTTTTCTATGAAAATTTTGGAAACTAATGTTTTTCTATAGACTCTATAGACTCAAAAAGAGCTCATGTTTTTCTATGTCTATTCAAACAAAATAAATTCTAAGGTGTTGACCTTCACTTTCCTTGCCTAAGTTAAATTATTTTTTAATTCTGTCTTGAAAAATTAAGTTTTTCAAAACTAGCTCATTTTTTATATATGGCAAAGGGGGAGAGTAGAGAAATTCAAAGTAGAGAAATTCAAAAGAAAAAGGAAACCCTATATTGAGGGGGAGCTTCACAAAAATTTTACAAAAAGTTTAAGTGTTAGCTTAAGTTAGGCGTTCATTTGAATTTATATACTTAAGCTTGCTTAATATACTTATGCATTTGTTTTTTTACTTAACTTTGAATTTGGGTTGCCATAATCAAAAAGGGGGAGATTGTTGGTGCGGGAAGCATCCGACGATCGAACCTGAGTTTTGATAATGGCAAAGGATTCAAAGTTAAGGGTTGTTGTAATCTAACATGGTTGAATGAGTATTTCAGGAAAGTCCTAGCTGCGGTTAGGCAAAGGGAAAAACCCTAGGGGGTGGTAACCCTAGGTCATAGGGGGTGGTAACCCTATGTGGAAAGTCTTGGCAGGTCGATGGCTTCAGGCAAAAGTCCTAGGGGGTGGTAACCCTAGGTGGAAAAGTCCTGGTGTCGCGAACCAGGTGAAAGTCTGGACTAGCCGGGAAGCGAATGTCCAGCAGAAAGTCCGGAAGCATCGAGTGCTGAGCAAAAGTCCAGTCGATCTGGAGGATCGACTGGCAACAGGTAAATCTCCTGAGTGGAGTAGGTGAGGACGCGTTCCCCGTAGAAGGAACAGTAGGCGTCGGGTCGACCTAGGATTTCCGGTTGGAAATCCGAAGTCAGACTCGGACAGTCTGAAGACTGTCAATTCTTCTTTACGATGTTTTGTCTTATTCTAACACTGTCTTGCAGGGGATGTTGCTCGGACTAACCTTTGTTTGCAGGTGAGGAACCTGCTGGAAAAAGGTTGTCCGGGCGCCCGGGATGGATCCGGGCGCCCGGAGGTCCGGGCGCTCGGAACAGGTCCGGGCGCCCGGGACCAAAGTTTATCCCCTGCGCGAAGTTGACACGTGGAGCATCCTGGTTGGCTAGCCACGTCACACTCCAGGCGCCCGGAAGGGATCCAGGCGCCCGGAACATCATATAAAAGAAGGGTCAAGGTGCAGCTTCAAAAGTACAACGAACTCCAAGCAATCCTTACGCTACAAGCTGCTCTAGAAACACCCAGAAGTGCTGTTACAAGTCCCCGACAACCCGGAGCTTCAGATTCTGCTACTTTACTGTTGTCAGTATAATTTGTTTTAGTTCTTTCAATTGTAATATCTTATTGTACATTTTACGAGCTTATAGTTGTTGCCCACGGAAAGCGATCAAGGATCGCGGGCCTTCGAGTAGGAGTCGCCTTAGGCTCCGAACGAAGTAAATCTCCTTGTCTCTCTGTGTTTGTTATTTCTTTATTCCGCTGTGCTTTTACTCGTTTGGTTTACGAATCGAAAGAAATAGCCACGAACGCTATTCACCCCCCCTCTAGCGTGGTCTCGATCCAACAGGCGCCTCCATCAATGCAGTGACTCCAGTTGCTCTTTTTCGTTTGCTTCCGAAGCTCCGTTCTTCTGGGTGATTCCAGCCAACCGGAATAGGGCTCACTCAGACCCAATTCCCGGCCTTCTTCTCGAGCAGCCTTCCTCCCCGGCTTAACGTCCCTCGAACGCCGCACACGTTCTTCTCGCCCACCGGTGTACTCTTCCGCAGCTCTCTCGTTTTTCAGAGGCACCGAGCCCATCGGCTCCCTTTCCGTGCCGTCCTTCTCGCTAGCTACGTCTTCCGCTCGACTTCCTGCGCTCCTAAGCTCCTGCACACTTAGACATAGGGATCAAACACAAAGCAGGACCTAACCAACTTGGTTGATCACATCAAAATAACCACGGGGTCCAACAATCTCCCCCTTTTGATGTGCATCAACCCAAGTTCAAGTTAGGGAAAAAATAAATAAACAGTAATTTTAAGGGCAATTACTAAACTAACATGTTAAGCATAAATTGTAATAAATAAAATTGTAACTATTTAATTAAGAGTTTAAACAGAATTGTTCAAAATTTTTTCTTAAAACTCAGAGTTTTGAGAAAAAATTCTAAAAAAAAAAATCTCTCCCCCTAAACTTGTACCTTTTCTCTCCCCCTTTGATCACAGCAAAAATGGGGTAATAATAAGAGAATGTGATTTTTATTTAAAAAATATTTAGCAAAATATTAAGTTAGAAAAATTTCTTAGCAAGATGAATTTTTCCAAAAACTTCTAAGTAAAAATAAATTTTTAGAGTTTTTCAGAAATATTTTTTTAAGTAAACTGTGTTTTTCGAATTTTGAAAAAAAAATTCTAAGTAAAATGACCTTAAAAAAATCCAAATATTTTCAAAGACAATATATGGAAAAAACTTTCAAAGCACTATTTAATTCTAGTTTAATATTTTTTCAGAAAGTTAATTAAACATTGTATTTCAATATTTCAGTTTTCAGGTCGTAGCGAGGTACTAGGCCTTCTTGGTTATTGGAGCAACAATCACTTCCTTAGACAAAGCTTTATAAAGATATTTTAACGTTCAATTTTCTCGCTGAAAACCTAAAAAAAATTAATTTAAGATAGATTTTGGAACCCAATAGAGGTTCCTTCCTACTGGATTAGTCAAATACTTAGGGGGTACATAGTTCTTGGGAATTTTTCTAAGTTGACCTTGATGATGTTTAACATACCAGTTTAATTTTCTATAAATTTTAATTTTTGATTTTTGAAAAACATTTGATTTTAAACCTGCAACATATTTCAATTTTTCAATTTCTAATTTTAAATTATCGTTTTCTGATTTCAATTTATCTAAGATTCTATTTAAGTCAGCATTCTCTTTTTCTAATTTAAATAAATCTTTAGAAAGAGACTTGATAAACTTAAATGACTGAGTAGGGGTTAGAGCACATACCTTACTTACCTGACTTGGTGATGCTCCCCCTTCATCGCTACTTTCTCCTTCTGATGTTCCTCCCCCTTCATCTATGCTCATCTCTAAGCTTGACTCTGTAAGACCGTTGGGCCGGCTAGAAGGGGGGGGGGTTGAATAGCCCTGAATAAAACACAACCCTTTCTCGAACGATTAAGCTAACACTTGAAAAATAGATTAAGCAGAAAATAAAGCATAAAAACGAGGCACCGGATTTGATTTGGTTACAACCGGGGAGGTTGTTAATCCAAGGAAGATGGTCGCACTAAGAACTCCTTCGGGCGGAGAAGCCTCGTTTTCAGTAGTGTAGGCACAGAAAGAAAGAAGTTAATCTAAGCAGTGGAAGCACACAAGTGTTGTTACAATTTCTGAACTGATGAAAAGCTTCTGGACCAAGACTATATTTATAGCCTTGGTCGGGGCGCCCCGAAGGGGTTCCGGACACCCTGGGAGGATAAACTTTATCCCCCAACGATCAGATCGAGTCAAATCTCGATCCTGGTCAAAAGTTTGGTCCGGGCGCCCCGGAGCCCAAAGTCAACAGATGTTGACTTTTTCGTCCGGGACCTCTTCTCTGGTTCAGTCCCGCCTCGGTCCGGTTCTTCTCCTCCGGATCCGCTTGCTTGGGTGATCTCTTCCATCCGAAAAAGGGCTCACCCGAACCCAAGTTCTGGTCTTCTCGAGCGGGCTTCCCTCCAGCTTCTCGTCCTTCGGAATCACCGTGTGTTTCCTTCTCATCCACCGACGTACTCATCCGCAGTCTTCGTCCCTCGGACGCACCGCGTGTCGTCCTTCTCGCTAGCTGCGTCTCTTGCTCCCCGAGCAATATTCCGCTCCGGCTTTCGTCCCTTGGAACCACCGCACGCTTCCTTCTCGTCCGCCGATGTACTCTTCCGCAGCACCTCTCCCCTCGGACTGCCGTCCTTCTCGCTAGCTGCGTCTTCCGTTCGACTACCTGTACTCCTAAGCTCCTGTACACTTAGACACAAGGTTAGAAACACACAGGACCTAACTTAACTTGTTGATCACACCAAAACGACCTTGGGGTTCCAACAGACTCTTCTTCCAACTGATGGTTAGCCATTAGCGCTAACCCCGAGAAGGCTTCGACGTCTGATTCGGAAGTACACGAATCTGACCAAGTAGCCTTCAGGTTCTTCTGTTTGGAGGAAGATTGACGTTTTTCTTTTACTCTTTCCTTTTTCTTCAATTTTGGGCAATCATCTTTGATGTGCCCTTCTTCGTTGCAGTTGTAGCAACGAATCGTTCTTCTCTTTCGCTCATGCCTCTTTGTTTGCAATCTAAATTTATTAGAATTAAAAAACTTATTGAAAAACTTTACCAGTAGTGTCGCTTCCTATTTGTCGATCGAGGCTTCGGAGTTAGAATCATTTGTTCTTGCCTTTAAAACAATGTTCTGACTTGCTTTCTCCACTTCATTGGGCTCTGCAATCCGAGATTCGTAAAGTTCAAAAGTAGAAAATAAATTTTCTAAAGTACTTACCTCGAAGTCCTTAGAGATGTAGTACGCATCTACTAAGGAGGCTCACTCTGGAGTTCTGGGGAAGGCGTTGAGCGCGTACTGGATCGAGTCCCGGTTCGTTACTTCTTCTCCAAGGTTGCTTAATTGAGTGATTAGCTCCTTAATCCTTGCTTGGAGTTGCGCTACCTTCTCGCCTTGGTTCATCCGGATGTTCATAAGTTGAGTCCGGAGGATATCGCGTCTTGCAAGCTTTGCTTCGGATGTACCTTCGTGAAGCTCCAGGAATTTTTCCCAGAGGTCTTTCGCGGAGTCGTGGCTTCCGATTCGACTTACCTCTTGTGGTGGCAGCACGCTAAGCAGGTGGAACTCTGCCTTTCCATTGGCGACAAACTCGGCTTGCTCCTTCTTGCTCCACTAAGGCTCTTCTTTGTCTTTCGGAACTTCAAAACCATATTTTATAGTTAGTAAAATATCGAAGTCGGTTTTAAAAAATACCTCCATCCGGCATTTCTATGTCGCGAAGTCTCCGTCGAACTTCGGGGGATGAATATTCGCTCCGGCCATCGTCTTGATCGTTGTGCTTCAGTCGGCGGTTAGTCCTTCTGAGGCGGTCTGACTCTGATACCAATTGTAGGTGCAGCGAAGGTCAACAAGAGAGGGGTGAATTGCCTGAAGAAATAAAGTATACCCTCCCCGGAATTTTCAACTCAAACTAAAAACAACTATAATAAGAATAAAATAAAAGGAAACAGAAATAAACTAGAGACTCGGGAGTTAACCTGGTTACAACCAAGAAGGTTGATAATCCAGGGCGATGAAAAGCAGGCACTAAGAAAGTCTCCTTTACTGTAGGCGGAGAAGCCTTTTTACACACTGAGAAAGCTCACAAGCTGCTAGGAATTGATTACAGAGTTGAATACTGAGTTGATGTGCAATTCCTAGCTCCAGGGGCCTTTATATAGCCTCTGGAAAATCTATCTCGAAGGTCTAAGGCACCTCCAATAGAGGTCCAAGGCGCTTCCAACGAGTGTGTGGATAAAACTTTAGCCGAAAGCTAAACGGCCAGTTTGACCAGGTCCGAGGCGCCTTCAATTGGCATTGAAGGCGCCTACAAGGTGAAGTTGCTTTCAATGCCTAATGAAGGTGCCTCCATTAGTGCAGTGACTCCAGCTGCTCTTTTTCGTTTGCTTCCGAAACTCCATTCTTCTGGGTGATTCCAGCCAACTGGAATAGGGCTCACCCGAACCTAATTCCCGGCCTTCTCCTCGAGCAGCCTTCCTCCCCGGCTTAACGTCCCTCGAATGTCGCGCACGTTCTTCTCGCCCACCGGTGTACTCTTCCGCAGCTCTCTCGTCCTTTGGACGCACCGAGCCCGTCGGCTCCCTTCCCGTGCCGTCCTTCTCGCTAGCTGTGTCTTCCGCTCGACTTCCTGCGCTCCTAAGTTCCTGCACACTCAGACACAGGGATCAAACACAAAACAGGATCTAACCAACTTGGTTGATCACATCAAAACAACCACGGGATCCAACACTTTAGGTATCATTAAATCAAACTGGTCTGCTTAAATCAACTAATAATTTAAACCAGACCTGAGTTTGACCGGACAAGTTGGTCTAGTTCAATTTTCAATAAATTGAACTATAAATTAATTAAATATTTATTTATTAATTAATAATATATTTTCTTATGTATTTAATTAATTAATAAATATATTTAATTAAAGTTTTACACATTGCACTGTTTATGTGCGTGGAAAAGAAAAATAAAACATGCATGCACTTTACACGTTTTTTTATTATTATTCACTGTGTTCGAAAAAAAATTACCGTACATTTCGATTTTTTTTTCTTCTCAATCGATTCAAGAATCGATTCAACTTCAAACTTTAATCGATTCATGTACAGTGTTGAATCGATTCAACACTGTGCTTCGTCAAAAGCGGCACTGTTTGCGATTTTGGATCGATTGAAACGAAATTTCAATCGATTCAATTGATGAATAGTGTTACTGTTCATCTTCTTCTTTACGACATAAGAAGAAAAACGCGAGCCTTTTCACGTCGATTTTCATGCTTTAAAAATCATTGCTCTGATACCATTGTTAGCCCAGAAAGCATGAAAACTAAAACGAAGTAAAACGGTAACCACTCATAGTGAATCGCCGAAGACGTTGCTGAAGAACCGCCTATCGACGAAGGGGTTGCCGCTGTCGGAAGCACGATCACGGAATTGCCGGAAAGCGCTTCAAGGTTCACGAGCCAAATCCCAGCCTCTGGATGCTCTCCCTTTGCTCGTACACGATCACCTCACAGCTTGGCAGTGCTCTCTGATCACCTTCGCAAAAACCTTCTCCTCTCCCTTCGGATCTGTGCTTGGATGCTCCTCTTATAGGAAGGCTAAGGAAGACGAAGGGGAAAGGACGCCCCTTCGTCTCCCTGGCGTTTGCAGCAAACAACCGTTTACCGCAGCGAAAGGGACGAACCCTTTCGTCTCATGTAACGCCCAACAGGTTTTGGGATTGTGGGTTCATTTCTCATTTTATCCTTCCCAACCCAAAAATTGTGTGCGTGGTCGCTTGATCGTCCGAAACAGGAATGTGGTTAAACGACAATCCGAGGCATCACACCAAACCACTTGCGTGCTTTTTCTAAAAAAATCCCGACACCTCCTCACTCCTGCTTCATCGACGAAACCAGAAACTCTAGTTTCTACTGGCGAAAATGACCTAAAAGCCTACAGTTACTTTACCGGCCCGCCTCCACTTAGTGTTCATCGACAGTTTCACTAGCCTCATTCACACCTCATCGACGAAACCGAGAACGATAGCTCTCAGTTCTTCACCGACAACTGCATGATCTCCCTCTGGTACAAGACTTCTTTCCCTTCAGTTAATGTTAATTCCTCAAAAGAATCAGGTCCGAGTGAGGGTTGATCTTAAGGTTACAGAATCATTAATATTTGAAATGTTGAAGAATCCATTAGTGAAATTATTTTGATTATATGGTTTCAAAAAATTCAAACAAAATATGTATGTTTAGTTCAATTGAATAAGATAAAAGTTATGTAATTGAATTGGCTTAAGCAATATCATATAGGTAAGTCATCGAGTTTGTTAAAAAAATACATTATCTCAATCATCAACTAAAAAAAATATTTACAAATAATTAAATCTATACAATCAATTATTAGGACTACTAGTTGTCATATTTAGTTTATATTTAAGTTTGTTAATTATATCCAGATAAATTAACTAAAAAGTATAATATATTTTGACTTTTGTTTCGTACTTTTTACCATTAAAGAATTGCTTAACAGAGTGGTGTCGATCTTCTAAATAATTTAACTTAGTTTGATGAAAGCCATATTATTTATTGATTATTTACGAAACTCAAATGTTTTATTTATATACTATAGGAAATGCAAGCATATACATCAACAGCTGTAAAAAAAATCCTCATATCAAGAATTCTTTTGTCAAACTTCCCCAAAGTGTAAGGGCAAGGAAAAAGGATATTCAAGAGTGAATCTCCATGAAAAACACATTAGCATTATTTGATTATAAGCAATGCCTTAGCATACTAGAAATTCTAGTTAATGGATTATTAGTTAACATCTTTAAGAACTGCGATTCAGAAGATAAAATTTTTAAATTTTGCAATGTAGGTGTTATATAAAGGGATTTGCGGGTCTATTTGCTATATAAGTCTTGAATATATAGTTATTTGTTTGCATAAATAATTAATAGCATCCAATGATTTATTAATGGCATAGACTTGGTTTTTTGAGCATGTCCCTATTCAACGGCCAACCAGCATCGTAGGACCGAGAATAAGCAAGTGGAGGTCTACTTATTTTTATATTAATAAAATAATGACTAAATTAGAAGGAGTCTCACCTTTCTAGGCAAACATAAGGAATATTTGAAATAATATTAAAATAATGCTCCATTTTTATTTTTTAAATAAAGGCTTCTCAATTAAGTATTTATTGTTATTAATTATTCAGATTATTATTAATATTCTCCCTAATCCCAAAGAAGTTAATTTCCTTGGAATCCCCCCCCCCCCAACTCAATTTTTGTATTACTTGGAACTACATGATACAGACTCACTAGAGGCAGTTAAATGTTCATTTTGTATTGTAAATGAACAAACTATTAAATTTCTTACGAGCTAGAATAAAGAATTAGTTGTCATTTTGGAAAGCGAAAGATTATCTTGTCCAACTAGGTACCCTATAAGACATCCTCCTCCTAAAAATCAATCTGATGAAAAGAGGACGCAACAAAAGTCACTATGACCTCAAGGACACTTCTAAAGATACACCTTCATGGGTAGTAATGGTCTTGAGTAAGAAGAGAACCAGGAGACAAATGAAATGAAGGAGGCTAAGGGGTAAAAACAATAAAAAGCAAGGAAAAATTTTGAAATGCAAGAATACAAAAGTATATTAGTCACCGACGAGATTGATGAAGAAGAGAAGGCCGAAAAAATACAATGACGGGACAAGATACTCAACACAATGAGATTGGATGTATTAAAGTAAGAATTGAATTATGCAATAATTTTTAAATATTAATTGCAATCCTATTGATATGAGTTTCTTTTGTGGATGGTAAATACATTAAGTTGTTCTTATTAACAATATCTTAAAGGTAAATATGACCTACCACATATCAATACTTAGATTTCTAACTTTGTACGTGAGGAAGGCTACTATGTATTAACAAAAAAGGCCTTCTTTACATATATCTTAGGCATCATTTTTACACATGGAGAAGTCATCGACACATACATTTCAATACACTTTAGAGAAACATCCTCGTCTAGTAGGCATATAAGCACTACATTTATTGTTCAACTAGATTTGAGGTACAAATTCTATTTTATATGATAACCTATTAAATTTTTTTATGATATTATTACACTAAGTATAATTGTATGAATATATCTTAAATTTTACAATTATCACACGAACATTTATGTGAAACTATTTTGTATACATTATCAAAATAAATCAGATTGATGGTGAAGTTAGGTATATTTTTATACCAATAAATATTGATTGCACTCATTATCATTTATTAGGCATATACTTCAACATGAAAATATTCTACCATTATAATTCGATGTCCTATAACAAAAAAAAAAATGATGATCATTTTGTAAAGTTGGTTAGTAATAATTCTTTAAAATAATCTTTATTGCATTATGATGTATAATTATATTTTAATAATTTATAGTCATCTAATTGTTTGTGACAAGTATTTAGTTTGAAAATTGTTCTCATCGATAAACTAAGACAAATGCACGACTGTCTATAAGATTATTTGCCTTTTGATGATTAAGCATGTACTAAAGTTGAGTGCCTCCAATAAATATTATTGTAAGTAAATTTACTACATTATTAATTACCTAATTTATATTATTATTTAACTAAGTTGTTGAAAATTTTAAAACTGCAACAATTAATGACTGTCACCCTCATTATAATGCAATATTGTTGACATTTGTTGTACGATATGAAAATGGACTTCATGTAAAAAGGTATTCATACATTTAGACTAGAGGTTGTAGTCTCAATTTTGAAAGACAAATTTAGTAGATTCAAATTAGAATTTGTGAATCATCAATCTCGTAGGTTACAATATTTAGTATGTTTATATCTCTTGCATATCAAACGATGTTATATGTTTATGTTTATGTTATAAAAGGATATTTCTTATACCTATTTGGTTTGGAACTTTTTTTAGTCTAAGTTAGTGTTAGTATTGATTGCTAATGTTATTGGTGTAGATTGCTATTTGGTGTGGCAAATATTATATAAAATCTCATTGTTATCATATTGTTATTATAATTATTATTGTCTACATAACTGAGATTGTGGTTCAGTACTAATTGTTGCTATGTTTAAATTATTGAACTCTTCTTTTTAATTGTTATTATAAAACTAAATAAAACTATTGTTTTATTGTGTTCTGACTAGTTTATAGGTGTAAATTGATGGTGTTTACAGTGTTGATAGGTGTAAATTGATGGTGTTTACATTATGAAAATTTATTTTCATTTAGATTATTGGTGTTGTTCATATGTTCGAATTTGGCATTTGATAATTTATAAAATGATCTCGCACTTATTTGTGGAAATAATTTTATCTTAATATAGGTTGATAATGAATTATTGAAGAGCTTGTAGTACATGTGTACAATGATATTGAATTTTATATATTAAAGAATGTTCAATTGACGTTGATTTTGAAAAAAAAAAAACCTATTTAATTGGTATATCACATTGATATGGCTAAGGCCAGGGATTTATTTGGGAGTACTAGGCGTGCACATGCTTTCATGTTATTCAGAGTTATCTTAGTCATCAGTTACTTTTGCAACTAAATCGATTGGTTCTTGTTAAATGTTTTTAAAAAATGGTATATGAATCTTCGATGTTGAGATCCAACATTTGAGTCCGGTTAATCATTTCGACGATTAGTTGATGACTTTAATCGGTGGAGCTCGGTATGATGATGTGGACCTTGTCCCATTTATTCTCCCGACATCATCTTTTGGTTATCGAAGTACCCCTTCGGATAAGAGACATATCCTTCTTGGTATCGTCATTACCGACTTAATTTTGTCGGTTGTTGAGTTATCCCTTCGGATATCGACACAACCCTTTGGATAAATTTATCCTAAAGATAAGAGTATTAAGGTCGAGGTGAAAACTAGACCTTCTTTCCTTAAGATGATATTATCTCGCTCATGTGCTTGCGATTTATTGGCAATCGTCTCCCAAGATACAACGACTTGCATCTTGAAATAGAAGCACTCCCAATTTTGAGCCATGTCAAACTTTTGAAACCTTGAAACTCTTAAGAGAGGAGAGAGAGAAGTATATCCAAGAGTAGAATTGACAACTTGAGAATTGAGTGAGAATTGAATAGAAGGAATGAGAGTTGTTTTATAGGGATAAATGATTACTTCCAAAGATGAAATGTTTCTACCAAGAGGTGAAAGAATATGAGATGTGTCTTTTCCCTTAAAACTTTTCACTTAAATTTTTTCATTATGATTAATGCATTAATTTAATTAATTAATTTGATTAACTATTTACTTAATCTATTATAAATATTAATTAATATTTTAATCAATTAATCAAAGAAATTAATTATAATTTCATACCCTTCAATGATTCCACATATTCGAGTTAGTGTTCATCAATGAATCCAACTCGTATGCGAGTCAAACTTTCGTTTGATCATATCAGACCAACTCTTCATTAGACATTAATTTCTCATTCACTCGAGAAATTGGTTTACGATGATTTTGTTTTTAAAATCAATTTATTCCATTTTACGTGAAAGAACTTCACAAGAAAATGAATCTTTGCATTGATGCAACAACAAATAACAATCACTTATATTAAATATATTAATATTTCTATAAGACACTAGCCAACGAAAGGAAATCAATAGATTATCGTATGCTTCTAAATTTGTAGCTACACATTTCAAAATTTAACATTTACAAACAAATAGTTTGAAACTCATAATCAAACAATTTATTGACTAATTTAGGGTATTGTCAATAAAACTTTGAAGACAAAAAAAAGACAGATATTAAAATCCAGATGTATAGCATTAACAACATAAGATAATCAACATTTTATTAAACCACGTTATTAAGATTCCATATAATACTAGTCTAATTCTCTCGAGATGAACAGTTGGCTAACATATTGTGGTGTTGTCACCATGAAATCTGAGAGTCAAATCCCAACTAATAATCGAGTGTCTGGCCTCCCCCATGTATTATTCAACTGTTCAATGTTACTATGTTAGTAGTCATCCGTGATTTACCTTTTCCGTGTTGACCTAGGGACGGACTGACGGAGACGCTGGGGCGACCAAATCACCTTTTGTTACCATATAATGCTAATCTATACATCATATTAAATTATTAATTTATATATTAGTAGAAGAAAACTTACACGTTGTTCACAAGATTAGTCGGAGTGTAAAACTTTGTTTATTCTATGATTTTAACTATCACTACTACTATGATTGATATTTTTACATAACAAAAAAAAAAATTATAGACAAATATATATCCTCAACTATAATATTAGTAAAGGTAATTTGAGATGTTACCATCGTCTACATGGTTTAAAGATTATCTAAAATGTTAGTTAACAGAATTTAACGAGTACTTAAAAATTTTGAACCTGACATTACAGTTGCTTACGCTTGACCATCAACACATTTCTTAAATCCTATTCTAATATAATAACAGAAAACTGGCAAAGCAGCCACTGTTTAGAACTAGGCTTCGTTAGTTTCAACATCGTGGTCAGGAAGGTGCGTAGTCGGGAGTATTTATCTCGTGAAAACTGTCGGAGACATAAATTGCACCATTCACCGGAGAAGAAGCTACACTCGAGCTACGTTTGTTAGATTTTCTTTGATCGCCTTTTCCATGTACAATAAGTTGCGATGGCTATGAAACTCCACCGAAGTGATGATTTTTATCTATAGTTCGTCCCTGTTTTCTCTGACAAGAAGTTGCATCGTCAGCTTATCTCCGTTTGACTATTTCACGGAGCAGAAGATCACCGTTTGCTAAAAACATAAGCTGCACTGTTCGTCGTTCGTTGCCTTTGATTTGGACGAAGGTCTCTTTCTCCGAGAAGACACGAGCGTGATTCAGAGTCGTCTTTGTTTTAGACACGTATGTTTCTTTTGTTAAAAGAAAAAGGTGTTGTGTAGATAGAAGGTGTGAATCCATCAGGATTCATGATGTGTTTCTCTAAAAACTATGCCAAGAAGTTTTACAACCATAGATATGCACATCAAGGAACTAAAAATGAAAACGAGCTCCTCATATCTCTATTTGATTCTTCCATTTGTAATAAAAAATTATCCATGCTTCCATTGTTGTGAGTTTTATGCCATTATTTTCCCTCTTTTTCAGTTTCTTTTTATCACTTCAAGTTTATCGTAGCTTTGCTTTTATTCAATTGCATATAATGTTTTGGAATTTTGTTTGTTTGTTGCAGGGCACTCTCTATTGAAACAAACTACAGAAACACAAGTTTGTTTATCAGTATTGTAGATCGTTCATATTATATTTGATTCCATCACTATTTAGTACCAGAAAATATCAATGTCTTGGTTACTTCAGGATGGCTAATTCCAATTTTCATCAAGTATTTCTCAATGAGTCAGCATTGCAATCTCAGCTAATAATGGTATGCAAATTCTGTCATCATTGGTTCTTTATTCATGTCTGTCGTCATTGCAATCTCATCAAGTATTGAACAAATGGAAAATTTATTCCAAAGTAAGGAGGATGAAAGAAATAAATTAACTTAATTGGCTAAAGTGAAATCAAAGTCAGTTGCTTGTTTTACCTGAACCTATTTTTCTTTGGCACTATCACACTAGTGAAGACAACTGATTTACGAAATTGATTTTTTTGGAATCTTTACTTGAGTTCACTAAGGAAACAAATTTTAAAATCCATTTATGTTATAGAGAACGTAAATAAATATATGCTAATTTATGTTTCCAAAATTGAACCTAATTATTTTTTTGTTACTTTTTAGCTCATATCAGATTCCTTATGATCATAGGCGCAAAAGAGGAGTGTGAAAGTTCACTCATGAGCAAAACTCTCTTTATTGACTCTAACTTCCCTATTTATTATCATCATCTTCATTGTGCCCTTGATGATGCTGAAGATAGAAGAAAGCATTGACCACTTGATGCAGAAGATTCGAATATTTTATTATTATTTTTGATAAATTTTATTTTTTTTAGTATTTAAGATATATTTTTTATATTTTAGGTATTTTTGATAATTTTTTACCTTTTATATTTTTAGATATTGAGTATGTTAAAAATTTTAGGATTGTAAGTTTTTTTTTTCTCATTTTTAAAGTTTCCATTCCTTTTTTTACAAGTTAGGAATTTGAGTTTATATGTTTGATTATTTGCTTTCTTTGTGTCTTAGGGTTGAAGTCTATATAAAGTGTTTAGTTGTTTGAAGAATAATCCTCGATTATTAAATAATTTTTTTTTCAAAAATTAGAGGACAGCGATTTGTGGAACTACCGGTGAAAAAGTTTCCTCATAATCGATTCCTTCTTTCTGAGTGTACCCTTTCACAACAAGCCTAGCTTTGAAGGTTTCTACCTTCCCGTCTGTCCCTCTTTTCCTTTTGTAAATCCACTTGCATCCAACGACTTTTACACCATCGGGTGGTTCTACAAGCTCCCAGACCTTATTAGAGTACATAGACTCTATTTCAGAATTCATTGCTTTTTGCCAAGATACTGCATCTATATCTTGGAGTGTTTCGTCATATGTACGGGGATCAGGTTCATGTTTACCCGGGATTAAATCCGAAGATTCTCCCAAAAACATGAATCTATCAGGTTGCCTTACAACCCTCCCACTACGACGAGACACTGTCTGTGGTTGTGCATCATGTGTGACACGTGTTGCAGTCTCTTGTGGTACTTCATCTTGTACTGTTGGTACTAAGGTAGACGTGTCCTCTCTAAGTTCTTCTAAAACAACTTTGCTACTGGGCTTGTGATCCATTATATAGTCTTCTTCTAAAAACTGGGCATTGGTGCTAACAATGACCTTCTGGTCTTTAGGACTATAAAATAAACCACCTTTCGTTCCTCTGGGATACCCCACAAACACGCGAACTTCTGTACGAGATTCTAACTTATCAGCATCTGGTTTCAGCACATGTGCTGGACTACCCCAAATCTGAATATGTCTTAGACTGGGCTTTCGCCCATTCCACAATTCTGTGGGAGTAGAAGAAACTTATTTAGAAGGTACTAAATTCAGAATGTACACTGCCGTTTTCAGAGCATATCCCCAAAACGAATTTGGTAATTCTGAATAACTCATCATCGATCTAACCATTTCCATAAAAGTCCTATTCCTTCGTTCTGCCACACCATTCTGTTGGGGTGTACCAGGTGCGGACAGTTGGGATTGAATCCCGGCCTCTGATAAGTAATTCCTAAACTCTCCTAAGAGGTATTCGCCACCACAATCAGACCGTAGTGTCTTGATACTTTTACCTAGTCGTTTCTCCACATCAGCCTTGTACTCTTTGAACTTATCAAAGCACTCGGACTTGCGGCGCATTAGGTAAATGTATCAGTATCTTGAATAATCATCTATAAAAGAGACAAAATATTCAAAACCACCTCTTGCCTAGACAGACATAGGACCACACAAATCAGAATGAACCAATTCTAACACTTCTTTGGCTCTATACCCCTTGACCTTAAAAGGCCTTTTGGTCATTTTACCTTCCAAGCAAGATTCACAAGTTGAAAAATTTTCCAACTCTAATGAACTCAAAAGTCCATCGGCTATAAGCCTCTGAATCCTACTTAAGTTAATATGACCAAGCCTTAGATGCCAAAGATATGCTTGGTTCATTTCTGAAGGTTCTTTTCTCTTATTAGACTTAGAATATGAGTTATAAATTTCCATGTTTTGCTTTGTGGGAGAAATTGGATTTAAAGTATACAAATTGCCAACTAATGTACCAGAACAAATAATCTCTTTATTTCTCTTAATAACTACATCGTTACTAAAGGAAACTGAATATCCATCTAAAAACAGTTTAGAAATTGAAATTAAATTCTTTCTAAAACTGGGTACATAAAGACAATTTCTTAAAACCAAATTTCTATTTCTATTAAAAGATAAGTAGACGTCTCCCATTGCAACAGCCGCCACCTTAGTAGCATTGCCCATGTAGGCGGTAATCTCTCATTCAATTAGTCGTCGGGTTTCCTGGAACCCTTGCAAGGAATTGCAGACATGATCAGTGGCTCCCGTATCTACACACCAGGTGCTGGTAGATAACACCGCTAAACATGTTTCAACAACTAGAGCATGAGATATACCTTTGTTGTTTTGATTCCTACGAGGACAGTCCGCCTTCCAATGCCCTGACTGCTTGCAGATGAAGCACTTGCCCTTCGGCTTCTTCATTCCAGCTTTAGGTCATGTACTCTGAGATTTATTCACTTTCTTTGC
Organism: Zingiber officinale; assembly: GCF_018446385.1. Lineage (NCBI taxonomy): Eukaryota > Viridiplantae > Streptophyta > Magnoliopsida > Zingiberales > Zingiberaceae > Zingiber > Zingiber officinale. The sequence goes on from NC_056001.1 coordinate 36,305,551, forward strand.
TGGACCAACTTGTTTCTTCTTCTTCTTTCCTTTCGATTTAGAAGTAGAACCATTTTCAGCATAGTGAATATGAGAATTGTGACGAAACAAATCTTCTGCTGCCTGAAGTTCTGTCAGTAGTTCCGCCAATGAATATACCCTTTTGTTCATATTGTAATTCAAGCGGAATTGCTCAAAACTTCTAGGTAGTATTTGGAGGATCATATCGATCTGGGTTTCCCCATCAATTTCTCCTTCAAGGATCTATATTTCGTTCAGATAAGCCATCATCTTTAGGATATGATCCCTCACAGGAGTACCCTCTTGCATGGTAGCTGTCATTATCTTTCTCATGGCTTCTTGCCTAGAAGCCCGATCCTGATGACCAAAGAGTTCCTTGAGATTATATCATAAATCGTTGGTAAATCTTGATGCTGATGTTGCAATACATTTGACATTGAAGCCAAAATGTAACACCGCGCTATCTCATCTGCTTTTACCCATTTCTTATGATATTCAATCTCCTCTTGGGTAGATTCCCCAGTGGGTGCATCAGGGCAAGGCTCAGTCAGTACAAACTTATAGCTTTCAGCAGTAAGAACAATATCCAGGTTCCTTTTCCAATCTATGTAATTAGGACCAGTAAGTCTATTCTTTTGTAGTATGATAGACAGTGGGTTGAAAGTCATCCTAAGAATCACAAATAACTTTTGGTCAGAACTCTAAATTTAGAATAATATTGATTCCTCAAACAATACTATTTTAAATTAACCAACACCTCAAAACACCGTGAATTTTGTATGCCACGATAGTGTGGACGTATACAAATTCAACATTTGTAAAAGGAGGGTTTAACCCATTAATTTTATTATCTTGTCAACCTAACTTTTTGACAAATAAAATTAATAGTTGGTATCCTTTGGTCACACGAATAATAGTAGTGACTCCGATGGGGAGGATACTATTAAACGTGCCTAAGTGTATACCATTACTTGACACTAAGTCCATTAATAAGATTGTGCCCCTTCCGATGGGGAAGATCACATGCTCTTAATTAACTTCCTATAGTCATCCAAAATGGAAGTTTGTTCTAGTGATCCACAAACAAGCTCATCCGATATGGAGGAAGGCACTCAGAGCCAATGCGCAAGCTTGTTTGCATCACTTACAAACCAGTAATGGAGACCGTGGAATTTATTTAAAATCCCTCTCCCACTTAGTTATTTATAAATGAGGAATTTTAACTATGCTAGCCTATTAAACATGTATACTAACATGCACACACAGCACAATATAAAAGCAATAAATAGAAAATCTAATTTTCAACTATTATGATTTTTATCTATGGTTGTCCTCCATGTGTTGTCATCCCAAGCAGCTGCCATATTTGGCCACCGCCACCGGGTCTAGCTGTCGCATCCATCTTACTCCTTGTTCCACTGCGCCTCTAGTCCTCAAAAAGGTTCCACGCCTTGCAAGATTCGATCCGCGACATAAATAGAATTTTACATTTTTTCAATCCTATATTCCTCGAAGGATTGTACATGTAAACTAGATCGAACATAAAATAAAAATTTACATCCATCGATCCTATATTCCATAAAAGGAATGTACATGTAACTAGATCAAAAATAAAATCCTAATAAAAACTAAATATAACTCCTGCTGTATTTTATAATACAATCATGCACACACATATAAATGCCCTTGACATGTCCAAGGGTCCAATCACACACATAAAAAACTATAAGCCATAATAGTTGGATCCTGCATCCACAAAGTTAGCACATCCTACTATTAACCTGCCTAAATTATGTATAACATGTGCATAATTAAACTAATACCAAATACACAGAGGAAAAACCCTAGCTCTAATATCAATTGTTGGTTGCTACTTGGAAAACCTAATGGTTCCACTGTACAAAAATTTTGTACAAAGGTCTGAACCTTTTCCTAGCTACCATGTGTTCTTTTAAATTAAACTTGGATCGCCTGCGGAACTTAACACGTTTGATCTAAAATTTAATCTATTTGTTCTTTTAGGTTTAGACTTGGATCTCCTGCGAAACTTAACACTTTCGATCCAAATCACCTAGGTTATTAATTCTATTAAATATTAATTTCTAAAATTGGCTTCCAGTACTGATGTGGCGAGGCACATGACATTCTTGGATATGGGAACAACCACCACCGACTAGACAAAGGCTTTTAAGGAAAACTAATATTTAATTTCCTTAAATAACTTTAGGTCAACCGAAAAGAACAATCAAATCACAAGGATAAGAAAAACAAAAAAAACACAAATTCGAAAACTATTTCGAAATACTAGAATCACAATCCTCTTGTATTTGGTATTATTTCCAAAAATAACTAGTATGATGCGGAAAGGAAAAATACTAGTTATACCTTTTAGAAAGACCTCTTGATCTTCTACCGTATTCCTCTTCTAACCTCGGACGTTGTGTGAGCAACGATCTTCCAAGATGAGGACCACCTAGTACCTTCTTCTTCTTCCTTCAAGTTTCGGCCAAGCAGCAAAATCCAAGGATGAAGAACCTTTTCCACCAACTAAGCTCCAAGGGATGCAAACTTTCTTTCCTTCTTCTTCTTCTTCTCCAAGTAGTATCCGGCCACCACAAAAGCTCCAAGCAAAGGAAGAGTTTCGGCCACCACAAAGAGGAAGAGAGGGAGAGAAGATGGCCGGCCACAACACCAAGGAAAAGAGGGAGAGAATAATAGAGGTTGTGTCTCATGAAGGCACCCCAACCCCCTCTTTTATATTCCTTAGCTTTGGTAAATAAGGAAATTTAATTACAATAAAATTTCCTTAATTTTCCTTGACATTAATTAATTAAGAAAAATTAAATAAAATTTCCTAATCAATTATGTAATGGTCGGCCACCTCATGGAGAGCAAACAAGACAATTTTTAATCAACAATTAAAAATTCCTTATTTGTCTTCGGAAATTTTAAAAAATAAAATTTCTCTTTAAAATCCCTTCATGGTTGATAAAAAGAAATTTCTATAATTTTAATTTTTCAACATATGAATAATTTACAAAGAGAAAAAATAAAATATCTTTCCTATCTATAAATAAGGAAAGAGATCTAATCTCTTTTCTTAATCTTTTGTAGAAGAGATATTTTAATTTTAATTTTCTCCAATAAATTATATCTTCCACATAAGAAAAAATTAAAATTAAAATTCTTTTAAATTTAATGGGGGTCGGCCACCTAAGCTTGGGTTCAATCTAGGGCCGGTCACCCATGAGCCAAGGCTTGGCCGGCCCTAGCTTGATCCACAAGCTAGCTTGGTCGGCCCCTATATCATGGGTATGAAGGTGGGTATAGGCGGGTACAGTACTCTATAAATAAGAGGCTACGATAGGGACCGAGAGGAGGAATTGATTTTGGTCTCCCGATAAAATTAAGCATCTCGTGTTCGCCCCGAACACACAACTTAATTTTATCAATAATAATTCATTCCACTAGAGAACTATTATTGAACTACCGCACCAATCCCAAATTATATTTTTAGGCTCCTTCTTATTATGAGTGTGTTAGTCTCCCTGTGTTTAAGATGTCGAATGTCCACTAATTAAGTGAGTTACTGACAACTCATTTAATTAATATCTTAATCCAAGAATAGTACCACTCAACCTCATCGTCATGTCGGACTAAGTCCACATGCAGGGTTTAACATGACAATCCTTATGAGCTCATCTTGGGGACATTATCATACTAGATCATTAGGACACAGTTTCCTTCTATAATCAACAACACACACTATAAGTGATATCATTTCCCAACTTATCGGGTTTATTGATTTATCGAACTAAATCTCACCCATTGATAAATTAACGAAATAAATATCAAATATATGTGCTTGTTATTATATTAGGATTAAGAGCACACACTTCCATAATAACTGAGGTCTTTGTTCCTTTATAAAGTCAGTATAAAAGAAACGACCTCAAATGGTCCTACTCAATACACTCTAAGTGTACTAGTGTAATTATATAGTTAAGATAAACTAATTCCTAATTACACTACGACCTTCCAATGGTTTGTTCGTTTCCATTTTGGTCGTGAGCTGCTGTTTATAATTTATAAGGTACTGATAACATCATCTTCTGTATGTGACACCATATACTATGTTATCTACAATATAAATTAATTGAACAACTACAAACAAATGTAGATAATTTGACCAAATGTGATTCTTTATTCAAAATAAATGTTTACAAAAGCTTAGGCTTTCAGTATACACTCTAACAATCTTGAGGTGGATACCATGTAAATCCGTGTGTTAGTGTTGTAGTGTATTTGTATTTTATTTTCCGCTGCATATCAAGACGAAGAAAGCACAAGTACGCGATGAAACGCTATTCCACCCCCTTTAGCGGGCACAAAGGTCTCAATAGACATTTTACTATCACTAGCAGTTATGTCTAATGTATTATCATCAAGTCGATTTTGTTTTGTAAATCAATTTATTCCATTTTATCATAAAATTAATCCTTGCATTGATGCAACCACAAATAACACTCACTTATATTAAATATATTAATATTTCTATAAGACACTAGCTAACGGAAGGAAATCAATAGATCATCGTATGTTCCTAAATTTGTAGCTATACATTTCAAAATTTAACATTCACAAACAAGTAGTTTTAAACTCATAATCAAACAATTTATTGACTGATTTAGGGTATTGTCAATAAAACTTTGAAGATAAGAAAAAGACAAACAATAAAATCCAGATGCATAGCATTAACAACACAAGATAATCAACATTTTATTAAACCACATTATTAAGATTCCATATAATGCTAGTCTAGTCCCATCGGGATGAATAGTTGGCTAATATATTACGGTGTTGTCACCATGAAGTCTGAGGGTCAAATCTCAATTAATAGCTGAGTGTCTGCCCTCTCTCATGTACTATTCAACTATCCAATGTTAGTAGTTATTCATGATTTACTCCTTATGTGTTGGTCTGAGTACGGGCGGGCTGATAGAGGCGTTGGGCGAACGAATTACTTTTTGCCACCATATAATACTAATCTATACATCATATTAAATTATTGATTTATATATTAATAGAAGAAAACTTATATGTTGTTCACAAGATTAATCAGAGTGTAAAACTTTGTTTATACTATGATTTTAACTATCACTACATAATAAAAAAAATTATTAGACAAATATAACAAAGATATCCTAAAGATAATCTACATGGTTTGTAGATTATCTGAAATATTAATTGACATAATTTAATGAGTACTTTACAAATTTGAACCTGACATTACAGTTACTTACACTTGACCACCGTTCAGAGCTAGGCTTCCTCAGTTTCAACATCCTGGTCAGAAAGGTGTGTAGTCGGGAGTAGCTACCTCTTGAAAACTGTCGGAGACAAATTGCACCATTCACCGGAGAAGAAGCTGCACCCGAGCTACGTTTGTTAGATTTTCTTTGATCGTCTTTTCCATGTACAATAAATTGCGCTGGCTCTGAAACTCCACCGAAGTGATGATTGTTATCTATACTTCGTTCCCTGTTTTCTCTGACAAGAAGTTGCATCGTCAGCTTATCTCCGTTTGACTATTTCACGGAGCAGAAGATCACCGTTTGCTAAAAACATAAGCTGCACTGTTCGTCGTTCGTTGCCTTTGATTTGGACGAAGGTCTCTTTCTCCGAGAAGACACGAGCGTGATTCAGAGTCGTCTTTGTTTTAGACACGTATAAGATTGTCGATTTGTGGAAAGAGTAAAATGGAAAATGAATCCACCCGAGCTGTGCAATTTGGACAATCCCAAAATCCCTAGTATTTGGGTAACACTTTCGCGGTTTAGAAAATCGCCGTACAAAATATTTTTTTTAAAAAAAACAAAATTGAAAAGAATAAATAATTATGATGTTCCTTTTGTTGTGAATTGTGATGCTTCATTCCGCACGTCTCTCCGCAAGCGTAATCCCTAAACGCACAGCCTAACCGGACACCATCGGCGTCTCCGTCGATTTCCACCGGGAAATCGAATTGCTCCGGCGTATTCCGACGCTATGCTTCGATGAGCTAGGCGAAGGCGTTAGGAAGCTCCAGCGGTTCCGACTTCCCCTCTGTCGAGGCGAGGAGCGGAGATGTCGCTGCGGATAAAGGCGGTGGTGGATAAGTTCGTGAAGGAGCTCAAGGAGGCGTTGGATGCGGACATCCAGGACCGGATCATGAAGGAGAGGGAGATGCAGAGCTACATCGAGGAGCGCGAGCGCGAAGTCGCCGAGAGGGAGGCCGCCTGGAAAGCAGAACTATCCCGGCGAGAGGTAACACACACGTTTTTCTCCTCCCCCCAAAAAAATGAAACTTTCCTTTTTTCCTTTTTTTCTCTCCATCCACCGCGGAGCCAAAAAGGGATGATGAACTCGATCATCTTGGTTTCTGATTAGAATTCAGTGTTCTGGATTGGTTGTGCTTGTTTTGGGATCGGATTCATTTTTCTGGATAATGCTCGACAAGAATTGCATATGCTGCTAATTCGAAGAACACAAATCCATAGTTTATCCAACACTTTAAACTCCGGATGTTAATCCCATGAAACAAATTTGATGTTGATATAGCAAGTGACCAGTTGGATCCAAGTAGATTAAATTATGAGACTGTTCTAAACAACTTTTACATTATAAACATATCTTTTTGTTAACATTCTTATAAAACTTCGTATAAATTATAGTTAGCATTGTTTTGTGTTCCCAAATTATGATGAAAGTTTTGTCTTGTTTTATATCGATTGGTTTTAATATTAACTCACTACAGAATCTAAGGAGAATTTATGGTTCAAAGAAACCACTTAATACGAGCCCCTTTTTTCTTTGTAGACTTCCTGTTGCACTCTTATGCTTCGATGATTGAAACATCAACACAGTTACAAATAATTTTAATAAAATTTATAGTTGTTAAACAATGGCACTACTCGCTGGACTGTAACTGTATTATCCTTTTATTTTGTGACGTTTGAGTTTAAGATTCAAGCTTATTTTCTATCTGTTTTAGATAGTTTTATGATTTGTTCAATCAAGGAAGATGCCTTTGACCTTGTGAAGCAGTCAGTGTGTTGAAATTCATAGATCCAAAAAAAAAAAAAATCTCTTTTTTTTTCTGTGGGATAGCAATTCACCTTTCTTTCTTGTGTCACGTTTCATGCTTACACCTTGATGAAGCTTCTTCTCCACCGTGAGTGTTCCATCATATTCATGGTGCAGCAAGCAAACAACCAAAACTTGTCTTCAAGCTGGAAACTTTGGCCCATCATCAAAGTAGATCCTTTTTTTTTTTGGTTTAGAGGTGTCGAGCTGTTGTTTATGCCCCTTGCAATTCGAGAAACTAATGTGCCAACTAATTCATGCCATTGACACAAATTTTCTCAGAATGCAATCCTATCAACTATTGTGCTCATGATGTTGGATAGTTTTTTGTCCTAGGAACTTTGTCGTTGAAACTGCCGTAGCCCGATTTCGGAAACTCCATTTTGCAGGCTGAAATTGCCCGCCAAGAGGCAAGGCTAAAGATGGAGAAGGAGAACTTAGAGAAGGAGAAGAGTGTCCTCATGGGCACGGCCTCAAATCAAGACAACCTAGACGGTGCTCTGGAGATCACCGTCAGCGGGGAGAAGTACCGATGTCTTCGGTTCTCGAAAGCAAAGAAATGACATCGAACAAAAAGAAATCACAAGTTCTTCCTTCTAAGCTTCAAAGGCTACGCGACAAGTCTTGTTCTTTTTTGTTTTGGTGGTGATCACTGATTGTTCTAACCTGGAAAAGAAGAACAAGGACTCTTATTCTTTGTACATGTTCTAAATAGTAATATCATGGTACCAACCATTGTCATCAGTGACAGAGATAAGGTAAGTCATGAGGATGTCGACGATGTAAGGCAGGTCATGGCGGTCCTGCGATCGTCTAGAGTAATACTTAATGTGCTAAGAAGCTTAGGATCCATGAGGTGATAAAATTAGTGAAAAAATATTAGTATTGGGAAAATAATAGGATCTGTCATAAGTTAATGCAACAGTACCAAACAGAGCAATACACTTTAAAAATCAAGCAATTTGTGAACACTGAAAGAACCTATAAGTTTTCTTGAATTCTACAAGAATGAAAAACAAAATTACATCTGCACTACATTATGAAGACATAAATACAAAAACATCTAAAGAATCACAAGTAATAGGCAAGCCTCTTGCAGACTTAAAACCATACGAAACACGAGTGAAACAACAAAACTAGCCGGAGGATTTCGTAAACCCACATTCGATTACACTGTATCATCAGTTCACATAGCCATCAAATGTTTCCTTTTGTTAGGTGGCCTTGAGAAAAAGCATAACTGAGTCCAACTCATCTTGGATTTCACCGGTTGCACTCTGATATCTCTTTTCGCTACTAATTCCGCCATGTATTGCACCACAGCCTTTCATGATGAAAGTATTATCGAACAATCTATCAATTGAAGTTTATGTAAACATTGCGATAAATGTGTTAAAAAGGAAAAAATGCTTACTTGTGCACCTAGCTCAGCTATATGTCTTGGTGGCACCTCGAGGGGGTTCTCTTCCGCGTGAAGCACGCGAAGCTGAGAGAGCAACCCGAAGGAATCAGGCAAGACTCTGATCTGGTTGTTGCTTATATCTAACTCCTCGAGCAACTCCAGATTGCCAATGGAACGTGGGAGAGATTGCAAATCGGCAAAGTTATTCCCTACATTTAGCTTGATAAGAGAAGTCGCGAGGCACAAGCTCTCGGGTATTGATTCGAGCTCGTTAAAACTAACATCGAGCTCCTTTAACTTCGATAAAGATGCCATTGTTGTTGGAAGGCCTTTGATATTGTTGTAGCGGACAGAGAGGACCTCCAAAGACTCTAGTCTCCCAATTGCTTCAGGAAGGCATTTCAGCCGATTGTAGTCTGCTCGAAGCTCGACGAGAGCAACACAATGACCAATCATGTGGGGAAGTTCCTCGATATCATTTGTTTCCACATTTAGTTTCTTCAGTCCTGTAAGACAACCAAAAGCATCCGGCAGCGAGGAAAGCTGGTTCGAGCTCAAGTCGAGTTCCTCGAGATGAACTAGTTTACAAAATGTAGATGGCAACGATGTTAATTGATTCCCCCTCATATCGAAGAAAACAAGGCCATAGAGATCTCCAACGGAGTCGGGAACTTGAGCAATCCTATTTGAGTGAAGATCCAATCTCGTTAGAGAAGAAAGACCGCCAATTGTACCGGGTAAGGCAACAAGGCGATTCTCGGAAACATCAAGTGTAACCAGATCAGAGAGCTTCCCAATTGAGTCCGGTAGCCAATCTATTTGATCCATCAACTTATTCTGGAGATCAAGTTCGCGAGCATGTTTCCTTGCATAAACTTCGATCAAGCTAGCTAGTTTAATGATGTTCAGCTTCCCGCTTGCTTCCCCTGCAAATGATATCGAGAAATGGAAGTTAAAGACTGTACGACATGTCCTTCTAGAGTCATTATGTACTACTCTATTCGATATTGCAAACTCTTTGTCAAAGGAGAAAAGATATAGAACTATATCACTTACCAGAACCACCTTCTTGCCCGTTCACCAAATTCGAAACCGATCCTCTAGACATCTGTAAGTTGTTACCAATTGCATCGACGTGTGATTTCGGCTTCCTCAAGAAACTGTCATCTTTCGAAACACGGTCACTGCTGCCGGTTCCGACCTCTTTCTCAGAGTAGAAGACAGATGAAACACTGGTCGAACAGTTTGTTGGAGCTTTAGAATTGGCCGTGCTAACTGCAACTGAACTCTTAGAGATTGATGTAACAGAAGTGCTAGAGCTAGAGCTTGAAGGAACACAGCTAGATGCTCTCTGGATCAATTCATCGAACAGGACATGGATATTTTCCAGATCAAGCAGTTTAAGAGCTTCCCTCTTCTGCTCTTTACTCTGATAGCTCACTGCATTCCTCTGCATCTCCTGCAGCACAAAGAAGAGCTCTTCGGGGACTTCGAATCCCTTGTTCTGCCTTTCGATGGCTTCGATCCGGGCCTTCTCTTCCTTTTCGACGTTGCAGACCAGCGCCATTGCGGCCTCAACCACGTCTACTCCTGGCCGCGGTGGAAGAGATCGGTGAAGCTTCATGATCTCTTCCACGACGCTATCAATGGAATGCCAAGAAGAACCCATTTTTTTTCTCAGCGAAAGGGGCGAGGTTAGATAACCAGATCGGGAGGAAAATGTCCAAAGATTAGATAAGCTGAAAAGTGATCGCCCACGGGTTTGCAAATAGAAATCCACATCAGAAAGAGCCTCTTGACCAAAATCTCACGAGCTCGCCCCCTTTTTATGGCAAAAATCTCCGGATAAGAAGAGAGAAAAAGGAGACGAACGGATCACCTTCTCCACATAAATTCAGCGAAGATCCGAGCTTTAGATTGGGCATTCATCGCAAGCTGCGAATTCTTCCTTGGTAAAAATCGATCAGCATCGAGTGAAACCCTGGAAAATTCGCTGGCAGATCCAGAACACCACAAACCGCACCAGGATTCACGAGAGCGTACCGGGAATCTCGAGCGGAAACCTCACGAGCGCATCCTCCACACAAATCGAGAGGACCAAGAACCAATCTCGTGCATCAATTGCCCACCAACTCGCCCATTCGTGGCAGCGTCGCATCGAATCAAGCGAGAAACGCGTCAGCCGCGAAGACGAGGCTTATCCGTTGGGGTCCTCGGGAAAGAGCGAGGAGACAACAGCGGGACGAGAACGCAGGGCACGGAGGAGCGAAGAAAGCTTCCATCTTTGACAACAATGGCGGATAATTTCTCGCCCTACCGGTCCAATCGCCTGGATTTCGCTTCGATCAGGGGCGGTTGCTCTGCGCACTGCTCCGAGTACAGTACTGGTAGTGGAAGAAGGGGGGCAAAGGCTGTAAATAAAGGCAAATCTACAGCAAAATTTTACGCATAATTTTCACCTTCCCCCCTACAATTTATGTTCCATTTGCAATAAAACTTCGAACCCATCAGAAAATTTCAGTATTACTACGCACCTACTGCCTACTCAACTTTCATAATTTCAAAAAACAAATATCACATTTCTATTATATTGTTTTTTCTTTTTAAAATTTTATTTTATTGGTTTAAAAATTTATTACTCTCAATTTATACTCTCAAAACTAAATCTAAGCAAAGATGACTAAGAAGACTTACAGATATATTAGTTTGAATTTGAAATGATTTAAAGTTCTTGATAAATTCTGAATATTTTAAATTAAAATTAATTTACACTTGAAAGTCATTGTATTATATCTATATTCTGAGAGCTGAATTTAATAGTTAGAATAATAAATTTTTAAATTATAAAGATTTGACAAAATTTATCGCAAATATATATTATAAAATTTAAGGATACTTACTAATCAACATCAGATCAAATTTTTAAATTTTCAAATGGCATAAATCCATTAGTCAATTTTGTTAGAAATTGACGGATAAATTTAAAAAATTCTTAAATACTTCAAATTAAAAATAATATATTCCTGTAAATTTTTTTAATATATTCATGCCTTCGTATCTCAGTTCTACCCTGTAAAATTGACATCGATAAATTTTTGAACCAATTGAAAAAAAATTAATATGAAAAAAAATAGAACATGGAAAAAATAGAGAGGGTATAACGAAAATATAAGAAAATTGGGTACATGAATTGGATAATATTAAACCTTTCTCAAGTGATAGTAAAATTATCAAAACGCCTCTTAAGTAAAAGGCTAGGGATAGAATTGAGAAAAATAAAAGTACCAAAATAGAACTAGAGAGAGGATTGGGGCAAGGAGTATGAGTAGTCCCCACAATGGTCATGGATCCACCAACATGCCTTGTGGCAAGCATAAAAAATAATTTCATTCATTTTTTTCGAATTATTTTATTTTAAAAAAATAAATAATATGGTGGATGTCATTTTATCCTTTCCATTCTTTTCACATGTGGGTGCCAAAAATAGGTTTAGGGCACACCTCATCCAACCTTGCATGTTATGTTTAATTCGGTTAAATAGATGAAGCCAAACCCTCATTTAGCGTTTTGCATGAGTAGTGCTAACTTTTGAGTTAGGGGCGTAAGCAAGTTCAGCCCAGTTAAATTTTGAAGTCTTCAAGTTTATCTGATAAAGTAATTGAACGAAGTAAAATTTAAGCTTGGCTTACTTTATTTTTTATAAATTTGAGTTTGGCTAAGCTTGATATGAACTTGATTCACTTAGATATTATCAGCTATCGGTTCAAGTTTATTTGATTGATTAAAATTTTTACTTATTTGACTAACTATTGAGTTTAATAATTCAAACTTATTTATTAATTTTAAATATTTTTTTATTTATTTAGCATGTTATTAAAAGTTTTATTAATAAACATGGTTCGTACACAACGTTATTCATGAACATTAATGAGTTGAATATGTTCAAACTTATTTATTTAATTTTTATCCAAATTTCTTTATTTAATTAATTTTGTGTGTATTAAATAAAAATAAATAAATTCTTACAAAGCCCAACATTAAACTTACTCATTACCGTCCTACTTTGATTTATTGCTAGGGTTGACACTTTTCTATTTTCACATTAAATGTTCACCTAATTCCATAAGTTTGATTTACAATATTAATTATTCTACATTTGTGGACTTTTTTTTTAGTAAAAGTAGCAAGTTTATTGAATTGGATGAGCAATGGGTAGGTTGGTAGGGCCATTTGGACTAAGTGGATTGGTAGAAATGGTTCATGAGATGTCTAGTTGGTTAAACGGTGGTAAATTTACTATAATGGAGCAGGAATCAATTTTCGACAGAAGTATACCCTCAGAAAAAAAACTCCTCTCACCCCTAACCACTTAGCGGTCACTATAAGTTGACTCTGTAATTTACCTCCCTTCACATAACCTGGGGGCGAGCTATAAGAGACACATGGAATGAACCTAATCACTTTATGCTACAACAATTAGTAGAAATCGCTCATGTGTGGTATCTATATGAGTGGTTGGTCCTCGGGGCTACGTTGTCGCTGTAGAACACGGTAGAACATCCAAGTTATTACACAGACACCCGCAGTTGGAACCCTAGCTAAGTCGTATTTGCAAAAAAAATTTCTCTAAATGGGGGGGGGTAACCAAAGGATGTTGTGTTTTTGAGTGACTGCCACATGCACTTCCCAATTTATCTTGGTTGCTAGTGGAAAACTTTCGTGGGGTCGGGTCGGTCACCCCTAGGGATAATGAGGCTAACTGATATTTCACTTATAAGTCGGTCACCGCAGGGATAGTTAATGAAGCTAATTAGGATTATCATTTTTATATGAGTGGTTGCTCAAATAGGTCTTGGAATCAATTCCCAGCATGTGTAAAATACTTCGCTGAGTGCTTAATCTCTATGCTAGGGCAAATCTCCCTAGTGATTTATCCCATTCCAGAGAATGTGGGGCCACCATCTAGGGACCACTGAGGTGATGACTTTACCTTTTGCTTCAATTGATAGAAATCATTGCCTTTGAGCAGTTATGATGCAATGATAAGAGGTGAGACTAACTCCTTAAGCAACAAGGGGTTCAAATCTCACCCAAGCATACTACATTGGGGAGAGTTTAAAAACTTGTGACGCTAGACCGTCCATCAGGATCCATTTTTGCTTTTCGATTTATCTTGATAGCCAATAAAAAACTTTCTTAAGGCCAAATTGATCATCCCTAGGACTAATTAGATCGCACAAGTTGGATACTTAGATTTATAAAAACAAAAAAAAAATGGTTTGCACTATTAGATATAAAGAACTCATTGACTCATAAAAGAAATTGATCTATCAAATAGTTATATATATATATATATATATATATATATATATGAGGAGTGATCTCCTGCGCACTCGCACAGTGCGCGACTGTACACGCGCGCAGGAGATCGCTCAGTTTTTTTTTTTTTTAATATTTTAAATTTAAAAAATCAATTAAAAATTTTAACATTTCCTTATATAAAATTTTAATACCTTAATATATCCCCTCAACATATTACAATACTCAATAAATACTTAAATTAATTTTATTTTAATTTTTTTTTAAAACCAAACACTATAACCTAATTGGGAAGCCTAAACCCTAGAGATAAAATCTAAAAAAAAAAATAACTTTAACACTATAACCAAAGCCTGAGCCCTATAAATAAACTCTTAAAAAATATTTTATTTTAATTATTTTTTAATTCATAAATTAAAAAAAAAAAGAAAAAATAGTTGTTATCCTGCGCGACGCGCACAGTCGCGCACTGTGGCGTCGCGCAGGATAACAAAATTCTATATATATATATATACCCTAATATTTTTAGGTAAATCATCCATTAAGTAAAATTATCTATTAATTCATCAAAATTATGACTCGATCTTTAAATGCTTAGAAAATTAAGAAACAATTTTGTCGTTACACCATTGTCCGGGGCCACAAAGATCTTCTTTTTCACCTCATGGTATACTCCCTGCCAAGACCAATCTCTCATGCTAAATTTTCTTGATTAAATGATGAATTTATAATGGGCAAAATTCAATAGGGTACTCATCATTTGCGCTTTCTTTAGATGGACACCTCTTTTTCTAAAAAAATCATATGAGTGTCTCTCTATGCTTCTTTAAAGTGTCATACTCAAAATACTCTTGCATTATTAGATCATTCGATCGTGTGAAAACTAGCAACTAGTTTCTATAATTATAGAAGCTAACATCTACCTTCCAATGTGTAGAAGCTAACAACTAGCTTTACAAATACATTATCTAATTATTCAACCATGTTAAAGCTATATGTTAGCTTCTACAATTATAGACGTTAGATGCTACTTTTTACAACATGTAGACACTGGCGGAGCTAGCCCGAGTGATCTACTCGGGTTGCGGGCTACGCCGACTTCGTTATCCGGGCTGCTCCCTTCTTCTCTTGTGTTTTTTTTCTTTTTCTCAAGGTAAACTTCAGATTTTTTTCTTCTTGGCTGTCATCAGCTGCTTGGGCTACAACCTTGGTAGCCTAAAGCGTGGCTCCACCCATGCATGTAGAAGATAGCAACTAGCATCTACAACATGTAGAACCTAGCATCTAGCTTCTACAACGTTGATTTTATATTATTTTGATTTAGATTTTTTGTGTGATAATCTGATTAAAATAATATTTTAATATGCAAACTAAACAATGACGACTTCATGACACTCATTACATTTCAAATGAACATAATCTAATTATAATCGAACGTTTAGAAACTAACATGTAATTTTTATAACATGTAGTAGAATGATGATGGTAAAAAGTGAATACGCTCATCCCTAGCGCCCCCGCCAACCCATCCCAGGGTCAACACGGAGGAGGTAAATCACGGGCGGCTACTAGCATTTGGCATGGTGACTAGCACATAAGGAAGACATTTATCTCGACTTTGCCAAGATTCAAACCCCAGAGCTCATGGTGGCAACACCTCATGTACTAGCCACTAAACCGTCCCGAAAGGGCTAACATGGAGTAGAATCATGAACATGTTGGATGTTGCATCAGTTGCAACGTTAGGAAAATGAAGGAGTGACCATTCACCTTCATCTTCCTCCAATGAATGTCATCAAAGCATTGATTTGGGTTGTAACTAATGCTTGCTTCTTATATAATGAAGCGTCCAAGAGCAATCCAGAGGTGGGTGAGTGCGACGGTGAGCAAAAGAGAACGTCCTGTGGTCGGGATTTGGTTCGTGAAAAATCTGAGGAGGTTCCAAACGGTGATCCTCTCGGCGACAGCAGCAACATCTTCATCGCCATCTTCTTCGATTTCTTCTCGGGAAATCACTGTGAGTATTTACAATTTTATTTTCTATTTATTTTATACATATAATATAATAGGCAACAGAACACCCTTTTAATTTTTGCCCATCTATAATTATAAGGCACTACATAAAATCACAAGGAAATTATATTCAATTTCTATAATTAATCCTCTCCTCAATGATATTGAAATTACCCTGTGGTACGAGATTGAGGGTTGGGCTAATTTCTTGATGTACCCGCACCCAAACTCTTTCGGGTCAAGAGGTTGGATGCGCGTTAAGTCGGCTTCAATAAATTCTTGTTGGTCGGCTTCTGTCAGGTCGGCTTATATCGAGTTTGTTGGCCTCAACCATTGAAAGAACTAGAAAAAAGATCAGAAGGGAGGCCATGAGAAATTTTGATGAGAACATCTGACACTAAAGTTAAATACAGAAAAAAGTTAAAGGAAGAACTGATAAAGGAGTGAAAACACTAACGGGTGTTTTACCAAAGGGTGTGACCTTCATTTACGGAGTGAAAAGCTTCCATAGATTCTCAAAGGACATACTTTTTTTTTCCTTTTCCCAAAGGCTGTGACCTTTTTTGTAACGAGAACTTTTGTAACCGTCATTAATTGTCAGATCGTGTGCAAGTTCAAGAACAGACTCGACTTGAGCTCGTCTGGAATTGGCTGATTTGATCCGAGCTCGACCGAAACAATCTTGATTTGACTCGACTCATCATGAGAATTGACATGAAGGAGTCTTGATTTGGCCTCTGTCATCCCCGCCACATCACCTTACATGGCACTCGAGTCAAAAAGAAAGACTTAATAACATAAAACTTTTTTTTTTTATTGAACCGGTCCAAAGTTTCATTCAAGATTATTTTTAAAAATAATAAATTACAATAGAAGCAAATTTATTTATGTTTCCGCTTCAAGTTTCATTCACACGTAAAGCGTAATTGATTAATTAACTAATTAGCTTTATTAACAAGATTTTGACTTCAAAACCAACCAATCGAACTTTACTTATTAATAATAATAATAATAATAATCTACTTTTCAACTTCCATTTTATTAAAAATATTTATCTCTTGCAACAATAATAAAATAAATATCTTTTTTCAATTTTAGGAAATTTAAATTATTTTTAAAACAAAAAAAAAAAAGAGAATCAAATGAGGCCAATTGATTGATGCATGGACAAAGATTTTATTATAATTTTATTTTATTAAATTAGTGAATAAAAAAGAAGTGATTAGCCTAAATTCCATACAAATTATTATCCTTTATATTAACAAATTATATTTTTTTATGTTAATCAAGATTAATCAGTTTGACAAAATAGATATCTTAATTATAAAAAAATAAAAAAATTATTATCTTTCTTAATGTAAAAGCTCCTTGATTGATGCCCATATCTCACCAACTTTTATTGACAAGTACTCACAAACCACCACACAAAGAATCCTAATGAACATAATTTTATTTAGTTTTATCCATTCTTATTATATACTATTTACAAAGGTTTAGTTCAATATAAAATTATTAAAGTACTAGAATAATATTGAAGTGATTTTAATTAAATTAAAATAATTTCGATAAATTTAAGTAATTTTTAACTAAATTAATAAAATATTTTGATGTAATATACATTCACATATAAAGTAATATTTATTTGTATTTAATATGGGACAGTAATATTGGACCGTCTGATACCGCCATCATCTTTTACTCTCGTAAATAATAATTTAAATTAAAATTAAAGCAATAAGTTTGCTATAATTATATTAATTTTTTTTAAAAATAAAATATTATTTTTTATAATTCAGATTTTAATTTATCTTTATAAAATAAATATATATTTTGCACGCCGTAATTAATGTGGACAGAGTGTAAGTGAATTAATTGATGTGTTTGTCTTCAATGGATCATTGATGTGTTTGTGATGTTGAATGTGAAATAGTAGTTATAACTTTTTAATCAGAATATTATAATCAAAATTTAACTCAATTTAATTAAAAATATTTTCGATTAATTTTTTCATTAATGTAATTTTTAAAAACGAAAGCAATCATCATAATCATTCTTCTTAGTATAAATAAGAAAAACATTGAGTTAATATTTGTTTTTAAACACTTTTAAATTTGTTTAATTTAAAAATAACTAATGTTAAAATAATTTTAAACAGAAAAGTATTATAATATTAGATCAAACTATTTGTTCGTAAAGTTTAAAATTGATCAAACTATTTTTAGTTAAAATTGTTGTAATAAAAATTTCCATTTAATTTTTTTTCAAAAAAAAATATTAAATTTCTTGTACATACCTCATAAACGTAGCATGGAGTTGCCCGCATAAAAGCGCGTCCACTGCGGCACATGGCGGATTGGCCCCGAAGTCGATACCACGACATGCGGTCCTTCGCCAGCTGGCGACACGGCAGCGAGTGTGCCTATCGAGGGCAAACAATTTTTACCTGAAATGACTATACTACCTTTTTTTAAAATTAATTAGAGACCCTGAGCTTCATTTATTGAAGGGCCTAATGGTCATCTCGCTAAAGAAAAATGGGTCCACGTTCGGTCAGTAATCACAAAGTTACCTTTCTTTTTACCCAACGACACACCGAAGAAGACGAAGAAGAAGAGTGGAAATGGCGACGAGGGCGAAGGCGAAGCGGACGTCGTACATCGCCGTGCCGTCGGCGATCATCCGATCTCTCTCCTCCACTTCGATTCCAGGCGGATTCCACCTCTCTACCCCTCCGAAGAAGTCCTCCCGCCGGTTCCTCCACTGTCGGTCGCTGCTCCTCCTGCTGCTCTTCCTCGCCGCCGCCGTCGGATTGGGCGTCGGCCTCCTTCTCGACCCCATCCTACACTGCCCCCAACTCCGCCTCCCCAGCAGCCTCCCATTCTCCTTCTCCCCCGCCTCCCCGGGAGTTGAGTTCTGGCGGCAGCCTGATGGGATGGGCTTCGTCCCCTGCCTCGACTTCAGCGACGAGTACCGTGCCGAAGGTGCGGCGGTGGCACGCTCGGGACGCCGGAATAAGTACCTACTCGTCGTCGTCTCCGGCGGGCTCAACCAGCAGCGCAACCAGATCGTCGACGCAGTGGTGATCGCTCGCATCCTCGGCGCCGCGCTCGTCGTGCCGGTGCTCCAGGTCAACGTCATCTGGGGAGACGAAAGGTAGTCTTCATATAATCGTCATTGTTTTTCTCGATTTCTTCTTCTTCTTTCTTCCTGATTTTTTCTGACAAATCCTCATCTTTTCTTCTCCACTCGCTTACACAAAATCTGATTCCCCCTTTTTTTGGCAAAATTTACCAATTTTGTAGCTCGAAGTGTAGCTGAAAACCATTTGAACCAAAAATTCCTCCACCTTTTTCCAGGTTACTAGATTAAGACTAACACTAGATTCATCATTGCTTCAGTGAGTTCGGCGACGTCTTCGATCTGGAACATTTCAAGCGAGTTCTCGCCGACGACGTCAAGGTTGTCTCCTCCCTGCCGTCGACTCACATCATGACTCGGCCGGTGCAGGAGAAGCAAACGCCTCTTCATGTTTCCCCTGATTGGATTCGATCGCGATACATGAAAAGAGTGAGTTCTGCTTCTTCTTCCTCCTCGAAGAATTTGAGCCCTAATTTTCTATTTTTTATGCAGCTGAACAGAGAAGGTGTTCTGCTTCTGCGAAGCTTGGATTCCAGGCTCTCCAAGGACCTTCCTTCTGATCTCCAAAAACTTCGTTGCAAAGTAAGCTTCATCGATGGTGGATCGATCGGTTTCAGAGATTTAAACTTTGATGTTTCTCAAATTGAGCAGGTCGCATTCCATGCTCTGAGATTTGCAGCTCCGATCCAAGAGCTGGGGAACAAGCTCGCATCGAGGATGAGAGGCCATGGCCCGTACCTTGCCCTGCACCTGCGCTTGGAGAAGGACGTGTGGGTGCGCACAGGGTGCCTCCCCGGCCTCGGCCCCGAGCTCGACGCCGCCGTCGAAGAGGAGCGGAAGCTGAAGCCGAAGCTCCTCACTGGGCGGTCGAACATCACCTTCCACGACCGCAAGCTCGCCGGGCTCTGCCCCTTGAACGCCGGCGAAGTCACCAGGTAGCGAACGAAAGATTGCATTTTTTTTGGCTACATTTTCTTGGATTGAACGATGGGCAGCGCAGGTTGCTGAAAGCTCTGGGAGCTCCGGAAGACGCGAGGATCTACTGGGCCGGCGGCGAGCCGTTCGGCGGCCGGGAAGCCCTGCTCCCGCTGACCAGACACTTCCCCAACTTGTTCAACAAGGACGACCTGGCGCTGCCCGGCGAGCTCGCGCCGTTCGCCAACAGGTCCTCCTTCCTGGCCGCCGTCGATTACGTGGTGTGCGAGCAGAGCGACGTCTTCCTGCCGTCGCACGGCGGCAACATGGGCCACCTCATGCGCGGCCACCGCGCGTTCTCCGGCCACCGGAAGTACATCACGCCCAACAAGCGGCAAATGCTCCCCTACCTGATCCATCACGGCGCACTGCCAGAGGTGGAGCTCGACCGGATTCTGAAGGAGCTGCACCGCGGATCGCTGGGCCAGCCGGAGCCGAGGACGGAGAAGTCCGACAAGGATGTCACGGCGTACCCGGTGCCTGAGTGCATGTGCAATTCCACGAGCTCGAGCTCGAGCTCGAAAGCTTGAACAATTTTGGCAATCACCAAATTTCACAATTTTGAGTGACGATTCATAACTCTTCTTCTTCCTTCTCTTTTCAGATTCTTTCTTTTCTTCATGAATTTGAGAAGAACAAAGCAACTCTGTTCATCTCTCATGTAGCAACAACAGAATTAATCACTGCAGCTGTTCATAAATTTCTTTCTTTGTTCAAGAACTTGACAAAATGTTGAAGAGAAGAACAATGTAACTCGATTCATCTGCCACTTAATTTCAGATCATCTTAAGAATCTCATTTGAGCTGCATTTTGATTCACCTAGTTTCAATCCAACAAGTTTGTGTATGTGCTTTCTTATCAGGTTAAACAAGTGCAACTTGCGATCTGTCAAAGTATCACTCTTTATTCACGAAGAACGAAGAGGGCTCGATCAATCAAAGTGGATGTTTCCGTCAAACCTTGTTATTGGGCTCGATCAATCAAACCTTGTTTCCGTGGATCTATTCCAAAGTTAGTAGTCGCTTGTGATTTATCTCCTTCGCATTAACTTTGAGATGGATTGACGGGGATGTTGGGGGTGAACGTATTCACCTTTACCATAATGAAGAGGATCTATACTAAGAATTATTGCTTACATTCTAATCAAACCCCAATTAGATTGCAGGGTAAATGCATATATAAAGCATCAACCATTATTCTCGATACAGAGGTGAGTAGAGGTCTCCTAAGGGCAAACCGCGGTCAACATCGACTCCTTGTAATGCTTTCTTAACTCGGTCAACAAAGGTTCCCATTGGTACACCTTTGACTAGATCAACAGGGATGTGAGTTAGTCAAGATCCCAAAGTTATGTTTAAAGCAGGTCCGACTCAACGGGAGCTCGACAATATTCACCGAGAGCTCCATTATTTTAAGTTTGATATCATACTAATTGTGTAGTCAATCTATCTTGACTAGATTTAGAGGGGATGCTTATAATAGAGAAGTGAGTAGAGGTCTCCTATGTGACATAATCTTAACTCTGTTAACATAGACTCCTCGTGATACCTCTTGACTTAGTCGACATAGTCGTGCCCATAGGCACGATCGTGCCATAATTTTCCAAAGATCATATTGCCTGGTCAAGCTTTGAGGCACGACTGTGCCTGCTTTGGGCCAAGACACACATGCCGCGATCATGCCTTGAGGCACGCGTCGTGTCGTACCCCCGCCAAGGGATTTTCAACCCTTTGGACCTATTTTAGTTTTGGGACTCCACCCCTTTCCTTGGGGAATGTTTTCCCCTTTGAGAAAACCCTAGAACCTCTTTCAAGAGTCGCTATCAATAATCCATCCTCCTTCGTAGCAAGGGAACACTTCTAATAATGCCGGAATTCATGGATAAACATTTTTCTTCTCTATATTTCACGTATTGAGTTGTAAAATGTTATTTCTTTGTGTATTGGTTGTGTCTCCCTTCTCTATGGAGTAAATTCTCCTGATCAAGGATATAGAGAGTAATTATGATGTGATGATGATATATGAACTATATACTTGGTCATTTCCCTATTCTACGATATGTTTATAACTTGTTCTTTTATATTGCGTCTTGTATATGCTTGACGAAATACGTGTGTGGTGTATACATATGGATTATTGTGGATTGATCGGCTTGTAGAGGAGAAACACTAGATTGTATGACTGTGAGGCTTTGACAGAGGATATTCCTTTAAGTGGGCTTTTAAAAGGAGGTCATTTCACTACAAAGGGATTAACTAGTTAGAGTTTAATGGGTTTTACCAAGTTAATATTAGAAAGTGACTTGTGTAATCTAAAGATTGTATGACCGAGAGATCTTTAGTGACAGAGTGTATCCCTTTAACCCGACTCTCTAGGTTATCTTTTTACTTAATAGCATTAATCTAACTTTATGAAGTAATTGAGACAATTCTAGGGATTGTATGACCGGGTGCCTTTAGTGACAGATGATATTCTTGTAACCAGACTTTCTATAATTACTTCCTTACTTATTAGTGTTATAAATTGATGTAAACTCTCTAGTGATATATTATCGAGATCGTACTGGTATTTGATTAGAATGCTTACAAGAGAATAAGTATAGAGGTAAGGAGAAGAACAATTGAGACATTAACTAGCATCATAGTAAAATTAAAATCTTAAAATCACCCCCAAAGCCAACTTCTCTCCATCGATCACTTCCTCTCTCTTGCACACTTGCTCTTTCAACTCTCTCTCTCTCTCAATCTTTGGTTTTGTGTCGTCCACCACAAGTACTTATCGATTTACCCTGATGACTGGTGGAAAACTAACGTGGTGCAAGGCTGATCACCTCGGGCATGACGTTATCCAACCTGATTAATCATCATTTTTTTAGTTCTCGAGCTTTCAAATAATCTTCGATCGTCTAGATAACTTGCGTTGTTAAGTTTCCTAGTACTTAATCAACAGTTTCCGTAGATCGATATTTTTATTATTTGACGACTCTGTGTGCACTTACCGATTGACAATCAGTTAATCAGAATCCAAAGTTATGTTTAAAGCTAGTTGGACTCAGTGGGAGCTCGACAATATTCAACAAGAGTTCGATATTACTTATCAAGAGCTCGGTAGCATTCATAAGGAGCTCGACAGTATTTTGAGCTCTTCCGTCGAGTTCATTAAGGTTAAGTCCAAGTCATTAGTATACGTCCATTGGACAGCTAATAAATGGGGGGGTCGATCGAGTTCTGTAAAAGGGGGCCCTTCTAACCTAATTCAGTTAGTCTATTCCAGAAAAGAAGCAGGGTGCTCGACAAGATGACAAGATGGAGCAAGGTGCTCGGTCAGGCTGATCCAACTGAAGGAAACTGATCCAATAGCATCAAACCTAGCCAGAGGCAATAAAGAAAGTTCCATGGGAGTTGACCCTTCCTCGATTTTAGCCCGAACCGTTCTAAATAAGTTTAGTTAAATTTTCTAAAGCCAATCAAAAGTCTACGCGAAAGAATAAAAATTGTGGAATATTTCTCCCAACTAATGTTTAAATTCTACCTAATCCAACAATCTTATCCCAAAAGAAAATACAATTATACAACAAGCTAAAGTAGAAAAGATTTGAAAAAAAAATTGCGTTGTTTATTTGTATTTAATTATGTCTTCTTTATTTTCATGGCCATATTTGACATTTAAAAAATATATATTTTTTAAAATTTGTTTTTACGTGTTAGTCAACTCCAAGATGCTTCTACTTGAGATAATTTATGAAATAGTTAGCGTACAGATAATTCATTAGGAAGATAATTTAATTTAATCACAATTAAGACTTAGAGCCTTGCACTTGTTTTCTTCATATAACAATGGAATTGAAATTTTAGAGAGTGTAAAATTTGATTAGTCGGTTAGAAAAATAAGGAGGAGATATAAAATTTAGAGTATTGATTTGACTATAATATTTTATTATTTATTAATTAAATTAAAAGGAAATAAATTAAAATTTAAACCAGGTTGAAGGGCAATTTGGTCAATGCGGTAAGAAGACCACCTGGCTGCGCTCTAAGGGTGCGGTTATTTTACCGGCCGCCGCCCTTGATTATTGTTCTCCGCCATTTATATATCTTTTTCTCGTATCAACTCCACGTAGTGCAGGCAGCGGCCGATCGGCGATGCGCCGAGGAGGAGGAGGAGCTCCGTTTCGCCATTAAGATCGGAGAGATCTATCGATAAGGGATCGTCTGTAGTGGCATCGGAAGAGGAAGCTCGATCTCGATGGCGGACGAGGCCGCCGAGGCGATCCACTCCGGCAACCAACCCCGGGACCGACAGGACATGAGCTTCCCCTTCGTCACGGATCTTCCTTCTTCTTCCTCCTCCTCATCCCAATCCATGCACAGAAGCTTCTTCATGTACTCGATCAACTGTTTTTTCCCGTTGTATGTAGATTTCATAAAGAGTTTTCTTCTTGCGTACGAAATCAACTGCTCGTGATTTGGGATATTTCTGTAGATGAAGATTTAGTTTGTTCTTTTTGTTCGAAACTAACTCCTTGGATTAGGATGCTTTGTTGGCCACATATATAGCGAAGAAATTGAAACTTTTGTCCTTTCTGGTGTTGTTCGCTAGCACAATAGTCTTCAATTTGGTGAGTAATTTAGGGTTTTAATTTGATGCATATGTGCACATCGGCTAGTCTCGCCCTTGATGTGTACTTCTGGGCTGCAAGAATTGAATCTCTAGTTACTGATTTATGTTAAGTAGTTCGAGACAGTGGAAACTGATTCGTTTTAATGATGCAAATAGGAAAAGCAAGGAGATTGGACCTTACGATCTAGGAGAGTTGGATCAAGCTCTATTCATGTATTTAGATGGGCAAGATCATTCAGCATCACCTCAAGAACAAAGACGTGAGTTTTACGATCCAATCTTCTTGCAATATTTCTAGTGTTTCAAAATTCTTTTCAGAGTTAGCACAACTTTTGGGTCATAAGAAATTAAGAACTTCATGGGATGGAGATCTTGTCGTACTTCCTATTAATTTGACCAAAGTTATTGAGGATAATAATCTCCGACTGTTTTTTCTTCTTCTTCTTTATAATTTTGAGTTGGGGTTTAGGTTTTGTTTTCTTCTTTTCTGGTGGGACTGTGACATGTAACCAACAACCCATGATTATATTGGAAATTCCTGTGCTAAAAGCTGTAAAAGAGAACAAATTCCAACCCCTTTGCTTTCTTTTGGGTGAGTAGAGACTGTGAGCCATGTTCCAGGGTATCATATCATGCCTTGTGGGGATCATATATCCGATCATTTCTCATCTCATGCTTCTGTCTCTCTTTCCCTGTCTCACACACAATCCCCTCCTGCAGCAATCTGTCCCCCCTCTGAAAAGTTTTCATTTTTCTGTCATGCCATTGTCTGGAGAAGCGAAAGCTCGTCCAGAGAATTCCCCAACAGGAATTGCTCTCCATGAATGTTTCATTGTTTTGAGGTGCAGTTTGAGGGGTGGGTTTAATTAATGCTTTGCAGGGCTTCTTCGTGTGTGCAGAGACGTTGAATATTTTTCCTTCTCAGCCCATGCATGTACAGCCTTCCACCAAGGTATTGGGAGCAAGCTAAGAATTCACCACCAATTTGCTTCACTAGTATGCTACTTAACATACATGATTGTAGGTTGGAATTGGCTCCCAAAAGCCTTCAGAGTTTACCATGAACTCCACCATTAAAGATGCTCCTCCATCAGCAGTTGTCAAGGTAAAAGGCTAACACCTCTCTATACATCTCCTCTCAGTCTCTGGGTTTTATATGTTGATAGTTCTATTGCATCAGAAGGAAGGAGGCAGGAAAGGCACAAGCACTGGTCCAGAACACGAAGAAGGCCCCAAGACACCAGACCCTAAGGTCAGCTCTAGTTTTACAGTTCTCCTTTTCTGAGTAGAAATCAAAATGTTTGTTGGCAGATACTGAGAAGGCTTGCACAGAATAGGGAGGCAGCTAGGAAAAGCAGGCTTAGGAAAAAGGTCTCTTGAGTTTATTTATAAAAGTATATTTAAGCAGAAAGAAGATGATGAACTCGTATTTCTGCAGGCATATATACAACAACTAGAGAACAGTCGGATCAAGCTTACTCAGCTTGAACATGAGCTTCAAAGGGCAAGAACTCAAGTATTCCTGACAATTTATCCTTTGTGTTCATAATTTCTCCTCCGATAGTTTCTCAAAGAAAGAAAGACAAAAACACTTGAAATTTTCTTCTTGAAGGGTTTGTTGTTGGGTGGTGGAGCTGCTGTTCTTGGGGACCAAGGCTTCCCTACCACCATTAGTGGTCTCAGCTCAGGTAGATATTATCCTTTTTTAGCTGAATATGATGTATCAACTGCTACACTTTGATGATACAAAATTATAATTTATATATATTTTAGTGACAACTTGAACTTAAACTATGAAGAGATCATCTATTGCCCCCACGGGCGGGATCAACCGGTTATGACATGGTATTCTTGCAACATGGGTCAGGAGGTCGAAGGTCTGCGGCAGCAATTGCGATAACATCAATATCTGTCCGTGCTAAACACCTTCGACCGCCATGTCATCGCCGGGCCCGTATTCACCGTGATTTACTCCCTCTCATACTCGTGGGGCAGGGGTGAGGGGGCCGCTGGGCGGCGGGACCCGCCTTTGCAACATGAAGAGATCATCTATTTGTTTAAATATTTCATATGATAATTGTGCAGAGTTCCCTCCACATCTATTTTCGTGGTGGAGGGGGCCTTTTTTAAATTGGTTTCAGTAGCCGCCATGTTCGACATGGAGCACATGCGATGGCTGGAAGAACAGCACCGGGTGATGTGCGAGCTCCGGGCGGCGGTGCAGGAGCACCTGCCGGAGACCGACCTGCAGATATTCGTCGACAGCTGCCTCGCACATCTCGACCAGTTGACGCAGCTCAAGTTCCTTGTCATCAAGTCCGACGTCTTCCACCTCATCTCCGGCACCTGGTTGACCCCCGCCGAGCGCTGCTTCATGTGGATCGCCGGCTTCCGCCCCTCCGATCTCATCAAGGTCATCACATCGATTAATTAATTGAATGCTGATAATCTCTGATTAATCGTTACGTGTAGATGGTGTTGAGGCACATCGAGCCATTAACGGAGCAGCAGATAGTGGGCGTCTGCGCGCTGCAGCAGTCGGCGCAGGAGACGGAGGAGGCGCTCAGCCATGGACTCGAGGCGCTCAATCAGTCCGTCTCCGCCGCCATCGCCGCCGACGCCCTGAGTTGCAGCAGCCTCAACGTGGCGGACTACATGGGGCAGATGGCCGTCGCCATGGACAAGCTCGCGGCCATGGAGGGCTTCGTTAGACAAGTACGGTACCCAAAATCTCCGCACAACATTCACTCTCTGATTCGGCCTTTAATTCCAACTGCCGTGCAGGCGGAGAACTTGAGACAGCAGACACTGCAGAGGCTTCAGCAGATGCTGACGACGGCGCAGATGGCGCGAAGTTTGCTGGCCATCGCCGAGTACTTCCACCGCCTTCGCGCTCTCAGCTCACTTTGGCTTTCCCGGCCAAGGCAACAAGACTTCAACTCATGACTCCACCCCATCGAGACGGAGACGGAGACGGGACATGTGTCATGTCCTTGTAAGTGTGTATTAATTAAACTTAATTAATTTGCAAAAAAAACGACGCAATTATTTAATATATATTTCATCTAATAAATTTATAGTGCAACGACGAGAACTCGAGAACACAAGTCACAAAAGTTTGCCAAAAAACATGACAAATTAAACAGTGAGTAGATAAACATTGAGAAACAAACATAAAATGCAACTGTTTGATTGATAGAGATTTGTTAAGGGGGGGCAATCAATCAGCTTCGTCCACGACCACGGTTCCCAAACCTTTCAAGCCTTCGGCCGGGATATCGGCCACCGTAACCAATGAGTATAGCTCTTCTTTGGCATCCTCCTCCTCGTTCCTCTTGCGTGCGATGCGCACACGAATGCGCCTTGGAACACTGCGGATCCCCCTGCTCCAGATGTGCTTGTTCAACTTCACATCCACCCTCACATCGGTCGTCCCCATAGCTTTCTGAGCAAACTTCCTGATCTCCTTGATGGCCTTGGGGGCCTTCTTCTTGAATGTGCTGATCATAAGAAATTCAAATTAGGAATCGGTTCGACTTTAAACAGAAATGTCAATCCACTGACAAAGTAAACCTCATGGAAAAATGTAACCCGCACATTAGATATCTTTAACACAAGTGCATAAATTTCCCTAAACCCTATAGATACTAAATCAGATTCTGAAAATTTTAAGTTGAGCTAAAGAACAAAATCAAGGTCAACACAAAGCCATCATTTATCAGACAATTATAAGTAATTCAACTGCTCCAATTCATAGAGCAAATCACAACAGTCATAAGTGACACTTTGAGATCCAGTTAATTCCCACAATTGGTAAAAAATTGGCCAATACAGGACAAAGAAATAAACTTTTATGAAGAGATCATTGATTACACACACATTTACTGAGATAAGATAAATGTTTGCTGTAGATGCCTTGAATTATTCTGAAACAATGCCTAGTTTGGAAATAAAAAGTTGAAGCAGCTCGAGCTTAAGAACTTTCTCACTCGTATCTTAGTGCATAAAATCACAAACTTCCAAAACACTGTAATTGGAAGTGTAAAAAAAAAGACCAATACAGAGTGAGGACAAGACTTTCATGAAGAGATCATTGAGCTCGAGTTTAAGATCTTTCTCACTCGTATCTTAGTGCATAATTCACAATCTCTCTCATCTCGCAAGCATCAATCGCAAACTAGGAAATGTGAATCAGGTGTAATACTGCAAGCGATAACTAATAGCTACTTTAGCATGTATAATCCAACCTATAGACCGATAAACAAGTTTTAACAAATCAGGCAACACAAGCATCTTAACCGGAAGAGAGGCGAAAAAGCAGGAATTTAGAAAGCCTGATTTTTTATCGCCAGACCGAACCGAGGGATGCTAATCTATAAAATCATACGACAAATTGAGAGCATGGGAAAGCTCGGCAAAAAAAAATCGAAGCTGGAAGATGTGCGAGTCTTAGTAGAACATAATACCATCCATGAAGGCGCTTGTGGAGGTTAATGGTGTACTCCCTCGTCACCACCTCCTCCTTCCTCCCTTTGCTTCCCTTCTCCACCACCATCGTCGCCAAGCCGAAACCGCCGCAGCCGCTTTCTCCTTCCTCGTAAATCGATCGATACAACCCTAGAAGCCGTTTTATAGATGGAGTCTCAATCACACAAACACACCCGGACGTTGTATTTATTACGAAGGCACCCTCACGTAACTGGGCTGCTCGGATCGGTGGCCCATGAGTGGGCCGCCCAATTAAGAAAACTTATAAAAACCGAAAAAAGTATCATTTACACACTTAGTATTATAATTTTATGCACCAAAGTTTGCAAAAACATACCCAAAAATCTCACATTTGACCGTCATCGACAATCAAGAGCAACAATCGACTAAATCAGCAGTCTAAAGAAAGATCCTCCACCTGAAATCCTATAGAAAATCATATTTTATACAACAAGACTTTTAGGTTCGAATCTCCGCTCCCAATATCTCTCCCTTACCCTAGTAGCTAAATGACAGTGGGAAAAAAAATAAAATCTCTTTTCATTTTGGGTAAAATTTTCTAATTCTTTCCTCCGTCCTATAACAACTTAGACATTCTATCGGCTTTCCTCCCAGTTTAGATCTCTTCCCTCCGTCGACTTCTCATCTCCTCCCTTCGTCGACTTAAATAGCTCATGCTTCCTTGACTCCAGCTCCATCGACTCCGGCTCCAGAATCTCAAAGATGCCCTAAAAAGTTGATTTCACCCAACAACGACGCTCCACCAAAAAGAAAACCTTTTTATTTACCCGATTGATTTCGAAGATGATTAACTATAACTCCTCTATTTCCGCCATTCCATCATCATCACTCCAGCTCTAAAATTCACAGAAGGTGTCCTAAATTTGGATTTCATCACTGCAGCTCCAACGACAGTGGCATCTCAGAGGTTCACCATTGTCGCAACTCTCACACAACAACTAGCATGCATGAGATTGTTTTGGAGCGGTCATTCAGTACTTTTATTGAATGATTGTAGTTATGTTTGTTCTACATTTTTTAATAAATGGTTGTAGTTATGTTTATTCTACATTTTTTCCCCTAATTGGTACTGGATTTTAATTAAATTTTATTGAATTTAAGTATTATTGTTCTTGTAGATATAGATATATGTATGATGTTGTCTCTGTCCAAATTGATATTGTTTGAGTGAATTTAGGTGTTTATGTAAGTTGGGACTGCTTTGAGTAAATTTTGTCAAATTTTTCATAAAAATGAATGATTTTTCATCACTTATGTAAATTGCTAATATTTAACTTAACTCTGTTGAATTTTACCTTTTTTTTTAATATTATGTTGATATTCAATGGCATAAGTAACAACAACATTAACCATACCAAATTTGAAATTGTACGATGCATGGACTACGAACTAAGAGCATTGATGGTAGTCTCTAGATCGACTAAGAACTCAACAAAACTATATTATGGATGTAAATAGCATGAGTGGTTAAAATATGCGAGGTCTGATATTAGACTAAATGAAGACACCAATGATATACCTTTTATGATGTTGCCAAGAGTGGAGTCAAGGGTAGGAAGTGAACACATTGCTTATCCTGGACATAATATGGAAAATTGGAATGTACCGCTCATGGTTTGGATATTAGTGATAGTGAACTTAATTCTTTTGACTGTATACTTGATGTGTTTGTTAATTGGCGTAGTTAATTAGTGCTAGTGTTGTAATGTGATAAAGAAATGTAATTATGGATGATGGTAACATTTATTTTTTTATGGATGGATAGAAGTGTTGTATCATTATTTCAGTTAATGCTTTCAATCCTTGACATTATTCCAATTTCTGATTTTTGTAATCTTCGTAAATATAATTCTAAGTAAACCATATTTTCAACCTAGATTTACTCATGATCAATGTATCTTATTTGTTGACAAATGGATAATATTCATTAACTGAACTTAATTCGTGTTCAAACTTTGAAATTTCCTTGTAAAATAATGACTGATGGCAAAGAATCATGTTTAAGTCCCCCAATATTTCCGCATAACATGATTCTTTGACTTTTTTGGAGGTATAAATTTCTGAATAGAAGTTTATCATATTTGCAACATTGAACATGTAATTGGTAAAATCATGATACTACTTTATTCATGTTTTCTTTTCAGGTGACATGAGGATAGTATAAAATACATTATTGGATTGAAAGCCGATTCAAAATATAAAAACCTTGAATAATAACTTTAAAATCCTTAGCTAGCTGATATTCAATTATTCAATTGTGGATAGTATAACCAATAGGGCTTAAATTCGATTGATAAAATTATTCATAATTATTATGTGTTAGTACAGTGACAATGTCTCATAAATTGAATTGTTGAAGAATTCATGTTTACTTCAATTGATCTTCTAAAGTATTTAAGTTTACTTCAAAATAAATTATTAAATACTTTAAGTTAATCTTATTACTTTATGACCCATCAATTATAGCTGTGATTCATCAGTCAAAATTTTAACTATAAAAAGAAGTAATTTACACTCATTTAGGTCTAGCATAATAGAAATTCAACCTAATATAAGTCATGAGAAAAATTACAATGGAAGAAACTCCCTAAAATCTAATGCAAATGATCATCATATTCAGCTTATCTTGTTCTTTGCTTGGTCTGTTGTCCAAAGCTTAGATAATTACATGAAAATAACCAATATTAAAGTGAACATAAGACCGCTGCTTCAATTTATTAATAAATATTTAGTTTTCAAATGTTAAAATATGAGTGAACCTAAGACAGCTGTGCTGACAAAAAGTGGTGGAAATTAAGTTTCAACCATACTCTGTTTGCATATGATTTGTAGGCTAAAATAATAAAATATAGCCTTAGATTATGATAATATAATTATATTAGTTTAACATACTAAAACAGTCCTTAACTTGATTGATCATCCGTTGACATTCTACACTAGGCATGCTGGATATACTTTCATAACTCTCTTTTATTTTCACACCCCGAGGGTATGCTCGCTCAACAAACGGATAGCATCTCTCCCTTATGACAACATATGAAGCCCAGATATATTGTCAGAAGGTTGTACAAGTATAATAACTACAACTCCCATGGCTGGAAACAAATGGAAGATATAAGATACCTACATAAATCATAAAATGACTAACTGCGTACCGGTATAACTTAAACACAATAAGTATCATAATCAAAACCAAAATACACCACAAGACCAATTATTATGCTAAAACACAAATCCTAAAACATAGGTAAACACAAATAAAAACATAAAGTGAAAAATCTCGAGGTGATGTGGGATTGTCAAACAGGACATTCAAGCGACTCCATAAATCCTCTATATGTTATCTGGGGAAAGAAAAATAGTAAAAGAGGTGGTGAGTATAAAATATTCAGCAAGTATATGACAGATAATGCATGATCAATATAGTGTAAGGAGATGAAAATACATTCTCAGGAAAAATACTTACTACAAAAGTAAGAGTGACACTATAATCGTCTACTAATCAAATCATAACCAATATGATAACCCTCTAACCTACTCAACCATGTGTAACTGATAAATTTGGAGTACATATTATACATCTAAACCTACATGAACAAATGCATAACCAACATATAATAAACATATAACAAGTCTTGGCTAGCACAACATGCTACTATAAAAGGATCTTGTGGGCAGTTAAAATATATAACTAGTCACTGTCCGTGAGAGAGCATTTTACCACAGATGATCCCGTAGGTGGATAAGATGAGGTAGCTATCTAGTTCCCCAGTCACTGACTGCAGGAGAATGTTCTACCACGGATGGTTCGATGGACAGTTGTCTGTGGAAGAACACTTTATCACGGATGGTCCAGTGGGCAGACAAGATATATAAACAATTATTATTTATGGAAGAACACTCTACCATGGATGGCCCCCTAGCAGACAAAATATATAAGTATATAAACTAAAAATGTTATTTCAACAATGACAATCACATCCAAGAGCAAGCTTTGGTAGCTACACTATGGTATTGTCTAACTAGCATATAATCACAAGCTCAAACAATCAGCAAAGGATTTAGTAGAATACTCAACTATACAGCTGTGGACTACGTGCGATAGCTCAATACCATTATCTAGACTAATGGGCAATTCAAATGCATAGAAATGCAATAAGCAACACATTTAATAATATGTATCTAAGTACAACAATAGTAAGTACAATAGTAACAGTCTCAATCAAGGGAAACATAGTCAATCTACTTATAATATCTCATCTAACTCCCAGATATTATCCTGAATATCGTACACCAAGGGGTTCAAAATCAAATAGTCATGGATGTCGGTCCAAAGAAGATAACCTAGTGGAATACTCTACCATTCAACAAGGATACGATATGTGTCATATATAGGCAAGAATAGTTTCGTTGACATATATATACACTTATATAATGTAAATGTATGAGTATCAATATATAATTATAATCTATTATTATCATACATATCTGAACAATATATGTGTTGGGACCGATTATGTAGCTAGAGGGGGGTGAATAACTCGATGCGCTCGTCGTGCTCTTCGTTGTTTGTTTCTTCAAAGATGTGCAGCGGAAATACAAGAAACAAACCATACAACGCTAACACAAAGGATTTACTTGGTATCTACCTCACAAGAGGTGACTAATCCAATGATCCACACACTCACGCACCCTTCACTAATAAAACACTCATTTTCGGTAACTACCGAAGGCGGAGAAACCCTACAATACTCTCAATACAACAAGAAAGCAAGGGAAGACAAATACAAGAAGTATCTTAAGAGATATGCAATGAAAGCCCTAACCCTAGCTTATTCTTCTTATTGCAGACACACCTCTTGACTTAGATGTCTCTCCAAGATCCTTCAAGAACTGGCGGTGAGAGTGGAAGATGCTGTGGAGAAGTTGTCGTGAAGATCGGAGATGAACAGTGCGAGCTATGGCGAAGGAATCGCATGCCAAAGGCTTTATCCAGCGCCAACGGTCAGATCCCTATCGATTTGATTGCTCCCAATCGATCAGGGAGGCTTTGGATCGATCGGTCGATCGATCTAGAGCGCCTATGTGCTCTGGGGAATTGCCTGGATCGATTGGCTGATCGATCCAGGGCTTATCGCACAGAATCGCACCTCCCAATCGATCCACTGATTGATTGGGGGCTCTGGATCGATCGGTCGATCAATCCAGAGTTGTTCTGTGTGATCGCGCACTTCTCCCAATCGATCCACTGATCGATTGGGAGGAGCCTTGTCGTGGGGACTCACCCAATCGATCGGCCGATCGATTGGGCATGAGCCAATCGATCGGCTGATCGATCCAACTCACGGTTTTGCCCCAAAACTAAGTTCAAAGTCCCCCAAACCAACATCCGATCAACCCTGACATGTTGGTCCATTATGCCTAGCATCCGGTCACCCTTGACCTGCTAGAACTCGCTCACCAAGTGTCCGGTCAATCCTTTTACCCCACTTAGACTTTTCTCCCCGTGCCAAGTGTCCGGTCATCCTTGACCCACTTGGACTCATCTCCACCAGGTGTCCGATCAACCTTGATCCACCTGGATTTCTCGTGCCAAGTATCCGGTCAATCCCTTTGACCTACTTGGACTTCCCAACACCAGATGTCTGATCAAACTTAATCCATCTGGATTTCCTGTGCCTGACTTCACTCACCAGGACTTTCACCTAACTTCACTCACTAGGACTTCTCATTTGCCTGACTTCACTCAACAGGACTTTCCATACTGCCTAGCTTCACTCACTAGGTCTTTCACCTGACTTCACTCACCAGGATTTCCATACTGTCTAGCTTCACTCACTAGGTCTTTCACCTGGCTTCACTCATCAGGATTTTCCTTCTGCTTAGCTTCACTCACTAGGACTTTCACTTCTGTCTAGCTTCACTCACTAGGTCTTTCCACAACTGCCTAACCTCCCAGTTAGGACTTTCACCTGGCTTCACTCACCAGGATTTTCCAGTCAAGTATCCGGTCAACCTTAACCTACTTGACTCTTCTTCACAATCTCCACACATGAACAATTGCACCTGCAATCCCCATGTCTAGTCTCTATGTATTGTCAAACATCGAAATCCAAACATCAAGACTCGAGCTTGACTCAATTCAAGCTCAGTCAAACAGGTCAACCTTGACCTGGGGAATATCGCGCCAACAATCTCCCCCTTTTTGATGTTTGACAATACATTATTTAAGTTAGGCTAATTCCATAGCCTAAACTCCCTTCATGCCACTAGGTAATGAGGACGTAAGTTAAACCCTACATTCTCCCCTAAGAGGGCAAACTCTCTCTTAGATAATGAAGACCTAACTTAAATCCTTTCATTCTCCCCCTATTGGCACACATCAAAATAAGCAAACTCTCCCTCTGAAGAGTTACCTAACGTTGTTCACAACTTTACTTGTTGCTCACAATTCGATAACGAAGGTCTCATACCCTTCACTATCATTAAATGCTCACCCTTGAGCAGACACCCCTTGAATAACGAAGATATCCACTCTCCATTATTTTCAAATGCTCAACCTTGAGCATTTCAGCGAAAGACGGTTAACCACCTTCCAAAGTGTATGAAAAGTATTTTTTTCATGTCCTTAAAGAGTAACTCCCCCTAAAGACATGCATGAAACTTCTGTCATTGCACCAACAATGACTTGGAATCTCTAAACCTTTAGGAAACCCAAAATTAGAAGTTTTGAGGTTCATAAATTCAATAATGAAACCAAACCTCAACCTAAACTTCGACTTAGTCTTCCATAACCAATCCATCCTTGTTTTCATCATGAAAACTCCCCTTAAATGTGTATAAAAATGTTTTGGGGGGTTTAGAATGGTTACCTAGACTAAAGATGGTCCAAAATGCTGAAAACAGGCTTTACCAGCCAAAATCAGTATTCTCAATCGATTGGAGTTGGGTTCCAATCGATTGAACCTGTTGGTGCAACATCCCTCAGGTCAAGGTTGACCTGGTTAACCAAGCTGAGTCTTGGTTTGGGTTTAGATGTTTGACAATAAGATATTGATCGAAGAAGAGTCAAGTAGGTCAAGGTTGACCGGATACTTGACTGGGAAGTCCTAACTGGCAAGTTAGGCAGAAGGAAGTCCTAGTGAGTGAAGCTAGGCAGAAGGAAATCCTAGTGAGTGAAGCTAGGTGAAAGTCCTGGTGAGTGAAGCCAGGTGAAAGTCCTAGTGAGTGAAGCTAGGCAGATGGAAAACCCTAGTGAGTGAAGCTAGGTGAAAGTCCTGGTGAGTGAAGCCAGGCAAGGAAGGAAATCCAGATGGATCAAGGATGATCGGACATCTGGTGTTGGGAAGTCCAAGTAGGTCAAAGGATTGACTGGATACTTGCCCAGGAAGGAAGTCCAGATGGGTCAAGGTTGACCGGACATCTGGTGGAAGTCCAAGTAGGTCAATGGAGTGACCGGATACTTGCACGACGAGTAAAAGTCCAAGTGGGTCAAAGGATTGACCGGACACTTGGTGGGGAGTCCTAACAGGTCAAGGGAGTGACGGGAGTCCTGGCAGGTCAAGGTTGACCGGATGTTGGTTAGGGAGGTTTGGGACTTGGTTTTGGGCAAAACCAAGTCTTGGATCGATCCGTGGATCGATCCAGTAGATCGATCGATCTTCCGATCGAAGCCACGGATCGATCCGTGGATCGATCAGAGGTCGATCGATCACCGATCGATCGGGACGATGCTGGAATAGCCGGATCGATCCGTGGATCGATCCGCCGTTCGATCGAGCCACGGATCGATCCGTGGATCGATCAAGCCTCCCGATCGATTCGGAACATTCGAATCGATCGGGATCCGACCGTTGCGTCGGGTTTAAAGCCGCAGGCGAGCGTGGTCTTCGGTATTGCTTTTACGAGCTCTTCTCAGATTCATTCCAGCTCCTCCACAGCTCTCTACAAGCACGTGATCGCCAGTTCTTGAAGGTTCTTGGAGGCTTTCCAAGTCAAGAGGCGGATCTATTGCAAGAGGAAGAAGTTAGGGTTAGGGTTTTTACTGCACATCTTGTAAGCTTTTGCTTAACTTGTATTTCCCTTTCTTCTTCTTGTACTGAGAGTCTTGTAGGGCTTCTCCGCCCTCGGTAGTTACCGAAAAGGAGTGTTTCATAGTGGAGGGTGCGTGCGTGGTGTGGATCCTTGGATTAGTCACCTCCTTTGGAGGTGGATACCAAGTAAAATCCTAGTGTTAGCGTGGTTGTATTTGTTTCTGTATTTTCCGCTGCATATCCTTGAAGAAACAAGCAACGCCAAGCGACGAGCACGCGACGAGCTATTCACCCCCCCTCTAGCTACTTTTGGTCCTAACAGAACCTGCTTGAATCGATCCACTGATCGATTCAGGAGGGCTGGATCGATCAGTGGATTGATCCAGGAAGCTTCTGTTTGCGAGAAGCTTGCTCTCAATCGATCGTCTGATCGATTGAGACCCTTCAATCGATCGGGTGATCGATTGAAGCTCTGAAAAAGCTGAAACTCTATTTCAGCCAATTTCAGAAACCCCTAGAAAAATCTACAAAATTCTAAAAATCATAAAAATCGTTGTAGACATTATTTAGGGTATATAGTATCATGGAGAAATAGTTTTCTAAGAAAATACTTCATATTTTCAAAGATTGACACAAACTTGAAAACTTGTAAACACTTTAGTGTTTTCTTCAAGTTTGTGCTCAACTATTCAATGATGATTACTATCAAAAGATAGCCTTCACCAAGATTTTCCAAAAGTATTTTTAAATGATTTTCAAAACCAATATCCAACCATGTTCCTTGGGCTCAATGCACATGACTTGTATATTAGCTTTCCCAATGATTAGAAGACACATAACTATGTGTTTTGATGAACCTAAAATTCAAAAGATTGCACTAACTCAACATCTTGAGTTTTTTTCATCATCCTAACATCTCACTTGTATTTAATGTGTACGAAAACACATACAAGTCACTTTATAGTACTTAGTGAGATGTAAGTCTTGGTTTTGCCCTAATCTAGGGATCATGCATATCTACCTAGGCATTTTGAGGTTATGAACATCCACCAAGGATGTTACTTGTTAATAAATGTCATTAGTCCTTAATTGCAAGGAATAAACTAATGCATGATAATGTTATGGCATACATCAAAAAGAAATAAGTTTCAAAAGAAAATTTTCTATAACTACATGATGTATGTATGACATGACATGATATTTTTGTGTTTTTCATAATAAAACATGAATGCAAAAATAAACATGATGTCATGACATATGATGGGCAAACAAAGCATGGCAAGTTTTAGCATTAATGAAATATACCTAGATTACCTATCTAAGTATTCTTAAATCATAGCTAATCTTAGAATTTAAACCTAGATTTGCCCAAGATTTCTCAAGAAAATGTCAAAAACCCAACTTGGCATTTCTTTAACTCTTGTTTAATTTTGTGCCAATTCAAATTAAGCATATTTCTCAAATTAAGGCACCATTTACTCTTCCAAGAGTAACCACTTCAAATTTTAAGCCCGGATTGCCTTTAATCCCTTAAGAACATACCAAAATCCCAAACTTGGTAGTTCTTATGATTTTCCCAATTTGTGTCACTTAAAATATCATCCAATTTCTCAAAATGTGACACCTTTTACTCTTACCAAGAGTAAGCATTTAATCCTTATCATTTTCAAAGGTTAATAATAACCTTGAAAATGCTCTTAGAGTGTCAACTTCATCATGATTGGGTTAACTACCCTTTCAATTAGAGTTGACACTCTCTAACACATCTAAGGGTTAAAGAAAATGCTCCTAGGAACCCAACACATATTGGAGCTCCTTGGATGCTCTAGGTATTCATTAAGGATAACCTCCCTAGATACCTTCCTAGTGACCTTGTTAGGCTTCTTAGAAGCCTTGATCACCTTCTCTAGGTCAACTCTAGGGATAGCCTCCCTTGTGACCTTGTTGGTGACTTTCTTAGACTTCTTAGAAGTCTTAGTCACGTTTGTTGCAAAAATACTTCTAGGGATAACTTCCCTTGTATTTTTGACTTGATCACTTGACCTAGGGTTGGTTCCATAATTATATGGAACCCTATAGTAAGAGATTACATCCTTCTTGGCCTTAGGTTTGTATCCCAAACCTCTATGGCCCTTGGATGACCCTTGTTGTCCTAAACCTAGGTTTTGCTCATTTTGTCCTTTTAGGATATTTTCCATCCTTTTTAGGGTCTTTTCCATTTTATCAAGTCTTGACCTCAAGACTTGATTTTCTATCATTAAATCCTTATTTTTTGGTTTTTCAATGAATTCATGAGCATTTTTATCTCTAGACCTATAACTAAAATTCTTAGTTTCCTTGTCTAGATTTTTATCTACATTCCTA
The DNA here is from genome assembly GCF_018446385.1 of Zingiber officinale. Lineage (NCBI taxonomy): Eukaryota > Viridiplantae > Streptophyta > Magnoliopsida > Zingiberales > Zingiberaceae > Zingiber > Zingiber officinale. The sequence continues at coordinate 36,345,050 of NC_056001.1, forward strand.
AACCTAAATGTGGTAGTTTTAGCATGTAGAGCCACATGTTTTTCTTTAAAGATCTCATGCTTTCAATTCTTATGGTAAATAGCATTAAAATGATAAAAATTAGAACTAGCATGCTTTTTACCATTATTCAAGGGAGTGGACTCAATAAATGATACCTTTCTTTTTACCTTGGAGGCTCCCCCTTGAGTTGTGCTTCCTCCATGAGCCTTGACCGCTTTCTTCCCCTTGGGACATTGGCTCCTATAATGTCCCTTTTGGTTGCACAAGAAGCACACAATGTGCTCCTTGTTCCTCTTTGTTATGGGGGCGGTCTCCTTGAGCTTCTCCTTGCCCTTTAATGCCACTTGGCCCTTATTCTTGGCCAATTTGGGACACTTGCTCTTGTAGTGCCCATGCTCCCTACACTCAAAACATATAATGTGATTTTTATTTTTAATTGAAACATATATACCTTCATGTGTAGGGAGGGCATCTTCTCCTTTTGTTCCGGAGGTGAAGGCTTCCTCTTGATCCGATAATGATGCTCCTCCAATAGATTTGACTCGACTTGTGGAGGTGGAAGCTTCTTCATCCTCTTCTTCTCTTGACCCGAATGTGGAGACTTCTCCTTGCTCCGGTGTCAATAATCTACACTCCCCCTCAATCCTAGAGGTGGAGGCTTCTTCATCTTCATCTTGTACATGGAACAACGAGTATGCTGTTGGAGCAATCTAGGTGCCCTAGGTTTTGATGTTTGGGCAAAGGTTTAAGTTAGGTTTATTGTTGTATTTGATATGCATTGTGAGTGTGCAGGATACAAGTACAACAAGAAAAGTCCAAGTGTGATCTTGGCAAAGGAGGAAAGTCCAAGAATGAGTCTTGGCGGTGTAAGTCCAAGCATGTAGTCTTGGCAACGTAAGTCCAAGTGTGACTTGGCAATGGATGAAGCCCCGGAGGTGAGGAGCCTCTTGGCAAAGGAAGACCCGACAATATGGACAAGGCCGAAGGAAGCTCCAGAAGGCAAGACGTGAAGGATGGGGAGACATCCGAGGGACGCGAGGCTGATGGAGGAGGCTAGAAGGCTAGGTCTAGGTTGGTCGGGAGAGAACGAGTGCTGAGTGAATGTACTCGAGGCAAAATCCTAAAATTAGGGGTTACTGTAGCGTTACTGTAGCAGTACTGTAGCAGTCGACTGATGAGGTAGCCGTTGGCACCAGTCGACTGGTGCATTGACCAGTCGACTGGTAACGGGCAAATCAGCTTTCTGATTTGCTCCAAGCTCTATAAGAAGGAGCTTGGGATGGCCGGCCAAGGTGACGAAATTAGACTTGGTTAAAGTCTAATTAGTAGTCTACTTGTGCTCAAGAGATCTTTGTGTGCCAAGAGATCTTGGTTGGAGTTGTGGTGAGGTTTCTCCACCCACAAGGAGGTTGAGCTAGCCGGAGTTTGCCGGGGACTAATCCACCGACGGATTGAGGGATCGTCCACCTTACGGACATGCCGTGGAGTAGGAGCAAGTTATCTCCGAACCACGTAAACACCTTGTGTTAGGGTTTGTGTTTGGTTTGTTGTCTTCTTCCTTCTTGTTGTCTTCTTCCTTCTTGTGTTAAGTTGACATGATTGGATGTTTTTCTTACATGGAATTGGTTAATTTGGTGGTGGATTCCAATTTGATCAATTGATCTTGATTGTAATAAATACCTAGTGAGGACCACTTTAAGCCTAAACACTATTTTATTTTGTGTGGCATGTTCTCATAGCAATTGAACTCTAGAACTTGCTTAGCTTCTTTTCAAAGTCACAATAGCATATGTATGCATGGAATGGAAGGATAATTTTCATTGAACTCTTTTCTTTTGTCTATTTCAAAGTCCAATTCATTTTTCCCACAATTTTCTCAAAATATTCTCATCTAGCATTTTAATTCTTGATCACCTTGCTTTGCCTTCATTATTTTGAGAGTTTTGGTTGAATTCTTGATGAGTTGAATTGACTAGATGGGCAGGATTAAGTGTGGGGGAGGTGAGTAGTATTTTTGAAGGTTTGGATACATTTATTAATGGTCGGGATTCAAATTCAAGCAAATGATGGGTTTGTACTGTTCTGAAAAGAATTCTGAAAATGCTGATATGAGTGAAGTGCTCTTAATATTTTATGTTAAATGTATCCATTTCTTGAGCTTTATCATGTCAAAAGCAAGCTACAATTGCTTTGAATTTTGAGACTTGATACTATGTTGATACATTCCAAACTCTAGGAGAAATATGTTGGAAGAAGAAGATGAATCTGATTTCTAAATTTGAAGTTGCTGGAAGAGAAACAGATATTGATAGGAATTCAGAAAATTCTACAAGTCAGCATATGAAAGGTGGTTAGTTTTTGATCGAGTTTCTTGTGATGGTTTAATTGGCTGTATGTTTTTTTTGTCAATGAGTGATGCATTTGATGTGAGAATAGAAGTGTTATCAACAACCAGAAATTGATACTATGATGGTCTTTAATAGAGCAATTCTGAATTCTACAGAAATGAGGAAATGAATTATAATTTCTGAAATACAGAATTTGCATGTGTTATGTCAAGTTCTTGCAAAAGGGTTGTTGACAGCAGCAACTAGGAGTTATGTCAGAATAAAATCCTTAAGTTTCAGAACTGGAATTTGAATTCAATGGAGTTTCAAAAGCCATATTCCTGAAGCTGGAAACTGAACTTCAATTCCAAATTGCTACTGGAGCATAATTTGTATTCTATCAATGCAATAGAAGTGCAATTCTTAAGTGAATTGGAATAGAGTGTCAGCTGTAAAAAAATCAGAATAGCAGACTATTCAAAATCAGAATTCTGAAAGCAGAATTCATCCTTCTGCTGAGTTGTGTTCGGGGCAAATGTTCATGTCACTTCTGACCAGAACATGGACTTTGATTGAGTTATAATTCATGAGTTGCAAAGATCAGATCTACATTTCAGAGCTAAGAATTCAGAAATTCAATCTAGACAGCAGAAATGAAGAGAAAGTAAGCAGAAACTCTTCAATTGTAAAAGCAGAAATGAAGACTGATGTGTGCCATTGACAGCAATTCCTTCAACTGATGCTACTATCAATTCAATGTTATTTGTTATGTTTACTTCCGGGAAGCTAGCATGTTTTAGACAATGAAATCAGGGAATGACAGAAATTGGCAGAGATTCAGAATTCAGAAATGCAGAAACAACAGCACAAATAATGTGGCATTTCTGTGCCAAATTTAGAAATGAATTTTAATGAGCTAGAACTACTTAAACCTGGAAAGATTTTGAGTATGCATTGATAGGGGTCTTAAGAGACAAGAAGAAGAAGTATTGAGATTTTTGTTGGCTGAACAATGCAAAGTTGATACAAAGTTATGTGGGAAATGTTGAAATTTGCACCTTGCTGTGTGGAAAGGTTTTAAAGCTATTTGTTCATGAAAAATGTGAAACCCAGCTGTCAATTTAGTATTGATTAATGGTTATCTTTCTTTTCCAGTGGTTACAGGATTTTTAGATAGGGGAATTGATACCAACAGAAACTTACAACCGAAATCTGGAACCTGAAACAAATCTGAAACTTGAGTTCTGGACTATTATTGAAGCAGAAGGCAGTAAAAATTAAGCTGAAATGTTTGTGCCAATGCAGAAAAAAAAAGGTTAGGACTTAATGCTGATCAAGTGTAGAAGAGAATTTCAAAAGGAAAGAAGTGTGCATCTTTAAAAGGAACTGAATCTAGATTTAAATGCAGATAAGCTTTGTGCTATAGGTAATATGCTGATTTGAGCCAAGTTTTGTTGCTATTCGATTCTGAAAGGAATGAATTTGAGCTATTTTGATTCATTATTAAACGTGCTATCATCCAAGGCTTGCTAGCTAGGGGAATTTGGCTGAAATGTATGGGAACCGAATTAATATCAGCAAATTTAAGGGTCCCTGTTTCAGAATCAATAGATTGAAAGTTCAAAGGAATGAATCTGAGATGATTGGCTAACTGAATTCTTGATCTGAAATCACTGAAGATATTAACCACGAGTTTAAGAAGTAATTCAAAAGAGGAATTAAAATTGACAAGAAGCTGAAATTTCCAGATTCTAAATTCTGGAATCAGTATTTTAGCCCTGTTTTGTGCCAACAATCCCTGTGCCAAATGATTCCGTTTACCAAGCTGAATTCTATATAAGTTAACTAAAGCTATCTTGGTATCATAATTTTGAAACTTAAGATTAGATGCTGAATTTCTGGAAGTTCTAGCTGGTGGCTGAAGACTGAGATTCAAGTCTGGAGTTGATTGCATCAGTTGTTGCCTCAAAATACCTGCTGTGTGCCAATATTTAAAAGTTGATGAGGATCAGCAATACATCGAATTTGAGTCCTATCATTGCAATTCTTGGAATTGGAATTTGATTTCTGGAACTGGAAGTGGCAGAATTTTAGAAGCTATATAAGCTGCTGATTTCTGAAATCTAGTATCTATCTAGTCAGTTTTGAAGTATTTTGAAACTTAATCCAACAAGTTGGGCTGTGGCCAGAACTTGAATTGCATTGTGCCTGGATTCCTTCAGAATCTGGAAGGAAGCTGCAAGTACTGTCAAGGAAGTTTTGAAACATTGTAACTTGCATCCAAATTTTGATTTCTTGAAGGGTATGACTGATTTAACTGAATTGAATTTGAAGAAGGGAGGCTGATAAATAGAACAGAGAGGAAATCCTGTTTAAATCTTAATGGAGTTGGAATATCTGTAATGCAGGAAGTTTTAAGTTTAAATTTGGCATCCTGAAAAAGACTTCTTGAACTTCTTTGAAGCTGATTACTTTTGTCCAGTTTCTGAATCTTAATCCTGAGTTTTACTAATGCTTTGCTGTAAGATGTGAAACTGAAGTGTGTATATGGTACATCTGAAATCTTGAATCTGAATTCAGAATTGGTGTGATTTGTTGAAACAAGTGTTGCTGATTAATATATTGCTGAGTTGAAAATGTCAATGTCTGAAATTGGACTGAAAAATAAATAGGGGCTAATTCTGAGTTCTAGGAATTGTTGAGCAACTATTGGAAAATTTCTGCTGTAATCTTCTGATTCGCAAGAGTTCAGAAACAGAGTTTTGTTTGTGATGCTGGAATTTCTCTGGTTCATCAATTCTGATAATCTAGATTTGGAAGCTGGATTTTTGAAGTCAGAATCCTTAGTGAAGAGCTCAAGTCTGAGTGATATTTAGATTGTCCTGATTTCAGTTTTGACATGCTGTAAAGAATGCTGTAATCGAATCTGCTGTAGGTGTTCTATGAAGCTTGATTTGGTTTTCCACCAATGCAATAGAAATGCTTATACAGCTAATGAATTCAGGAACTATTTTGTACCAATTGCTGAAATTGATTCTGATCAGGAACCAGTTATTAATTTCATTAAGATTGAACCAAGACTTTAATCCAAACATCTGATCAGTTAAGGACCATGTTCAGGAATGACCCAACTTTGCAAAAGGAATGTCATATTACAGAGAAAAAAATATACACACTAAGCAGGAAACTTTGCTGGTCAAGTTGGAATCAGATTTGGTGTGGCTGCTGTGATTTCAGTGAAGTTAAATTTTTAAAATGTGTAGCTGTACATTTGATTGGTTGTGGTTTGAGTAGATTCTGAAATTTCCAGAACTGAAAGTGTCAAGGAAAGTATCAAATTTTTGGATACATATTGTATTTAATTGTCCGAGACGGACAATGTTTTAAGTGTGGGGGAGGGATTACTTATCCATTAGATGATTTGAGGTTATTTTTGAGTTTCAAATGCTGGAATTTAAGTGGAAAAATGGAAAACAGTGAGAGAAAAAAATTGAAAAATGGCACATCAAGAGAGTATCAAGTGGAAGATAGAGTATCAAGATTCTTTGTTTGCCATCAAATTGAAGGAGAGGTTAGCTTGATACTTTAAATTGGTATTGACAAATGGTATACAACTCTTTTCACATCAAATTGGTCAACTCATCAAGTATATTCCTCCAATACTCATATCTCTCATTTTCTTCATTGAATTATTTTCTTTTGCCATTTCATCCACTTTAATTGTTCTTCTTGTTTATATTTCAATTCTTCATGATAAAATCCTTTTGATTCATGTATGCAATGTTTTATAGTGGTGGAGAATTAGAAAATAAGCAAGCTTATGGTAGTGAAATGTTGTGAGTGACACTGAGTGAGCTCCACTAATACATATTTTGAGTATGAGAGCTAGAATAGGTAAATCCCTTGCGAGATTGCATCTTGCTTAATTTTTCAATTGGATTGAAACTACCATATCTACTGATTATTGTTTGGATTGTATTCATGAATGTTTGTGATTTTTAAGATGATCTTGGTTAAATTCTTTTTACTATCTTCTAGGTATTGTTAGGGAATTTGTATGGAGATGATTTTAGGTTTTATTGACTTGTACGGGACGTCCAAGGCTAAGTGTGGGGGATTTGATAACCATGATTTTGCTACGTTATTTTAATTCATAATGCATATTTTTATTGGAGTATTCACAGCATAATCTCACATTTAGATTGCATTTCATAATTTGCATGTGATCTTGGATTTAATTGTAATTAGCCTATTTTCATGGTATTTTGGTGCTAATATTTGTTTATTATTTTGTAGGCATCAAAAGGGTCATGGACCCGATCAGATTGGACCACACTTGGGCTCAAATCTAGGGCAAAATGAGGCGATCAAGACCTGGATCGATTTGGACCGTCCGTTGAAGATTGGAGAGATTTGGGCCATCCGTCAAGCATCTGGTCCATCCGACCTAATGAGGAGTAGATCTGGACCGTAGATGAAGATCAGTACTGTTGGATCGGATTTTAGGTTATTTTCCACCGTTGATCGAGATCCGAAGTATGTCAGCCGTTGGATCGAATCTGAGGAGATTTAAAAGGCCGCGTGAGAAGCTACAGTGTTTGGGCTCGGCATGTTCGCGATTTTGCTACAGTGCCATCTTCTTCTTCCTTGCGGCGCCGTTGCTCCCATTCCTCAGATCAGATCCGGTTCGTCTTCTTCTTCACCGACAACGACTTCCAGCTGCCGGCGTTCATCTTCCAGTGATCAGAGAGTGTTGAGAGAGGTTTCTCGGACGCGACTCAGGTTCTGCTCACTGCCGCGATCCTGTTGAGGGAGGTTTCCCGAACGGCGATCTTCGCCTCAACCAGAGCTTAGAGGGAGGTCTCCTGAGAGCTACTGGACCTTTTCCGATCGTCATTCCGCAGCGAGGTTAAGTAGATCTGATCAATTTACTTAGCTTTGCAAATCATAGAACCTTTGCTCTGTTTCTTCGGATTGTGAGGATACCAGCTGGATGTGAGTTGAAAGGAGGTTTCCTGGATCTGTGAACGTTCTCTGGTAATAGCTGGAAGCTCGGGAATTGTCTGTTGGGTGCTTGAAAGGAGGTTTCCGAGAGCACTTCTGTTTTGGAGGTTTCCTGGCAGATTGAAGAAGGTTGCTACGGTTTGGTTTGTGGAATGTTAGGGTTTAGGTTTTCATTATCTTTGTCTTTGAATTGTTCATCACATTGCTCAGATCTATGATCTGATTTACTTTTCTGCAATTCCATTGCTTATTTCTTGTTTGCAACTTTGATTCTTTTTAGATTTCTGCAATTTGAACCAATTTCAGCTACTAACTTAGTGTGCAATCTGAATCTTAAGTAGCTATCTAATTGTAGCTAGCTAATTAGTTCGTAATCTAGGTTTTGTTTTGAATTATCTAGTTCGGCTCATGCAAGCTAGTGTTAATTTCGATTCAAGAAATTAGGAAACCTTTGATCTACTCATTGAACTTGTGGTGATTGTGATTATGCTTGAAAATGGAATGTTTAACTTGAGCTTGTGATTTGTTATCTCTGTCCAAGTTTAGTTATTTGAGCTTAAGAAATTGATTGAAATTGATTGTGAATTAGAGAGATGGTTATTGATTTATTTGATTCAATGATGCTTAATTGTTAACAACTTGAATTGAAAGAAGTTTAATCATGTTTAGATGAGGATGAATTATCTTTAATTCTGATCTTGAATGCATTAGATGAAGACAAATTGAATTGTAAGTCAAATGATGTACTTAATTGACCTTGTTGACGTAAGAATTTGATTGGAACCAACTCTAGAATTTACACACTTTTACTAGTTAGTCCTCGGAAAAATACGACTTGGGACTCCTTACTACACGTATTCTATTTAGCTTAAATGGGTTCCAATCTTTATTAATTTGGAGCGCCTTGTGACATGAAAAAAGGCCGACACCAAGGTGTGACCAAGGATAAGGGAGAGTCATCTAAGGCCAATAAGAAGGAATATGCTAGGGTGGCATATAATTATGACAAGGATGGGATGTCCAAGGTTAAGGACAAGAAGAAATTTACCAAAGACAATGTGTCTAAGGTTAAGAAGGTGAGTTTTGTAGGCCAAGTGTCACCCGAGGTGCACCGAAGTGGCCTAGCCATAGTGGATGAATCACCAAGGGAGGTGACTAAGGTTAAGATTCCTAAGGTTAGGAAGAGCCTTTGGGACCCATGGTAGATGGGTTATCAAATGTGCCAAGTGGTTAGGAGACGGACTTAAGTCTCTAACATAGTGGGTTTGTTAGAGTGTATACTAAAAGCCTAGCTTTTGGTATAAACATTTATCTAGAAATAAGAATCACATTGGTCAAATGTCTACATTTATGATAAATGTAGTTGTTCAATTAATTTATTTTGTAGATAACATGGTGTGTGGTGTCACACACAGAAGATTATGTTATCGGTTTCCTTATAAATTATAAATAGTAGCTCACGACTAAGATGGAAAGGAACAAACCATTGGAAAGTCGTAGTGTAATTAGGTATTAGTTTATCTTAACTATATAATTACACTAATACACTTAGAGTGTATTGAGTAGGACCATTTGAGGTCGTTTCTTTTATACTGACTTTATAAAGAAACAAAGACCTCGGTTATTATGGAAGTGTGTGCTCTTAATCCTGATATAATAACAAGCATATATATTTGATATTTATTTCTTTAATTTATCAATGAGTGAGATTTAGTTCGATGAATCAATAAGCCCGATAAGTTGGGAAATGGTATCACTTATAGTGTGTGTTGTTGATTATAAAAGGAAACTGTGTCCTAGAGATATTAGGTTGATAATGTCCTCAAGAGGAGCTCATAAGGATTGTCATGTTAAACCCTGCAGGTGGACTTAGTCCGACATGATAATAAGGTTGAGTGGTACTACTCTTGGACTAAGATATTAATTAAATGAGTTGTCAGTAACTCACTTAATTAGTGGACATTCGATATCTTAAACACAGGGAGACTAACATACTCATAATAAGAAGGAGCCCAAAAATGTAATTTGAGATTGGTGCGGTAGTTCAATAATAGTTCTCTAGTGGAATGAATTATTATTGATAAAATTAAGTTGTGTGTTCGGGGCGAGCACAGGATGCTTAATTTTATCGGGAGACCAAAATCAATTCCTCCTCTCGGTCCCTATCGTAGCCTCTTAATTATAGAGTACTATACCCACCTTCTTACCCATCCTATAGGGGCCGACCAAGCTAGCTTGGAGACCAAGCTAGGGCTGGCCATGGGTATGTTATGGGTGAATTCATGTGACTGACCCTATTAAATAAAAAGGAATTTTAATTTTAAAATTTTTCTTATGTGGATAATATAATTTAAAAGAGAGTTTAAAAATTTAAATCCTTCCTTTTATAAGATTCTACAAAAGATTAAGAGAAGAGTTAAAATCTCTTTCCTTATTTGTAGATTAAAAGGTTGATTTTAATTTTGGTAAAAACTTTCCTTTTAATTATATTCATGATTTAAAAGAAAGTTTAAAAATTAAAAATTCTCTTTTATTAGTTTCTACAAAAGATTAAGAAAAGATTTAATATATTTCCTTATTTGTAGATTGAAAGGAGATTTTAATTTTTAGAGATAACTTTCCTTTTTGGAAATTATCCACATGTTTAAAAGAAAGATTTTAATTTATAAAATTTCTTTTTATTAACCAATCATGAAGGGATTAAAATTATTGGAGAAATTTTTATAAATTTCTATAAACAAATTAGGAAGTTTTAATTTTTATTTTAATTAAAACTCTCCTTGTTTTGTGGAGAAGAGTGGCCGGCCATTATAATTTGAAAAGAGAAAATTATTTTAATTAAATAAATTTTCCTTTTCAATGGCAAAAGAATTAAGGAAGTTTTTATTAAATTTTCCTTATTTGCCAAGACCAAGGATTATAAAAGAGAGGGTAGAGGAGGCTTCAAGGCTAACGACTCTATTCTATTTTTCCTCTCTTTTCTCCTTGGGTGTGGCCGGCCCTTTCTTTCCTCTCCTCTCCTTTGTGTGGCCGAAACCTTCTCATGGTGGAGATAGCTTTGGTGGCCGGATCTAAGAAGGAGAAGAAGGAGAGAAAAGAAGCCTCTTTTCTAGCATCCCTTGGAGCATGGTGGTGGTGGCCGAACCTCTTCATCCTAGGAGAAGTTTTGATGGCCGAAACTTGTAAGGAAGAAGAAGGTGCTTGGTGGTTCTCATCTCGGAAGATCGTTGTCCACACAACGTCCGAGGTTAGAAGAGGAATACGGTAGAAGATCAAGAGGTCTTTCTAGAAGGTATAACTAGTAGTTTTTCCTTTTCCGCATCATACTAGTTATTTATGGAAATAATACCAAATACAAGAGGCTTACGATTCTAGTATTTCGAATATATTTTTCGATGTTGTGTTCTTTTGTTTTTTCTTTTCCTTGTGATTTGATTGTTCTTTTCGGTTAACCTAAAGTTATTTTAGGAAATTAAATATTATCTTTCCATAAAAGGTTTTGTCTAGTCGGTGGTGGTTACTCCCATATCCAAGAAGGCTGTGTGCCTCGCCACGTCAGTACTGGGAACCAATTATGGAAATTAATATTTAATGGAATTAATAACTTAAGGTGATTTGGGTCGAACGTGTTAAGTTCCGCAGGAGATCCAAGTCAAAACCTAAAAGAACAAATAGATTAAGTTTTGGATCAAACGTGTAAAGTTCCGCAGGCGATCCAAAATTTAATTTAAAAGAACACATGGTAGCTAGGAAAAGGTTCAGACCTTTGTACAAAATTTTTGTACAGTGGAACCTCTAGGCTTTCCGAGTAGCAACCAACAGGGTTGGCACAATTGAGTTGAGTTTCATGCATAGAAATATGAATTGGGTTCATATTGCATGAAAATTAATTTTTGATGTAGAGATGCCATATAAACTAATGCTAGTAATGTATTATGGTTTAGTATGGGCAGATACATCAAGAGGAAGCCAAAACTAGGACTTTAGGTCAAGGTTTAATTGAATCATTTAGCTAGTTTTGAATTTTGTGTTAATCTTGGGATCTGTGATAAATATATTTTTATATATATTTTTCCCAAGTAGACATGGGTACAATAGACCTCTCCACAAAATTTGGGAATTTTTGGAGGTCTGTGGAATTTCTGGTGCATTTCTGAAGTTGGCCTGAAAAGGCTGATTTTTTCAGAAATAGGGTACCAGTCGACTGGTACAGATACCAGTCGACTGGTAACAGTGTTTTTGAGCACAGAATGTTTCTCATTTTGTCGATACCAATCGACTGGTAACAGTAGATTTCGACCACAGAATGTTTCTGTGAGGTTCTGTCGAAGGGGCCAGTCGACTGGTACCTAGTTCAGTCGACTGATACCAGCCTAAAAGTGTTTTTTGACATTGTTCTTGACCGTGTCAACTCGTTTAAATGTATGAGATCAATGGGGGATAAATACATGAGTTTAGGGTCAATTTGGATGACATGTTTTCAACAATTGGGATATTGTTGGAGCTCTTTTTGATATATGGAAAAGGGGGAGAAGTTTAGGTTTAAGTGGGAAACCTATACACCTTTGCAAGAAATCCTAACTCAAGGGGGAGCTTAGGTAAAGGGGGAGCGATTGTTTAGGCAAAGGGGGAGAAGTTTACCTTTGCGAGAAATCCTAGCTCAAGGGGGAGCTTAGGTGAAGGGGGAGCCTAGGGATTTAGGTTCCATTATTTATGCATGAGTTGATTTGCATATGTATTGCATTTATGTTTCCCTAACTTAAACAGGTTGTCAAACATCAAAACGGGGGAGATTGTTGGAGCAATCTAGGTGCCATAGGTTTTGATGTTTGGGCAAAGGTTTAAGTTAGATTTATTGTTATATTTGATATGCATTGTGAGTGTGCAGGATACAAGTACAACAAGAAAAGTCCAAGTGTGATCTTGGCAAAGGAGGAAAGTCCAAGAATGAGTCTTGGCGGTGTAAGTCCAAGCATGTAGTCTTGGCAACGTAAGTCCAAGTGTGACTTGGCAATGGATGAAGCCCCGGAGGTGAGGAGCCTCTTGGCAAAGGAAGACCCGACAATATGGACAAGGCCGAAGGAAGCTCCAGAAGACAAGACGTGAAGGATGGGGAGACATCCGAGGGACGCGAGGCTGATGGAGGAGGCTAGAAGGCTAGGTCTAGGTTGGTCGGGAGAGAACGAGTGCTGAGTGAATGTACTCGAGGCAAAATCCTAAAATTAGGGGGTACTGTAGCGTCACTGTAGCAGTAATGTAGCGTTACTGTAGCAGTCGACTGATGATTGTAGGAGTCGACTGATGCACTGTAGCAGAGAGCCGTTGGCACCAGTCGACTGGTACATTGACCAGTCGACTGGTAACGGGCAAATCAGCTTTCTGATTTGCTCCAAGCTCTATAAGAAGGAGCTTGGGATGGCCGACCAAGGTGACGAAATTAGACTTGGTTAAAGTCTAATTAGTAGTCTACTTGTGCTCAAGAGATCTTTGTGTGCCAAGAGATCTTGGTTGGAGTTGTGGTGAGGTTTCTCCACCTACAAGGAGGTTGAGCTAGCCGGAGTTTGCCGGGGACTAATCCACCGACGGATTGAGGGATCATCCACCTTACGGACACGCCGTGGAGTAGGAGCAAGTTATCTCCGAACCACGTAAACACCTTGTGTTAGGGTTTGTGTTTGGTTTGTTGTCTTCTTCCTTCTTGTTTTTAAGTTAACTTTCATATTTGTTAGTTTGTTTTTGTATTCCGTTGTGCACTAACATTATAGGAAGTAAAGTTTTTGGGTGAGACGTTATTCACCCCCCCTCTAGCGGACGTCAAGATCCAACATATGCTCCCTCTTTGCTCTTTTCATTGTACTCCTTTAAAGATGAAGCTTCTTGGACTTCTTCTTCTTCAGAAGTTGAGCATCTCTCAACTTCAGAGTCCTCTTGATTTTGATCCAATGAGTCACCCTCTTTGAATTCTTCGTGAATTTGTACAGTGGAGGGGATCTCATGAATCTATGTCAATTTGCTCCATAGCTCTTTGGCATCTACAAACTCTCCAATTTGCTCCAAGACGTTGCTCGACAATAAATTGACCAAAAGCTTGGTCATTTTGTCATTGGCCTCACATCTTTGGATTTGTTCTTGGCTCCACTTGCTCCTCTTGAGAATTTTGCCATTGGAATTTGTTGGAGTTTCGAATTCTTCCATTAGAGCAAATCATTACTCTATCTCCATCATCAAGAAGTTTTCAATTCTTGATCTCCAAGAATCGAAGCTTGTCATTGTGAATGGTGGAGGCACCCTCGTATCAAATCCAAGTCCATCTTGGAATTCCATTTGAAGTTGAGATTCTTGAATGAAGTCTTCGACTTGTAGAATTGCTCCAACTTCTTCACCCTCTAGCTTTTTCCCTTTTCGGCGATGATTCCGATGAAGAGCAACCTTGCTCTGATACCACTTGTTGGGACCGATTATGTAGCTAGAGGGGGGGTGAATAGCTCGATGCGCTCGTCATGCTCTTCGTTGCTTGTTTCTTCAAAGATGTGCAGCGGAAATACAAGAAACAAACCATACAACGCTAACACAAAGGATTTACTTGGTATCCACCTCACAAGAGGTGACTAATCCAAAAATCCACACACTCACGCACCCTCCACTAATAAAACACTCATTTTTGGTAACTACCGAAGGCGGAGAAGCCCTACAATACTCTCAATACAACAAGAAAGCAAGGGAAGACAAATACAAGAAGTATCTTACAAGATATGCAATGAAAGCCCTAACCCTAGCTTCTTCTTCTTGTTGTAGACACGCCTCTTGACTTAGATGTCGCTCCAAGATCCTTCAAGAACTGGCGGTGAGAGTGGAAGATGCTGTGGAGAAGCTGCCATGAAGATCGGAGCTGAACAGTGCGAGCTATGGCGAAGGAATCGCACGCCAAAGGCTTTATCCAGCGTCAACGGTCGGATCCCGATCGATTTGATTGCTCCCAATCGATCAGGGAGGCTTTGGATCGATCGGTCGATCGATCCAGATCGCCTCTGTGCTCTCAGGAATTGCCTGGATCGATCGGCTGATCGATCCAGGGCTTATCGCGCAGAATCGCACCTCCCAATCGATCCACTGATCGATTGGGGGCTCTGGATCGATCGGTCGATCAATCCAGAGTTGTTCTGTGCGATCGCGCACTTCTCCCAATCAATCCACTGATCGATTGGGAGGAGTCTTGTCATGGGGACTCACCCAATCGATCGACCGATCGATTAGACATGAGCCAATCGATCGGCCGATCGATCCAACTCACGGTTTTGCCCCAAAACCAAGTCCAAAGTCCCCCAAACCAACATCCAGTCAACCCTGACCTGTTGGTCCATTATGCCTAGCATCCGATCACCCCTGACCTGCTAGAACTCGCTCACCAAGTGTCCGGTCAATCCCTTTGACCCACTTGGACTTTTCTCCGCGTGCCAAGTGTCCGGTCATCCTTGATCCACTTGGACTCATCTCCACCAGGTGTCTGATCAACCTTGACCCACCTGGATTTCCCGTGCCAAGTATCCGGTCAATCCCTTTAACCTACTTGGACTTCCCAACACCAGATGTATGATCAAACTTGATCCATCTGGATTTCCTGTGCCTGGTTTCACTCACCAGGACTTTCACCTAGCTTCACTCACTAGAACTTCTCATTTGCCTGGCTTCACTCAACAGGACTTTCCATACTGCCTAGCTTCACTCACTAGGTCTTTCACCTGTCTTCACTCACCAGGATTTTCATACTGCCGAGCTTCACTCACTAGGTCTTTCACCTGGCTTCACTCACCAGGATTTTCCTTCTGCCTAGCTTCACTTACTAGGACTTTCACTTCTACCAGCTTCACTCACTAGGTCTTTCCACAACTGCCTAACCTCCCAGTTAGGACTTTCACCTGGCTTCACTCACCAGGATTTTCCAGTCAAGTATCCGGTCAACCTTAACCTACTTGACTCTTCTTCACAATCTCCCCACATGAACAATTGCACCTGCAATCTCCATGTCTAGTCTCTATGCATTGTCAAACATCGAAATCCAAACATCAAGACTCGAGCTTGACTCAATTCAAGCTCAGTCAAACAGGTCAACCTTGACATGGGGAATATTGCACCAACAATATGCACAAAGACAAAGGAGACTGTATAGAGACCTGATAGATCAAAATACAAGATCAAACAACAAAAGATCAAACTCAAGAAATAACATAGAGTAGATATCAAGGTAAAAATAACTACTATATGATAAATGTAACTAACAGAATCATACACTAAGGTCAAAAATATTATAGAAATAAGTCAAGAAGTACCCGCCTTAAATGTAGATCAAGATAAACGTCCTCTGATCTAAGCTCCAATCACGAATAAGAAACTTGCAACAAATAACACAATCAAAACCTAGATGATCGGATAATGAAAACCTACATCTTAACCGATTAGAAGAACCTCACTTTAATCAACATATTAATCACCAGATAATAAATCTATTTTTAAGCCACTAATCCATTTCCTAAATAATCCATGTTTACCAATTTCTATACAGCTAGGTGATTGATTAAGAAATTAATTTACCTATAAGATTAAACATCGTTACCCTACTGTTGTTCTCTCTGACGGCTCAGCGACACACAACAGGTGGTGGAGGGTTGGTGGCAGTGGCTCAATAGAGGGGTAACAGCCGGCTAGGCAAGGAGCTGCGCCGACGATCACATGTCTAACAACGGCTGTGGCAAGATGGAGGCCGACTTCTGATGATGATGGTCTCGACTAGACACGACGCTAGGTGGAGGCAGCGCAATAATAGCGGTGATGGCTGGGTTGGGCTCGGATGAAGAGGTGACAACGGTTCTCACTTGTCCTGCGACGTCGTCATCTTGGCCTCACGCGAAGGGTGGTGTCAGCTTGGGGAGAAAGGAATCGACGATGGTGAAGAGGAGAACCCTAATTGTCTGCGATGGCCATGAGGCTACTGTACAAAAGCTACGTCGCTGCTTGGATAAGCGATCGACGACAGCCGATGGCGTCGATCGATGGCATTGGTCAGCAGCGTGAGGAGGGCAATCGGGAGTGGTAGATGTGGTGGTGAAGAGGGAGAGGTCAGGGATGAGTCGGTGAATTATATTAATTTTTTTCTTTATATATAAGTTAATCCATCAAAACCTAAGTTTATATTCCAATCAGCTCTCAACTAAAATAAGTATTCCAAACAAATTTTCTCTTAGCCTAATAAATTTACCCTTAAAATGTCTCATCCGAACTCTGATTAAATCCAAAAAATTTATAAAAATCTTTAAAAATTCCCACAAGATTATTTCTTAATTAACTGTATTATTTAATTATGAACTGATTGTCATATTTAACATCTATATCTTGTTATACAAAAATATAAAATGATTTAATTCTATATACTTTTTCAAATCTAATGACAAAAAATAAATTTAAATATACAACACTTTAGTAAGGATGAAACATTAATAATTGTTGAAGTTTGGCTGATTTTTCTCGCTGCTTTTCTTTTCCTTGAAATCTTATCTAAGTCACGTTTTAACTTCTTACCTAAAATTGTTTTCTTCTTCGTTTTAATTCCTTTGGCTCTAAGAGAGTTTTCTTCGCCAATTTCGAATTCTCTTTCATTCAAAAGCCTTGTTGTGCCATATAGATATTGAACTAACTGACCAACTTCTTGGCTCACCATTGAGTATTGGACAATTGGTTTATTAACTTATAACCTCTCATCCACCATCTTAAATATACTCAACAAACCTTCTTTAACAAACTTGTAAGTGTCTTCCCTCTTCGTTGCCTTGGTAACCAATTGAACATACAACCCACACAATTCTTTATATCGCATATTCTGAAATATTTTTGGATCCAAACTACCTTTGTTCGCAATAGAATTATTAACTCCAAAGTATCCATCTTTTGTTTTTTGTGTCCACTTTTTCAATATATACTCACTTAGGATCTTCATGATATTTTTCATTATAAATATTTTCAAAATATGAGAACACAAAATCTCAACAAATTCATATTTTTTATAGCTATAGCTACATTCAATTTTTCACATGATGAATCAAGTGTAACTATATGATGGTTACTTTTGTTGTGAAAAGTAACTTTATATTTTGTATGTGATCCAACCTCCTCACAAATTTCTGCACTAGAATAATGAGATTTGTACCACTCTTGTTCAAAACACTTTATGCCTCAAGAGTATAAATACAACTTGCATACTTTAAAATTTCAATTGGATAAAATAAACATGAAATACTTGAATTTGATCTAATATCAACTTTCAACTCCTCAGATAGACGATCATCAAGCAATCTTTTGAAGTGATTGAAAAAGTCTAAAAACTTGTATTGATAAGTGACCTATATTTTCGCAATAGTATTCATGCTCTCACTTCTTTGGTTGTAGTCATATCCGCACAAAACATTTGTTGTCTATATACTAAAGTTCATTTTTCATTTATGCGAAATAGACGTCTCAACCAATTATTATCTTCAAGTGCATACTTGGTCAACATCATGGTCTAAGTTAAAATAAAATCTTCTTTTTCATCAAAATCATATATACATGAGGTAAAATCTTTAGCAAACTCTTTGAACTGAGAAAAAACTCCGCTCAAATGTATTGTGGTATTTTGATAAATGTGTCAAATGTACAAATGATGATATGTTTCAAGTCATCTGGAAGCTAAATCCTTTGCCATTACTGCATCTAGATGTGTAAGAATAGTTAGTTTTTTTTCATACATAGCTCTGATAAATATATCAAACAACCACTCAAATATCAAAGAGGTTTCATCATATAATAAAGTTGTACAAAAAATTATGGATTGCTTATAATGATTAACACCTACAAACAACTCAATTGGATGACCTTCATTGTTCTTCTTGTAGGTTGTGTTAAAGCAAACAACATCTCCAAAATTGACATAATCAACTCTCATCTTAGCATCAGACAAGAAAATATTAGTTATTAAATCATCTTCATCAACTTGAATAGCATTAAAAAAAATTAGGTTTATTGAACTACATTTCTTACAAATATTCCAACACACCTCCTATATCCTCAACTCTCATATTTTTTGTTCTTTTGGATCACAAGTAGTTTTTGTAATCTTCAAGAATAAAACTTAAATTCTCCCTCTCACCTACTTGTCTCACCATGAGATCATGAGATGCTTTTGGGGGGATTCGTCCCACATCACTTGTCATCTCAATCCATATCGCTGCAAAAGAAGATATATTTTTATAATATATGTAGAAGTGAGTTTTATTTGGACTTAAAGATAATGATTATATTTTTTAACAAATTGCACCACACTAAATTTGTCATTTTTTTGACAACTAACCTTCATTTTTAACTTCACAATCAAACCTTGTTTCAGGATGACTTGATTTCACATCAATATCTCGTTTGTCCTTTCCCCTTTTACCTTGTACACTAAAAAAAAAAATCTGTCAACTAATTTATCCAATTTATTATTGTGACTTTTAGTCCTTATGTCAAATCTAACTTGTTTAACATATTTCAAATAAAATTTATAGGCATATCCTCTTCTGTCTAAAATTTCATACTCATTTTTGACATTAATTTTTCTATTATAGATGGGTAGAGATGTAAATGAACTAAATGATTCGTGAGCTATTCGAAGCTTAATTCGGTAAAAAATTTATTCGAATTCGTTCGTTTATCTTATCGAGCCGAGCTATATAAAGTTTAAGTTTGGCTTATTTAAATTTAAGTTCGAGTTCAAGTTCGTTCGTTTATTTTATGGAACTATTTTTTTTTTTATTGTTTGATTGATTACTTTATGCTATTTGATTATCCTACTAAATTACTATTTATAACTAACGGTATCAAAACGGATTCAGATCAAACAAATGTTTTACAAATTCTATAATTTACCTAAATAAAATAAAATAAAATATTTATGATCCAATGGGAAGAAAAGAAAGTATTCATTATAAAGCCTTGGACTGCAGCTTTATACACAACTCGATCTTTCATCACGTTCTTTTCTTTCTTTCTTTCATTCTTTCTTTCTTTTTTCATCATTTCTCTGTTTTTTTCTCTCCACTAAACCCTAAAAAGAATAAAGAATAAAGTCAACGTCAAGGCTCAGTCAACGCGCTGCAATCTAAGCTCAACCTTTTTCAGATTTTCAGAGTTGACTTTCCCTGCTTTTGTCCAAAGCAAACCATCGATTTAGCACGCGCTTTTTGGGGATCCGTTTAAGCTCCAATTAGTTTATTATGTTGCTTAAGGTTAAATTACACGATCACCATTATTTAACTAACTTGTAGATAATTAAGCTGATCTTGATATTTAATCCTCATCAGACGGCACGAGATGTGAGATTATTAAAAATTTAAGATGTTCTACGTTGACTAAGAGCGCAATTATATAGTATTATCAATTTGTCACTGGTGTGTTATTAAATTAATTAATTGAGTGCCATAGTAAGAATTTAGATATGTGATGTCATATTCAGTCATGTATGACGTAATAATTGGAACAAAAATGTGCAGTTGAGTATTGATGTTGCAAAGGATCCGCTTCAGGGATTTGGTGACTCCAATAATTAACACTTGATGCGGATTTTATTTAATTGAATAGCATTTAATACAAAGGAGAAAAAAAAAACCTGCGTCTCTAAATAGTTTGCTTTCCACCCATAAAGAAAAATTACACCTTTTATTGGCCAGCAATTCTCACTCTTCTTCCTTGGAATCGGCGGCGGCGGCAGGCTTCTCCGCTTCGGTTGGAGTCGGGAATCGCGAGGATCTCCAATCCGTGGGGAGCAATATAAGGTGCGGGATGATGATCGGCTTGTTTAATCGTTTTTTTCCTTTTCGTTTTTTGTTCGTTTTAGTTTTCCGAGTGGAGCTTGGTTCAGAGCGAGTGGTGGTTTGATCTTTGAGCGAGTGGTGGTTGTAAGCTCTTCATCTTCTGCTTTTACCGTTCGATTTGTTCTTTGGTTTGCTTTGTCAATTTATTTTTTTTGGGGGGTGGTCAATATCTTCTTGTGTGTGTGCGCGCGCGAGCTCGCGGCAGTGTTTAGATCTTGCTCATAGTGAGATCTGGTTGAAGTGGGGCTCAGGAATGCCCCTTTTGTTTTGGCAAAATTTACTTGTTTTTCTTTCTTCTTTTTTTTTTTTTGGTGAATTTGCTCTTCTGGATTCGATTTGCGAATTGAAAATTGAATATCGGGTGATTTTTTTCGAGTTCGGATTAACAAATTGTTTTCGTTTCTAAGCTCTAACTCATTCAGTTAGCCAAGCGTCCTTTTCGACAATTGAACCCTAACCCTAGCTTTAAATTCCCATCGCAAAGTAGGAGGAAATTAGATATCAATGTCCAGATCTCTCACCTTCGCTGTCTAACTGCTATATACACCATATTTGTATTTGTTTTTCTATTGTCAATTTTTTTATTTATCACCCACCTGCCTCTCCCTCTCTCTCCCTCTCTCTCTGCTGGTTGACTTTAAATGTGATGCCAGACCCCTCCACCTTTATCTCTCTTCCACCACCAGTACCATTAACAGTGCCTCATGGCTCGTCCCCAGTTGGGTTAATGTAATATAGAAAGAATCATCGGCCATAGAAGAAAATTAAACAAAAAGGACTTTTTTTTATTCCCGTCTAAGATATCAAAGGTCGCAACGATGTGGTCGGTGTAGGTGTTCATATCTTTTAGCTTAGCTGGTCTCTAGTTCAGGAGGTAAAAGAACCAGAAAATTTTGAGGTATGTAGATTCTTTTTCAAAACTCTATTGTTATACTTTCTCTTTTATGATCTGTCTGGTCTATGTTAATTTAGAACATATGAAGCTGTGCAGATCTCTGTGGATTGCTAAATCCCTGTTATTTTTTAAGCAAGTTTTAGTTCCAAGGCATGGGAGAAGATCTTGGTGAAAAGGAAGAATTTTCACACTTGTTTCTCCCATTTATTTATTTTCTCATTTTCCCTTCTTTTGGGTGAGTGGTTATGTGATGTTTAGTGTAGAAGACATCTTTACCTTCAACGTTTTCTTTGGAGTCTTGACTCTTTTGGCTTCATTAGCGGTGAATCATTTACAGAACTACTGACTTTTTGTTAACTAATTTGTATTAGTAAATAGACTTAATGCTGTTGGAAAAGAGCATGTTAGTGGTATTGCTAAAATGATCTTTGTTCAAGAAACCCACCCCTTTGGAGGAATTGATTCTTCATATTCATCTCACTTTATAATTTTCAACTCCATGCCTCTGTTTCTTCTTTTCGGGCTTATTGAACAATGATTTACAGCAAGATATCCTCATTCAAGAGGATTCTTATGTGTACATCTTAAACATTATCTTCAAATACTTCCTCTGGAAAAACAGTTCTCTATAAGTGAGATGTCTTTGCCTTTAATTTAAGTTGATAGAGCTTCTATTTTTGACAGCCTTTAGTTCGGTACTAAGAAGGTATTATATTCTTCTTGATTGTAAAGTATCTCTGAATCCAGTTTGCTTGTTCGATGTGGTAATCAACAATCTTTCTTTCTTAAATTATTCATGCAGTGCCTTTCATCTTTATTACTTTGTCCTTCTTATGGATTTTAGATTCTTCCTCACATGGCATATGGTGGATAATCGCTTTGGCATGTTTTGGCAGATCATGCGCTTATGATGGAAGTCCTGAGACAAAATGACAACCAGTTGATTGTGTTCAAGTTAGAAAATAAGGCAACATGTGAAGGGAAAGATGCTCATGCATCATCTTTTCCAGAAAAAGAGAGTGGATATGTAGATTGTTCCCCAGATATCTTCATGGATGAGGAAGCTTCTATTAGAAGAAATCAGTTTAACTCTGAAGCCTCGGATGCTATGCTTAAGAATCCTCCAGATGGGTCTGGATTGATTGAAGAAGGAACTACATTATACGTGTATAATGCATATGTTGAACAACCCGAAACAAAAGTTCATTCAAACGATGAAGTGTGCCCAGTTTTGAGAAACAGTTGCTCAGATGAAGGCTCAGCCTCTCATAGTTCTGCTTTTCTAGAGAATAATGAGGTCAAAGTTATCTTGGCAACAAATCGTAATACTGATGTAAATGGACAAATCATAGTTGGTCCTCCACACTCCGTACAAGAATTGGAGCAAACAACAACAATCAAAAAGGCTATTGAGGTTCAGAACTCCCTGAAGTCAATTGTCGATGGAGTAGAAACGAAGACAATAGGCCAAGTTAAAAATCAAAATTTTTCTCCAAACATTACTTTAGAGGAGTTGCTGTTGCAAAGAGATTCTGACAGGGATCACGGTAAAGTGGATCTGATCTATTTGGACTTCAACAGCAATCATAAACAATGCATTGATCATGAGAAAATTGAGCAGGTATGAATTCACACACTTTTATTTTTTTTTGAATTTTTTTTAACCTTACAAAGAGGAGCTCAGAACAAGCAATTTCAGTTCGATTTAGTATTATTAGTTATGCTTCTTTTTTTCATCACATATTATTTACGGCCAGAAGGGAAGCCTTGGTACAACGGTAAATTTGTTGCCATGTGACCAAAAAGTCACGGGTTCGAATCCTGAAACAACCTCTTGCAAAAAATAGGATAAGGCTGCGTACAATGGATCCTTCCCCGGGACCCCGCATGGCGGGAGCTTCGTGCACCGGGCTGCCATTTTTTTCTTTTTATTATTTACGGCCAGTGGCAGCAGCATCTCCTTGCGTGCAGGAGACTAATATGCCAGCCCTAATTCTTGGATCTGTGTTGAAACAAGTGGCAGCTAAAGCAAGCAAACGAAGCATTTCATGGTTAAAGTGAATGTAATAGAGAATAATGATATTGATTCTATCTTTTTCTATCGACAACTCCTCTTATTTCTTTTTCATATGATACACAGAAATAAAATTGTTGAGGTAGCATGACTTTGTAGAAACTAGAAAGTAACTGAAGGAATCTAACTTTTAAAGCGCTTTTACATGATAATTCATCAGCTTCCACATATGGTCGTTAACTTTCATATCAGGGAGTATCAATACCTATACTGAACATGATCAACACTCTGTACATTGGTGTGTATGACAGACAAAAATTGAAGATGCAAGTTCTATGACAATATTATCATGCATTGACCCCAAGTTCGATGATAACGCTGGAGCAAACAACTATCCTTCTGTTGATACATCTGAATTCTTGAGGGAGAGTTGTTCTATATCCCCCGAGTTGATTTCTGATTCCACAAGCTCCAACCACAGTGGAACTGAGAGCAATCCTCATACTGTGGTGGAGCTTGTTGTGTCTGAAGTAGAAGCAACAGCTGTCATGGAGAAAGGAGAAATCACAGTTGGTCAGGAGCCCTCCCAGCTTCAAAACCTTATTTTTAGTACCAATCACAGCAAAACCGAGGGAAATCTTCCTGAGGTTGGAGTGGAGCTTATTGTATCTAAAGCTGAAGCAACAGCTGCCATGGAGGAGCGAAGAGACAATACAGATTCCCAAGAATCCCTGAATGTTCAAACTCTTATTTCTGATTCCACACTCACCAACAGCAGTGAAACTGAGGGTAGTTTTCCTACCAACGAGGTGGAGCTTATTGTGCAGGCAGCAGAAGCAACAGATGCCGCTGAGGAGATAAAAGACACTGCAGATGCTCAAAAAACCTTACAAGTCCAAAACCTTTCTGTCTCTCAATCGTCAGTTCCTGATGCTACGACCGATCCACCCCGAAGTTCCTTCTCTCACAGTTATCATGCAGACTTGATTGTTTCCGGACCAAGAACATCTTCAGGGCGTATTCCATACTCTGGTAGCATTTCTATGCGATCAGATAGCAGCACGACAAGTACTCATTCCTTCGCCTTCCCAATGTAAGAACCACTCAAATCTATACCTGTATTTCTAACTTTTATCTGACAATATTGAGTAACTATAGATCAAAGGATTAATGAATTACATCTTGGAGCCTGAAATTAGAGTTCACCAGCTCGGTGCCATGTTGATCAATGTCAATTTCTGTGAACTAATACTATAGAATAGAGACCTAACCATCTGAAATACTTGAGTTAAAGTGCAAGGACTTTTGCTATATGTGGTGATATGATCCGAGTGTTGATACTCGACATCAGTGAAAGACCCAAGTATCAACTGTGAACAGCACACTATACGACCATTCTTTCTTATTGGTATCTATGTTTACTAATGCAGACTGCAAAGGGAGTGGAACACCAGCCCAGTGAAAATGGCTAAAGCAAGGAAGCAACGGTGGAGATTCGGACTCAACTGCTGTAAATTCTAAACATATATTTGTCATCAATTTTTTTTTCTTTTTTGATTTTGTTTATTAGTGATCACCTTATGTCTTATACCTCAATGTTAAATCTATCAGTCTTTTTTTTTTGGGGGGTTGTTTGTGTTTGTGTATTGATTCAGGATGATATTAAAAAAAAATAGTGGGATTGGAGTTTGGATTTCATCTAATAAGAGAAGTTTTGGTTTACTTGAACTGAGTAAAGCAGCATAGCGTTTATTCTTCTTTGTTTACACAGAGAAGACTGAAATGATAGACAAATTTACTCTCATTGATGTCTAATAACATTGCCTCGCCTAATTAAACACTCGCTTGTTTGATTGTTTACCTTGATGTTTGATTGATAATCGTGTCTACTCGATGCTCTCATGGCATCTCCTTTCCACTGCATGACTGAATATCGTTTGCATTGAATGTGGCATTAGTTTGGTGTTAGATATCAGCATTGCATTGTATATCGGGTAAACCATTGCGGGGAGCATTAGGCATTTGTCTACAAGGGTGTTAGGCGAGGCAATATTAAAGAGAACATCGTATCTGATGCGGTGATTAGGCGGGGCCCAATCTTGCTACCGCGTGGAGGTTAAAGTTAAGATGATCAACGGATGAATGTTGTTGGACGATCGGATGAGTTATACGTCGATCGGGGGTTGATCATCGATCCATCGTCTTGGGCACAATCAAACTGACGCTCAAGGGACGCGTAGAAGCCGAGTCAAGCGGTTCTCCCGCTCAGCCTAACAACAGACTTGACATCAGCTGGGCATGCAGACAGTGAGATACTCGCCGAGCATGTGGAAGGGGGGCTCCATGCCGAGCGGCTATCCCGCTCGGCCCAATGGCAAACGACATGGACAAAGGACTTTCAGCCGAGCGACTATCTCGCTCAGCGTGAAAGTAGACTTTCAGTCGAGCGGTTATCTCGCTCGGCGTGGCAGCAGATAACGCAGGGATATCAGAATTCTGGCCGAGCGGTCATTCCGCTCGGCCAAACAATAGACACAGTGGGATATTCTTCGACATTCTTTTGGGAGATAGTGCCGCTGACAGGCGACATGATTAGACAGAGGATTGTATGGCGGAAGCTTTCATTGTCACTTCAGAGATATGCTTGGCTCGTTAAGGTACTGTGTCAGGGACACTTTACTGACATGTATTTTCATGAAAAGTTTGGGAAAACGTGTCCTCTTTAAGAAACGTGCACACATGCTATAGGAGCCTTATATAAAGAGGGGTCCAGGCATCGACGGAGGTATGCTTCTCACGATTTTTACTGTTACACTACAGTTCTCGCTTCTTGTTTCTTCTTGATTCGTCGGAAACTGACTTGAGTTTCGGAGGACCATCGTCGGGACCCCTTCCTTAGGTCGGCACTGACGTTGCTTATGTTGCAGGCGGGAGCGAAGTCCACCGGAGGTCAGCAATAGCGCTAGGCCCCCAGTATCCATCTCCTTGACTTTCAAATAGAATCAGTATCTTTCTTGGCTCCTTCACTCTTCGCTCTTCGTGCAAACAAAGATAAAATAAGTTTTCTTTCTCTTCTTTCTTTTTATTTTTACTCTTGTTGTTTTACCTAGGGGTGAGAAAAAATATCGAAATTTCGGTATACCGCACATATCGTACCGAAATTTATCGAACTATACCGATTTTACAGTATATCGAAAATTTCGGTACGGTAAAATACC
Organism: Zingiber officinale; assembly: GCF_018446385.1. Lineage (NCBI taxonomy): Eukaryota > Viridiplantae > Streptophyta > Magnoliopsida > Zingiberales > Zingiberaceae > Zingiber > Zingiber officinale. The sequence goes on from NC_056001.1 coordinate 36,371,386, forward strand.
GTATCGAAATTTTCGGTATCGATATCGGTATATGATTTTTAGTGAAATTTTCGGTATACCGTACCGATATCGAAAATTTACTCTTTCATACTAGAAATTCGGTATACCGAGATTTTGGTACGGTATCGGTATAAAAAAATTTTATACCGTACTTTTTTGTACGGTAACGCTATGAGAGTTGGTGGTTCGGTATACCGTACCGAACCATCCCTGGTTTTGCCAGATTCATCAAACTCTAAAAGTAAGTATTACTTTGAAAATATGCGGGTCACATTTTGAAAAATAGTAAAGTCTGATGACAAACTGAAAATTATATCTTACACTATTTGTGATCGTGTCTGGGCAGATGGTGATGTGGTTGATTAGTGGAAGACTTCACAAAAGAGAATAAGATGATGAATTGGAAAAGGAAAAGAGCTCAGAGTTTCTTTTTCTTCTCTGCGCACACTCAAGAGAACATACAAAATGTTAGTGTTGAAAAATCAGAAAAGAGGTCCCTGGTAAAAACATACAACCTGGTGATGTACATTAACTGTCCAAGGAATCTTCCGTTACTCATATATGCATCTCTTTTATATTTTGTAACTTACGCTATTAATGAAACGATTGAAGGAATATGCTGTCATAATTTGTTGGTTGATTGGAAGTGTGATTCCTTTAAAGAAGGTTTTAATGAATGTTTATATCATAATAGAAGAATATTATCTGACAAACGATTGTTATTCTGACAGGTTGTTGTGATTATGACTATATTGTCTGTTGAATATATTTCGACCGGTTCTAAATCGACCGACTGTATATCCGTCCTTCCCTTAAGCTGCTCAAATATGCACTGGGTGGTGTTGGAGATCTCTTTTGAAAGTAGTATGAAGCTAAGTCCCCTCGATCCTGTTAATTATTTAGTCGACCGACCATGTATTAAGATACTTGCCTATGAGAAATGACGGACTGATTCCCGGGAGATTTGATCGGTACTTTAAGTCGATCATCCATATGAGAGATGACATGTCTTTCAAGCGAGAGTATGAGATCTGGAAATCCAGCGGAGTTTATAAAGAGAGTGACTTTACATTTAAATCCAGCGGAGTTTATAAAGAAAGTGACTTTACATTTAAATTCAGCGGAGTTTATAAAGAGAGTGACTTTACATTTATTTCCGTATGTATGAGAGACGAACATGCTAAACAGTGTAGATTTGATCGGAGTTATTATTGCCCGACTATATGAAAGAGAACGTGAGAAAACCTATATGGTCAATCGTTAGTGGGGTCGACCGATCATATGCTGAAAGACTTATACTAAGTGGGAAACTAGGTCCCTTTATTCTGGCCAGACTTATGACCAACTGAATTTTTGATAGGTCAGACTTCTCTTAAACTCAGTCGCCTATCGACTATTCAAATATATGATAGATGTCTAAATACAAGAATAGGACACTAGGTCTCTTAGGTCTGAACAGTTTTATTATGAAGGCCTTAGCGCTGAATGAAAAGTTGACACGTAGGTACCATCTCCTCGTAATTTTAACTGTCATGTCATATCCAGATCCACCCGTAACATCATGTATCAATCTGCAAATGCGGACTTGCGCCCGTTATCTATCCAAACGACCAAACCTGATTTTGGATCGGGTCTGCCTGCCTCGACAAGAAGTGGGTCGGGTTGTGCAAACGTGGACGCTTGACGGGTTTATCTTTTCTCATACCACTTCTGGTACCGGCCGCCACCATCAAACAAAACGGCACGGCGTCATCTTATTTTCTCCTGTCTCTTTTTCTTTCCGCTCCTCCCGTTGCCCAAAGTACTCACATCTCGTCACTCTCATCAGATCGCGAAACCCTCGACGCAATTGCTGTTCCCGATCCTTTCCGTCTCGCAATCCGCAAAATTCCCTCCTGTTCTTTCCCTCCGATCCTTTTTTTTTTAATCTCTCCTTCAGCTTCTGAGCTCGAATTTCCGACGAGCCGAATTAGGGTTTCTTATATCGGGGGGATCCGGCCGGCGGAGGGACGCGAGGAGGCTGGATCTGAATATCGTCCGGTTTCCAGAGGTTGGTTGTTGCGTTTGACTCGGTGGGCATCTCCTTGTCTCATTCCCGACGGTGGCGGGTACTGGAGATGAAATATTTTGTCTCTCTCTTTTTCGGGTTTTCCTTGATCCGTGCCGTTTTTTGTTTGAGAGGTTTTCCGGAAATTTTCGTCTTTGACGGAAAATTTTTAACTTTCGATTTGATTGTTGCCATATTGTTCTGTTATTGTTAACTTTGCCATATTTTTGCCTTCTTCGGTTATTTTTTATAGCCTTGTGTTTACCATGGGATTTTGAGAGCTTTGTCATGTTTTGTCTTGAGAACGCTTGTTCGATTTCCGTTCCTGAGATCAAGCTTGATTTTAGTCTACTATGAACAGTCAAACATAAATAATGGAGTCTGTTAATCATGTTGCCTCAAGCATGAACTGTTATGTGAGAGTAAATTTGTAGAGATTTTTATGGTTAGTATAAAATTTTTTGGACTTTAGGTAGAATTCCATATAGGTAGGATACTAGACGGATAAAACTTATCATGATGGTTGCTAAGAAATTTGTATATCAGTGTTGTTTCTTGTAGTACTGTATTATTTCCATCCTTTTTCTTCAGCGATTTTTGAGGAAAACTAGAAAATTAAGTTTGTGAATGGAAATACATAACTATTTATTAGAGTTTATATGTTCGGAATAAGGGGAAGAGATATTGTCTTGATTGACCTATGGTATTAGACAAACTTTGTGCTACTTAAGTAGCGAAATTTTTTGTCTATAATCGTTGTTGAGCTTGTTTCATTATTGTTTAGATTATTTGCGTCTAATAATGAATGATGATTTACAGTTTTAATTAATTCTTTTCATAATCTTTAGATGGAGCTGTATTAGGTAGTTGTTTTTTTTTAATTTGGATACGTATTTTAGGTGTAGTTGCCTCTGCTCTGTAATACAGAACTTGAACTGTGAATTTGGAAGTAATTTATCCACTTTAATTAGTGATGTTACATGTTAGTAAATTAATATCCGTCTATTATTTTGTGCCATTAAACTCATCTGATTTTTTAAAAATTCTTTCCTTGCAGAATAGGCGGAAATCTGAATAGGTGATTGTGATCTTCTTCGAGGAAGAAGTGTACCACCTATTGTTTGAATAATCCCTTGGTTTGTGGCAAGAGGTGAAGATTACCTAAAGATATATGTTAATTTGCCATACTGTTCTGCTGAGACAAAGCTTGCATAAGTTTATTTGATTGAAGCTGCTTCAAATGAGAGTTTTTATGCATTCAACAAGAACATGATTCCTATGTCTTCAAAAAAAAAATCAGAAGAGTAGGAATCCTCATTACAATAGACATTGAGCTGACATAGGGATATCTTCAATTGCATATCGACGAGTATATGACATTACTAACATGTGTTTGTGGTGGTTAACTGATCCAGAGCATACCAATGTCAATGTGAGTATTGCACCATTCTGATATTTCATCTGTTTGTGTCATTAGTTGGGTTTTCCCCTCTTTTCGCTTTATCTATTCTGAATGGTAATTGATGCCTTCTCATTTTAGGAATCTCAGAGAGGAAGTAGATCAGGTTTTGGGCAAAACACGGCTAGAAATGCATGCAGGAATACAGTCTGGTGGACGCTCACCAAAACAAATTGATGGTCTGGCAAGCAATCAGCTGAGAACTGGCTCTGATGGTGTACGAACTACTGGATCCTCTCTCCATTCTCACTCTAAGGGGAAGAGGAAGGATAGGATTGATCATGGGTTAGAGCCTATCAAGAGCGAGTGCCCATCCAAACCAGATGGTGATTCTTTTAGTTTTAAAACCGAGAGTATGGTAAAGTTAGAAATAGTCAAAATTACAGATAAAGGTGGGCTTGTAAGCTCTGAAGGGGTGGAGAAGTTAGTGAATCTGATGCAGCTTGATAAAATTGAGAAGACAATGGATGTATCTGTACGGACACTAGTTGCTGATGTCATCACAGCTACTGATCGATATGATTGCCTTATTAGGTTTGTTCAGCTTCGAGGCCTACTGATTTTGGATGAATGGCTTCAGGAGGTTCACAAATCTAAGACCAGTGATGGTGTTAGTCCCAAAGAAAGTGATAAAACAATTGAAGAACTTCTCTTGTCTCTTCTTCGTGCGCTTGCAAAATTGCCTGTGAACCTTAATGCTCTACAGACTTGCAATATTGGTAAATCCGTAAACAATCTGAGGAGCCATAAGAACCTTGAGATACAGAAGAAAGCTAGGGGTCTCATTGATACGTGGAAGAAACGGGTTGATGCAGAAATGACCAAGATCAATGATACAAAATTCGTTACATCAAACCAACCCGTTTGGCAAGTTAAACCAGGTTCTTCAGATGCTTCTCTTGCAGGGAATAGGCGCAGTGTTGGAACTGAAGTGGCTACAAAGAATCATGTTAGCCAGTTTCCATCATCTAAAACACAATCTTGCAAGCCTGGTCATTCAGATGCTACTGTGAAGTCACCTTTATTGTCACAAGGGTCCTTGAAAGTTGGATCAGCTTTAGCAATATCTTCTGGAGTTGGTTTGAAGGACCCATCTTGCAAAGCTGCTGCTAACACTGGGAGTACAGACGTACCATCTGCTTCTGCAAAGGAGGAGAAGAGTAGTAGTTCTAGTCAATCGCAAAACAATAGCCAGACTTATTCAAGTGATCATACTAAAACAGCAGGGACGTCACGGAAGGAACATGCAGGAAGTTCAAGTCCTGGGACTATAAATGTTGCTAAGGTTGCTGGTAGTTCTTCACGTCATCGAAGATCTGGCAATGGGATTTCTGGAACAACTGCTGCTGGGGTGCAGAAGGAAATTCATCTAAGTAAATCTGGTTCTCTCAATAAGGCTAAAACACTGGAAAAATCATCACAATCAGGTCTATTGAATGAAAAGTCATCTGATGTGCCTGTTGCAGAGCATGGAAATAAGCACAGGCTCATCGTCAAGCTGCCTAACCCTGTTCGAAGCCCTGAAAGAAGTGCCACTGGGGGTTCAATTGAGGATTCCACAGTTGGCAGTGGAGCATCGTCTCCTGGTGTCTCAGATAAACATGAGCAAGGCCATCGTAAAGTGAAACTAAGGAGTGAGGCTCATTGGTCTCATATTTCCAGAGATTCCAATAAAGAGTCACGTCAGAGCAATGACGTCAATGAACAGTCAGTCGGAGCAGGAGGTCTCAGATCACCTGGTGCTGATGAACCACACCTCAGGAGTGCCAAGGAAATTGGGAAGGATTTAGAGTCTGCCAGAGCTACCTGTTCATCACCTGGTAATGAAAAGGGAATATCCTCTATTGAACCTAGGACGAGAAGTTCTTTCCGCTCTATTAATGCCTTGATTGAAAGTTGCATCAGATATTCTGAAACTAGTACACCTCTTGCCACTGAAGATGATAATGGAATGAATCTTCTTGCTAGTGTGGCAGCTGGAGAAATCTCCAAATCTGACTTGAGTTCCCCTAATATCTCGCATGGAACTTCCCCTGCTTTGGAGGATGTATCAACAGAGGCCAAACTGAGATTGCCAAGTGAAGGGGATGCTATCCATAGTCCAAAATCAATGCTAACTGATGGTGATGTGGCACAGAGGCATGTTCACTCTAATGAAGCTGTCGAAACTGATATCAACATGCAAGACAAGAATGTTTGCTCCATGTTAAATAAGGATGCCCCATACCCCAATGAGATCATTCTCCCTGGAAATAGTGAAACTGCTATCGCCTTACAGGACAATAACTTGCCAGGCCGTCAAGGTGAACAATCTCATACTGCTGTAAGCTCCTATAAATCTGAAGACTCTTGCATTAATTCAGAGAAACTAATAGAGGAAGAAAGAGGTGGAACTCTATCTGAGTCTGAGCCTGCTGATGTGATGAAACACAACAACGAAGGAACTTCTCAGTTGGAAAAAAAACCAGTGACAGATGAAAAGGTCATGGATCAGTACACAGATTGCAAACTTGAAGAAAGAAGCACATCAGCAGATAAAAGCAAGCCTGTTGATTGCACTCATCCAAACATAGATAATAATACATGTCCCTCAGAAGTTGTTACTAGAGATGAATGCCAACTTGCAATTGCTACTTCAGGCAGCGAAGAATCAGAAAAGTTGGTCGTTGAGGAAACTCAATCATGTACTGCACCTAAAGAGGTGGCTGAGGTTGCTACCTCATATGACCTGAAGCAACCAACGCGACAAAGTAAAATAATTATTTCATCTGATAAGTCGAGGACTAGTGAATCTGATAAAATGGAGAGCAGCGACCCAGAATTGAATGGTAATCATGAGAACAATAGTTCAATTCTACCTGATGAATCAGTAAGACAATCAATCAGCTCTACTGGCATTGCTGGAGCTGTTGGGGATTTGAAGATGGAGGAGGCTCAAGAATGTGCTTCTGTTGGATTAGCCAATCAGGTAGATCCAACAAGTTGCATTCCCCAAGAAATCGAGCATAGATTAAAACTTGAAGGCTCTGTGTTATCTGCGGCTATAGAAGGTGTTGATGAGGATATTTCATCACCTACAGAGACCTCATTTTCCGTCTTACCTACAGCAGATTCAGCTAAGCTTGACTTTGATCTGAATGAAGGCATCATTGGAGATGATGGACACCAAGATGAGGCTTCTCTTTCAGCTGCAACAGTTAATCCCTCAACAATTCATTTGCCAATTCCATCGCCTTTTGCAATTCCCATATCAAATGGTTTACCTGCTCAAATAACAGTTGCAGCAGCTGCCAAAGGGCCTTTTGTGCCACCTGAAAACTTATTGAAGAATAAGGGTGAGGCTGGATGGAAAGGCTCAGCTGCTACTAGTGCCTTTCGACCAGCAGAACCACGAAAAGTTATGAAATTGACCCACAGTATTTCTGAGACACCATCAACTAATTCTGGTGGGAAGCAGTGCCATACACTACTTGATTTTGATCTGAATGAACCTGATGAAAGAGTTCTTGAAGACATGGCTACTACTTGCAGCTCTTCCAAGGCAAGAGGTGCTGAACTGGGGACAGAAAGCAGTCTAGATGTGCCCATGCGGGGTTTTGGAGGACTTAATCTTGATTTAAATAGAGTTGATGAAACAGACGATGGGCAGTCCTTTGCAAGCACCTCCAGTGGACAGGATATTTCACTTTTAGCTGCAGGACCTGCGTTGGCAGAATTCCCTACTAGGGAAGCAAATATGTTGAGGAATTTTGATTTGAATAATGGACCAGGATTAGACGAAGTCTCTGCTGAATCTCTGACCAGGAACCAAAATATGAAAACTGCTAGTAGCGTGCCGTTTCTTTTTCCAGTTAGTAGCATCAGAATGAACACTAATGAATTAGGCAGCGTATCATCATGGTTTCCTCCTGGTAGTTCTTATCCCGCTGTAGCTATGCCATCTTTCTTGTCCAACAGAGAGCAGCTTTACCCAATTGTTGCAGCTTCAGGAGCTCAGAGAACTATGGGGCCAGTGACTCCTAGCGGCCCTTTTGGGAGTGATGTTTTCAGGGGTCCTGTCATTTCGTCGTCTCTGCCGATGGGATTCAATCCTGCAGCATTTCCGTATGGCTTCACCTATGGTTCTAATTTTCCGCTTCCGGCAACTTCTTTTTCAGGTGGGCCAACAGCCTTTGCTGATTCTTCGTCTAGTGTTGCTTCGGGCTTCCCTGCCATGCCTTCACAACTTGTTGGACCTGCTGGCACTATTTTATCCAATTACCGGAAGCCTCACTTGGCAAGTCTTCCTGAGGGCAGCAACGGTAGTGGATCTGACAATTCTCGGAGATGGATCACATCAAGCCTCGACTTAAATTCAGGCCCAGGGAATGTAGATGCAGAAGGCAAAGTCGAGAGATTCACCTTAGCACCAAGACAACTCTTAAATGCAACATCCCAGGGTTTTGCAGAAGAGCAGGTAAGTATGTATACATATCCTGGTGGGGGTTTGAAGAGGAAGGAACCTGAAGGAAGCCGGGATACCGATCGATCTTCCTACAAGCAACATTCCTGGCAGTAACCAGAGATCAAAAAGCAAACCATCTGTAGCAATCCGATGCGTTAGTCACCATCATTCCTCTCTCTTTTACTATGTGATGCAGGACATTCCCACATATCTGAAACTGATTTTTAGCTTACACTCTCGCTGGCGCAGGTCTATTGGAATACACAGAAGCCGAAAGACGCAGACTCTTCTCAGGGATAATACGGAAATCATGCAGGCTACACCGGCTCGACATTGGATAGCCACGGAGGACGGCGACAATTCCTCGTATGTGCTTTTTTGTTCTGCAAATCCTCTGCTGGAGTCACCGCATCTCAGATTCCTGCCACATTAGGATGTGTTCTAAATCTAACCAGGTGTGTGCGACCCCTGCCATAACATCTTCTGTATGTGCAATTTCCGACTGCACCCCAACCTCCGTTGTTACCGCCGTGCTGTATGTATTTTCAATGTTCCATGAAATTATATTCCATGTTAACTTAGTTTATGATCAGTTTGCAACAGTGATGAATGCCCTCTTCAAGCTTTGTCGCAATGTGATCGATCAGTTGCAAAGCTACTTAGTGTCCATATCTTCCACTCTCGTGCAGTTTCTTATCTGTGTCTCAAGAGGTGCGTGTATGTGAATGATTTTAATATGTGATTTTATTTTTAATTAATATAGAGAGATAGAAGAAGAAGAATGAAAAGGAAAGGACACGGTGCTCGTGCTCGTGTTTCCTTGAGATTTGTTAATAATAATAAGGAAGACAAGGACATCACTTTAATAAGTTTGGGTCCGACCACCACTTTGGTAGTTTACATTGCTTGCTGCCTTGGGACCGCGATGGGTACCGTCGTCGTCGCATTAGGAATCCGCGTCCTGTTTACTGTCAGGGCAGGAGCTCGCTCGCGTTTACTCTGCCGTGCTTTGTATAAAAATACATATCATAATTTCTACAATTTAATTTAAATTATTTTAACATGTCAAAAATTCATTGTGCTTCATTCACGTTATTTATACTGTCGAATTATAGGAGTATATTGATTTTTATTTAAAATGATTCAAAGTTTTGTAAGTCTATTAGTCGATTTTAAATCTTAAATTTTGAATATTTTTTTTGAATTAGAGTTCTAAAAATTCATATGTGGTATTTGCTAGTGAATATCATTATTATTAAGTCTTCTAATGAACTTGTGATAAATTTTATTAAACTTTTATAAGTTTAAAAATTTATTGTTGTTCTAAGTTTATGCTATCAAATTCAGGCCGGCTTAGCAATTTTGATGTGAAGTGTTTTAAATTTTTTTAGGTTCAGCAGTTAGTTTTGAATGAAATTGATATTTTTTTTTAACTAAAGGAGTTTTAGAAATCTATTGATTGTGTTAGTTAGTGAGGTGTCCTAGGCTTTACAATAAATTTATGAAGTTTTTACGAATTTAAAAATATACTTCTCTCAATTTATAAATGTTTTTGAAATTATAAAAGTTGTGGGTGAACTGGATGATATGCCCAGGCTGTACAATAAAATGCCGTATTAAAAATATATAATTTTGCTTAATCAGCTCACGTAGAGCAACCTTGTGAACTTGTTGCTCGGGCGTTGATTAAAAAGGTAAATAAATGTGATTTTTTGGCTTATGAATGAATCGAGGAAAAGGGCTGGAAGGACGGCGATGACGACTAGGCCGACGTTGGGGCGGCGAAGCGGGCGGAGAAGTCCCGGTGGCCGAACTGTGCGTCCTCGTCCTCCGGCCCCTCGTCGAAGTTGAGGGCGTAGCTCATGGGGTCGTATTGGAATCGCGCCATCGATCTCGTCTTCCACCCGTCGTCGCCACCGCTGTGGTGCTCGTTGTTGTCGTTCTTCCGGCTGAAGCTTCGAACCAACGTCTTCCACCGCGGCGCTACCACCTTGTCGGAGAAGTCCCGTATCTTCGAAATGACTCTGTTCCACCAGCTGCCGTGCCAGGGCTCGGAGGCCGAGTGCGAGGAGGAGGAGGAGGAGCAGGGGCTGCAGAAGTTGAAGGAGAAGCAGCCGGTGGTGCGGTGGCGGGGGGTGTTGTCGCTGGCTTCCCTGAGGATCGTCGCCGGTGCCATGACAGAGAAAGGAAGGCGTTCGATTGGATTGGAGCGGTCGTCGTTGGTCATCGTCCACCTCGTTGCAGGGGAAGGAGACAAAAAGGAGCGGCGGAGCTTCGCCGGTTTAATTTAAAACATTGAGAAACCAAATTACTAAAAATAATTTAAAATTATTTTTTTAAAATAAAAAGAAAATTAATTTTGCACTTATATATATATATATATATATATATACACACACACACACACAAATATTTATCATCTAAATTAAAAAATATTCTCGATTAAAAAAACGAGAAATGTGTATTTTATTAAACACTTTAATTTTCTTGAAAATTGTTTTCCCAATATTAATATTTTGACTATTTTAACTATGGATCAAATGCTATCGACGACCCGACCCGACCCGTTTACTGGCGCCAAGGTTCAACTATATCTGGCGCACGATAGCTCCGAGATATACTCTTCAACTAAACGGCACCTATCTCCCCCCTTCCCTCGTGCCCTTCCTTCTCGTTGTCCAACGCCACGTCATTTCTTCGTCGCCCTCGTCAGATCGCGGAAACCCTCGGCGCAAATAGTTGCCGTGATCCTTTCGACGTCCGATTACTTCAGATTCCTTTGTTTCCTTTTCTTCCAGATCTTTGTGCTGGTCGCTCCTTCGTCGTGGATTTCGGTTGCTGTCCTGCGGAGTTAGGGTTGCTTTTCGTGGATTCCACTGGCGTGTGTGCGGCGCAGATGCAGGATGTGATCGCATGTCAACGTACAGATCGATCAATGGTGATGCTAGCGCCGTGTAATCCATCTTAATTTCTGCAATTTCTTTCGCAAGTCTGTTCATTTTCTGAATATTTGCAGGATATGCGCGAGTTCGAGTTCACAGAAGGCAAGGAGGATTAGTTTAAGCTGTGTGTTAGTTGGCTTTACCTTCCTGCTGAGACACAAGCTTGCAAAAGGTGTTGCCTGACAGTCTTCCGGTTCATGAGAAATGGACAGTTCTGGATTTACAAAGGCAGAGCAGAGCAATTCTGTGGAGGCGTTTGCTAAAAATGGACCAGTGGAAGACCATCACGATGACAGGCATGGTTGACATTATCGGATTTTTCTTTTTTCTGTAATCATAAGTCTTCTTGCAACCATTGCTGTAGTGCGAGCAAAGACACTATTGAATAAAAAAGAAGAAGCATAATCAGTAATTTCTATAATTTTCATCTGTTGATAAGTTGAACTATTGCGGGCACACACATGGCTTGAATTGCTACTGAAATTAGGATTTTTTTCATTTCACATTTCATCATATATTGCTACAAAAGTTCCATTTTTCTTATATTCACCTCTCCAGCTTTCCATCTTTCAAGATACAGATTTTGCATGTTCGTTTCAAAAAATAAATTCTGCAGATGCGAAATGATCGTCCTTGCACAGCAATGTATATGATTGGTGTCAGTCTCATTGATATGGTTATCTTTTGAGGAAACCAATCACTTTAGATGTGTTGGGAACAGTGCAATAAAACATTTTATTTGTGGTCTTGATTTTGTACCTTTTCTTTCTTTCCAGTTATGTAACTCGAGAAAGATCAGATCCAACAGTATTTCTTGGAAAAGCAATGGCTATTGTATATTAACTTCTAAACCATGATTATCAATTTATTTTCAGAGAACAGAGGAGGATACGAAAGTGGAGGAAAATGATTGGTGTCGGTGGTAGTGACTGGAAACATTATGTTAGAAAAAAATCTCATGTAGTTAGAAGGCGTATCAGAAAAGGAATCCCTGACTGTCTGAGAGGACTTGTATGGCAGTTGATATCTGGAAGTAGAGACCTCCTCCTCATGAATCCAGGAGTTTATGAGGTAATTTCCATCTTCTTTGCTTATGTTGATGATTGAAAAACACCATGTATTTGGGCACCCATATAGATATATGTTAACCCACTCATTCTCTGCCATACTTAGGATATGTGAAACAGGAACTAAGCCGCCAAATGAAAGAAAAAGGTAAAATATAACATTATCCATGAAAACAATTAGTACCCCTTTATGATATACTCGTTGCCCCTGATAGCATTGGTGAAATACCCAGAAAGATGAATTTATTAATATATTTATGATAGTAGTTCAATTGTAACAACTATCAGTACAATGTTCTAACTATTTGGTTGTACTAGGTGGACCACATCTCCTATTGAGCTCTATCATTGTCACTTGCCAGACCATGAGTAAATATCTAGATCAGTTTTTATGTATGCTGATTTTCTTTGATCACATCTGTAACTTCAATTGATTTTTGTCCAAATATGACATATGTTGCCACTTTTAGTACATTTCTATTATTCAATTTATTTTCCTTCAAGTGGTTAATTCTTAATAGTTTCTATTTAATTTAAAACTTGTAGTCTCTAAAACATGATTCCACATTCAGTTTTTCTAACTCAAACTTTCATGAATCAAAGTAAGTTCTTTTGTGCTAGTTAAAGAAAGAACTTAGAATTGATCTTTATTGTAAATCACAGATAATAAATTTTCTAATTATGTCTCTTCTATTTCTAAACTAATCATGTCAAAATCATGCTAAACATCTCTATTCTGATTCTGAGAAATTATTCATTTATTATTCTTAAACTTCCACCATTGAGTTCTATAGTAAAACTAATGACATAATGTTTCTTAAGTTAATTCAGAAAACCATATATAGCATCATTGGATGATGTTTGATTAGTTGAACTTTCTTCTTAGTTTCTATACATCTTTTTTCTTTTCTTTTCTTATTATGTTTGTCTGTAGATGAGAATCGGTAGATGTGGCTGTATCTATTTTTTGTTGTTTGTATGTATATTTTGAAATAAACTGGTATATATTTTTTGCTGCAGCAACTAGTAATATATGAGACATCAGCATCAGAATTGGACATTATTCGTGACATATCTCGTACATTTCCTTCACATGTTTTCTACCAACAGAGACATGGGCCAGGCCAAAGATCACTGTACAATGTTCTGAAGGCTTACTCTGTATATGACAGGGATGTTGGATATGTTCAGGTATGGTTCTGAATTCTTGTGCACTTTGTTGGTAATGATTGAAAGATCAATGAGTCAAATTTTTTGTGTCCTTATGTCTTATCATTTGTGGCTTTTATATAAATTGCAGGGTATGGGCTTCTTAGCGGGTCTGTTGCTTCTGTACATGAGTGAAGAGGATGCATTTTGGCTATTAGTTGCCTTGTTAAAAGGAGCAATTCATGCTCCGATGGAAGGTTTGTACCAGGTAACTGCATAGAGTTTTATATGCTTATTTTTGTATTTAAATTTCTATTTGAAATTGTCCTATATTTATGTTAATGATCTATATGCAAATTGTATTAGTAGTAAAATGCTTGATAAATACTTTTGATAACAGTAACTTCCCTTCGTGTATGAATTGTAGAGCATATTAAACTTCTGTAGAATTTGTTCCGCGTATATTGAGATGGTTAATTTAATTTATGGCATTCTTTACTGCACTTCTAGTTTCCTATTTTACTCTTGAACTTTTCTGGATATTTGCCTGAAATCAAGGTTGGAAGGGGATACAAGATATTACCTTTCCATTAAAAATTTGGGGTCAAATCTTATCATGTGAAGTTGCTTTATCTAGTTATCTTTTAGAGTTGCTAATTTTAATTATGTGAACATAAAATACATGGTTTTGCAAAATTAGTGAGTTGAGCATAATTAGTCTGCTCTGCAGCATAATTCAAATGGCTATAAATTATATATTGATTAAGTTTTGGTTGAATATTTATCTAATTTTCTTTTGAGGCCTCATTTCATATTCAGCTTCAAAATATAAAAAAAAAAAAATCTTGAAATGTAAAATATACTGACAAAAAACATTACTAGGAAAGATAAACACAAGACATTTCAAAAACCAAGTTTGGAAGGTAAATAATTTAGAGGGGTCGTGGGAACCATAACAATCCCATCTCCTACATGAGATTTGTAATCCTCCTCTATATGGAGTTAAATTATTTCTATTCCCTTAAATCCCAAGAAGCATGACAACAAACATGGATTTGTCTCATTCCCAATCAAATTCTATGGCAGAGGGAAAGCACCCAAAACAAACGAAGCCTGAGAGTTTCTTCACTTATAAGAAGTGTTTCTGTAATCCCTTTATGATATTATATTAGGTGCATCCATTCATACTGGCTGTGCTTGGTTTCAGACATCTGAATTGCACTTGGATATTTAACTTTTATTATGGAGTAGAAAAGGTGAATCTGTAAAGTATCAATCTGGCTTTTTTGGTGCTCACAGCAAGTCAGCAACACTCTGTGCTACTCAAAATATACGTTTATAAATGCTTTGATTCCCCTGAAGTTTTTTTCAAAACAGTTATGACTTATGATCTAACCATGCCAAGAATATATTGGATTGAGATTTTCTATTTTATTTAAAACTTAGAACTATACAAGATAAATACAGATGAGTCGAGGAGAATAAATAAGAAAATGGTTTTCATCAATATCAGAAAATTGGATTAGCATTATATTTTGCTCAAGCAAAAAGAGGTACCCCAAGTTTCTCTGAGAAAAACATTGTAGTATCTTCATTTTTAATAAAATAACAATATTGGATATTGATTCAAAATCTATAGATGTTTAATATTTTCACCATTTTAAGCTCTGCTCACTTATTGGCTGTTTATGTAGTTTGATGTTTTTAACATTGTATTCTTTGCTTGTTGATTAGCCTGGTTTACCACTGGTTCAAGAATACCTGCGTCGGTTTGAGCAATTGGTGAAAGAATATTTACCAAATTTGGGAGAACATTTTTCTCAAGAGATGATTAATCCAAGCATGTATGCTAGTCAATGGTTCATAACTGTGTATTCATACTCATTCCCATTTCCTCTCGCACTTCGCATCTGGGATGTCTTTCTGTATGAGGTTAGTGTATTATGGTTATATGGTTAATGGTTAGACATTATGGCAACATATTATGCTTTTCTCCTAATTATGATATATATCAGGGACACCAATGTATGTGGCATCTTCATGTGTATTAATATTCTGAAACTTTGTAGGTAAAGATCCATGATGCTGGTCCATGCACATCACAGATTGTCAAAAATACACTTTGTTTCAACCTCGTATAGTTCATGGCTCAGTAGATTGATGAGACTAATTTGCAGTTTATGTATCACACACATGATTTAGTAGCAATATTTGGATATTCCCATTCATTTAAGTCACATTTCCAAGATGGAAAAGTGGAGAGATAGAAAAGTAATAAATAAATAAATTGATATTAATATGCTCAATATATCACGGGCACGTAGATATGTAGTTGATATTGGCAAATTTGTAGCAGTTTTGATAATATGTAGGAAACTTACATTGTTGCACTCTAAGTCACATTTATGCTGTTTCAGGGTGTTAAAGTTGTTTTTCAAATCGGTTTGGCCTTATTAAGATTCTGTCACGATGACTTGGTAAGCTTTTTGGTAAATTCTGTTACAGTTCAGTTGTATTTGTCGATTGACATACAAGTCTTTGGTTATCAGATAAAATTACCTTTTGAGAAACTTCTACATGCTCTCAAAAACTTCCCTGATGAAGCAATGAATCCAGATACACTATTACCACTTGCCTTCTCAATAAAGGTTACCATCCATTTGGGCTCTTCAGATATTATTCGTTTGATGAACTTTCTTGTGGCTTCAAAATGCTATTAACTCATGTTAATCAGCTGATGAAGTTGTATTACGGCAACATCTATTCGCCACAACTGTGAAAAGCTTTGACCTCACCAATTTTTATCTTTGTAGGTGTCAAAACGCTTAGAGGAGCTTAAGGGAGAGCATGAAAAGAAAAATGAGAGATCATTGCTACAATTGAGTATGCCAATTAGCAGCTCCAACCTACCAATCCAGAAACCATCTGCCGTTGAGTGAACACTTCCATGCAAGAGGAAACTGATCTTGTGTTCTTGTGCCTGAAATCTATCGATATCGCCCTGGTAAGTTATTAAACGACTTAAGGACATCTTACCTAACCTGATGTCTCATTGAACGTTGTGTTGAATCCTCTTCACCAAAACTATGTTTTGTTGCACAGATGGTTTTAAAGTCAGTTGTATCAATTGTTATAACTAATTGTACACTCAAAAGCAAGTCATTAAACTTGACTCTAAATCTTAAGCCCGTTTCTAATCTGTCCAAAACCTGAGCTTAAATCAAGTCTAATATATATTTTTTTTATTACTTAATTTATTTTTTTCTTTTCTTGCAGGGTTCTTGTTGATGATAGAGAGCCTTTGATGATGCCCATTAGCAGGCTAAGTTTGAAGTCGTAGAAGACTTGCAAGTTAAATAATTTGTGCTCCATCATCATAGCTTTAAATTCTCATAAAGTGCCTTGTAAATGAAAACTTTGTTTTCTTACTTTTGGGTGTGAAAAAATATTAAAAAATAATTCATAAATAGATTTAGAATCCATCGGCAACTTTTTTTTATAATAAATAAACATGGAAAATTATTTTGACTCCCGTATTATTCATTCATTTTTTTTGTTCACCCCTTAGGCAGTGCATTCTACCTTAATTCAAAGTCATTCTAATATCTTTACTTGGGAGGACGAAACAAAAATTATTGAAAGATTTATACTAGGAAAAATTGTCCTTTACTTTGGACAAATGGATGAATTATTTATTTATTTTTTCTTTTGTTTACCTAATAGATCAATGGATTTATGAATTCATCCATGAATTCTGTCCAAATCAGATGGAAAATAATTTTCTTCCTTCAATGCTAAATTTTTCTTAGTGCCTCGTTAGCATCCCTTCCTTGTTGTTTTTTGTTTTTATCGTTAAATACTCTAAACAATAAAAAGTGAGTTAATCACTCTAATTTTAAAAATTTTTATTTATTTTTTAAAAATAAATAAATAAGAATTTCATATATGAGGATAATATGAAATGAAAACGTTAGATAGTAAATTAGAATTAGATCTATTAAGAAGAAACTTCAATTTAAATGGTCAATAAAAGCTCCATATTAAACGGGAAAAAAAACTAAATTAATAATAATAAAAAGTCCATACAAGGACTTAATTTATTATTATTATTCAAAACTAGCTTATAGATATATATAATTTTAATATAAAAGTGTTCTATGTATATAATTTTCAGAACTACAAGTTATTACAATACTGCAATAATTAGATTTTTGATATAAAACTGAAAACTTCTGCACGAACCAAAGATTGTTCAAGTAAAAGAATTGAATGAAGATAGTTGACACAGACAATGTGCCATTTCTGTGGTGAAATGGACCAACACTCAGAATGGCCACTATCTGGAGAAAACATGTTCAAGGAATTTGAAATAGAAACATATTCCGAAAGGGAAGAAACTCTTTTCTACTCGAACGTACTGTCGACCGAGCATCAGCATTTGAGCAACTTCTGTCATCGTCCTTGAGCGGAAGCTTCATCTCCACCTAATGATTGCGGAACCCCAAGTGAGTCCAGCTCCGAACCCAGCAGTCGCAATGGTGTTGCCAGCCTGAACCTTTCCAGCCCGAACGACCTCATCCAGTGCTAGAGGAATCGATGCTGCGCTTGTGTTTCCATAGTTAGCCAAATTCGATATGACCTTTTCGTGAGGGATCTCTAACCGGCCCGCAACCGCATCTATGATCCGTTGGTTTGCCTGGTGAGTGGTAATCGCTTTGAGTTTTGCAAAAACAAATCATGTAACCACAATCTGGAGTTGCTACTAGTTGCTTGCTTACCTGATGGAGCAGCAACCAATCGATACTAGAACTTGGAATGCCAGCTTCCTCCAATGCAGCTTCGATAGATTGTGGAACGCATCGAACTGCAAAGCGGAAGACCTCCTGGCCATTCATCTGAATGCAAGAATACGATGATCTCTTTGGAGGAAATAGACGGGTGCCATTACTTTCCGCTGCATGATCATACGTTGCTAGAGCATGTAATTGCCTGTGGCAGAACAACACAGAATCAACTCAGAACAAGAGTATACTTCCCAAAAAGATATTGTTATGCAGGGCTTCACCTGTGGCCATTCCCATCGCTGTGAACATCGAAACCAAGCAAGCCATCTTCTTCACTGTTGCATGCCTGTATTGTAAAGTTTGGAAAAGCTGCCATTTCAGAAAGATAATATGCATTCATAGAACAAACTATATATCTTAAACATATAACTGAAATAGGTAAATTGCAAAATTTATGAACACGATTTATTTGATTCTCTAAATTGAATGTAAAGACCGATGATTAACGAATAAAAAGCAAGAGTACATTGCATGACAAACATCAATAATTAACAAAATATCAGAAACTGAAATATAAGATGAGTTGTACATAGAAAACACTTCCATGATGCTTGTTTTTTGTAGAACATAAGGGTATGTTAAGCATCCAAGCGAGGTTTTAAATCTTGTTCTGAGCTGGGTTATCACTCCTTAGCCAGCGCAAGATGCATCGATGGTACTGATATCAAGGTGGGTTGCTAGTCAGCACCAATTAGGAGGAGAAAGAATCAACAAAAGGGAAGAAGAAACCGGGAAAATCCTAGCTCATGAATGACCTCGCGGGGGTACCTTACCTTGCAGAAGCGTTGTTGTTGTTAAATCCATGTATCCAAGGTTTTGGATTCAGGAAAGTCATGGCTGATAATAAGAGTTCCAAGTTATTTGCATAAACGTATTTGGAGCAATAAAAGTGAAGTGCTTAGAAATCCATGACAAGCTTGTTCTCATATTCAGTAATCAGGACATGACAGGATCATGGAGTTCTTTAGTTTCCGAGGACAGTTATCAAATATCCCATCAGATCACATATAGCATAATGATTAAGAGAGAAAATTGACTTTCTATTGAAATTTTATCTCAGTATCTTTTAATAACAACCTAATAAGATGATGTAATTCAAAATGGTGACATCCATTCTGTTTAAGACTAAGAAATGCCACAATGCAATTTATTGTACATGCTGATTCAGGTTTCTTTCAAAAGGCAATAAAGTAAAATTAACCTGGACAAGCACCGCACCAGCTGCATCGCCAAAAAGGATGCACGTGCCTCTGTCTGTCCAGTCCACATTGCGTGAAAGAGCATCTGCACCAATTACCAGGATATTCTGAAACCCACCACCTGTAAAACAATATGATCAATCACTTGAATTAGATTTTACCCTGAAAGCACATTTTCACACAAAAATCCAACTAGACCTTTAATGAAGCGAGTAGCAGTAATTAGGCCAATGATAAATCCACTACAAGCAGCTGTTATGTCAAAAGCCCAAGCATTTTTGCATCCCAAGTCCCTTTGTATCTAAACAAGATAAAGAAGTAGTGTTCAGAATGACAGATATTGCAACATAAGCAGAAGGAAATTTTAGTAGAAAGTAGGTAAATCTACTTCAACTTCTGATAATGACAATAGATTTATATCTAGCGCAACTTTGAAATAGTATGGATGACTGACATTCAACACTTGGCACAAGCAATGACACAAAGTTGTTGTCATGTTAAATCCATGTCATCACAAATAAGTAACACCAAAATTTCAAAATTAACCCAGGATGTTGCAACTTAGATCATGAATTCCAGGAACACTACTTTTGTATAATCGTTGAGTAAAATCATCATCAAACCTGAGAGCCACCTCCAAACAAATCATCTGGCGTTGATGTGCACAATATGACTAGATCAACTGCATCAGCTTCTACTTCGGCCATTAGAAGAGCCCCTTTTGCTGCCTCTGCAGCTAAGCCACCCAACGTTTCATTTCCTGTGAACAAAAGGGAAACAATTCTAATAAGATACCCATCTGGAATTCCATTTATAAGATCCATTAAAAAGGAAATGAGGGATGAGTTTTGCTTCCTTTGTGTTATTCAGGCATAGATGTCAAAAAATAATCAGTAGACCTTCTATAATCAGGCAGGTAAAGTAAGCAGTGCCATTGCGGCATGATAGTGAATGGCTCTGATATGCGAAGTTCTAAGGCAATGTGTTAAGCTAAGTCATTTCCTTTAGCTGTCTAGATTGGTTTTGGCTTATGATGACATCAACACAATCTGGAGCACTTGAACGTGAACTGAAATTATTTATGAGAACTAACTCCATGAGAATAGTTTGCTTATAGAAGAAAGCAGATTTCAATTTGTATCCCTCTGAATGGAAAGAAAACAATGAAACACATGCTTCTCACAACATTAACATGTGACCATATTTCACAGAATAGTCGAAATCTTCGATTAATTTTTATCCTTCACGAGTTAAGATGCCATTGATTGACTTGATACTACTTCCACGCATAGAAAAGACTTGTGCTGAGTAAGTAGGAAATGAAAATAAATCAATTGTTGATGCTCATTTGATACACATGAATGACACACCAGAAGAAGGAAGACACAACTATATGACAGAACAGTACCTGTAAGAACTCTCCTATTCCGAATCCCTGTCCGAACAGAAATCCATTCATCTGAGGTTTCAACAATTTGTGCAAGATCATCATTGGAAATGGTGAGCTTTGGAACAGCAGATCCTGATCCAACAAGTTTTGACCCCAGGCCAACAACTCTGCAGTTTTTCTTTCTTAGAATGAAGATATGAAGAATGTCATTCAATTATTTTAAATTCAAGATAACTAATGTAGATTGAAAAGAAGACCACAAAAAATGTAAGGCAACATGAAGCACCTGGTATAGCTTGCTGAGAAGAAAAATGAAATTCAATGCTACAATGCCAATGCGCAAGAAATCACAAAAAAGAAAAATATGAACCACAAATAGGTTTAATGGAATCACCACAAAAACTAAAAAGAACAAACTGTAAATTAGCACCTTTAATTTTACACAATTGCACGAACCAATTAGATAATGTTCCAAGCCTCTTATCACCATTTTTAAAACAAGAAGAGGGTTCCTCTTAATCCGCATTGAAGAATCAGCAATTGAAAATGCTCAAAGTTCTTCCATAACTGACTACTTCAAGCTAGCAACTTGCCAATAAATAGACATGTTCGTTTTATCAATAAAACTCAATGAGCTGTAAGATTTTGCACTTCCGCGGCAATTTGATAGCCAAGCAAAACAGCCACAGACCAAGCAACCCATCTCATAGTACTCATGATCCAATTGCCTGGTCTCCATCTCTTTTATTTGTTTCTCCTTTAACTCAATGAATGCTTGGTGGTCCTTGTCCTTCCACTCATTCAAAAAGTACAGAATAGCCCACTCTGTTCCCATTGCCAAACAAGATTTTACAGACAAGTGATAGATCATCTTACCCCTATACCCCATTCCGTTTTTAGATTGATACAGAACCACACAGACTACAATCAAGAACAAAAAACAAAGACCATATTTTGCGGCTTGATTTCGTCTAAACAATACAATTTTCCCATTTGCTAGACAACCAGTAACAATTCCAAACCATAACCAATCAGAAAAAAAAGAGGAGGCGTACCTTTGGCGCTGAGACGAACTCAACGCGACGGCGCCAAGGACATTACCATCCATCGCAGCGCGGAAGCATCCGAGCAGCGCCCTCCTGGATCCAAACCTCCGAAACGCCCAAGGCTCCAGCTTTCTCTCCCGGAAGGAACGCGCGGACGACGAGACGAGCCCTAGGGCGTTGGCCATCGAACTCGAACAGGAGGGAGAGGATCCCCAGAACGATCAAACGGGGAGAGAAGGAACCGAAGAGAGCAGGCGAGAGAGAAAGATCTGAGCTCGCCTTCGGTATCTCCGATGCAAGATCTCGTGTGCAGGTCGTTTCATCATACACGATAACCTTACTCTTTCATTCGCTACCGGATATGGACCCCACGCGGCGTTTCTATAGTCCCAATAAGAAGTAGACTTTTGGCGTTTGGTGAACCATACCACACAGGAATGAAAGACCTTGGGCGAGTAAACCAATGGCACCCTTGAACGGTTAGAGATCTCCCAATGCCAAATCCAACGGCTGACAGTGAAGCTAAACGAAAATATATGAAGAACTTTTAATATTGAAAATATTAAAGAATTATTTATTGCACAAGGAGTTTAAATTATACCTCAGTTCCCTCTTCAAGAACATGAAGAACCTGCTAAATACAAACTAAAATTATGATTAGCAGATGATGATACAAGAATTGAAGAAGCTACTACAATCAAACAAGGCTTTAATTTCATCTGCTGCAATTCTAAATTCTAAACAAACCAAAGAGACATGTTTTTTCGCAGAACATAGAGAACAGGCAGTTTGAGGCAATCAATCTTCTTTCATGTTTCACCATCACAGCATACAAGATCTAGCCTGAATTTTACAAGTCGCAGCAACTAACAGTCAACCCAGAAGTTTAGAAATAGTTTGAGAGCTTAAGCTAATAGATTCATTTGTGTTCTATACAATAAAGATCGCAACATCTTATTTTACTTGGTAGCATTCGAACGGCGACACAAACATTCATGATCTAGGCTTTAGACGTAGGTGGAACCAACCAAAATGTTGCATTCTTCTCGCGGCCCTTCTCAGTCGATGGCCATCGGTTGTGTGCAGCATCTGAAGCGTGCTTTACGAACAGTGTTCACAATTTCCGCCTGTGCGCTTTCGAGCATTGTGACTACTTCAGAGAATGAAGGGCGCACATCAGGGTTGGCATCCCAGCAGCGGGTCATGATTTCACTGAGCGCCGGGAGGCAATCTGGTGGTACGCTGGGTCGAACTCCCCTGTTCACCACAGCAAAAGCCGCCTGCACGGCTGTCATATTCTGAAATGGAAGCACACCCGTTATAAGCTCCCAGAGAACAATGCCGAAACTATAAACATCAACTTTCTGATTGTAAGGTCGGTGCTGGATCATTTCTCTGCAAACACAAAGGTGTTGTAACATGGACATCGATCAGCAATCAATAGCTCACAAGCACAAAAAGAGCATGAGTATGAAACAAGAAGACAAAGGATAACATAAATATACAATGCATTTAATGTTTGAGTGACTGCAGTAACATAAAGAGACCAATTGAAACCAAGCTAGACAAGTAAAATTGACCGAATCTCTTTTATTAGTCTGCATTCTTTTTGGCATTGTCTTGATAGGCATAAAAAAATGACAAAAAAGGAAGGGCAAAAAAATCAATCTTGCACTGATTGAAGATTCAACAGCATAAATGAAGGTTTGAAGACATGACTACAGAGATGCAAGGCACTTATCTTAAATTTTAGATCATTTGATTATTTTAAGGGCCCAAATAAACAATAATTGAACACATACTGAGAAAAAGGAAAACTTTTAATAATCAACTCCCCCAAAGATGGAGGTATTCTTAATTAAAACGAATTATTCTAATGTGATTTTCCTCTCTTGACCAAGAGAGGCTTGTATTGATCATTGAATGAAAACGATTATCTCTAACTGATTGTGGAAGGTCTCCTCTAGAAGTAGGAATCTGGAAACTTCTAATTTTTGCCTACTTGATAATCCTAATCCTCCCAGGGTCCTTGAACAACTTGCTCCATACTTCAACCGCCCAACATATAAGCAAAAAAAAAAAAAAAAAAAAAAGTCCGCTTGCACTAACTAAATTAACTGCAGAAATGAAATTAATAATAATAATAATAATAATAACAGCCATAACAAACAAATGCAAATGACTCCCCAACTAGTAGTTTTTTTAAATGGATGCCAAAGTGGAAATGATAAATGGAAAGCACAAAAAGATAATCACATGGTATAATTCCTATCTAATATTAAAACTTCTCTCAACATCAACAATATAGGATTGTGACAAATCACATAATAACTGGAATCTAAATCGAGCTATAATATTATGTAAAGCAAGTGCATTCATAACAAATGATCAAAAGTCACAGTGTAATAATTATTTGGGCTCAGCTAAATAGACCATTGGCTGTCATATGCTTTCTAGTAAAATTGCCTTGGCTTTTCCTATCTCCCGCTGCTCCGTTCATCTTAGTTGGTTACCTTGTCCCACCAATATAGTTTAGATCTCCTTAACATATTCATAATGAAATTTACTATTTCCTCATTTATCCTATATGGATTAATAACTAATTAGCTGCTAAAAAAAATCAGAAGATATCAACTCCATAGCTGCTAATTAGCACGCCCGAAGTATTAGCAAAAGCATAGAGGTCTGAGCAAGATAATTGTGGATGAGGTTATCATATAAATATATACTTGATCAATATATCTATAATACAAGATAAATTGTGAAAATACGTTTAAATTAGGAGTTTCTTTGTTGGCAAGTGCATCTGAACTTCATTCCAAGAGGCCTCAAGTTCAAATTTAGTATAACGCGTCTACTCGCGAAATGCATCAATCATGAGTTTGAATTGTAATTCTTGCTAAAACTCAAGGATTTTAAGGTAATTATTGCACTGACAATTCCAAATTTCAATATGCACTGTTCATAAAAAGAAAATTTTGAAGGATTTGTCTACTAGTAATTAGCTGTTACTATTTATACCATTTATTTGCATCTCTGAGGAGAAAAAAAAAAAGAGAAGCCTCTAATACCAATAGATAGCAACAAATATATTTCAACAATGCATAGCAAGTATAATCTCTAACTTTATTTGCATCTTGGAGCGGAAAAAACAAAGAAAAAGCCTCTATACCAATAAATAGCAACAGATATACTTCATCAATGCATAGAAAGTATAAGCTCTAACTAGGCTGCTAAATATAGGTAACGACAATTAGGAATCATGGATAAGATGTGAGACAATGGCTAAACTGAGAAAAACAATGAAGAATTTAAGCATGGCAGTTTAGCACATTCATAGAACTTTTATGATATCTTAAAGTTGCTAAAAATAGATAGGATGAATATTTGCATACGGTGCCATCCAACGGTAAGTTCCAGTTTCTGGAGTCATCCCCTCGGTCTTCACCTCAATACGTGCAACTCCAAAGTCAGCAATCTTAATTGATTTGTCCGACACTATAAGGAGATTGTCAGACTTCAGATCCCTATGTATGAACCCCAGCCCGTGCACATATTCCATACCCTTGGCAATATCTAAAGCTTGCTTGACAGCCAGCTTCAGAGGCACCGACCTATTCTGCCTTTTCATGAGAAACTGTCTAACAGATCCTCCCTTCGCATATTCGGTCACGATGCACCAGACCATCGGCTTCCTGCATGCTCCAATGAACTTCACAATATTTGGGTGTTTGAGATTTGCAAGCATCATAACCTCCTGGCCAAATTGTTGCTCCATTAGATGTGCCCTCTCAGGGTCGTTCTCTGGTTTTTCCAATAACTTAATAGCAACATCTTCTCCATCATATGTGCCTCTGTAAAGCTTCCCAAATGCACCCTGAGCGAAGGCCATCCCCATATTCAACTTCCTGAGATCAATAGTCCATTCATCATAGTTCTGAAGAGATTCAGTGGGATAACGTGGATCCATCAAAGCTTGAGCCAATGAATCGTCGTTTATGGCATGGAACACCCTACCAGGCCGCACACTGTGCCCCGCTGATAAGTTGGCACCGGGAAACAGACGGAGTCCATGACGCAGTATGCTAGTTCTTGAGTTGTTTGATCCAACACTGCTATTTTGAACAGACATCGCAATGGATCCATCACCAGTGCTTGTCTGCAGGCTTCCAATGCTATCTACAGACATGTTGGAACCCTCATCAAGCTTCCGGTAAAATCCCATGTCAAAGTAGCTGTTCCCATTAACATTTCCACCGCCACCGCCACCACCGCCACCCATAAACCCAGCAAATTTAGAGCCTTCCATCTTTTATCAAAACAACGACTACGAAACCAACACAGTAACCCTCAGACAATCTTTTAATCCACTTAATATTACCACCCAAAACTGACTTCTTTAACCATCCCAAGCAACCTCCAGCATCGGAACAGTCAGTAGCAGCTCGTCGACAGCTGTTATATCCAAAATATTTACAATAAACCAGACAAAAATATGATTTTTTGAAGACATCTAAGGCCGAATAACCTCAAAATCAGCATCTGAAGCAGATCAGCACGAAACAAACACTGATTTCGATGATACATACCTCGATCGAGAGCAGATTGCGCGGGAGATGAGATACAGAGGAGAGAAGGGAATCAGAAAGTAAGTATGACGCAGAATGGAGACGCGTTTTGGGTAGATTAAGCTAAGCGGAAAGGGGTGGAGGAAGACGACGACGACTAGGTCGCAGAGCAAGTCTTCTCTTGCTTTCCCCTTTCTATTTTATTCATTTCCCAATTTTCTTATTCATTTTTCTATTCCATCGACATGGGAATCTGACGGTCTGTTACATCCGATACCGTGACGTGTTACTTGCAATGTGTGAGCGTTATCTCAATATAACGTGTCCATCTATTAACTGAACCCTGGGGAAGTTTGAGTATTATTCATTACCCAACTTAAATACATATATTATACTCTTCCCTCTCTATTAAAAATTTATTATTCTCAATTTAAATTATCAAATTAAAATAAAAAGATATGAATATATTAAAGAAGCGGGTATGAATATGATCCGGCAGTAAGAATGGGAGTCCCCATTTAGCAGAGTCAACGTCACGTGGAGGTCGAAAGGTAAAAGGCCAATCAGAAGTTTGGTCGAGCGGATAATGATGGTGACGACCGGCTGAAGCTTCCGAGCGGAAGCAATACACCCCGGCGGGAAGTCGGGGTTCCGACGCTCATGATGAACAGTATAGTAGTGCCGAGCAGATGGCCCGCTCGGCCGAAGGAATAAAGTATCAACACTGCGAACAGTCCAGAGCACATGACCAGGAATACCCCGAACGGACGTATACCTTAGTCCGGTCGGACGTGATGGGACTGCCGAGCGGCATGCCGCTCGGTGCGGAAACAGAAAGGCTAGAATGACAAGACAGAAGATTATGCTATCTCATCATAAGATTATGCTGTCCCATCAGAAACGTGCTCGGACTGTAGCAGTAAGGGGTCAGGCAAGCTCCTCTGACAAGCCCATACTGGGTATGGGCTGAGGACACGTGTGTGCCTCGGTGTATGTGCATCAGCCTCCTCAGAGCTCTATATAAGAGCCCGCAGACTTCGCCGAAGGTATGAAAACTCGGATCTTCGGAGCTATTTCATCGTCTTCTTCTTGCCTGACTTGAGCGTCGGAGGGTCGTCGCCGGGGACTCCTCCCCGGCCCGACTTCTGTGCAGGTTCGCCGGAGGTCTGTGCAGCTGGTCGGAGATAGAGGAGAGCGCCACGTGCCCAGCGTCCGTCGATTCAGCGACTCGGACAGGATCAAATTGGCGCCGTCTGTGGGAACGCGCCTGTATCCGAGCGGAATAGATGGACGAGGCTGGATGACCTCACACCGTGATGCTCTCCCAGGAGAGGCCCGACGCTCTAATTGAGGCAAGAGCAGCTAAGCTCGTGGAGCAACAGAAACAGAAGGCTCAAACTGAGCAGATAGCACAGCTGAGCGGACCGACCGGAGCAACAGGCGAAATGGGCGCAAATTGGGGGTCCGACCGGAATTCAAGTGGGAGCAACGCCTGCCCCGATATCGGTCCGACGAGGAAGCCTTGATGAGTTTCGACGAGTATATATATTCTTCTCACTCCACGGGTATTCGGGAGTCAAGAAATTGTGCCAGATCCCCTGCTGGTCGGCAGGTCAGTTCTTCAATCATTTCTGTTGCTCATGAATTTGTAGTTTCTTGAGTAAAAACTCCCGTGCCGCTCAGCCGGGAGTGTATCAGCCGAGCCCAAGGCTCGATGGGAAGCCCGTGCCGCTCGGCCGGGAGTATATTAGCCGAGCCAAAGGCTCGATGGGATAAATCCCGCGCCGCTCGGCCGGGAGTATATAAACCGAGCCAAAAGCTCGATGGGAAAACCCCGTGCCGTTCGGTCGGGAGTGTATTAGCCGAGCCAAAGGCTCGATGGGATAAATCCCGTGCCGCTCGGCCGGGAGTATATAAACCGAGCCAAAGGCTCGATGGGAAAACCCCGTGCCGCTCGGCCGGGAGTATATAAACCGAGCCAAAGGCTCGATGGGAAAACCCCGTGCCGCCCGGCCGGGAGTAAATAAACCGAGCCCCGAGCTCGATGGGAAGACCCCGTGCCGCTCGGCCGGGAGTGTATTAGCCGAGCCAAAGGCTCGATGGGAAGCCCGAGCCCCGCGGCCGCGGGAATATAAACAGAGCCCAAGGCTCGATGGGAAAACCCCGTGCCGCCCGGCCGGGAGTAAATAAACCGAGCCCCGAGCTCGATGGGAAGACCCCGTGCCGCTCGGCCGGGAGTGTATTAGCCGAGCCAAAGGCTCGATGGGAAGCCCGTGCCGCTCGGCCGGGAGTATATAAATCGAGCCAAAGGCTCGATGGGAAAACCCCGTGCCGCTCGGCCAGGAGTGTATTAGCCGAGCCAAAGGCTCGATGGGATAAATCCCGTGCCGCTCGGCCGGGAGTATATAAACCGAGCCAAAGGCTCGATGGGAAAACCCCGTGCCGCTCGGCCGGGAGTAAATAAACCGAGCCAAAGGCTCGATGGGATAAATCCCGTGCCGCTCGGCCGGGAGTATAGAAACCGAGCCCCGAGCTCGATGGGAAGACCCCGTGCCGCTCGGCCGGGAGTGTATTAGCCGAGCCAAAGGCTCGATGGGATAAATCCCGTGCCGCTCGGCCGGGAGTATATAAACCGAGCCAAAGGCTCCAGGATCGAAGGCCCCCGGACCGTTCGGCCGGAGGTAAATTATCCGAGCCAAGCGCTCGACGACGAAGGCCCCGAGCTGCTCAGCCGGAGGTATAGTATCTGAAGGCCCCGTGCCGCTCAGCCGGAGGTAAATTATCCGAGCCAAGCGCTCGACGACGAAGGCCTGCTCGGTAGGAGGTATAGTATCTGAAGGCCCGTCTGCTCGGCCGGAGGTAAATTATCGAGCCAAGCTCGGCGAGGCCCAGTGCTCGGTAGGAGGTATAGTATCTGAAGGCCGTGTCGCTCGGTGGAGGTAAATTATCCGAGCCAAGCGCTCGACGACGAAGGCCCCGAGCTGCTCAACCGGAGGTATAGTATCGAAGGCCCCGTGCCGCCGGTAGGAGGTAATTATCCGAGCCAAACTGCGCGAAGCTGCTCAGCCTGAGGTATAGTATCTGAAGGCCCCGCCGCTCGGCGGAGGTAAATTATCCGAGCCAAGCGCTCGACGACGGAGTGCTCAGGTGGAGGTATAGTATCTGAAGGCCCCGGTCCGGGCGGAGGTAATTATCCGAGCCAAGCTCGACGAAGCAGCCTGAGCCGGTCGGCTAGCGAGGTAGAATGATGGAAGCAATTTGAGTACAAGCGCTCGACGACGAAGGCCCCGAGCTGCTCAGCCGGAGGTATAGTATCCGAAGGCCCCGTGCCGCTCGGACGGAGGTAAATTATCCGAGCCAAGTGCTCGACGACGAGGGCCCCGGTCGGAGGTATAGTATCTGAAGGCCCGTGCGCTCGGAGGTAAGTGCTCCGAGCCAAGCGCTCGGCGGCGAAGGCCAGTGCTCGGTAGGAGGTATATTATGCGAGCCAAAGGCTCATTCGAAGACCACTGTGCGTTCGGCGGTAGCGTTGTCAAATTAGGCTTAAAGTCCAACGAGCTCCGTCGTTAAGATCGAGAGCCGACCGACTATAAATATCCGCGTCGAGCTCGGCGTTAAATATCGAGGCGAGGCGTCTATAAATCCCGGCGGAGGCGAGCGAGCTCCGTCGTTAAAAATCGAGACACGGTCCGGCGTCTATAAACCCTCGACGGAAACCGAGACGAGCCGGCGTCTATAAACGTCCGAGCGGAAGACCGACGAACTCCGTCGTTAAAGATCGAGCGCGCCGACCGGCTATAAATATCCGCGCCGTCCAGATCCGTCGTTAAAGATCGAGAGCCGCGCCGACCGGCTATAAATATCCGCGCCGACGAGCTCCGTCGTTAAAAATCGAGAGACGGTCCGGCGTCTATAAACCCTCCGGCCGGAAAACCGGGAGACGAGCCGGCGTCTATAAACGTCCGAGCGGAAGGATAAGGCAACGTACGGTCGTTCGACTCGCTTATCAAAAATACTTCGACAGAAATCCCCTTTCGAGCACAAGAAAGGAGGGACGATGGCGTTGACGGAGGCCGTAATTACCGCCTCATCGGCCGAGCGGATAATGATTTCCTGGAAGAGCCGTTCGGCGAAACAATAGTTCAGTCGGGCGGACTAATCGCCTCCTTCGACTAGACTTGAAGAGGAGGCAAGTGATCCGTCAGTAAGAAGGAGAGTCCCCATTTAGCAGAGTCAACGCCATGTGGAGGTCGAAAGGTAAAAGGCCAACCAGAAGCTTGGCCGAGCGGATAATGATGGTGACGACCGGCTGAAGCTTCGAGCGGAAGCAATACACCCCGGCGGGAAGTCGGGGTTCCGACGCTCATGATGAACAGTATAGTAGTGCCGAGCGGATGGCCCGCTCGGCCGAAGGAATAAAGTATCAACACTGCGAACAGTCCAGAGCACATGACCAGGAATACCCCGAACGGACGTATACCTTAGTCCGGTCGGACGTGATGGGACTGCCGAGCGGCATGCCGCTCGGTGCGGAAACAGAAGGGCTGACAAGACAGAAGATTATACTATCTCATCAGAAGATTATGTTGTCCCATCAGAGACGTGCTCGGACTGTAGCAGTAAGGGGTCAGGCAAGCTCCTCTGACAAGCCCATACTGGGTATGGGCTGAGGACACGTGTGTGCCTCGGTGTATGTGCATCAGCCTCCTCAGAGCTCTATATAAGAGCCCGCAGACTTCGCCGGAGGTATGAAAACTCTGATCTTCGGAGCTATTTCATCGTCTTCTTCTTGCCTGACTTGAGCGTCGGAGGGTCGTCGCCGGGGACTCCTCCCCGGCCCGACTTCTGTGCAGGTTCGCCGGAGGTCTGTGCAGCTGGTCGGAGATAGAGGAGAGCGCCACGTGCCCAGCGTCCGTCGATTCAGCGACTCGGACAGGATCAGAATATATTAATTTTGATTTGGATTATCTATATCCATCAATCAGTTTTAAATGGAATTAATTAAAGGATCTACACCATTTAAAATTTTAAAATTTTATTTTTTTTTAACAAAGAGAGTTTTAGGAATCTATTGGTAGTATTGATTAATAAGCATCATTATGTTATGCCTTATAATAAGTTTATGATAAATTTTTTTTTTATCAAAGTTCTTAATTTATGAATTTAAATCTAATGATATGGATATATTAAATAAAGAGGCTCCTAAGAATAAATTGGTTTTAGTTTAAATGAGTTGGAATTCTTTAGATCCATCCATCAATTTTGGACGAAATTGATTCATGGACATACACCATTCAAAATTTTAAAAATTTGATATTTTCTAAATAAGAAAAGTTGTAGAAATTCATTGGTAGTGTTAACTAGGGGGTATAATTTTCATATGCTTTATGAAGAGTTTGTGACAAATATTTTTCAAAACTCTCAATTTACATTGTCAAATTCAATCTTAGAGTATAGACAATTTCAATAGGGTTGTAGGAATATATTAATTTTAGTATGAAGTAGTTTAAAATTTTCTAGATCCATAAGTCATTTTGGATATGCCCTTATATCTAAATTCGATTCTTATAAATTAAGAGTAGTAAATTTTTGAATAGATAGAATAAATATATAAAGAAGAGAGGGGTATAATGAAAATGGGATAAGTATTTTTGAAATTACTAAAGTTGGATAATTTTGAAATTCTTTAAATTTTTTTCACGCATTCAGTAAAATGCCATTTGTTAAAATATCAAAAAGAACATTTTATTTTTTAATAATATCACTTTAAATATTGGTCAAAAGTGACCAAATTTAAAAATATTTTTTGATCAATTTAAAATAATTTTAATATTTTTGATTAATATTTAAAGTAAATTTCCTTTTGATATTTATGTGAATCTTCGTGGGCAATAAAATGGCCTAGAGCATTTATGCAGCATGGTCCACTCATAATGGAAATTTTTCCTTTAAATTTCAGTTTCGCCACTAGATTTTTAGTGCTTAAAAGAGAGGGTTTGGTGGATAAAAATGTAAAATGAGGAGGTAAAATTGAAAGTAAGGCAGAGGGGTTTGAATTTTAAGCTCGTCGTTCCGTGGCGCGGCTGCAGTTGGATCTCCCCGAGTTTTGCTCTCGATTGCGTTATTGTTGGGCGAAAGCAAGTCTCCGCGGATGGAGGAGAGGGCCGAGAATTCTCCGCGACGAGGTCAAGGGCGTTGCCACGATAGAGCTCGAGTGAGAGACGCGGAGGAAGGGCGAGGGAGGAAGACAGCTCTCCTCCCCCTTTCTCTTCGTCTTCCCCGCGAGTTGGAGCAAGATCCTGCGCTTCTTCGCAGGGCCTTGGCCGTCTCCGTCAACCTTCGACCCGGTCGATTATTGGTTGAATTGATTGCTAGGTACGTTTCCCGGCTTCCGACGCGGAGATGAAGACCTACTTGTGCTTTTAGATTAAAAAAGCAATGGTCTTTGACGTGCCATCCTTCATTGACCTAGTTTTTGCGAAAAGAGTGAATTTTTTCTTTGTTGGTTTGATTAGCTAATGCATTTTTGAGAAAGTATACGAGCACTTTGAGTGACTAATTTGTAATTTGTTTACTTTTAGGATGAGCGAATTCCCTGCCAGTTGAAGAGGAAGGATTTAATTAACTGTGTCAGATAGGAGAAACATCCTAAATTTTATGCGCCAATAGAAGCACTCTTGGGTGATGCAAAGGTCGTGTACATAGATTTGCTAAGAAGGTTAGGAAGCTAGTCAGGCAATAGCTCTTACCTTCTTTTTTTTCATGTGCATCTTTTGAAGGCCTACTATGTAAGTGTTCAAGAAATCCTGCTTAAACTGCTTCCTGTTCTAAACAAAAAAAGAAAAGGTATAAGAGTGTTCTTGGCCTCAACATTCCTCTGTCTGTCTTCAATCCTTTTTTTATTGATTTAACTAGATGTTGTATGTCTACATATTGTTTACTAGTCCTTTTAGCTTGACTCAATTTTTTCTCACTATCGGATGCATTGGCCATTCGTACTCACTTTAATCACTCTTCGTTTATACTTTGCCAAAATTTTGATTTATCTTGTAGTTATCTAACATGGTTAGGCAATGATATGTAAGTTGAGAATCAGCAATTATGGTTTACAAATGCCGTGTAAGTTTGAGAATCAGTAATTTATGTTTATAATAGTAAGTAGTTTTTAGAAGAGCAATTATGGTATAGTAATGCAATGTAAGTGGAAAATTAACAATTATGGTTCATAATAGTAAATAAGTTTGAGTTGAACTGGCACAATAACTAAAATACATGTTTTTCTACTTATTTTCTTTAATTCCACAATTTTTTATTGTAGTATACAAGATGGGTGTGATATCAAGGAAGATTTTTCCTGCATGTGGCAACCTTTGCTGTCTCTGTCCTTCACTGAGGACACGATCTAGGCAACCAGTGAAGAGGTACAAGAAGCTGCTAGCTGACATTTTTTCTCAATCTCAGGTGATATAGTTCTGACATTTTATTTTTTTTTCTAACTTCTGAATGTGAGACCTTATCCTTTACTTAGACTGTTTCTCAGGAGTAATTTTTGCGGCAGCAATTTACTTATTGAATACGCTGATAAGAATCATTGTTGTTGGTATTTCATTCTACTATAAGCCTTATTTGGACATCAATGTTCTTATGAAACTGAAGAAATATCTCAATTTAGAACCTTCAAGTGTAGAACAAACTGTGTACCGTTACCATGCTATATTTACGATCATGGTGAGCCAACATCTAAATAAGGTTTAGGGGTGAGCAAATCACCTTTTACTATAATGGTGAGCCAACATCTAAATTTTACTTTCACGTTGCTTGTACATGTGAAGTGTCTTTTTCCCTTGCAACCAACTCTTTAATGGACAAGAAACTGATAATCCATTTTTGCATCATTTGGTTTAGCTATCTAGTGTAACAATTCTATTGCAACCTACAAACCATATGATTGGGATTCATTTACTTGTTTGTGTTATGCTTCTAATTGAAACTGCAAAAACAGAACCAACTTCATAGCCAATATATCAAGTACTGAAATTAATCTTGCTGCTAACCTTATATATTTTTAACTATACTAGTGTCATCTATTACCATGTCAATGGATGCCGATTTGTTACAATACAATTAGAAGATGATCAAAAAGAAAATCATTGAATGGTCCAGTGGGAGCAAGAATTTTCACACAATCGAATCTATATAAACACTTAGCTTACATCCACTCCTAAAAAAAAAAAAAAAACGGACAGTCCGTTGCATGAAACTCCCGCCATACGAGGTCTTGGGGAAGGATCTATTGTACGTAGCCTTACCTTACTTTTTGCAAGAGGCTGTTTCCAGGATTTAAACCCGTGACCTTTTGGTCACATGACAACAACTTTACCGTTGCGCCAAGGCTCCCCTTCAAAAGAGTAACAAAATACAATCTAAGATATTAGATGCAAGCAAAACATGGAGTGCCTACATAAATAAATTCAACAATAGACGTGCAAAATCTCCAGCCGTAGACAAATACTATATAAATCTTTAAAAAAAATATCTTATTTTTTCAATTTTTTATCAACTGTTTTATTGATGATTTGTCTACTCCTTTATGTATAATCTACTTATTTTGGTATCATTTGGTTCCAATGCAATAACCTTGGTCTGGGCGATCCATTTGAGTAAAATGTGGCCCTTATAATCACAATTGCATAATGGTAGGGCATGTTATTTTGGTAAAATCTATATGCATACTCAGCCACACAGGGATTGTTTTCTGTCTATCACAAATAATGCCTATGGGTATGCCTAATAAATCAATAGAAAACACTGACAAACAAATTTCTCATGTATTTATGAGTGTTTATCTATATCTCAGTTTTTTTTTTGGCTAAGTGTCTTGAATCACTAAAGAATATCAACTCATTTGCTATGAAGATGTACTTGCTTCCCATTATTGTAACATTGGATGCTATACATGATATTGGTATACCACTGCCTTCTCAAGAACATGTTAGAATTCAATTTTTGAAAGCTTTATGATGTTGATACCAGATAAAATTGCTTGTTTATATATATATATATATTTCGTCTTGGTTGATATTCTAGTGTCTATAAGTAAATGCTTCCATTAATGCCTAAAACAAACAATTCTTTGCAGGATGAAGAGCCAAATGATAGAAAAATTGGGAAGTTGTGTGAATATGCGTCTAGAAACCCACTTCGCATTCCAAAGGTAAAGTATTCTCCTCTCTGTTTGGTTATTTTGGTATGAGTTTGTGCTAGGAGTTGAACATCTGCCTACCTGTTTTGACAAATAAGAAACACAAAAAAAAAATAATAATAAAGGAGAGTTACAAAGATGTGTGTACGAACAAGATCAAGCAAAGACAATTATTTTTTACATGGTTTGACAAGTTTGTTGACATGCACATTTGCACAAGGGCATCTAAATGGTTAGGTCAATCTATTCCATGAGATGGTGATAAGTTGGAGCATCGTTTGATGTATTAACAACTTCCTTGAGACTAACATTCATCTTCAGAACATAGGTTTAGACAAGTTTTGATGTTAGCTGTCTAAGCTTAATGCAGTACTCAACCCTTTTCATTCGAACTTGGAACTGATCTGTAGTTTTTGTTTTTTTTTTTAAAATAAAATATCATTCATGTACTAAAAATATATGTTTATTATAATCTTACTAAAAGCAAATATCTCTAGGAAAATTAACTAAGTAAATGCTGGAAAAAAATGTATCTACAGAGAAGAAAAATTGCCCAGTATACTACACTTCAATTTCTAACTTTCTTTTTTTCTCATCCATGTTTCAATGCCTGCTGTCCTGGCTCCTTGCCCTGAAGAATGGACTAGCTATGCCTTTCAGGGATTTTTCCAAGGAGTAGAAACATGCCCTTTTTGTCCCTAGCAAAACTTCACATAAGAGCAAGGGCATCAGCTAGCTTGTTTATTTCTCTGGTTATACAAAAATTCTCTCTCAAAAGATTTATTTAATTCAAGTAGTTCAGAATAGACTATAATTTTCTTTATTCCTCATTTCCTCTCTTACATTCTTCCTTTTATTCCAGCTTCTTTTATATCTAAGTTGTTGAGTGCTTTGGCTTGTCTGTGATTTTAGATTTGTTACTCATCTGTTGCCATTTTTTATATATTGGTGGTTTAATTGTCAGATAACAGAATATTTGGAGCAGAAGTGTTACAAGGAATTGAGAAGCGAACACTTTGGCTATGTTAAGATTGTGACGTGCATCTACCGTAAATTGGTGATTACTTGCAAGGAGCAAATGTAAAATTTGCTTGGGTTTATGCTTTATTGTTTATTTCTTCTTGGTGGTGTTTACCTTTTATCAATCTACACTTGTGCAGCACAAAGTCATTGTGAATTTCCTCACAATTGCATTAGTGGTGAATGACACTAAGCACAGGAATTAGGATATGTACAATTGGATGAGTGTGCATGAAGTGTAGAATAAAATCTTTGGCATCTAAGAAGTGATTAGTGGTTACATATCTGATTTAAAATCCATAGTGAAGAATCCATTTTTATTTTGCAGTAGCACAATTACTTAGTCTTTTTTTATGTGAGAGAACATATACATGTCTAATAAGTTGTCAGCCTTCATAGGATGTAATTCTGAAAAGAGTTCAATCCACTCTTCTATTTATGATTCTAATATTGTATTTAAAGCTGTAATTGACTCCAGAAGAATTTTATGTCCATTGATCTTTTTGTTTGATTTTGAAATATACATGCTTATGTATGGTTATGAATTTATGATGAGTTTAAATATGACCTACTATATGAATTTATCTTCTGCAGGCCTCTGTTTGCAAGTAGCCTACTGAGCATCCTACAGAATCTTTTTGATCAAACAAGACAACAAGGAGTGCAGACTCTAGGTTGCTATACACTTTTTGACTTTATTAATAGCCAGGTAAATTTCTTCTCTGTTACACATCAACATGTTGATGTCTTAATCTACTTGCCTATTTTGCCAAATTTCACATCATGATGCTGCTTATTCCAGGTGGATGGCACATACCAGTTCAATTTAGAAGGTCTGATTCCTAAATTATGCAGTATAGTTCAAGAATTGGGGGATGATGAGACAGCTTGCTGTTTCCGTGCAGCAGGACTTCAAGCTCTATCTTCATTGGTATATCCTAGTATTCATTTTTTTTTATATTACATTTAAACTCATGATATTATTTTTTAAAAAATGCTGAATCATAGTGTTGTTCATCTTTGAAATTTGAACTTAATTAATTACCTTCAGTTGCAGAGCTAAGGACACCTTTTAAGGTGGTGCAATCCTTATTTTGAAAACAGCCAAAATAGGCTGTTTGATTGAGAATCATTCCCAATCTAAATAAACCCAGTCTGAAAACTGGTTTACCTTGAACATTGAAATTTAAATAATATCCTCATAAACATCAAGCTATGTCAGTCCAATTTCATGAGTTCAAATATATAGATTTTATCATTTCATTAAACTCTATTAGATTTAGAGATGACAATCAGGCGGAATGGAATGGGTTTTGCAAATCTCATTCTCTCCTTGTATGATTTATCACCTTCCCCATACCCTACCAAATTAATTTTGATACTCACCCTGCTCCCCCCTCTCATACACATACAAAACAATTTGTGTAGTGATCACTTTTGTTTAAACAAGTGCTTCAAGTCAATATTTTCAATCATATTGACATCTGAGTTATTTGTTGATTATTCTATATTCTGTAAGTGATCCGTTGAATCTCATATATTGTCCCTTTGCAATGACATGTAGGTTTGGTTTATGGGAGAGCATTCGCATATCTCAGCAGAATTCGACAGTGTGAGCACATTTTATGCTTTTTGATTTCCAATTAAACTAAATTATGAATTATATCATTACTGATTTCTTTCACGTGCAGAACATATAAATTGAACGCCACTCTTCCTCATAAGATAAATATTTTCCTTGAAGTTGTTTTCTATATGGAGAATTGAATTACAGTGGGTGAGATAAAAAATTTAACATTGATCTCAAACAGAGCCTTGTCTAGTTTCTCAGTTAATTTAAGTTTACAATTGGACTTTCATGATTTGTAGGCTGTACGAAATACATAGTATAATACAATATCAACTAATTATTAAGAGAATAAAAGAAAATTTAAGAGAGAGAGTCCTTAGCCTCTTTCAAGCCAAAAATGTTAAGGCAAAAATAGGCATATCTCGAATCAATTTGTTCTAAAATTTGTCTTGTCCTAATACAAACTGTTAGGGTCGAAATGTGCTAGAGGGGGGGGGGGTGAGTAGCTCGTTGCGCTTCTCGTAGCTTGCTTCTTGGTGATGATATGCAGTGGAAAAAGACTACGAAGTAAGCTCCAATGCTAACAACGTAGATTTACTTGGTATCCACCTCAAGAAGAGGTGACTAATCCAAAGATCTACACACGACACTCACTCCACTAATAAAATACTCCTCGGTAACTACCGAAGGTGGAGAAATCTCGTACAAGACTCACACACGCATAAAACTCAAAACAAGAAGAAATACAAACACAAACCTTACAAGATTTACAACACTTATGCTCTCTTCTTGTTTGGGAATGCCTCTTGATTCTTATGATAAATGGAAAGCACAAAAGATAATCACATGGTATAATTCCTATCTAATATTAAAACTTCTCTCAACATCAACAATATAGGATTGTGACAAATCACATAATAACTGGAATCTAAATCGAGCTATAATATTATGTAAAGCAAGTGCATTCATAACAAATGATCAAAAGTCACAGTGTAATAATTATTTGGGCTCAGCTAAATAGACCATTGGCTGTCATATGCTTTCTAGTAAAATTGCCTTGGCTTTTCCTATCTCCCGCTGCTCCGTTCATCTTAGTTGGTTACCTTGTCCCACCAATATAGTTTAGATCTCCTTAACATATTCATAATGAAATTTACTATTTCCTCATTTATCCTATATGGATTAATAACTAATTAGCTGCTAAAAAAAATCAGAAGATATCAACTCCATAGCTGCTAATTAGCACGCCCGAAGTATTAGCAAAAGCATAGAGGTCTGAGCAAGATAATTGTGGATGAGGTTATCATATAAATATATACTTGATCAATATATCTATAATACAAGATAAATTGTGAAAATACGTTTAAATTAGGAGTTTCTTTGTTGGCAAGTGCATCTGAACTTCATTCCAAGAGGCCTCAAGTTCAAATTTAGTATAACGCGTCTACTCGCGAAATGCATCAATCATGAGTTTGAATTGTAATTCTTGCTAAAACTCAAGGATTTTAAGGTAATTATTGCACTGACAATTCCAAATTTCAATATGCACTGTTCATAAAAAGAAAATTTTGAAGGATTTGTCTACTAGTAATTAGCTGTTACTATTTATACCATTTATTTGCATCTCTGAGGAGAAAAAAAAAAAGAGAAGCCTCTAATACCAATAGATAGCAACAAATATATTTCAACAATGCATAGCAAGTATAATCTCTAACTTTATTTGCATCTTGGAGCGGAAAAAACAAAGAAAAAGCCTCTATACCAATAAATAGCAACAGATATACTTCATCAATGCATAGAAAGTATAAGCTCTAACTAGGCTGCTAAATATAGGTAACGACAATTAGGAATCATGGATAAGATGTGAGACAATGGCTAAACTGAGAAAAACAATGAAGAATTTAAGCATGGCAGTTTAGCACATTCATAGAACTTTTATGATATCTTAAAGTTGCTAAAAATAGATAGGATGAATATTTGCATACGGTGCCATCCAACGGTAAGTTCCAGTTTCTGGAGTCATCCCCTCGGTCTTCACCTCAATACGTGCAACTCCAAAGTCAGCAATCTTAATTGATTTGTCCGACACTATAAGGAGATTGTCAGACTTCAGATCCCTATGTATGAACCCCAGCCCGTGCACATATTCCATACCCTTGGCAATATCTAAAGCTTGCTTGACAGCCAGCTTCAGAGGCACCGACCTATTCTGCCTTTTCATGAGAAACTGTCTAACAGATCCTCCCTTCGCATATTCGGTCACGATGCACCAGACCATCGGCTTCCTGCATGCTCCAATGAACTTCACAATATTTGGGTGTTTGAGATTTGCAAGCATCATAACCTCCTGGCCAAATTGTTGCTCCATTAGATGTGCCCTCTCAGGGTCGTTCTCTGGTTTTTCCAATAACTTAATAGCAACATCTTCTCCATCATATGTGCCTCTGTAAAGCTTCCCAAATGCACCCTGAGCGAAGGCCATCCCCATATTCAACTTCCTGAGATCAATAGTCCATTCATCATAGTTCTGAAGAGATTCAGTGGGATAACGTGGATCCATCAAAGCTTGAGCCAATGAATCGTCGTTTATGGCATGGAACACCCTACCAGGCCGCACACTGTGCCCCGCTGATAAGTTGGCACCGGGAAACAGACGGAGTCCATGACGCAGTATGCTAGTTCTTGAGTTGTTTGATCCAACACTGCTATTTTGAACAGACATCGCAATGGATCCATCACCAGTGCTTGTCTGCAGGCTTCCAATGCTATCTACAGACATGTTGGAACCCTCATCAAGCTTCCGGTAAAATCCCATGTCAAAGTAGCTGTTCCCATTAACATTTCCACCGCCACCGCCACCACCGCCACCCATAAACCCAGCAAATTTAGAGCCTTCCATCTTTTATCAAAACAACGACTACGAAACCAACACAGTAACCCTCAGACAATCTTTTAATCCACTTAATATTACCACCCAAAACTGACTTCTTTAACCATCCCAAGCAACCTCCAGCATCGGAACAGTCAGTAGCAGCTCGTCGACAGCTGTTATATCCAAAATATTTACAATAAACCAGACAAAAATATGATTTTTTGAAGACATCTAAGGCCGAATAACCTCAAAATCAGCATCTGAAGCAGATCAGCACGAAACAAACACTGATTTCGATGATACATACCTCGATCGAGAGCAGATTGCGCGGGAGATGAGATACAGAGGAGAGAAGGGAATCAGAAAGTAAGTATGACGCAGAATGGAGACGCGTTTTGGGTAGATTAAGCTAAGCGGAAAGGGGTGGAGGAAGACGACGACGACTAGGTCGCAGAGCAAGTCTTCTCTTGCTTTCCCCTTTCTATTTTATTCATTTCCCAATTTTCTTATTCATTTTTCTATTCCATCGACATGGGAATCTGACGGTCTGTTACATCCGATACCGTGACGTGTTACTTGCAATGTGTGAGCGTTATCTCAATATAACGTGTCCATCTATTAACTGAACCCTGGGGAAGTTTGAGTATTATTCATTACCCAACTTAAATACATATATTATACTCTTCCCTCTCTATTAAAAATTTATTATTCTCAATTTAAATTATCAAATTAAAATAAAAAGATATGAATATATTAAAGAAGCGGGTATGAATATGATCCGGCAGTAAGAATGGGAGTCCCCATTTAGCAGAGTCAACGTCACGTGGAGGTCGAAAGGTAAAAGGCCAATCAGAAGTTTGGTCGAGCGGATAATGATGGTGACGACCGGCTGAAGCTTCCGAGCGGAAGCAATACACCCCGGCGGGAAGTCGGGGTTCCGACGCTCATGATGAACAGTATAGTAGTGCCGAGCAGATGGCCCGCTCGGCCGAAGGAATAAAGTATCAACACTGCGAACAGTCCAGAGCACATGACCAGGAATACCCCGAACGGACGTATACCTTAGTCCGGTCGGACGTGATGGGACTGCCGAGCGGCATGCCGCTCGGTGCGGAAACAGAAGGGCTAGAATGACAAGACAGAAGATTATGCTATCTCATCAGAAGATTATGTTGTCCCATCAGAGACGTGCTCGGACTGTAGCAGTAAGGGGTCAGGCAAGCTCCTCTGACAAGCCCATACTGGGTATGGGCTGAGGACACGTGTGTGCCTCGGTGTATGTGCATCAGCCTCCTCAGAGCTCTATATAAGAGCCCGCAGACTTCGCCGGAGGTATGAAAACTCTGATCTTCGGAGCTATTTCATCGTCTTCTTCTTGCCTGACTTGAGCGTCGGAGGGTCGTCGCCGGGGACTCCTCCCCGGCCCGACTTTTTTGCAGGTTCGCCGGAGGTCCAGCCGGTGAGATAGAGACGTGCCCAGCGTCCGTCGATTCAGCGACTCGGACAGGATCAAATTGGCGCCGTCTGTGGGAACGCGCCTGTATCCGAGCGGAATAGATGGACGAGGCTGGATGACCTCACACCGTGATGCTCTCCCAGGAGAGGCCCGACGCTCTAATTAAGGCAAGAGCAGCTAAGCTCGTGGAGCAACAGAAATAGAAGGCTCAAGCTGAGCGGATAGCACAGCTGAGCGGACCGACCGAAGCAACAGGCGAAATGGGGGCAAAATGGGGGCCCGACCGGAATTCGAGTGGGAGCAACGCCTGCCCCGATATCGGTCCGACGAGGAAGCCTTGATGAGTTTCAACAAGTATATATATTCTTCTCACTCCACGGGTATTCGGGTGTCAAGAAATTGGGTCAGATCCCCTGCTAGTCGGCAGGTCAGTTCTTCAATTATTTCTGTTGCTCATAAATTTGTAGTTTCTTGAGTAAAAACTCCCGTGCCGCTCGGCCGGGAGTGTATTAGCCGAGCCAAAGGCTCGATGGGAAGCCCGTGCCGCTCGGCCGGGAGTATGTTAGTCGAGCCCGAGGCTCGATAGGAAAATCCCGTGCCGCTCGGCCGGGAGTAAATAAACCAAGCCCCGAGATCGATGGGAAAACCCCGTGCCGCTCGGCCGGGAGTGTATTAGCCGAGCCAAAGGCTCGATGGGATAAATCCCGTGCCACTCGGCCGGGAGTATATAAACCGAGCCAAAGGCTCGATGGGAAAACCCCGTGTCGCTCGGCCGGGAGTAAATAAACCGAGCCAAAGGCTCGATAGGAAAATCCCGTGCCGCTCGGCCGGGAGTAAATAAACCGAGCCCCGAGCTCGATGGGAAGACCCCGTGCCGCTCGGGCGGGAGTGTATTAGCCGAGCCAAAGGCTTGATGGGAAGCCCGTGCCGCTCGGCCGGGAGTATGTTAGTCGAGCCTGAGGCTCGATAGGAAAATCCTGTGCCGCTCGGCCGGAAGTAAATAAACCGAGCCCCGAGCTCGATGGGAAGACCCCGTGCCGCTCGGCCGGGAGTGTATTAGCCGAGCCAAAGGCTCGATGGGAAGCCCGTGCCGCTCGGGCGGGAGTAAATAAACCAAGCCCCGAGCTCGATGGGAAAACCCCGTGCCACTCGGCCGGGAGTGTATTAGCCGAGCCAAAGGCTCGATGGGATAAATCCCGTGCCGCTCGGCCGGGAGTATATAAACCGAGCCAAAGGCTCGATGGGAAAACCCCGTGCCGCTCGGCCGGGAGTAAATAAACCGAGCCAAAGGCTCGATGGGATAAATCCCGTGCCGCTCGGCCGGGAGTATAGAAACCGAGCCAGAAGCTCGATGGGAAGACCCCGTGCCGCTCGGCCGGGAGTATATTAACCGAGCCAAAGGCTCGATGGGATAAATCCCGTGCCGCTCGGCCGGGAGTATAGAAGCCGAGCCAAAGGCTCCAGGATCGAAGGCCCCCGGACCGTTCGGCCGGAGGTAAATTATCCGAGCCAAGCGCTCGACGACGAAGGCCCCGAGCTGCTCAGCCGGAGGTATATTGTCCGAGCCAAAGGCTCAATTCCGAAGACCCGCGCCGATTACCCGAGCCCCTAGCTCGATGGGAAGACCCCGTGCCGCTCGGCCGGGAGTGTATTATCCGATCCAAGCGCTCGACGACGAAGGCCCCGAGCTGCTCAGCCGGAGGTATAGTATCCGAAGGCCCCGTGCCGCTCGGCCGGAGGTAAATTATCCGAGCCAAGCGCTCGACGACGAAGGCCCCGAGCTGCTCAGCCGGAGGTATAGTATCTGAAGGCCCCGTGCCGCTCGGCCGGAGGTAAATTATCCGAGCCAAGCGCTCGACGACGAAGGCCCCGAGCTGCTCAGCCGGAGGTATAGTATCTGAAGGCCCCGTGCCGCTCGGCCGGAGGTAAATTATCCGAGCCAAGCGCTCGACGACGAAGGCCCCGAGCTGCTCAGCCGGAGGTATAGTATCTGAAGGCCCCGTGCCGCTCGGCCGGAGGTAAATTATCCGAGCCAAGCGCTCGACGACGAAGGCCCCGAGCTGCTCAGCCGGAGGTATAGTATCTGAAGGCCCCGTGCCGCTCGGCCGGAGGTAAATTATCCGAGCCAAGCGCTCGACGACGAAGGCCCCGAGCTGCTCAGCCGGAGGTATAGTATCTGAAGGCCCCGTGCCGCTCGGCCGGAGGTAAATTATCTGAGCCAAGCGCTCGACGACGAAGGCCCCGAGCTGCTCAGCCGGAGGTATAGTATCTGAAGGCCCCGTGCCGCTCGGCCGGAGGTAAATTATCTGAGCCAAGCGCTCGACGACGAAGGCCCCGAGCT
This sequence comes from Zingiber officinale, assembly GCF_018446385.1. NCBI lineage: Eukaryota > Viridiplantae > Streptophyta > Magnoliopsida > Zingiberales > Zingiberaceae > Zingiber > Zingiber officinale. The sequence goes on from NC_056001.1 coordinate 36,416,002, forward strand.
GCTCAGCCGGAGGTATATTGTACGAGCCAAAGGCTCAATTCTGAAGACCCTGTGCCGTTCGGCCAGGTAAACGTTGTCCAAATTAGGCTTAAAGTCCAACGAGCTCCGTCGTTAAAGATCGAGAGCCGCGCCGACCGGCTATAAATATCCGCGCCGTCGAGCTCCGACGTTAAATATCGAGAGACGAGCCGGCGTCTATAAATCCCCGAGCAGGAGACCGACGAGCTCCGTCGTTAAAAATCGAGACACGGTCCGACGTCTATAAACCCTCCGGCCGGGAAACTGGGAGACGAGCCGGCGTCTATAAACGTCCGAGCGGAAGACCGACGAACTCCGTCGTTAAAGATCGAGAGCCGCGCCGACCGGCTATAAATATCCGCGCTGTCGAGATCCGACGTTAAATATCGAGAGACGAGCCGGCGTCTATAAATCCACGAGCAGGAGACCGACGAGCTCCGTCGTTAAAAATCGAGAGACGGTCCGGCGTCTATAAACCCTCCGGCCGGGAAACCGGGAGACGAGCCGGCGTCTATAAACGTCCGAGCGGAAGGATAAGGCAACGTACGACCGTTCGACTCGCTTATCAAAAATACTTCGACAGAAATCCCCTTTCGAGCACAAGAAAGGAGGGACGATGGCGTTGACGGAGACCGTAATTACCGCCTCATCGGCCGAGCGGATAATGATTTCCTGGAAGAGCCGTTCGGCGAAACAATAGTTCAGTCAGTCGGACTAATCGCCTCCTTCGACTAGACTTGAAGAGGAGGCAAGTGATCCGGCAGTAAGAATGAGAGTCCCCATTTAGCAGAGTCAACGCCATGTGGAGGTCGAAAGGTAAAAGGCCAACCAGAAGCTTGGCCGAGCGGATAATGATGGTGACGACCGACTGAAGCTTCTGAGCGGAAGCAATACACCCCGGCGGGAAGTCGGGGTTCCGACGCTCATGATGAACAGTATAGTAGTGCCGAGCGGATGGCCCGCTCGGCCGAAGGAATAAAGTATCAACACTGCGAACAGTCCAGAGCACATGACCAGGAATACCCCGAACGGACGTATACCTTAGTCCGGTCGGACGTGATGAGACTGCCGAGCGGCATGCCGCTCGGTGCGGAAACAGAAGGGCTGACAAGACAGAAGATTATGCTATCTCATCAGAAGATTATGCTGTCCCATCAGAAACGTGCTCGGACTGTAGCAGTAAGGGGTCAGGCAAGCTCCTCTGACAAGCCCATACTGGGTATGGGCTGAGGACACGTGTGTGCCTCGGTGTATGTGCATCAGCCTACTCAGAGCTTTATATAAGAGCCCGCAGACTTCGCCGGAGGTATGAAAACTCGGATCTTCGGAGCTATTTCATCGTCTTCTTCTTGCCTGACTTGAGCGTCGGAGGGTCGTCGCCGGGGACTCCTCCCCGGCCCGACTTCTGTGCAGGTTCGCCGGAGGTCTGTGCAGCTGGTCGGAGATAGAGGAGAGCGCCACGTGCCCAGCGTCCGTCGATTCAGCGACTCGGACAGGATCAGAATATATTAATTTTGATTTGGATTATCTATATCCATCAATCAGTTTTAAATGGAATTAATTAAAGGATCTACACCATTTAAAATTTTAAAATTTTATTTTTTTTTAACAAAGAGAGTTTTAGGAATCTATTGGTAGTATTGATTAATAAGCATCATTATGTTATGCCTTATAATAAGTTTATGATAAATTTTTTTTTTATCAAAGTTCTTAATTTATGAATTTAAATCTAATGATATGGATATATTAAATAAAGAGGCTCCTAAGAATAAATTGGTTTTAGTTTAAATGAGTTGGAATTCTTTAGATCCATCCATCAATTTTGGACGAAATTGATTCATGGACATACACCATTCAAAATTTTAAAAATTTGATATTTTCTAAATAAGAAAAGTTGTAGAAATTCATTGGTAGTGTTAACTAGGGGGTATAATTTTCATATGCTTTATGAAGAGTTTGTGACAAATATTTTTCAAAACTCTCAATTTACATTGTCAAATTCAATCTTAGAGTATAGACAATTTCAATAGGGTTGTAGGAATATATTAATTTTAGTATGAAGTAGTTTAAAATTTTCTAGATCCATAAGTCATTTTGGATATGCCCTTATATCTAAATTCGATTCTTATAAATTAAGAGTAGTAAATTTTTGAATAGATAGAATAAATATATAAAGAAGAGAGGGGTATAATGAAAATGGGATAAGTATTTTTGAAATTACTAAAGTTGGATAATTTTGAAATTCTTTAAATTTTTTTCACGCATTCAGTAAAATGCCATTTGTTAAAATATCAAAAAGAACATTTTATTTTTTAATAATATCACTTTAAATATTGGTCAAAAGTGACCAAATTTAAAAATATTTTTTGATCAATTTAAAATAATTTTAATATTTTTGATTAATATTTAAAGTAAATTTCCTTTTGATATTTATGTGAATCTTCGTGGGCAATAAAATGGCCTAGAGCATTTATGCAGCATGGTCCACTCATAATGGAAATTTTTCCTTTAAATTTCAGTTTCGCCACTAGATTTTTAGTGCTTAAAAGAGAGGGTTTGGTGGATAAAAATGTAAAATGAGGAGGTAAAATTGAAAGTAAGGCAGAGGGGTTTGAATTTTAAGCTCGTCGTTCCGTGGCGCGGCTGCAGTTGGATCTCCCCGAGTTTTGCTCTCGATTGCGTTATTGTTGGGCGAAAGCAAGTCTCCGCGGATGGAGGAGAGGGCCGAGAATTCTCCGCGACGAGGTCAAGGGCGTTGCCACGATAGAGCTCGAGTGAGAGACGCGGAGGAAGGGCGAGGGAGGAAGACAGCTCTCCTCCCCCTTTCTCTTCGTCTTCCCCGCGAGTTGGAGCAAGATCCTGCGCTTCTTCGCAGGGCCTTGGCCGTCTCCGTCAACCTTCGACCCGGTCGATTATTGGTTGAATTGATTGCTAGGTACGTTTCCCGGCTTCCGACGCGGAGATGAAGACCTACTTGTGCTTTTAGATTAAAAAAGCAATGGTCTTTGACGTGCCATCCTTCATTGACCTAGTTTTTGCGAAAAGAGTGAATTTTTTCTTTGTTGGTTTGATTAGCTAATGCATTTTTGAGAAAGTATACGAGCACTTTGAGTGACTAATTTGTAATTTGTTTACTTTTAGGATGAGCGAATTCCCTGCCAGTTGAAGAGGAAGGATTTAATTAACTGTGTCAGATAGGAGAAACATCCTAAATTTTATGCGCCAATAGAAGCACTCTTGGGTGATGCAAAGGTCGTGTACATAGATTTGCTAAGAAGGTTAGGAAGCTAGTCAGGCAATAGCTCTTACCTTCTTTTTTTTCATGTGCATCTTTTGAAGGCCTACTATGTAAGTGTTCAAGAAATCCTGCTTAAACTGCTTCCTGTTCTAAACAAAAAAAGAAAAGGTATAAGAGTGTTCTTGGCCTCAACATTCCTCTGTCTGTCTTCAATCCTTTTTTATTGATTTAACTAGATGTTGTATGTCTACATATTGTTTACTAGTCCTTTTAGCTTGACTCAATTTTTTCTCACTATCGGATGCATTGGCCATTCGTACTCACTTTAATCACTCTTCGTTTATACTTTGCCAAAATTTTGATTTATCTTGTAGTTATCTAACATGGTTAGGCAATGATATGTAAGTTGAGAATCAGCAATTATGGTTTACAAATGCCGTGTAAGTTTGAGAATCAGTAATTTATGTTTATAATAGTAAGTAGTTTTTAGAAGAGCAATTATGGTATAGTAATGCAATGTAAGTGGAAAATTAACAATTATGGTTCATAATAGTAAATAAGTTTGAGTTGAACTGGCACAATAACTAAAATACATGTTTTTCTACTTATTTTCTTTAATTCCACAATTTTTTATTGTAGTATACAAGATGGGTGTGATATCAAGGAAGATTTTTCCTGCATGTGGCAACCTTTGCTGTCTCTGTCCTTCACTGAGGACACGATCTAGGCAACCAGTGAAGAGGTACAAGAAGCTGCTAGCTGACATTTTTTCTCAATCTCAGGTGATATAGTTCTGACATTTTATTTTTTTTTCTAACTTCTGAATGTGAGACCTTATCCTTTACTTAGACTGTTTCTCAGGAGTAATTTTTGCGGCAGCAATTTACTTATTGAATACGCTGATAAGAATCATTGTTGTTGGTATTTCATTCTACTATAAGCCTTATTTGGACATCAATGTTCTTATGAAACTGAAGAAATATCTCAATTTAGAACCTTCAAGTGTAGAACAAACTGTGTACCATTACCATGCTATATTTACGATCATGGTGAGCCAACATCTAAATAAGGTTTAGGGGTGAGCAAATCACCTTTTACTATAATGGTGAGCCAACATCTAAATTTTACTTTCACGTTGCTTGTACATGTGAAGTGTCTTTTTCCCTTGCAACCAACTCTTTAATGGACAAGAAACTGATAATCCATTTTTGCATCATTTGGTTTAGCTATCTAGTGTAACAATTCTATTGCAACCTACAAACCATATGATTGGGATTCATTTACTTGTTTGTGTTATGCTTCTAATTGAAACTGCAAAAACAGAACCAACTTCATAGCCAATATATCAAGTACTGAAATTAATCTTGCTGCTAACCTTATATATTTTTAACTATACTAGTGTCATCTATTACCATGTCAATGGATGCCGATTTGTTACAATACAATTAGAAGATGATCAAAAAGAAAATCATTGAATGGTCCAGTGGGAGCAAGAATTTTCACACAATCGAATCTATATAAACACTTAGCTTACATCCACTCCTAAAAAAAAAAAAAAAACGGACAGTCCGTTGCATGAAACTCCCGCCATACGAGGTCTTGGGGAAGGATCTATTGTACGTAGCCTTACCTTACTTTTTGCAAGAGGCTGTTTCCAGGATTTAAACCCGTGACCTTTTGGTCACATGACAACAACTTTACCGTTGCGCCAAGGCTCCCCTTCAAAAGAGTAACAAAATACAATCTAAGATATTAGATGCAAGCAAAACATGGAGTGCCTACATAAATAAATTCAACAATAGACGTGCAAAATCTCCAGCCGTAGACAAATACTATATAAATCTTTAAAAAAAATATCTTATTTTTTCAATTTTTTATCAACTGTTTTATTGATGATTTGTCTACTCCTTTATGTATAATCTACTTATTTTGGTATCATTTGGTTCCAATGCAATAACCTTGGTCTAGGCGATCCATTTGAGTAAAATGTGGCCCTTATAATCACAATTGCATAATGGTAGGGCATGTTATTTTGGTAAAATCTATATGCATACTCAGCCACACAGGGATTGTTTTCTGTCTATCACAAATAATGCCTATGGGTATGCCTAATAAATCAATAGAAAACACTGACAAACAAATTTCTCATGTATTTATGAGTGTTTATCTATATCTCAGTTTTTTTTTTGGCTAAGTGTCTTGAATCACTAAAGAATATCAACTCATTTGCTATGAAGATGTACTTGCTTCCCATTATTGTAACATTGGATGCTATACATGATATTGGTATACCACTGCCTTCTCAAGAACATGTTAGAATTCAATTTTTGAAAGCTTTATGATGTTGATACCAGATAAAATTGCTTGTTTATATATATATATATATTTCGTCTTGGTTGATATTCTAGTGTCTATAAGTAAATGCTTCCATTAATGCCTAAAACAAACAATTCTTTGCAGGATGAAGAGCCAAATGATAGAAAAATTGGGAAGTTGTGTGAATATGCGTCTAGAAACCCACTTCGCATTCCAAAGGTAAAGTATTCTCCTCTCTGTTTGGTTATTTTGGTATGAGTTTGTGCTAGGAGTTGAACATCTGCCTACCTGTTTTGACAAATAAGAAACACAAAAAAAAAATAATAATAAAGGAGAGTTACAAAGATGTGTGTACGAACAAGATCAAGCAAAGACAATTATTTTTTACATGGTTTGACAAGTTTGTTGACATGCACATTTGCACAAGGGCATCTAAATGGTTAGGTCAATCTATTCCATGAGATGGTGATAAGTTGGAGCATCGTTTGATGTATTAACAACTTCCTTGAGACTAACATTCATCTTCAGAACATAGGTTTAGACAAGTTTTGATGTTAGCTGTCTAAGCTTAATGCAGTACTCAACCCTTTTCATTCGAACTTGGAACTGATCTGTAGTTTTTGTTTTTTTTTAAAATAAAATATCATTCATGTACTAAAAATATATGTTTATTATAATCTTACTAAAAGCAAATATCTCTAGGAAAATTAACTAAGTAAATGCTGGAAAAAAATGTATCTACAGAGAAGAAAAATTGCCCAGTATACTACACTTCAATTTCTAACTTTCTTTTTTTCTCATCCATGTTTCAATGCCTGCTGTCCTGGCTCCTTGCCCTGAAGAATGGACTAGCTATGCCTTTCAGGGATTTTTCCAAGGAGTAGAAACATGCCCTTTTTGTCCCTAGCAAAACTTCACATAAGAGCAAGGGCATCAGCTAGCTTGTTTATTTCTCTGGTTATACAAAAATTCTCTCTCAAAAGATTTATTTAATTCAAGTAGTTCAGAATAGACTATAATTTTCTTTATTCCTCATTTCCTCTCTTACATTCTTCCTTTTATTCCAGCTTCTTTTATATCTAAGTTGTTGAGTGCTTTGGCTTGTCTGTGATTTTAGATTTGTTACTCATCTGTTGCCATTTTTTATATATTGGTGGTTTAATTGTCAGATAACAGAATATTTGGAGCAGAAGTGTTACAAGGAATTGAGAAGCGAACACTTTGGCTATGTTAAGATTGTGACGTGCATCTACCGTAAATTGGTGATTACTTGCAAGGAGCAAATGTAAAATTTGCTTGGGTTTATGCTTTATTGTTTATTTCTTCTTGGTGGTGTTTACCTTTTATCAATCTACACTTGTGCAGCACAAAGTCATTGTGAATTTCCTCACAATTGCATTAGTGGTGAATGACACTAAGCACAGGAATTAGGATATGTACAATTGGATGAGTGTGCATGAAGTGTAGAATAAAATCTTTGGCATCTAAGAAGTGATTAGTGGTTACATATCTGATTTAAAATCCATAGTGAAGAATCCATTTTTATTTTGCAGTAGCACAATTACTTAGTCTTTTTTTATGTGAGAGAACATATACATGTCTAATAAGTTGTCAGCCTTCATAGGATGTAATTCTGAAAAGAGTTCAATCCACTCTTCTATTTATGATTCTAATATTGTATTTAAAGCTGTAATTGACTCCAGAAGAATTTTATGTCCATTGATCTTTTTGTTTGATTTTGAAATATACATGCTTATGTATGGTTATGAATTTATGATGAGTTTAAATATGACCTACTATATGAATTTATCTTCTGCAGGCCTCTGTTTGCAAGTAGCCTACTGAGCATCCTACAGAATCTTTTTGATCAAACAAGACAACAAGGAGTGCAGACTCTAGGTTGCTATACACTTTTTGACTTTATTAATAGCCAGGTAAATTTCTTCTCTGTTACACATCAACATGTTGATGTCTTAATCTACTTGCCTATTTTGCCAAATTTCACATCATGATGCTGCTTATTCCAGGTGGATGGCACATACCAGTTCAATTTAGAAGGTCTGATTCCTAAATTATGCAGTATAGTTCAAGAATTGGGGGATGATGAGACAGCTTGCTGTTTCCGTGCAGCAGGACTTCAAGCTCTATCTTCATTGGTATATCCTAGTATTCATTTTTTTTTATATTACATTTAAACTCATGATATTATTTTTTAAAAAATGCTGAATCATAGTGTTGTTCATCTTTGAAATTTGAACTTAATTAATTACCTTCAGTTGCAGAGCTAAGGACACCTTTTAAGGTGGTGCAATCCTTATTTTGAAAACAGCCAAAATAGGCTGTTTGATTGAGAATCATTCCCAATCTAAATAAACCCAGTCTGAAAACTGGTTTACCTTGAACATTGAAATTTAAATAATATCCTCATAAACATCAAGCTATGTCAGTCCAATTTCATGAGTTCAAATATATAGATTTTATCATTTCATTAAACTCTATTAGATTTAGAGATGACAATCAGGCGGAATGGAATGGGTTTTGCAAATCTCATTCTCTCCTTGTATGATTTATCACCTTCCCCATACCCTACCAAATTAATTTTGATACTCACCCTGCTCCCCCCTCTCATACACATACAAAACAATTTGTGTAGTGATCACTTTTGTTTAAACAAGTGCTTCAAGTCAATATTTTCAATCATATTGACATCTGAGTTATTTGTTGATTATTCTATATTCTGTAAGTGATCCGTTGAATCTCATATATTGTCCCTTTGCAATGACATGTAGGTTTGGTTTATGGGAGAGCATTCGCATATCTCAGCAGAATTCGACAGTGTGAGCACATTTTATGCTTTTTGATTTCCAATTAAACTAAATTATGAATTATATCATTACTGATTTCTTTCACGTGCAGAACATATAAATTGAACGCCACTCTTCCTCATAAGATAAATATTTTCCTTGAAGTTGTTTTCTATATGGAGAATTGAATTACAGTGGGTGAGATAAAAAATTTAACATTGATCTCAAACAGAGCCTTGTCTAGTTTCTCAGTTAATTTAAGTTTACAATTGGACTTTCATGATTTGTAGGCTGTACGAAATACATAGTATAATACAATATCAACTAATTATTAAGAGAATAAAAGAAAATTTAAGAGAGAGAGTCCTTAGCCTCTTTCAAGCCAAAAATGTTAAGGCAAAAATAGGCATATCTCGAATCAATTTGTTCTAAAATTTGTCTTGTCCTAATACAAACTGTTAGGGTCGAAATATGCTAGAGGAGGAGGGGTTGAATAGCTCGTCGCGCTTCTCGTAGCTTGCTTCTTGGTGATGATATGCAGCGGAAAACACTCAAAGCAAGCTCCAACGCTAACAACGTAGATTTACTTGGTATCCACCTCAAGAAGAGGTGACTAATCCAAGGATCCACACACGATGCTCACTTCACTAATAAAATACTCCTTCTCGGTAATTACCAGAGGTGGAGAAACCTCGTACAAGACTCACACACGCATACAACTCAAAACAAGAAGAAATACAAACACAAACCTTACAAGGTTTACAACACTTATGCTCTCTTCTTGTTTGGGAATGCCTCTTGATTCTTGGGAATGCAACTGCACTTCACTCCAAGACCCTTCAAGAACTGGCGTATGTCAATAAGCTCGGTGGAGAAGAATCGCTGAGAGTGGAGTCAAAGATCTGAGGAGGAAGACGCTCGACAACAGCTATAACTTACGCAACGGTCGGATCCCAATCGATTGAATGACTCTCAATCGATTGTGGAGGCTTTGAATCGATCGGCTGATCAATTCAGAGCGCCTCTGTGCTCTCTGGAAATAGCTTGAATTGATTGACCAATCAATTCTCATAGCTCTTCGCGCTTCTCGTAGCTTGCTTTTTGGTGATGATATGCAGCCGAACACACTCAAAGCAAGTTCCAATGCTAACAACGTAGATTTATTTGGTATCCACCTCAAGAAGAGGTGATTAATCCAAGGATCTACACACGACGCTCACTCCACTAATAAAATACTCCTTCTCGGTAACTACTGGAGGTGGAGAAACCTCGTACAAGACTCACACACGCATATAACTCAAAACAAGAAGAAATACAAACACAAACCTTACAAGGTTTACAACACTTATGCTCTCTTCTTGTTTGAGAATATCTCTTGATGCTTGGGAATGCAACTGCACTTCACTTCAAGACCCTTCAAGAACTGGCATGTGTCACTGAGCTCGGTGGAGAAGAATCGCTGAGAGTGGAGTCGAAGATCTGCGGAGGAAGACGCTCGACAACGGCTATAACTTGCGCAATGGTCGGATTCCAATCGATTGAATGACTCTCAATCGATTGGGGAGGCTTTGAATCGATCGGCTGATCGATTCAGAGCGCCTCTGTGCTCTCTGAAAATAGCCTGAATCGATCGACCAATCGATTCAGGCTTTCCTGCGATCGCGGAAGAAATCCAGCTTGTCCCCAATCGATCGACCGATCGATTGGAGGTTCCCAATCGATCGATTGGGAGACCTTCTGTGCGCACGACATAAGCTCCCAATCGATCGACCGATCGATTGGGCCATCTTTCTTCGTGGCGCACATCCAATCGATCAACTGATCGATTGGACTTCGGTTTAATTGATCGATTGATCGATTGAGCCACCTTTGACTTGCCTAAAACTAAGTCCAAGGTCTCCAATTCCAACATCCGGTCAACCGTGACCTATTGGAATATTATGCCTAGCATCCGATCAACCTTGACCTGCTAGGACTTCTTCACTAAGTCTCCGGTCAATCCCTTTGACCCACTTGGACTTTTCTTCTTGTGCCAAATGTTCGGTCAACCTTGACTCACTTGGACTTACTATCTCGTGCCAAGTGTCTGGTCCTTCATGACCCACTTGGGCTTCCTTCCACTAGATGTCCAATCATTCTTGATCCATCTGGATTTCCTTGTGCCAAGTATCCAGTCAACCCTTTGACCTACTTGGACTTCCCACACCAGGTGTCCTGTCAACTTTGACCCACCTAGATTTCCATGTGCCTGACTTCACTCACCAGGTCTTTCCACTGCCCGGCTTCACTCACCGGGACTTCTACCTGCCTGACTTCACTCACCAGGACTTTCCACTGCTCGGCTTCACTCACCAAGACTTTTCACTGCCCGGCTTCACTCACCGGGATTTCTACCTGTCTGGCTTTACTCACTAGGACTTTCCATTGCCCGACTTCAGTCACTGGGACTTTTACCCAGGACTTTCACTTAACTTTACTCACCAAGATTTTCCATCTGCCTTGCTTTACTCACTAGGACTTTCCCAGTCAACTTGACTCTTCTTCACGTCAATCTGGTCAAACCCTTACCAGAGGGGAATTGTACCAGCAATCTCCCCAATCGGATGATTGCATCTGCAATCTCCACGTATTGTCAAACATCGAAACTCGAACATCTAGATTCAGACTTGAGCCAACTCAAGCCTAGTCAACTTTGACCCGGGGGTATTGCACCAACACAAACCTCTACTTATATTTCATTCAACAAATTTTTTAATGGTTAAAATTATTAAGCATTCACTGCAAAGTTGCTAAGTTATTATTCAAGGAACATTTACAATCTTTCTAGGTTGTATATTAGCAGTGTTGCAAACCTTATTTTTTTAATTTTAAATTTTGCGTCTTTGTTGCTATAGATTGTTTTTGCTGTCTTGGAGAACTATGGAGACACCAAAAGAAAATCAGAGGATGACCAACAAAGTGAACAGAACCGGTGGGTACACAAAGTCCTTAAAACTGAGGGTCATGCTTTTCTGCTTCTCCTTTTATCATTTCTAGGATTCCTTCCTGGAAAAGTATTGTAAATAACAAAGAGAACTTAAATTGACTGACTGTGTAAGAGTTTCGTCCTAGTTTTGATCTGTTATCCATATGCATTTAACAGGGATGAAAAGAACAGCCCTAGCTTTTGGTCTAGGGCTTGTTTACATAACATGGCAAAGCTAGCCAAAGAAGCAACCACTATGCGGCGTGTTTTGGAGTCTTTATTTCGTTATTTTGATAATAATGGATCATGGTCTGCACAAAATAATCTGGCTCGATGTGTCATGTGTGATATGCAGTTATTGATGGAAAAGGATGGTAAGATATTTCTGTTTTATACTTTGTGTTTGTATTTTTCCCGAGAGTAGAATTTTTTTCTTACTTTCCAGGGCAAAATCCAAATCTACTGATATCGATATTGGTCAAGCACCTTGAGCACAAGACTGTTTTGAAACAACCTGACATTCAGTTGAATATAGTTGAAGTTACGGCTAGTCTTGCTGAGCAGTCCAAAACACAAGCATCTGTAGCAAGTATTGGAGCAATAAATGATCTTGTGAAACATTTACGTAAGTCCATCATGCATTGTACACTTGGTACTAAAGGTATTGGGGACGACATCATCAAATGGAATGACAATTTCCGCAAAGCAGTAGATGAGTGCATCGTTCAGTTATCTAAAAAGGTATTGTTGCTTTTCTGAAACTTTGGAAGAGAAATAGTGTGGGTTTATATACAATGTTCCAGTTACAGGTGTTTCTTGTCCGAATTATTGATAAACGAGGTCTTTGAAAAAGGTCCTAAAAAGACTATTTTATAGCATGAAGTGAGCTATAAAATTATGATAATGATGATTGTCTGTCAACAGATTGATGATGCTGGGCCCGTTCTCGACATGATGGCCGTTATGTTAGAGAATCTGCCATCAAATTTGACAATGGCGAGGTCAACTATTGCTGTGGTGTATCGTACTGCTCAGATAATTGCATCTGTTCCAAATTTAGCATATAGGAATAAGGTCAGCAAACTATACATATTCTAGTTTAATTTTGTGTTAGCTGTGAACTGTATTTCATATCTATGTCTCCTCGTTATGTATTTCAGGCATTTCCAGAGACTCTGATGCATCAATTGCTCCTAGCAATGGTTCACCCTGATCATGAAACGCGTGTGGGTGCTCACCGTATATTCTCTGTTGTTCTTGTTCCATCTTCTGTGTCTCCTCAACTTAATTCACTATCTCCAGAATCACTAAAAGACATTGATCTTCAGAGAACACTCTCAAGAGCTGTTTCTGTCTTTTCATCGTCAGCTGCTCTGTTTGAAAAACTTAGATGGGAAAAGGTATCTGCGACAGAAAAAACTTACCGACAAAATATGAGCAGAGCTCCTAGTCATGATGATGTGAAGCTTGTTATGCTGCAATCATCTCAAAGCCGTACTCGTAGCATGAAAGGACGTCGATCTTTAACAGCAGATTGTATTCCAGTGAACAACTCGAATAAGGTTGATATCTTTACACAGTCAAATATTAATTATTCTTTCAGTCCATCTTTACCTCACTAGCTCTTTGTATATTCACAACAAATTGTTTCTCTTCATGTATTCAGGATTCAGTTCTTTTAAGATTGAGCAGTCGTCAAATCACACTTCTTCTCTCATCATTTTGGGCCCAGGCTATGTTTCCTGAAAACACTCCAGAAAATTTTGAAGCAATTGCTCATTCTTATAGTCTGACATTGTTGTTTACTCGAGCAAAGGTAATCAAATTCTTAGTTTGTTGCAAGTACGACTAAGTTGTACTTTCAAATTCAATTAGCTCCTGGTGTCCTGCATCAAGATAGTTTTAGTTCTATCTATGAGAATTCTGTTTAGGATATACATAAAATCTTCTGCATTTGATTTTTCTCGACTGTGACAGCCCTAGTAGCATAGTTTGGTCAGGCGTTCAAATTTGTGCTTTCCATACAGTTTCTTTGCAAATGATACTGCATTAGTTTTAAAGGTTTCATAATCTAGCATCAAAAAACTATCATTGATTGTGAAACTATCATTAAATTTTTATATTTCTAATTTTGCAGTCATCAATCCACGAGCCTCTTGCACGGAGTTTTCAGCTTGCCTTTGCTTTAAGAAACATTTCACTTGCAGGGGGTAAGATATTCATTTGTTTTGTTGAGATTAAAAGTCAAGGGGAGTACACAGAATATAAATTCCTAATACAACAATGTATGCTTTTAGGTCGACTGTGGACTAGTCGTCTAATCTAATTTAAACTACCCTCAGACATGGTAGAGGTTGATGTGGAATGTATCTTTCTGATACCTGTTAGTGATTAACCATTTTTTCAGTAATGTGTTTTAAGTTGATAGCCTTATAGCACTTACACAAAGCAACAAAATGTTAGTGGTTAATTCACTTCTTCAGATTAACTGCATGTTAAATGATCAAGAAGAAGAGAGCCTAGAATCTGATTCCTTGTTAGATCCATTCAAAGCACAGAAGTAATATTATTCTTCCAAGATAGTTAACCATGTGGAAGACAAATTGAGAAGTATTTGAATATTTTGTGAACAATTAACATCCACTCAAATTTATAATTAGTGATGAATTGAATGATTCTAAATTCAGTTATTGGATTAAGTGAAAGAAGTCAATAGTAGGATTCTCTTTCACCTAGTGGGGTTAATGAAGATGATGAAAAGCAACCATGCTTCTTATGTCTAATTGTTGTTTGCATATCAAAATCTTATTCCCTTCACAATTGCCATATGGTATTATAGTGTTGTATAAGAAATAATTGTGCTGATCTTGGGTGAGATTTTATGTAGGATCACTGCCGCCATCACGTCGGCGCTCCCTACTTACTCTATCCACAGCTATGTTCATATTTGCTTCAAAAGCATTCAACATAGTCCCCCTTATTCCGATTGTGAAGTCAGCCATCAATGAGAAAACAGTATGCACACTTGCACTTCTCTTTTACGAGCCTCTTTACCGCCTTTTGTTTTACATTCTAAAATTACACTTATTTCTCACTAATCCGTTAAAGCTTAATTGGTATTAGTGAGAAAAAAAAAACTGATGGCTACTCCAAAAAAAAAAATTCTTTTGTAGTCACTTTAAAATGTAAGGTTTGTATTAAAGTGTATCATGCTGCGAATTTCCTCATATTGTTCTATAAACTTCAATTTGACGAAATATTATGTGATTTAAGCGATGATGTATTAATATTTGATGATGTATTGCTACAAAACTAGCTTTGTGTACTACTATAAAACTATTAATTCCAATAAATATCTATCCTTGTCCAGGTTGATCCATTTCTCCAATTGGTTGAAAACTCCAAACTTCAAGCTGTGAAAACTACATTTGACAATTTATTGGGAGCTTACGGGTCACAAGAAGATGATAACAAAGCATCAATATCTCTCCAGGCCGTGGAAGTAATAGAAGGCCTGACTAAAGAATCCATAGTTTCTGTGATCATGAACAGCTTTACTGATTTATCAGAGGTAATTCTCAACCGTATTGGATGTCTGTATTCATCGCAAGTCTCTAGATGCATGACTACTTGTTCACTATCAGTTCCCCATTGATTTTTAAATGTTGCTGCAGTCAGAGCAATCCGACATAAGAAACCAATTGCTACTCGATTTCATGCCTGATGATGTTTGTCCGCTTGGGCCACAGTTCATGAAATCATCTGGACAGCTTTTGCCACTTTTGTCTGAAACTGAGAATACACAAGATGTAAGCTCATGGAGTTTTAGGGTTCCTCAAGATCTGAAACCTCCATCATCGAAACATTATTTTTATTTTGCAGGTCACTCCTGCAGCTCTTTTGGTTGATGAGGACTTTTATGAATCATTTGAAACTGGGCGAGATCATTCGAGGTTGCCCGATGACAGATCTAATCTTCTCAGTGTTGATCAGCTTCTAGAGACAGTATGATTTCCATTAATGCATTCTCCAGTACTCTTTCTTATTATGCGAGAATATTTAAGATTAGTGATATTTCTAGTCCACAGACCTAAACCATCATGCACAACAACAACTAAACCTTTATCTTACTAAGTTGGATCGGTTATATAGACAATAATAACAACAACAACTAAACCTTTATCTCATTAAGTTGGATCGGTTTATATAGATCCTCCTACGCCAAAATTGTTAGAGGGAAAACTAATAAATTCCTTATTTCAGACAAAAACCATTTTCAAATAGGATGATGCTAACCTTTATCTCCTAATTACTCACTTAAGAGGTAGCTGTGCACTATTGTCTCTCTATTATTTACTCACAGCTGTTTGTGCAGGTCCCGGATACACCATGGCAAACTGGAAGATTTTCAGTATCAACAACCTCTGACGTACCATTCAAAGAGATGGCTAATCATTGCCAGGCTCTTATGACTGGAAAACAGCAGAAAATGTCCGTCTTTGCCGACATACAACAGAAACAAGATTTCTTAGATGTTGGCTCCCCGAGGGACCAAAACGGGGTGCAAACATATCAATGCTCCAATATCGATCAAGCAGGAAAGGTACTGATGGGATTCATAAGCCATTAATTTGTGCAAGTAAAAAAAAACCATGATGAAGATGATCAGTTACCATGTTATTCTCTTCTTCAGCTTCTCTAGGAATTTTTTTTTAAACAATACCAATGCTGCATATATTCTCCTCATCTTCCAAGATGTTGCTTCTGCAACTTCTGATATTTTAGCTTTTACTCCTACTTTAGCTTTTACTCCTCATCTAGGAATTGTTTGATCTTGCGAGAATTTTAAAGTTTGGCCTTTGATCTCCCTCTCTATCAATATCTGAGATCTCTTTTGCAACTTCTCCCATGCTTATTTTGTAAGCATCAATAGCATTCATTTCTTGACTACTTAAAACTGTCTCTGGGAGTTCATTGAAAGGCAACTATGTCTCTAGGTCTTCATTTATTTGCTTGTTTAACTAAAGGCTTGATCATGTGGGTGCAGAGTGGCAATCCTTTCCTCAACGAAAACCTTGTAGATATGCAGAGACAACACATCGACACTGGACACAATGCGTTAGCATCCATCAACTTCCATTGCCCACCCCGGTGCCTCAAGCTCCCAGCATCAAGCCCCTACGACAACTTCCTAAAGGCTGCAGGCTGCTAGAGGGTATATGTGAAAGTCAATTTTCTACAGAGTGGAAAGATAAGGATCTCTTCTTTAGGAGTAGCTCCCACATTTACCTTGTGTATACGGTATAGCACTACAGGCTTTTTGCATATTCATTTTGCTGAGAACTATAGAAGAAAAAAAAAACGGTTTTTCCAGACGTAACCTGTATACAAAATACATGCAATAAATTCCTGTAAACATCCATCATCTCAGATGGAGAGTTTTAGTGAATTTTAACCTCTAAATTACAAAACTTATTGTTCGACAATTCAATTTCAGGTCACCTTATCTTCCACCCTCATTCAGTTTCAGGTTTATGCAGTTCCCTCGAGACTAACATTTTTCACAAGGTACATGCTCCTAAACTTATCTTTCTCTTCATTTAGTTAAAAGTTTTATTTATAAGATTTAGGAGTGTTTTTTTTTTTTCCAAATTGTTGTTTGCCTACCTGAAGAAGGAACAAAAAAGAACATTTCATAATCAGAATACAGAATCCTGGTAGGAACCTGTCCTTAGTTTCATCTGCTAAACTAGCACTTGCAGTTCTCTCCTAGAAAAAACAAAAGGAAGAGGACTCAGGACAATTATCTGCACATCAACTTGTCATGGAGATTAGCCAACTGTGTCTGAAACTCCAGACTCCCATAGCAGAGTCCTTCCTTCCTCTCCACCCTCACGAGAACTCTCTCGAACTCTGCGATGCTGCAGGGTATCCTTAGCACGCCTGCCTGCGCGAATCCGTACTCCTCCTCTGCTCCTCGGAGCAGGACCCCAAAGGCCTCATGGTGCAAGTAGCACGTAGGGATCACATACCTCTTCAGCTCAGGTCCTACACACACAGCAAGGGACCCCTTGGGCACCCAATTGTTCTTCAGGCCTTTCTGGGACACAACAGCAAGCTTCTTCCACTTCTTAAGCACATCCATTGGTTGCTGCTGCTTTTGCAATGCTTGGAGGAATGCAGATAACTTGATAATGCAATATATAGGGGATGGAGAGAAGTTTAAAATCATTTTCAAAATTTTCTGGAATTCATTTACTTTTTTGGCGTTCAGTTCTATATTTTGGTTAGGATTGTTATTGTATGAGCGTCTGCTGGCAGTTGCACATGTCAATTGGCTGTTGGCTCATGAATTCCTACCCCTTTGAGCTCGAGATGACATAGAATTGATTGATAGGTCATTCATTTATATACACATATAAATATATATGAACCAGGGTACTGCACATGTTAATCATATCGACGAGGATGTTTATTTAAGAAGCCAAGTGGTGTTTCTGGAATGCAAATATTGTGGGCAGCCGCAGTGCAATTTAATGCTCTGATTCAGTCAAGATTTTAGTTAGTTCAATCTCGGTGATCGCCTATTCATTAACTAACCTTCAACGGCTGAAAGGGGCATGGGTCCCTCGCATGATTCGCATTCGTGTGCTTTTGCCTGCAAGTGAACTGAGACAGTATATATATATATATATATATATATATATGCACATTATAAATTCCACGTGAATGGAGTCAGTAACCTGTACAACTCCATACATGATTCAGATATCAGGTTTACTTTATTGACCACATCATTCACTCCAATAATCTCTCTCTCTCTCTCTCTCTCTCTCTCTTTCTCCATATCAAAGTGTATGTATTTTACTAAGGCTATATGTCCCAAACATTTGCAGGGTTTTACAAGATGTTAATCATGTTTGTGGTTCGGTCAGCATGTGATCGAAGTTCAGGTAAGTGGTTCCATATGTTTGTTGTTGAAAAGGTCGAGTTTGAGGAGATACAGTTTGATTGCCTCTTCGCCTACAAAATCAACACTGGATGGGGTAATTTGGTTGGCTATTTATAAGATTTTATTATAGTAAAAAGTAATTATGGTCATCCTAGGCGTCCTTCATAGGCCATTCCTAGGTTATACGAAGAGGGACAAATCATGGGATAACTTATAGCCGACCATCAAATTTATTTATAAGATCTTATGCTATGACCTCAGGTGATCCTACTTTAGTTCAACATGGCACAGGGATAAGAATGTTGTTTCATCCTAGTTCAATATAAGGCAATGCAACAGATCACATAGAAGCAGTCAATCGTATAATATGTAATATGCTACAATATCTTACTCAGTGAATCTTCATTACTAACAAATATTATCGATAGTTAATTAGTGACTTCATGATCAGAAACCATGCATGTTTCAGAAATAAACAAGTTTATTCTAGATCAAACCATTACCTGGATCAATATTTTTCTCCTTTTTTTTTCCTTTTCCTTTGAAAGAGAGGAAACTCTTTTTTTGTTCTGTTTGCTTGATTCAGTGTACAAACTGACAACTATCGTTTTCAGCCTACCGATCATCATCATCATCTGCCATCCAAATCTAAAACACAAACCGTTCGTCACATCTTCCTCAATCATTTGTCACACACACCAACCCACTACCATCTCCAATTATACCCATCTTTTCTTTTTTTTTTTTCTTGGGAAAAAAAAACTCACTATAGAAATCAATCTGCCACAGCAACAAGAAGCGCAGCAACAGGAACAGGAATAAAAATATAAATGTAAGGACAAGAATAATAATAGAAATAAAATATAGCAACAGTATCAACAACAAAAATAAAACATTACAAAGAGTGTTTCAAATGCTCATTGTTATATTAGAGTTGAAATTCGATCGTTCCAGTAGGTGAAATAAAGATATGAGAGACTAAAGCAATGTGAATAAAAAGAATTTAAAAACTAATTAAGTGCGTAATCTTTTTGAAAATCTCAGTGATAGTACAGAAACTTCAAACTGAATAATATGATTATACTGAGAAGGAAACACAATTATTACCATGCATAGGGTGCAACAAAGTACAAGCTATATAATATGACTTTACTGTGAACAAAATGTGATTAGAATAACATTTGAAAAGATGTGTGAAGAGATCAACTTATATTACAATTGTATTTTTTTTAAACAACCATTATATGTGATCGATCCCGTACGAAAGCAATGAGCAATGGACTACCAATGAGCTAACTTGGAGGTTGATCGGAAAAAAACTTCAAATTGGAAATGCCTGCGAGAATGAGCTCACTTGGAGGTTGATCGGAAAAAAACTTCAAATTGGAAATGCCTGCGAGCAAGAGCAGAAAAAGGAAAAAAACCATCAGTAAGATCAGGAGGTCTCTAGCGCAGCTACTCCGAAGATCAAGTCGGGATCTTGGGAAGAAGAAGAATAGTGGAGTAATGAAAGAAAGGTCGTGGACTTGTGTACTTGCACCAACGGAGAGGGATCTCATTTTATAATGCTTATTATGATCTCCACATTTAATAAGACATCACATCGTTGCTAAATAACTTGTCTAATTGTCATGATTCCACCGTATCCTGCAATCTCATTGTAGATATGGGGTATTGCGTATTTATGTAAAAATACAATTCTCCTTTGACCAACCCACGTGGTGTCTTAATGGTGAAACGGGTTCATGGGCTGGAAGGCCTATTGGGCTAGTAATCAGAATGATGGGTCTGAGAACAGGGAGTTCAGTCTCTCATGAGAAGTAACTAGGTCATGATAGCATCCCAATAGGGAGCTAGGCCCCGGGGAGTATGTCCGATCGGCATTAGCCGATCGAGATAAGGGGGGAGCAAAACCCCATAAGTATTTAGCTGGGTGAGGAGTTGAACCCTTGAGAGTATGTCCAATTGACATTAGCTGATCGGGATAAGATGGGGAGCAAAGCCCCGTGAACCTCTGACTGAGTGGGGAGCTGGACCCTGAGAATATATCCGATCAGCATTAGCTGATCGGGAGTGGGACTCTTAAGAGTATATCTGATCGGTGTTAGCCGATCAGGATGAGATGGAGAGTAGAGCTCCCAAGAGTATATTCAATCAGTATCAATCGATAGGGATGAGATAGGGAGCAGAGCCTCGTG
Organism: Zingiber officinale; assembly: GCF_018446385.1. Lineage (NCBI taxonomy): Eukaryota > Viridiplantae > Streptophyta > Magnoliopsida > Zingiberales > Zingiberaceae > Zingiber > Zingiber officinale. The sequence goes on from NC_056001.1 coordinate 36,436,493, forward strand.
AACATCTGGCTAAGTGGGGAGCGTACCTCCGAGGAAGGTTGATCGGTGTGGGGAGATCCCATCGGGTAGGTTACTCGGGCTTTAACCCAACTTGGACTTTGACTACCACATACACTGGTCTATTGACCTCTGACCCCAACTTGGGGACCTCCCCATTCACAGTATCAAACCTTCTATACTCAAACAAAGATACTAATTCTATAGTTTTAATAAATAATTTTATTAAAAACCTATGTATATTCTAGACTAACTTATATCTTATTGACCTATTTGAACTTATATAATGGAGGTATATGTTTAAAACTTGGAGAAAAAACATTTATAATCCGTACTTGTATATAAAAATATAACACAAAATAGAATATGTATATAGAATTGTACAGAAGGATGGAAGCTGAAGGTGCTTTAATTTGCATCCGTGCCCTCGTGCAGGAAGTCTAGAAGCTCTGCAACAATTATTATTATCATCATTATCTAAAAAAAACTTTAAATTTAATAATTGTTTGGCAAGTAAATTAAAGTGTGTGGATGGGTGGAAGCAGCAAGAAAAAGTGTGGCTGATGAGGGAGCTGCCTGATGCCAATTAATGTGCGCACCAGAACTTGTGACAAGACATCATTCTTTTTAGCAACTTGCAATGCAAATCTCTGTGTTGTTTGATATTCTCCCATCATTATTTTTGGTTGGATATTTTATGGGAAGCACACGTATTCAATTTGATCTTGATCAAATCATATATCAATATGGATATTTCTAAAGTCAAATCATGCTTGCCATCCATCTTTTTTTAGATTATCAAATGCAAATATTTAGATGTTCTTCCAGAGGCTTATATTTGTCTTCTCAAACAGTTGCAGTGTATTAGCATTATTATTATATCTGCCACCACAAAAATATTATGGCCTTACCTTTGTTTTTGTCTTGTATCTTTGTTACAAACTAGCACCATATTTGTTTAATGCATTTGTTCAAGATGGTATACAAGATGAGAACGAATGGATACCTGGATGCTGTTAACACCACGATATCTCTAATCGTCTTCCAACTTCATTCTTCTTTTCCAGTTCAGCACTCGACCGGGACTGTTTTTCGTTGCCACACTAACCTGTATGCAAAGTGTGTTTGGAGAGGATGCTTTGGTGAACATAAGTGCACTGATGGAAACTTGAAAGGATACATCAGGATAAGGAGCAAAACACAAAGAATTGCCCTCAGTTTAGGCAACAAGATTACTCTCAAACAACAGAAACTTGCAAGTTAGTAAGCCAAACTCATCCAATTCACTCTTTTCTTTTTTCTCAAGCAGGTTTTTTGTTGAATTGATTCACTTCAATTGTTTCTTTCACTTGGGCTCACAGTTCAGATGCTACAAAATTTTGACAAAATCAAACTAGAATCAATCATTTCATTTGTGTCTGTTTTACATTAGCACAACTAAATATATACATAAATAATTAATGAAACGGACCATGTATGGTTGCCTTGCATTCCATGCTTTCTACATGAATCATCTTGCGGGATGCCAACCTATTGCACGCAAAGCAAAGCAAATTTCTTTAATTCCAATTGATGCTTTACAAGGCGGTCGCGGATGAACAATTTGAGCATTCAAAAAAGACCTGGTGATTATTTTCTCACCAATATTCTCACTTAAATGAGATTATTGGTGAGTCAATCATGTCCATCATCAAGTTAATTGAGCCATCAAATTCTATGCTTAATAGAGTGATCAACTAGAACAAGTAAGGCAAATCAAACAAATTGAAAAATTAGCTAATCGGAATGGTCAAATTAAATGAGCTAAGCAAACATGAGAGGTTGAATAGGCAAGTTAATGGGTCAGGTCTAACTGAGTTATCAAACCAAGCAAGTAAACAACATGCTAATTAATCAAGTGAGTGAAACTCGATTTGAATATTTGCCCATTTGGCTCTATCCACGATGTTTTAATCAACTTGGCTACCTTCTTGGTCATCAAAATAAATAAGGCACATGCCCCTCCAACCACTCAAAAGCAAATGAAGTGGGAGTTGGCTTTTTCCTCACAAGCATCATCCAATACCGGTATTGCTATTAGGTTCAGATGCCAACCTCCACCCACTAGATGTATTGTAGTTTCAAGACAGAAGTTGAGAATTGAGGCATTTTATTTAATAAATAAAGACCAACTTAGAGTCCTTGACAATCATCAACTTGGAGAAACTTGGCATATATGCACGAGTCAAAATACTGTGGTGGCATAGCCTTTGTTTATTGAATCGAAGTGTTGCAAGTAGTGTTTTTCACAAAGAAACAGCAGATGAACCAGTTGTGAGTTGAGACTAACTTGCTTCTGATTTGGTTGATCCGGTTCGACAAAATGAATTAAAAAATTTATCATAAATAAACCCAATGGATTATTGCAATTGTATTTCTAAACCATTCATTCAAAGCAAGCAATTGATAAAAGAAGTCGAGCATCAGGAAAGTCTGTGAAAGTTAAAAGGCCATGTCATCATCCATTATCTACATTATCCCGACTAATGCAAGCTTCCTTCTTCTATCTATATAAGATATTTGACCTAACTACACGCACCATTTAATTCCCACACTAAATTAACTCCTAATGACTAAACCCACCCACTTCACCAAACATTAAACCATAATTAATCACACCCACGTGTTGCTTTGTCAAATGTTATGTTTATTATCTTTCAAAGACAACACTCATAGTTTGAAAAATCTTGAAGTAGCTTTTTAAATTGTTATTATTTCATTCTCTAATTATTAAGATTGTCGTTATTCTAATTAACTGGAAAAATAACGTAGCAGATGCATGAAGTTTAGATAGATAATAATGTAAATGATTGAAAGCAAAATGCTGAGAATTTGAATCTCTCAGAAGTATTTTGATAATTCTTTTCAACGAGGCATTTGAAAATAAAATAAATTTCAGGGCAAAATAAAAAAGTCCCCTTTTCATTTTTTTTTTTTTTTCATTTCGGGGAAGGTGAAATGAACAGGGGGAATTGAATGAAGACTGCGTGAGAAGGGACGACCTCAGATGACAGAGTCGGCGGCGCCGACCGCCGTATGGAGGTGCTCCCCCTCGTACGTTACGATCAACATCGAAGGGTCTTCGCGTGCCCGCTCCACCTGCTTCCTGGCTGGGCAACCGCGTAGGGTGTTGCACTTGTAGTAGCCCCTGCTAGAGCGGTCAAGGTTAGGTCGATGATCGGAGGCTAGCGGTTCGTTGGAGATCGGGCGATGGCCGAGAATGAGGAGGCGGCAGCGATTACCTGGGGTAAAGGGAGCCCTTGATCGGCTTCTGGCCGTACTTGCGCCACGAATACTGGTCAGTGGGAATGTCAGAAACCTTCGCGCTCACTGCCGGCACGCGGATCATCCGCTTGAGGCGAGATTTACTGCTTAAATCGGATTAGGGAAGTATCCGATTAGGGTAAGTGTGTTACATTGCGAGCTTGAAGTTTTTTGGGTAAGTTCCATTTACCTTCTCTTGGAGCAGTGGCATTGCTCGCTGGGAACGGCGTACTTACCGTCGATATGCTCCGAGTGTGCGTGAGCATGCTCGTGGCACCGTCGATCGAGCGTTGAGAAGGAGATCAGCGGCTTGCCAGCGGAAACGGACGGGGAGAGGATGAGGGATGTCGCAGCACTGGTCCTGCTGTTCCGCAGGCTGCCGTCACCGGTGACGAAAGACACAAACAAAGCGGTCGCCGAGATGTTGAAACACTCTTTGTTGTACCGGCTCCGCGGCGACGCCTCGCTCGCCGAGACGTGAATCGGCTTGGTGAAGTCGAGGGTCCGTGTCTGGGTAGGCAGCGGCGAAGGCGGCAGGGAATGCCGGGGAGGCTTGGTCCGGAGAGGTACGGGGGAGAGGATCAGGGTTTCCGCCATAGCACTAACCTGCTTCGGCTCTGCCGCCGTCAGGTGCGGCGCGGTAGGACCGCGGCGGAATCGGGCGTGCCCAGTTCGGTTGAGAACGGAGATGAACTTCTTGAAATTGGACACGGTGACGTCGGCGATCTCGCCGCAGTCTAGCTGCTGCTGTGATCGACAGTCGGAGAGGCGGAGGATGAGGTGCTCCATGGAGCGGAGTCCTGCGGCGCCGGCTTCCTGAATGGAGATCTGCTCCTCCGCCTTGCCGTAGCTCATCAGATCGACCGCCATCGCCGCAGATCTGAGCCCTAAAAACTAGCACGCAAGCATTTGGGTTAACAAACGGCAGAGCAGAGAGCAGAAGACGAGGACAGTCCAGAAGGAGGCGGCATTTTATAGGCAGAGGAAAGACCCTTCATGGTTCGTGTTAAAGACAGTTTGTTTCAATCAAACGGCTGAGATCGCCCAACTCACTTCGTGATGTGGGTATTTATAACTATGGGTAAAACTGAAAAGGCATACAAATGGTCCTATATGAATTTTTTTTTTTAAAAAAAAACGTCTCATCCTTTCTGGAATGATACGAATACTTTTCTCCGGCACATACGACACGAACATCTTCCGTCGAAATCTTAATTCGGGATTACATTATAGCATATTATAGCATTTATACGACCGTACTTGCTATACAATTAATTGATCGTCTCAATTCGTCCCTCGGAATAATGCGATGATAAAAATATAAAATATTATTATATGAGATTTTGATCGAAATTAGATATATCTGAGTTTAATATTAATGGTTACTTATGAGTCATCTTCTTCCTGTTAATTTAAGGACGAATTAATAAGAAAAATAGGGACAAGTAAATCATCTTTTACTACGTAGGTGCATCTCAACTCTTTTAGAGTTCATAGACAAAATATAAATATAAATATTTTAAAAAACATAATTTTTTAAAAATACTCTTTTTTTTATTTTCTTAGAAGTAAAATTACTAATAGAATTTTATATTCAAAATTTTGATAATAACTTTTTTAATTAATAAAATTATTAAATTATTGAATATTTAAATATTATTAAAATATTATTAATTTATTTTTTTTAAAAAATCTTTTTATTGAATATATACTATTAGGCATTGAAAATAAATTTAAATCATCAAAATCAATAACATGTTTTAAAAAGATTCCAAGATTCAAGCTAATTGTAACAAATTTTCATCTAAAACGGGGAGAAATTAAAATTGATCCTTTTTTAATTTATGTAATAAAAATAATAATTTAATGCTTAAAAAACTAGCATAATATTTTACATTAAATGAATGAAAAACTCCTTATTTTTTTTTCTTATCGAAAAAAAAAAAGAGAAAAGGGAAGGAAGAGAAATCATCCTTTAAGAGAAGAAAGGAGCCTCCTTTAAAAGTATCATTAGAAAGAAGAAGGGAACCAGATCAATGGACAAGTTGAAAAGAGCATATGAACATCGATAAGAGATAAAAAGTGTTGGATCAATGGACTGGTTAAGGGGATGAACAACTTGTAAATTGAAATTATAACTTATCTTGTTAACTTGTTAGTAAGGACACACTTATCAATTAAATAAAAATACTATAAAAGAAAAAAATAGATAGAAAATTTACATGGTTACAATTTGGATGGTTGTTAATCCAGGATTGTAAAAAGCAAACCAAGAATCTCCTTCTTGTTGGTCCCTTGCGACCAACAAGAGGGGGATAAATTGTCTGAAATTAAAAATAAATTTTTCTCCACTTTTCAAACCAAATTATGACACACTTATTTAATAATAAAATAATTAACAAGAAAGAAAGAGATAGATCTTTTTACTTAATTTGTAATCAGATGATTGCAATTTCAAGGCAAATGAAGCTCACTAAAATTTTCTTTGGGTGGAGTAGCCTCTTACAATGTTGATAACTTACAAATAAAGTAGTAGAACATAAAAAGAATTCGTTTACAAGTGTTGTTTTGAACTACTTAGACCAGAGTTGTATTTATAGCTCTGATCCGGGCGCCTGGAAGATTTTCGGACATTTGAGTGTGAATAAAACTTTATCCACGTCGCATTGGATCGCAACAGTTCAATCTGGATAAAACCTCTGTGGTCCGGGAGCCTGGACCAGCTTCGGGCGCCCGGACCCTTGTTGACTTTTATCTGCAGAGTCATCGAGTCAAGGCGCCCCTGGCCTACCCCGGGGGTCCAGGCGCCTGGACTGTCCAAGCACCCGGACTGTCCAGGTACCTGGATCAGTCAACTTTAGCTGACTGGTCCAGCTTCTTCTTTGATCGCTTAGGTGATTTCGGCCATCCGAAATTGGGCTCACCCAAGATCATCTTCCGGCCTTCTCGAGCAATCTTTCACTCCGACTTCTCGTCCCTCGGAAACGTCACAGCTCCCTTCTCGTCCGCTAATGTATTCTTCCACAACACCTCGTTCCTTGGACGTACCGAACCTGTAGACGCTTTCCCGTGTCATCCTTCTTGCTAGTTATATCTTTCGCTCGACTTTCTGTACTCTTAAATTCCTGCACACTTAGACACAAGGTATCAAAAGACAACAGGATCTAACTTGGCTCGGTTGATCATATCAAAAATTAGCATTGGTACTTACAATCTCCTTTTTTTTTATATGAGCAGTCCAAGTTAAGTTAGGGTAAAACAAAAACAAATAACAGTAAGGTAACAAATATACATTTTGCAATTAAAAAAATATGCAAAAATCAAGATGTACCCTCCCCTAGACTTAACCTATAATTCTGCCTCTTTGATTACATTACAAATAGAGGTATACTATAAAATAAATTTAAAGTAAATTCAAAATAGAGTCTAAGGGATAAAATTACAATGACTATCATCCAAAAAAAATTATGAACTTTAAATTTTGAAAATCTGAATTTTACAATTTATAAACTACTTTGGGAAAAAATAATTTGAAAAAATATTTTTAATCGCGAGAAAATTCTAAACAGACATATCCAAAGTAGACATAAAATTTTCACGAAAAATTAGAATTAATTTAAGCAATAATGAATTCTTTTCTACATAAAGACATATTTAAAAAAAATTACTTAAAAATAGTTTCTAACCTTAAAAAATCATGAAAAATTTTCTAAGAATGTAATAGAGCAAATATTTTATAAAAAAATTAAAAAATTGAAGATTCAAGAAATTTTAATATGAAAATGTATTATTATTATTTTTAAAAAATTATAGAAAATTCAATATTAGTCAAAAAAAAAAAAAAAATTCTGAAAATATTTTCTTGATAGAGAACTGATCCGACAGTGAGGATGGGGGACCCCCCTTTAAGCAGAGTCAACGTCACGTGGAGGTTGAAAGGTAAAAGGTCAACCAGAGGTTTGGCCGAGCGGATAAAGATTGGGGCGACCGGCTAAAAGTTCCGAACGGAAGCAAAGACACCCCGACGGGGAGTCGGGGTTCCGACGCTCATGTTGAACAGGGTCGTATGGCCGAGCGGGTAGCCCGCTCGGCCGAAGGCACAAAGCAGCACTACTGTGAACAGCCTCCGCCGAGCGCACGACCGGGAGTCGATCCGGTCAGACCAAAGGTACCTGCCGAGCGACCGGACGCTCGGGGCAGGAACAGAAAAGACAAGGATTAAGGGACATCGGGAAACATCTTCTGATAGCAGGCATGTTCGACGACTAGGCCATACGCAGAATCGTACGATGGAAGGTTCTGTTGTCCCATCAAAGAGGTGCTCAGACTGTAGCAGTATGGGGTCAGGCAAGCTCCTCTGATAAGGCCATACGGAGGTATGGTAAGAGGACACGTATTCACCTCGGTATGTGTGCATGAGCCTCTCCACAGCTCTATATAAGGGTCCTCATACTTCCCCGGAGGTACGCATTCTCTGAGATTCAAAGTCACCCCATAGTTTCCTCGTCTGACTTGAGCGTCGGAGGGTCGTCGCCGGAAACCCCTTCCCGGCCCGACTTCCTTGTAGGTTCGCCGGAGATCCCTACGACTGGCCAGAGATCCACGTCATCAGTTCGGAGAGCGCCACGTGCCCAGCGTCCGTTGATTCAGCGTTCGGACAGGATCAAGAACATGATAAAATTTTCAAAATTGACTCGGTGTAAAAAATTTTAAATTTGAAAAATATAATTTTTGTCCAAAATTCATAAAAATAATATAATGAATAGAAAATTATAAAAAAATTTCTAGAGATAAGAAATGAAATCATCTTCCTAAAAAAAATTAATATCTAATTAATTTTGAATAGAAATTAAATAAACAATTTATTTAGAATGTTAGTCAATTTTAAGTAAAAACTATTAAATCAGTAATACATGCATAAAAATTTAATCTAAGTAAGATTTTGTAACCTATATAGGTTCCTTCCTACCGAGTTAATAAAAAAATTTCTAGGAATATATTTTCATGATAATTTTTTAATTTGGCCATGATGATATCTAAAATGACAATTTAGTCTATTATAATTTCTAACTTGTTGAACATGTGAGCATGCAAAATTTTTTAAATTTTTTATTGCTACTTTCAATTTTTCATTTTTCATTTTTATCTTATCAAAATCTTCTAATCAACAAAATTTTGCTAAGGTTAATTTTAACTCCTCATTTTTTTTTTTTTTTTTTAAAATTTCCATTTTCTATTTCTAATTTACAAGCATTTCTAGACAACATTTTTTTTAAAATTTGTATAACTGGTCAGGAGGTAGGGACCGTACCTGACTTTCCTTATCGATTTCATTATCTAAAGCTCCCCCTGTAGTGTTGCTTCCTTCTAATGCTACTCCCTCTTCATCGATGCTCTAGATGCTCGTTTCGGACGAGCTTGCTTCGTCTTCTTCTTCTTGGTGACTTGCCATCAGCACAATTTCGGTGTGGGCTTCGATCTCTGACTCTGACGACGTTTCATCCTACGTCGCCTTTAGGTTTCTGTGCTTTGTCTGGGTCGGCTTCTTGTCCTTCTCCTTGTTCTTTAATTTTGGATAGTTGTCTTTGACGTGCCCTTCTTCATTGCATTGATAACATCTTACTTTTCTTCTCCTTTTCTTGGCCTACACTTGATTGAAATTATTAACTTTAAATTTTTTTTTGAACTTCCTTGCCAGAAACGTCATTTCATCATCGTCAAGGGATATCTTGAAATCTAGTTCGTTCATTTTTGCCTTTAAGGCAATGTTGTACTTTGACTCCTTTAGATATGTATATCTTGACTCATGAATTTCAAAACTAGAGAATAATTCTTCTAAATTGCTTACCTCTAAGTCCCTAGAGATGAAATATGCATCTATTAGGATTTCCTATTCAGGAGTCCTAGGAAAAGCATTAAACGCGTACCTTAGTGAATCTCTGTTGGTTACCTTTTATTTGAGATTCATGAGTCCGGTGATGAGTTCCGTGATCCTCGAATTGAGGTCTATGACAGTTTCACCTTCTTCTAATCGGAGGTTGTACTAGTTCCGGAGCAAATCTCGTCTAGCGAGTTTTGCCTCCGAGATTCCTTCGCGTAGTTCTAGGAATTTATCGTAGAGCTCTTTGGCTAACTCGTAGGCTCTGATCCGGTTAACTTCTTGTGGAGGTAAAACGCTCAATAAATGAAATTCTACCTTGTCGTTTGCCCATGAAGTTGGCTTATCATTTTTTCATCTATTGATGTTCTTCTTTATCATTCCCTTGTTGATCCTTCGGTGTTACAAAATCATACTTCATTATTATTAATAATTCAAAGTCAGTTTTGAAAAATACCTCCATCTTCTTTTTCCAAATCACGAACTCCTCCTCGAACTTAGCGAGTAGATTCTTAGCCCGACTATCATCTTTTGTGTTTCAGTTGGCGGTTAGTCCTTCTGAAGCGGTTGGGCTCTGATACTACTTGTTGGTCCCTTGTGGCTAACAAGAGGAGAGTAAATTGTCTGAAATTAAAAACAAACCTTTCTTCACTTTTCAAACCAAATTAAGACACTTGTTTAATAATAAATTAATTAACAAGAAAGGAAGAGGCGGATCTTTTTTACTTGGTTTGCAATCAGATGATTGCTAATGCAAGGTAAATGAAACTCACTAAAATATCTTTTGGGGGGAGTAGCCTCTTACAACGTTTACAGCTCACAAACAAAGTAGTAGAACAGAAAGAAATATTTATTTACAAGTGTTGTTTTGAACTATTGAGATCAGGTCTGTATTTATAGTCCTGCTCCGGGTGCCTAGAAGGTTTCCGGGTGTCTGGGTGTGGATAAAACTTTATCCACGTCCCAACGGATCGTAACAGCTTGATCTGGGTAAAACCTCTCTCGCCCGGACGCCTGGAATAGGTCTGGCGCTCGAACCCTTGTTGACTTTTATCTGTAGTGTCACCAAGTTAAAGCACCCCCAAGCTGCCCCAGGGTCTGAGCGCTCGGATTAGTCAGCTTCAGTTGACTGGTCCGACTCCTTCTTCGAACATTTGGGTGATTTCGACCATCCGAAATTGGGCTTACCCGTACCCATCTTCCGACCTTCTCAAGTAATCTTCTAATACAACTTCTCGTCCCTCGGAAACGTTGTGCGCTCTCTTCTCGTCCGCCAGCGTACTCTTCTGCAGCACATCGTCTCTTAGACGCACCGAGCCCGTCGACTTTCTCCTATGTCGTCCTTCTTGCTAGCTGCATCTTTCGCTCGACTTCTTGTACTCCTAAATTCCTACACACTAAGACACAAGGTATCCAAAAATAACAGGATCTAATTTGACTCGGTTGATCATATCAAAAACTGTCATAGAGTACTTATACTTCTAACAAAGATCAGAGGCGGAGTAGCCTCTTATAGTAGTTAAAAGCTAAGAAGAAATACAAAAGTTAAAAATAGATGCGTCCTTTACAACTAGCTCTAGGGTGTTATTTATAGTCTGCTGGTCAAAAATGGCTGTTGTTAACGTGGCAATTCAGAGGGGTTTCGAATGCTTAGGGGCACCTCCAACTAGATAAATTTTATCCTTATCACTACCAATGTTCAACTATTCAGGCGGCTAGAGGCACCTTGGTTCGGCTGAGCTGGATTCCACAGTTTATCTCTTCGCTAACGACTATAGCTTCTTAGGGGCGCCTCTGATGAACCGAGGCGCCTCAAGTTCATTGCATGAGAGGCTCCTCGGGTCTTCACTTCATCAAAGCGCATGCAGTTGATTAGAGGTGCCTTAGATGGGCAACTTCCGAATTGACCATCACTCTTCTCACGCTTGGGTGATGCTCCGGTCGTCCGGAGTTGAACCCACTCAAATCTAACTCTAACCTTCTTCTCGAACAAACTTCCTCCTGATTTCTTGTCCCTTGGATGCACCGTGTGCGCCCTTCTTGCTCCACTGACGTACTCTTCTATAGCTCCTCATCCCTTAAATGCATTGAGTTCGTTAGCTCTCTTCCTGTGTCATCCTTCTCGCTTACTGCATCTTTCACTTGATTTCGTGTTCCTAAATTCCTGCACACTTAGACACAAGATATCAAACATACAAGACCTAACTTAACTAGGTTGATCAATATCAAAACTACCTAAAGTACTTACAAAAAGAACACTAGATCACCGACGACTATCAGAGCGCACGTTTTTGAGAGATCAATATATAAAAGGAAGAGTTGATTAGGTTTTAAAAAAAAGGCAATTTACCAAAAGGCGTATTTAGGTTTTTGAATTTACCAAAAGGCGCATGTTACTTTGTTATTTATCAAAGGGTGCTCCTTTTTATAGTGCCTTTTCTATTTTATCCTCCTGACAAATTTGATTGCTTTTCTTTTTATTTTTTCTATCATTTCTCTCTATCTTCTCTTTCCTCCTATGCATGCAACATCTCTTTTCTTTCCTCTTTTTTTTTTTTTTTCCTTTCATCTCTTTATAGTGCTCTTCCAATGCATGCATGCATGATAACGTGAACTTAAAAAGCCTTTTTAACACCCCTTAGAAGCCAAAATAAGCAATGAATACTATTATTTAACTCCTTATTACTCTAAAAATTTATAGGAACTGAAATTGGTGCAATCAAAGCTTTCTAGGTCCATCAGTGAATTTGACCAAAATCTATTGATGGACCTAGAGAGCTCTAATTACACCCATTTCAGTTTCTGTAGATTTTTGAGGTTACAAGGAGTTCAAATATACTGCCATTATTTATTTCGACTTCTCAAAGGTGTTAAAATATAATAAAAAAGAATCATCAAAATTTTTCACGTTAGGCCTAATATGGAATCTCATAACGTTCCCTATAAAGGTAATGCCTCTAAATCTTTAGAGCAAAGATGACTGCTACTAATTCCAAGTGATGTGTGGGATAGTTTTGTTGGGACCTTGAGGTTCGCTAGAGGGGGGTGAATAGCATCTCAGCCAAAACGTCACTTCCTATAATGCTTAGTGTGCAGCGGAAATACAAACAAACAAGTAGAAAGCTAATCTAAATATAAGACAATAAATACAAACCAAGCTACACGATCATTTAATGTGGTTCAGAGATCAGGGCTCCTACTCCACGACTGTCCGTAAGGTGGACGATCCCGATCCGTTGGTAGATGACTCCTCGATAAACTCCAGCTAGCTCACGTAACTCCTTGTGGGTGGAGAAACCTCACCACAACTCTCACAAGAACACTTGAAACGCTAGGGCACAGGTAGACTACTAATAGGGGTTAACCACCTCTATTTCGTCAACTTTGGCCAAGCACCCCGAGGTCTATTAAATTGAGCTCGGGAGGAAAACACCTACTGTTTTCCCCGCCACTAGTCGATTGGTAGAACTATCAGTCGACTGTCCCCTATGGAAATTCGATCGTTACATCCCAACGGCTCGATACCAGTGGACTGATACTTCCATCAATCGACTGCTCCACACTAATTGAACGAACAGAAGCATTATGTTCATTCCCAGTCGACTGTCTGATCGACCGTATCAGTTAACTGATGAAAACATCAGTCGACTGCTACAGTACTACTACAGTGACGCTATAATATTGCTACATTATTTCTACAGCAAAACCCTAATCCTTGGATTTAACCCCTGAGTACATTCACTCAACACTCGTCCTCACCCGACCAACCTAGACCTAGCCTTCTAGCCTCCTCCATAAGCTTTGCATCCCACGAATGCCTCCCTATCCTTCACGTCTTGCTTTCTGGAGCTTCCATCAGCCTTGTCATTATTGTCGGGTCTTCCTTTGCTAAGAGGTTGCGCCTCCGGGACTTCATTCATTGCCAAGTCACACTTGAATTTTCGTTGCCAAGACTACATGCTTGGACTTACACAGCCAAGACTCATCCTTGGACTTTCCTCCTTTGCCAAGATCACACTTAGACTTTCCTTGTTGTACCTATATCCTGCACACTCACAATGCATATTAAATACAACAATAAACCTAACTTAAACCTTTGCCCAAATATCAAAACCTAGGGTCACTAGATTGCTCCAACAAGTTTTGCTTATGTACCTTCAACTGACGGGAAGAATAAGCAATTGCCTTCCCATTTTGCATCAGCACAGTCCCTAAACCATTCTTGGAGGCATTTGTGTATACCACGAACCAACCTGAACTGCCTGGAATTGCAAGTACTAGCGCCATCATCAATCTTTCTTTCAGCTCCTCGAAACTCTTCTCACATTGGTCCGTCCATACATACTTTACCCCATTGTTGGTCAGCGAAGTTAGGGATTGGGCAATCCGTGAGGAATTCTAGATGAACCTTCGATAGTAGCCTGCCAACCCTAAAAATCTTTAAATTTCGGTAGCATTTCTCTGAGTAGCCCAATTTTGGATTGCCTCTACTTTGGCTGGATCCACCTCTATACCCTTTTCTGAGATTATGTGTCCCAGGAATGGAATTTGCCTCAGTTAGAAGTCACATTTACTAAATTTCACGTATAATTGTCTATCCTTCAAGGTTTGCAACACCACAGTCAGATGTTGACGGTGTTCTTCGTGACTCCGAGAGTAAATTAATATGTCATCAATGAAGACAATAACAAACTTGTTCAAATATGGTTGAAAGATCCGATTCATCAAATCCATAAAGATTGCTGGAGTGTTAGTAAGCCCAAACGACATAACTAAAAATTTGTAGTGACCGTAACGAGTTCTGAATGCAGTTTTATGGGCATCCTCCTTTTTCACCTTTACTTGATAGTAATCAAACCTCAAGTCGATTTTTAAGAATATCGTAGCCCCTTGTAGTTGATCAAACAGATCATCAATCCTGGATAGTGGGTATTTATTCTTGATTGTAACTCGATCTAGCTCCCGGTAGTCTATACACAAACGCATTGTCCCATCTTCTTGCGCACAAATAACACTGGTGCTCCCCATGTTGACACACTCGGTCAGATGAAACCTGTCCAGTAGCTCCTGCAGCTACTTTAATTCTTTCATTTCTTTGGGTGTCAATCGGTATGGTGTTTTAGACACCAGAGTGGTTCCAGGTATCAATTTTATCCCAAACTCCAGTCTCTAACAAGAAGAAATCTTGTGATGTTGTCTGGAAAAACTTTTGGAAAGTCTCATACCACCTTCACTTCCTCCAAACTCGGTCTACGATTCTCATAAGTAACCATGATATTGATTAGAAATATGTTACACTCCTTACCCAGCATTCATTGAGCTTTACACAGTGTAATGATATAGGGAAGATTTGGTCTTGGGGTTGCATTAAAAACGAAGGATTCCTCATTTGGTAGTTTCAACCTGACCATCCATTGTTTACAGTCAATGATAACCTCGTGCTGGGTCAACCAATCTATTCCCAGGATCACATCAAAATCTGTCATTTTCAGGACAAAAAATTCTGCATACATCGTACGATTTTGTATCATCATCTGACAATTCCTTACCATACTGTTGCTGTGTAGTTCTTCTCCGAAGGTAAAGAAATACTATACCCCATAGTCATTCGATCGAGTGCAATGCCCAGTTTTGCAGTATAAGTCACAGATATAAAAGAATGGGTAGCTTCAAAATCTATTAATACATGAGCAGGTAGATTGACAACAAGGATCATACTTGTGATGTTAGCAGAATCCAGATCCACCTGCTCTTGTGCCATAGCAAACACCCTTCCCTTGGTTGGTTCTTTGAGCTGGGGGCAGTCTCTAGCAAAATGCCCTAATTTCTTGCACATGTAGCAAACATTTCTATCCACCAGACACTGACCTGCATGAACCTTCTCACACTTGGGGCATTGGACTCTGTCATCGACTTTGGAAATAATGCCATCAATTGATCGAGATCTCTAGTGTTACTGCCGTGGTTGTGTTTGCTTCTGCTGTTGCTTGCCTTGAAATTGAGCAGACCTAGGCTTCTTCTTACTCGACCCTTGCTGTTCTCTTCCTTGGTAATCTGCTCTCTTGTTCTGCGCTTTCTTGATCATATCATTCCAATCCCTTTTTGACATCAGAGCTTGGTCCATTGTCTCTCTGAAGGTGGTGACCTGATTCAACCTGACATCATGCGGAATTGTAGCTCTCAGCCCCTCGATAAAGTGCTTCAGCTCCTCTGCCGGTTGTCCTACGAACATGGGTACAAAATATCATCCCCTCTCAAACTTCTTGACATACTCGACCACCATCATATCTCCTTGTCGAAGCTCTAGGAATTCTCTTGCCACTCGAGTTCTACTATCGATGGTGAAGTACTTTCCATAGAATACTTCCTTGAAGCCCACCTAGGTTAAGGTAGTTAGATCTACCGTAGAGCGTGCACCCTCCCACCATATCTGAGCATCGTCTCACAACATGAATATGACACACCTAACCTTGTCAACGTCCGTGAGTTTCATGAAGCCATAGATCATTTCTAGTGATCAGATTCATCCTTCCATAACGATCGGATTTGTGGTGCCCTTAAACTCTGTCGGCCCAAGCTCCATGAATTGTCTGTAAACTGGGTTCACGCTGGTTGTGGGGCAACTGTGTGCATTTCCATCTTCTCTAGCTCTCAACAATTGCTAGATTTACCCTCCATGAATGCGGTTCTACTCCTATAAGAGCACGGTAAGCCCTGCTAAGAACTGACTATTCTGGCCACCAATTTCACCATTGTTCCTTCTGGTAGTCATAACCTGTACATCCCAACATACGCTCAGTATTACTCCACACTTGCATATTTATATACTATTCATATCTTAGACAAGTTACCAAATTGAATTCAGGACTATAATAAAGTAAATCTTACAAACTTAAAGGTGGAAGTAGCCGAGTTCTTGACGAAATGACATGCGCATACTGTCCTTTAGGAGTAGATGCTCTGATACCAACTGAAAAGACCCTTAACTTACCATCCATATCAAGGACCCATAATAAAAGTTTGCAACCTTTATCAGTTAACTTGAAGACCAACTTCCAATCAAATATTAAAACTCCCATATATCGTCGTTAAGGAACCATATTAGAAAATCTAATTAATCATGAACCATCATAACCAACACAAATCATAGCTTCACGATTCAAAGAGTCCAACACTACTCCTCATACAAGTAAAGAACAGACTCCACAGAAAACAAGAGTCATCACAATACTCCTAAATTTCTCGGACAGTGTGTCGAGGTGTTATCCTGCCTCCTCATCTACTCCATGTGCATGCCCTCTATAGTACCCTGGGGAATATCTCTCTCACCTGCATCATATATATCCTGAGTCTATAGACCCAACAAGAACATCTTAATATGAAAATATGACATCCGTGAGAAGAAGAATCAGTAACTAGAACACAGAATACAAACTTAGATACGATATAGAAAAAACACTTGAAGCAGAAAAAGAAATCTATACCACTAGTAAAGATGAATATGTTACACATATGGTAACCACCATTTGAGCCAGTCATTCAGTCCATAATCATGACCCTAGAGGTACCTCCTAGGAGAACATGTAGTCATATAGCCGAAGCTAACATAAATTACATTATCAATCAAGTTTAGAAGAGTCCTCCCCGGAGCTCATCCTGAGGCACTCATCCCATACTGCCACCACATGTGCCCATATCCATCCAATTATACACATATAAAACATAACCAAAAAAGGAACAATTACACAAACAACACTCATTTCCATTCTACCAAATTCTGTCAAAATATTCCATTAACAGTAGCATGAACTAGCTTAGCATCCAATATCAATCAACAACTTTCCAATCTACTTTTCAAATCTATATCAGCAAACTCAACCAACATAAAAGAAAACAAATCAACAACGGAATCGAATTGAAACCTCACAAGCTGACATTACCTACACCATAGAAGGAATCACAAGGCAATGTGTTACGCTCCGCAAGTGTACGAAAATGTCGCAAGTAATATAAAAGATTATCGTATCCACAGGGACTGGAATAAGCACTAGAAACGTCTCAATGCGAATTAGCTAAACAACTATCCAATCGTTTCAAAAGCAAAGTAAAGGTAAACAAATCTAATATTAGAGATCAACAAACAAGAGTTTAGTGTTTTGGGTTATGATAAAGGGAGATTCTAGGAGTTTCGGTTTCTTTGTAAGATTTCTTGAATGTAAATGGTTCACCAATTCTTATTCCTCAATTGCCAAACATGTAGAAAGTTGCCGGTTCCCTCTTGCAATAGACAACCGGCTAAGGACTGAGAAATGTGTCTAAATAGGATTAATTAGACATGAACCTACGTTGTCCTTACACAGAAGCGCACCTATTACTATGCCTTCCTCGGATATCAACATAGAAGCTCACACCTTATTAACCTATAAAGATACAAGAAGCTAATCATAGAATCCATCCTACTCTCTTGAATATTCCTATTTCCTCTTCAAGATTATCTCTCAAACGTCCTTACACGGGCTTGCACCTGTCACGTTGATCCCTCGGATGATCGAGTGAGAGTTTATCCTTACCAAGTCCATAAGAAATCCAAACAATCAATCAAGAATGAGAATTAAGCACAAACCACCATCAATCATTCAAGATCTAATTGATACAAGCAAGATAATGTCATTGAAACAAGAAAATGGCAAATCCATAAGAGATTACATCAATCCATCATACAAATACTCCCTTAATCCTAGATCTACTCCATGAATCGAGGAAGAAAACCCGAAAGAATAGAGATTACAAGCATTCCTTGAATCCCCAATCCAAGAAAACAAGAAGAGGGGAAAAGAGAAAACTTATCTACAAAGAAGCTTCGTCTTCGGATCCAATCCACGCTCCGGAGTCGAAATCGTCGAGATCTCCCTAAGAATCGCCCAGAAATCCTCCCAAGAATGGGAGGAAACCACCAAATCTTGCTTTCTCCCAAAGGGGGAGAGATCCCCTTTCAATTCATGAAGAAGGGTTTAAATAGAGGAGGGAATCGGGCGCCACACGGCCCCGTGACACGGCCGTGTGAGATTCACACGGCCATGTCCAGTTCCCTCTCTGCCAAACCTGCACGACCGTGTGACTTCACACGGCCAGAACCCTTCTGCTCTCTAGAAATGCTACACGGCCGTGTGGTGCACACGGCCACCACCTGCTTAGCCTCTGGAAATCTCACACGGCCGTGTAGATCCACACGGCCATGTAAGGCTTCTGCTCTGGTTGGCTTCAAATCTTGACACGGCCGTGCGAGGTTCACACGGCCATGTCATCTTCCTCTTCTGTTGGTGCCAAACTCCACACGGCCCGAGCTCCATCCCAGTGCATGGTCGTGTGAGGTACACGGCCCGGTGCTTTCTCCCTTCGTTTCCTCCAATGCATGCCCAAAGATGTAGATTCTTCACCAAATCGACTCCTGTGTACAGAAAATGTACAAAAAGCAGATCTCCGAACCAAAAGAGTAAATATGCTAAAAGGAAAGCTGGAAGTATAAAAATGCATAGATCAAGCATGCTCAAAGTATGTAAATGTGCGTAAAAATATGCATAAAAGAGTATATAATCTACGCACATCACAATGTTGGAATCCAATCTAAATCATAAAATTCCATTCTACGATCCTAAAGCATCATGGAGAAAATGAATGTTCTCGAAATCAAGCTAAAATCCTAGAACTGACAAGGAAACACAGAGCCTCATAAGGAAGAAGGACATCATCGAAATCCACTATAAACTCCTAATCGGATGAGAAATCTGAATTAAAAGGAAGAACCAAAATCGTCCCAAGTTTAATTCCATAACATACTGTCCACAAATTTGGAAGCATGAAGGAAAAAAACATCACCGATCAATACCTTAAACTACCCATACCACCCAAAACCTTCGAGAATTGTAGAACGAAGCAAACATCACACCTACATCTCCACGAAATCGGTTCAGAAACTCAATTCAACAAAAAGAACAGAGTAACTTTGCAATCAAACTCCAATACTGAAATCCGTTGCCGGAGCCTGAAATAAATCACAAAAGAAAACAACACATCAATGGTAATCGGTTCACAACCATACCATGCCTAAATTTCCAAAGAACCTTTCCGGGATCTCAACCCAACAAGAGCAAGCAAGGTAACACCGAAGTCAACCACCGACTCTACCAACACTAGAACCATCGCAAAGAACCCAAGCAAGAAAACTTTATTCAAACGTAAACACCCACACCCATTGTGGGAATCAAAAAGAAAAACATGCGATGAAGCAAGAACAAGCACGAACAGCATGAACATCACAGAAACCTCAAATCGTAGCTCATCCAAGTAGACAATCAGCATAAGCAAGCTTGCCAACAACTCCTAGCACCTAATCCTTACCTCACTGATCTCATACCCACATAATAGAGAGTACTTGCCTTTCTCTTCTTTGTGTCATCGTAGGAATCCCTCGTCCAGTGGTGTCGCGCCGATAGGGAGGTATTTGAAGGTCTTTGCGTATGATCGTAGTGTCCTCCGCGGGCTCGTCAGCGCCGGAAGATGCTTGGCCGGAACTCGGGGCTCAGTGAGAAGCTCCGTCGAAGTCAGCGAAGCTGAACAGGGAGAAGAAATCGACGATTTGGGGAACAGTGAGGAGAGATCGGTGAACTTAGGGATTTTATACCTAGGTTACTTGATTCTTACTTAGGCTAACCAAATCAATCAACTCCTAATTTAATTGGGTGTCATATGCTTCCATCAAGTTTCATATCTCTATCCCTTTTAAACACATCGTACAAGTTCATTTAAAATTCTGAAAAATTCTTAGAAAATTTTATAAATTAATCCCTTAATTAGCGCTCATGTGACCTTGAAAAATTTCGTAAATAAATTTCTTAATTACGCTCGTGAGATCTTATAGTAAAATGGGAAGAGTACTGTGAAAAGGTACGTCCTTTGGTAAATAACAAAGTAGTATGTACTTTTTTATAAATTTGAAAATCTAGATACTTCTTTTGGTAAATTGGCAAGAAATAAGATATATAATTAAAAATAATCAACTACAAATTAAATAGAAATAATCTAAAATTAAGAATAGATGTTTTTTTAAAATTAATCTAAAATTAAAGTGAATGTTTTTTTAATTTAATATAAATAATATATATATAAAAAAAATATTAGGGGCCTCAATGAAATTAAGGTCCTAGGCATATACCATTAAAGTTTATACCTTGAGCCGGCATTGACAACTTTAATATGAAAAAAAAATATTATTCGGAGTCTGAAAAGGATTTAAATGGCAGCTTGAACTTAAAATTGGACCGTTACAAATTTCATCCCATAATTGATTGTAGATCTCTGAACGAATTTTATTTTGATATATTATATGTCCCGTGGTTCAATATGAGTTAAAAATTTTGACCTCTTAAAATTTAGGATTTTAACATCCATGTTATAGTAATTATGAAATCGTAGTTACTATAATTAGTTTCGTAATTGTTATAATTGAGTTGTCAGGCAAGTATAATAACTACAGTTTCATAGTTGCTACAACATAAATATTAAATTATATATTTTAAGAGATCATAATTTTTGACTCGGATTAAAATATGAAATATATAATATATCAAATTAAAATGAGTTCAGAGATGTATAATTAATTATAAGGTAGAATCATAATGATTTCAGATTAAAGTGGTTATGTTATGGACTCAGGTCGTTATAACTAATTAAACCAATGGCTACACTACCGTTTGTTATTTAATCTTTTTCAGAGACTCAAATTTATTTTAATCTTCAATTTTTTTCTACGTTATAGTGTAGCAGCTATGACACGTCCAATTAATTAATTAAGGAGAAGAGTTCGGCAATAAGATGTCTTTTTATAATAATAATAATAATAATAATAATAATAATTATTATTATTATAAATACATAAATAAATAAAATAAAACAATTAATTAATTAAAAATAAAAATGAAGCGTCATTCGGATGATTTAGAAAATAAGGGGCGCCAAATAATTAATTAATCTTGGGATTTTTTTTCGTTACTCATATTTGACCTTCGTTATGATTGAAGGGAAAACAAAGTCCTCCTCGCGACTCCCACCTCATTCATGGAAGGTAAAAATGTGTATTCGGCGTTGAGTAATTAAAGTTGTTGCAAAAAAAACGTTTTATTCTAGCACGTGTCAATCGGTTGCTATTCGGTCAACTATCGTGGTGTTTGGAAAAGGTCAACCCAAATATTCGTCGGTATATGGAAGATAAACTAATAAAAGAAACTTTTGAGCCGCGCCCAAAGACTTCGATGCGCCTCGCGATTTCGTCGGTTTGATTGCGATTGCGAAGTTTGATAAATGAAAAAAAAATATGGCGATTAATTTCCTTGTGCGAGTCTCTGCCTTGCTGCTGCTCCGCCTCGTGCCGTCTCGCTTCCCTATTTCCTATTGCCGGCCAAGCAGGATTTGGTGCTAGGGTTTCCTCGCTTCCCTGTCGAGATTGCTCCGCTTCTCTACTTTCCCGAATCTGTGAGCAAGTTAGTACTTTCTCTTGTTTTTTGGGGTATTTTCCCCCCTTTTGTCGTTGCGATTGGCGAATTGGTGGTACAGTTGCTTGAATTGGTAAGATTGCGATCTTGAAGTGTTGACCGATTGATGATAATTCGGCTCCTTGCGAATTGGTGATACTATTTGCACTTGTAGGTCATCTGGTTGCTTGTTTTCGTTCTCTTATACTTTGATTCGAGAGTTCAGAATGATTCTGTTTGGGCGATGAAAGCATCTATTGCAATTTTAAATGAGACATGCAGAAGAATTGTTTTTTTTTTCCCCTTCATTTTCTAAATATTTCTTCTCGATGATAACTGGATTTCTCTTTTTTTACTAACAAAAGACGAAGAAAAAAAGAATCGTCTTGTTCTTGCAGATTGTAGACCTGCAACTGTTTCCTTGAGTAAAGGTTTCTCATGAACAGAATGCATTTAGAAAGAAGTTTTCTAGTTCATGATGCCTTCAATTGTTGGTGATAGACCTTTGAATCTAAGGAAATCAATAGCACAAATGGTGTAGAATGTCGAGGTTGTTAATATCTAATACTAAATTTGTCAAGTTTTGAATTGTACATAAGTATAAACTACTTAAAATATTATGAAACATTGTAAGATATCAGTAGGAACATTCAAATCTATTATGAGTAAAAATTGAGTTGAAAGATTGAACATTGTTTGCATCCCTTGTGGTTAAAGTTTCTGTCAGTCAGCTCTTCTACTATGCTCTCTTTAGCACCCTTGAATCTGTCATAATTCTTATGATTCCTATATTCGTGTTTTGTTTTCTTTTTGCCTTCTATTATTTCCTTTTATTTCCTCATCCCAAGAATAAATCCTATCTAATTCAGTTTCTTGCTATTTATTTATTTATTTTTTGTTTTATAATCAGCAGATCTTCTAAGAAATTCTAAGTGGAAGTTGGATCATTTTAATAAATGGTGATGGTGATGCCTGCATTAGTTTCCGACGAAGCAGCTTCTTACCCTTTGGACTTAGAGAATCTGAAAATGGATTTGGATTGGGATGATGTATCATGTTCGATCTGTTTGAACTTCCCTCACAATGGTGTGCTACTTCATTGCTCCTCGTACGAGAAGGGTTGCCGTCCATTCATTTGCGATACTGATCAAAATCACTCTAATTGTCTCGAACGGTTCAAGAATGCATATAGAATTCCTGCAGCTATAAAAGATACTTCCACAGATGGGGTCACTATTATCTGCTTTCAAGGGGTATCAGCAAGTACCGGCAACCAACCAACCTGCCCACTGTGCAGGGGTGCTGTAACTGGGTGGCTCATCATCGACAAGGCCCGGGTCTCCTTAAACATGAAGGAACGATGTTGTGAAGAGAAACATTGTGCATATACGGGCAACTTTTTTGAGCTCCAAAAGCATGCTAAAGTAAGACACCCATATTCATGCCCTTCTAAAATCGATCCTGCACGAAAATTGGACTGGGAAAATTTCCAGCAATCATCAGAGATCATAGATGTCTTGAGCACTATACATGCAGAAGCACCACACGCAGTCGTATTGGGGGACTATGTCATCGAATATGGAGATTCAGAAGCTGGTGATGAGTATATAGGTGTTAGGAGGAACAGAGGCCGTTGGTGGAGCTCTCTCTTATCTTGTAGATTGATTCCAAGATTTGGGTGTTTAAGAACTCGGCGGAGATCCTCCCATGGTGATGATCGGAGCAGACATGGGTCTATCGCCGATGTTTCATACATAGGAGAAGCATTTTCATCCCTTGACGTAAGAGAGTACAGATTTGCTGAAACTGATGATGGAGTTGTCCAAACAGGTGTCAGTACTGCCCCGTCTTTGGTGATTCCTGGCCACTACAGGTGGGAGTTTTCTTGTCGATTCATATTTAATTTCGACATCTTTATTACTGGTAATCTTCTATCCTATAGGATCATTCAGCTGGAGAATTGATGAAAGAAGATTTAGCATGCAATGACTTAGCAACTTAAGGAACAAATACATACTTAGAGTGATACAAAGAGTTATCTTTATTGAGTATAATGATGAGTAAAGTGGTAGTTGTAATACTAGTTGAACACATTTCTTGCTCCCGTAAATGCCTTGTATGATTCATCCTTCTGATATCTTTTATCTTTTCGACACTTACAGATACGGGCCACGTGAGATACACCAGTTGCAATACGATCGATGACCAGCGGAATGCGCAGAAGCTAGTCGGTACTCTTAGAGTGCACTTTTTGGCGATCGAATCAATGTCGATGAAGAATGTGCAGAATCTAGTTGGTCCTCTTAGGTTGATCTTGTTGGTTTGTTAGATTTAGATTCAATTCTGGTCGGTATAGATTTTACTTTGTCTACATTTCTCCCTGTACATAATGCTCTGGCTTAAAACATGTGAAAGTCCTTAAATAAATGTGAAGGATGAATCGATTCAATTCCTCTTGTTCTTATGCTTCCAAGTGATCTTGTTATTGTTTAATAAAACAACTCGGCTACACCATTGGGATATTTTGTTATAGTTTAAGCTTGCATGTCATTTAGATCAATTGTAACACGATACTTGTAGTCAAATTTCAATCCACCAAATTATAGTTTGTCAAAACTGTTTGGTGGAAACACAATTCAGAAATTTCAAAACCATGCCACGATCAACTAGGAAAATGAAGATCAAACTTTAAAAAAAAAAGTATTTCTCATGACATTTCTCATCCAAAGACTTTAACAAGAACACAATACGCAGAATAATAGAAGTCAAAAGGAAGTTATAACACACTAAAGACTTTAAAAAAAAAAAGTATTTCTCATGACATTTCTCATCCTAAGACTTTAACAAGAACACACTACGTAGAATAATAGAAGTAAAAGGAAGCTATAACCCACTAAAGAAACACAATAAATTCATAAAGAAGAACAAAGGAGAAACAGCATGACCAACCTCATCCACTCCTCAAATTTGTTGTGCTGGCAAACACAAACACAGCACCATAAGACATCGCCTCCTGACCTGCCTCTTCCATTAGTCTCTGCCTTTCTCTGCAATCCACATGCATGAAAAGCCCAAATATATTCTTGCAGGCGAAAGCCATCTTTGATTGCACATTGATTTGATTGATGGCCGTGGCCTACTCAATCTCCAACTCATCCTTTGTCTTCTTCTTCTTCTTCCCAGATATTTGAGAATCGAGAGCATTCCGAACCTTTGTTGAATCATATAAGCCAAGTTCCGATCTTGTTTGTTGAATCAGAGTCGTTTGCTGCGAATTTATTGATAAACAAGGCAAAGATCGGAGCTTTTTTGTTTCTTGATCGGAAAGGAATGGAGTTTTGGACCTCGCTGGCGTCGCTGATGGGGGTGTTCGCCTTCTGCCAGAGCATCCTCCACGCGTTGTTGCCGCCGGAGTTGCGGTTCGCGGCGACGACGGTCTTGCAGCGCGCGTTCCTCTGCTTCTCGAGTTACTGCTACTACGACATCACGGAGACGGATGGCATGAGCACCAACGAGCTGTACCACTCGGTGCAGTTGTACCTCAGCCGCTCCGCGTCCGTCGCCGCCACGCACCTCAGCCTCTCCCGCGGCCTCAACTCCTCCGCCTTCACCTTCGGGCTCAGCAGTCACGACCGGCTGGTGGACACCTTCCGCGGCGCCACTGCCACGTGGGAGCACGTCGTGACGCAGAGGCAGGCGCAGACGTTCTCGTGGCGGCCGCTGCCGGAGGAGAAGCGCAGCTTCACGCTCCGGATTAAGAAGAAGGATAAACCCCTGTTCGTCCCGGCCTACCTCGACCACATCATGGACACCGCCACCGAGCTCCGCCGCCGGAGCCAGGACCGCCTCCTCTACACCAACTCCCGCGGCAGCGCCGGGGGCATGGAGTCCCGCGGCTTCCCATGGGAGTCCGTCCCCTTCAAGCACCCTAGCACCTTCGAAACCCTAGCTATGGATCCGGAGCGGAAGCAGCTCATCATGGCCGACCTCAGGGACTTCGCCGAGGGCAAGGCCTTCTACGAGAAGACCGGTCGCGCGTGGAAGCGCGGATACCTGCTCTACGGTCCGCCGGGAACCGGTAAGTCCAGCATGATCGCCGCCATGGCCAATTTCCTTGGGTACGACGTCTACGACCTCGAGCTCACTGAAGTCAGCACCAACTCGGAGCTCCGCAAGCTCCTCATGAAGACCACTTCCAAATCCATCATCGTCATTGAGGACATCGATTGCTCGATAAACCTCACCAATCGAGGCCCCAAAAAGTCACCGACCCCGCTGATCGATCCGCCGTCGACGGAGGATCCCAATGTCGCCGTCGCCCCCGCTGCCGCACCCAAGACGATAACTTTATCCGGGCTCCTTAACTTCACCGACGGATTGTGGTCGTGCTGCGGCAGCGAGCGGATCTTCGTGTTCACCACCAACCACGTCGAGAAACTCGACTCGGCGCTGCTCCGATCAGGGAGAATGGACATGCACATACTGATGGGTTACTGCTCGTTCCCGGCGCTCAAGATCCTGATGAAGAACTACCTAGGGTTAGAGGACGGCGAACTCGACGAAAAATCCGACCTTTGGGCCGGATTGGCGGCGGCCATCGACGAGGCCGAGATAACTCCGGCGGACGTCAGCGAGATCCTGATAAAGAACCGGCGGCGGGAGAAGCCCGCGGCGGCGGCGGAGCTTCTGGAGGTCCTCAAGGCCCGGGTGGAGAAGAGGAGGAAGGAGGGAGGGAAAATTAGTTCCGGCGAGGGCGTGGAGGTGGAGGAGGAGGAGAAGAGAGCATTGGACAGCCCCAAAGAGAGCGGCCAAGACACCGAGAGTGACGGTGGGAAAGAGGCAGTGGCGGCGGCGGCGGCGTTATGAGGAGTAACCATGGCCGCCCTGTCCGCCATGTGCTTTCTGAAATGCCTCTGGCATTGTGATTGTTGAATAAAGAGTTGTTGTATAGCCTTTTGCCATTTGCCCATTCCATTTTGAACTCCATTAACATCATTTGGGTTGTAGATTTTATGATTTGAAGAAGAGAATAAACTTGATATGTATTTATTACTTGCATCCTAAAACCTTTTCTTAGATTTCTTTGTTAAGGCAAACTCAATTCGTTTGTTGTATAAATGCCACCCAAAATTGATGGCAATTTAAGTAACCAACTAAAATAGTAGGCAAGGCACTCACATAGTTTCTCCTGTGCTCACAATCTCAGTTATGACATATTGCAAGGTATTTTATTTTGGCAGGATGAAAAATCTTGAACGTTGGCTAGCTACTGGACTATGAATTGCTTGTACTCCCGGATTTAAGATTTAGGGTTTAAGATTTGTACAATGTCTTGGTCACCCCTATCAAGAAGTTTAGAAATAGTCTTACTTAAGTAAAGCAAGAAAGGGCTAGATCAAATTCAGTCTCCACAAGTCTGGTGCAATGATAAAATACTCGTAGAAACACTAAAAGAATCAAAATTTGAATGTTAAAAGAAATGAATATTCTCAAAGTTAGCTTTTGAGTATGTATAAATCGGCTCCCTCTAGATTAGGCAGCTAAGATTAAACACCTAAATTATCAACAAAAAAAAAATCTAAATCAAATTCAATAGTTATTTATTCTTAACCATTCCACTAGTTTGATGTCCAAATCCATAGCGACCCATAAAGATACAAACAATCCAATCAAAGAGACAGAGGAAATGCTAAACTTTATGGAGATTTCAAACAAAAAGCAATTGTCGATCTTTATGGAATAGAAAAACATTTGTTAAGAGTGTTAAAAGGAAGGTGCCAACTCACAAAAAATTGACAAGATCTCGAAATCTAGTGTCAAGATTTTGAGTGCGAAACTTGTCTTCATGGAAAGGAAGAACCCTTCTAAATTGGTGGTTTCGATGTTGAAAGCATGCCTTTTCCCCCACAATCTCCATTCCTTGCTATGCGATTTTCTCGTTCGATGACTCATAGCTGATAAGGACTGAGTCACACAACAACAATAAGAAAAGAATCGAATCAAAGCGATGAATACTTTAAGGGAAACTCATTTCTCTATTGGAAAGTGGCTTGGCCTAGTCGACTATTTGTCCATTTGCTCGTGAGGGTTTAGTTGTATGGAATCTCTTACTCGCTTTGATGGCCTCTATTTTGTTTTTTTTCATTGCCATCAATTGAATGCATGCATTGGTGTCCTATAGCTCTAGTGCCATTCCAAGTGTGTGGTGGAGTCTTTTGTGTAGCTCTATATTTTTAAGCAACTAATGTAGGTGCCCATCATGGTAAAGACAAAGGATGTTATTTCTTAAGCCCCCATGACTTTTATGGAAAGGGTATATATCGCCCCTTTGATTACGGTATAACGGTTAAGTCCTCTAAATTGTCAATCAGACATCTAAGATTTAAATCTTAGTTGTGACACACTGTAGAGATTTTCTTCTAGTGGGATGATAAATCTAACTAAAAATATTTATCATTTGGATGGACATCTCTAAGCGCTTCCCGATTTATACTAAAGGTCGGCGGAAAATTTCCGTGGAAATAGATTAGTCATCTCTAGAATTAATAGTATTATAATAGTAATTTGGTCAAACTTACTTCAACATATTTGAAATTTCTAATTAATTATAGTTAAATTTAATATAATATTATTCAAAATTGTTGCTCAAATATTGATTAAAATTATTTAAAATTGTCTAACATGGTCAAAACTTATCAAATATTATTATACCAATTTCAAACAAAAAGGCTATAAACTTAGAATAGTTTTGATTAAAACTATTCTACTAGAACCAAATTTAGAAATTAGAATTGATGGACTTTAGATGCCGAAGAAGTGAGTCTTAGTGAGCTAAATAAAAAATTTACATATATTGTACTATTAAAGAAATACAATTACAACTGAACATCTTAAGTGATATATATATAGTTTTGAAGGTGGATGGTTGACTAAAATTTTGATACATTATTTTAGGGCTTAGACTTATCACTTATATGATTAATTATTGATTTATATTATGTGTTTACATCATGTTTTACAAGTATAATCTAATTTTGAGTCCATTATAATATTTTCCTAAATTTTGTTATTATTTTATAATTTTATAGAAAATTAAAGAAGATTCACTCAAAGCTCTCAATCCGGTTCAAAATTGAAAGAGAATTCGGTTCACATTGAAGTTGGTCCAGTAGTAGATAGATGGGCTAGTTCGGTTCAATTGGATGGGGTTGAAATCAAATGGAGAGCTTGATTCACCTCAACCCAAAAAACACATTTCATCAACTCAATCTCAAGCCCAATTTGATGGAGTCAAAGAAAGAGAGCAACAAGCTAACGATATGGATTATGGTCAACTCACTCTAGATGTTAATGATGATCCATTATGCATCAATGGAGGCCCAATTACAAGGTCTAAGACTAGAAAGATAAAGGAAACACTTAATGTACTAATTGAAGATGTGAAGGCCAAAGCTACCATTGAAGAAGGTTTGACCAAGAGCAAGTCATTCAACATAGTCAACCTAATTCAAGCCTTAGATGAGCTTAATTTGCACTTAAGTCTCATGTCTATGTAGTAGGGATATGTAGGCTTAATTTAGACTCAATTTCTACTTTTATTTGGGTTGTAATAAAGCCATAAGCTTAAAATGGCTAAGTAGTCTACATAGACCTTTACTAAATGGGCTTTCTTTTGGCCTTTTAGGAGTTTTTGGTCACCTTATATTTATAAATAAAGGGGGTGACGACCACACATGTATCTTTGACATATTTTTCAATCTAAAGCACAGGGAGGCTCTCGCTTGTTGGTTCTTCATTGAACTTGAACTTATCAAGGCA